>NC_051320.1:81000004-81625004 GCF_015220235.1 Choloepus didactylus
ATGGGATTGGGAAAGCCATAAAGACCACACTCCCCTTTGTCTAGTTTGTGGATGGATGAGTAGAAAAATAGGGGAAGGAAACAAACAAACAAACAAACAGACAAAGGTACCCAGTGTTCTTTTTTACTTTAGTTGCTCTTTTTCACTTTAATTATTATTCTTGTTATTTGTGTGTGTGTGCTAATGAGGGTGTTGGGGATTGATTTTGGTGACGAATGTACAACTATGTAATGGTACTGTGAACAATCGAATGTACGATTTGTTTTGTATGACTGCATGGTATGTGAATATATCTCAATAAAATCGTACATTTGAATACATTGAATAATAATTAAAGTGAAAAAGAGCAACTAAAGTAAAAAAGAACACTGGGTACCTTTGTCTGTTTGTTTGTTTGTTTGTTTCCTTCCCCTATTTTTCTACTCATCCATCCACAAACTAGACAAAGGGGAGTGTGATCCCCCTGTTCCCCCCAATCCCACTGTCCCCCCTCATAAGCCACATTTTTATACAATTGTCTTCAAGATTAATGGGTTCTGGGTTGTACTTTGATAGTTTCAGGTATCCACCACCAGCTACCCCAATTCTTTAGAACCTAAAAAGGGTTGTCTATATTGTGCATAAGAGTGCCCACCAGAGTGACCTCTCGGCTCCTTTTGGAATCTCTCTGCCACTGGAGCTTATTTCATTTCTTTTCACATCCCCTTTTTGGTCAAGAAGATGTTCTCCATCCCATGATGCCGGGTCTACATTCCTCCCCGGGAGTCATATTCCATGTTGCCAGGGAGATTCATTCCCCTGGGTGTCTGATCCCACGTGGGGGGGAGGACAGTGATTTCACCTTTAAAGTTGGCTTAGGTAGAGAGAGAGGGCCACATCTGAGCAACAAAGAGACATTCGGGAGGAGGCTCTTAGGCACAGTTACAGGGAGGCCTAGCCTCTCCTTTGCAGCAACAGTCTTCCCAAGGGCAAATCCTGTGGTAGAGGGCTCAACCCATCAAACCACCAGTCCCCTATGTCTGTGGTCATGTTAGCAACCATCGAGATAGGGCAGGCCAATACCCCTGCATTCTCCACCAGCTCCTGAAGGGGGCTCTGCATATTTTTTTTCTTGGTTGTTTTTTTTTTTTTTTTTTTTTCCTAAACCAACTCTATGATGGGTGTTGGATTTTGTAAAATACTTTTCTGCATCTATTGATATGATCATATGATTTTTCTTCTTTAGCCTGATGATGTAGTGTATAACAATAATTCATTTCCAAGTGTTGAACCAGCCTTGTATACCTGAATAATATCCCACTTGGTCGTAGTGTATAGTTCTTTTCATACATTTTTGGATTTGATTTGCTGATATTTTGTTGAGTATTTTTGTTCATCAGAGATACTGGTCTGTAATTTTCCTTCCTAGTAATGTGTTTGTCTGGTTTTGTTGTGCCCTCTACTTCTGTTTTCTGAGAAATTGTGGAGAATTTATATAATTTCTCCTTTAAATGTTTGTTAGAATTCACCAGTGAAACCATTTGGGTCTGGTGCTTTCTGTTTTGGAAGGCTGTTCATTATTGATACAATTTCTTTATGTACATAAGTCTGTTCACATTATCTGTTTCTCCTTGTGTAAGTTTTGGTAGATTGAGTCTTCCAAGTAATTGGTCCATCCCATCTAAGTTTGTGAGCATAGAGCTGTCCATAGTTCCTCCCTTATTATCCTTCTAATGTCCATGGGATCAGTTGGAATGGCCCCTATTTAATTTCTGATATTAGTAATTTGTGTCTTCTGGAGGAGAGCTGCTTGGAAAGGGCGAAAGTCTAGGCATTTGCTGATGGTATTGTGTTCTAGTTTGCTAATGCTGCCAGAGTGCAAAACACCAGAAATGGATTGGCTTTTATAAAAGGGGGTTTATTTGGTTACACAGTTATAGTCTGAAGGCCATAAAGTGTCCAAGGTAACACGTCAACAATCAGGTACCTTCACTGGAGGATGGCCAATGGTGTCCGGAAAACCTCTGTTAGCTGGGAAGGCGTGTGGCTGGTGTCTGCTCTGGAGTTCTAGTTTCAAAATGGCCTTCTCCCAAGACATTCCTCTCTAGGCTGCAGTTCCTCAAAAATGTCACTCTTAGTTGCTCTTAGGGCATTTTTCCTCTGTTAGCTTCTCTGGAACAAAAGTCTGCTTTCAACAGCCATCTTCAAACTGTCTCTCATCTGCAGCTCCTCTCTCAGTTCCTGTGCATTCTTCAAAGTGTCACTCTTGGCTATAGCAAGCCCGCTTCCCCTGTCGGAGCCTACATAGTGCTCCAGTAATCAAGGCCCATGCCGAATGGGCGGGGTCACACCCCCACAGAAACCATCCCATCAGAGCCATCACCCACAGCTGGGTGGGTCACATCTCCATGGAAACACCCAAAGGATTCCAATCCAATCAGCACTAAAACATCTGCCCCACAAGACCGCATCAAAGACAATGGCATTTGGGGGGACACAATACACTCAAACTGGTGCAGGTTGGGACCACAGTTTTTTCTGTGGTGTTTGATTGGAATACAGAAATCAATGTCTAAAAGTTTTGTCTTGCTAGACTGCCCCTTTCCCGGTCCTTTGGTTAGAGAAAGCAAGCTTTCCTTGGGACTTTACTTTTGTCTACATCTGTTTCCCGGTTGCTGGCTGCTCTTGCACCCAGTCCGGGATATATGAGGCCTAAAGAAAATCCAAGGAGCTCCTCACAGTGCTGTTCCTCAGGTCTTGCAGTCCCTAGTTGATCTGGTCTGTCTTCTCTCCACCTTTCAGAGTATTCTTAAGTTTGTTTTATATATATCATGTCCAGGGTTTTTAGATATACTTAGCAGGAGGAGTGAGGAAAAGTGCTTCTTTTTTATTTTTCTGCTCCATCTGTTGTTCTTCTTTTTTTTAATGCAGTTTTATTAAGATATATCCACACACCATACAAACCATCTGAGGTATACAATCACTGGCTCACAGTATCATAACATAGTTGTGCCTACAACCCCATGATCAATTTTAGAACATTTTCATTACTGCAGAAAAGACATAAAAATAAAAAAGGAAACCCAACTCCTCCCATACCCCTTATCTCCCCCCCCCCATTATTGACCCATGGTATTGGTGTAGTCCATTTTTTACTGTTGGTCAAAGAGTATTAAAATACTACTGTTAACTATAGTCCATAGTTTACAAGGTACATTTTCCCCCATATACTCCTCTATTATTAACTTTTTATAATAGTGTCATACATTTGTTCTAGTTTCATGAAAGAACTTTTTAATATTTGTGCAGTTAATCACGGACATTGTCCACCACAAGATTCACTGTTTTATACCTTCCCATGTTTGTTGTTGTTGTTGTTGTTTTAATTTAATTTTATTGAGATTTTTCACATACTATACAGTCATCCAAAGATCCAAAGTGTGCAGTTATTTGTCCACGGTACCATCATACAGCTGTGTATCCATCACCACCATTTTTTTTTTTTTCAATTTTTAGGACATTTTCATTACTCTAGAAAAGAAATAAAGACAAAAAAAAAAAAAAAAAGAAAGAAACCTCAACTACTCCCATACCCCTAACCACCCCTCTTCCATTATTGACTCATAGTGTTGGTATAGTACATATGTTACTGTTGATGAAAGACTGTTAAAATGCTACTAACTGTGGTACACAGTTTGCCAATAGGTACATTTTTCCCTATATACCCTCTACTATTAACTTCTAGTTGTAGTGTCATACATTTGTTTTAGTTCATGAAAGAGATTTCTAATATTTATACAGTTAATCACAGACATTGTCCACCACAGGATTCACTGTTTTATACATTTCCATATTTTAACCTCCAACTTTCCTTCTGGTGACTTACGTGTCTCTAAGCTTCCCCTTTCCACATTAACACACCATTCAGCACTAATAGTTATTCTCACAATAACGTGCTACTGTCACCTCTGTACATTTCCAAACACTTAAGTTCAACCTAGTTAAACATTCTGCTCATAATAAGCAACTGTTCCCCATTCTTTAGCCTCGTTCTATATCCTGGTAACTTATATTTCATATCTATGAGTTTATATATTATAATTAGTTAATATCAGTGAGACCATACAATATTTGTCCTTATGTATCTGACTTACTTCAATCAATATAGTGCCCTCAAGTTTCTTCGTCAGCCCGTTTTTTAAGAGGGTTTTGTTCACATACCATACATTCCGTTCTAAGTAAACAATTGATGGTTCCCTGTATAATCACGTATGTATGCATTCACCACCATCACCACTATCTAAATAAGGACATCTCCATTTCTTCTACAAAGGAGGAGGAAGAGTCAAAGAAGGTAGAGAGACAAAAGAAAAAGAAAAAGAAAGAAAAAAAATGGCAGCTAAAAAGCAACAGAAGGAAAGATAGAATTAAACTAAAGTAGAAATAAGAGTCAGACAACAGCACCAATGCTAATAGTCCCAAACCCCTCCCTTATGTCCCCCTCGTTTAGGCATTTGGCTTTGGTATATTGTATTTGTTACATTAAAGGGAGCATATTACGATGTTTCTATTGACTATAGTCTCTAGTTTGCATTGATTGTATTTTTCCCCCAATACCACCCCATTTTTAATGCCTTGCAAGGTTGACATTCATTTGTTCTCCCTCATGTAAAAACATATTTGTATGTTTTATCACAATTGTTGCGTACTCTAGGTTTCACTGAGTTATACAATCCCAGTCTTTATTTTTCCTCTTTCATTCTGGTGTCCCACATGCTCCTAACCTTCGTCTTTCAACCATACTCGCAGTCATCTTTGTTTCAGTGTTCTTACATTGCTGTGTTGCTATCACCCAAAATTGTTTTCCAAACCTCTCACTCCTGTCTTTTTCTATCTGTTTGTAGTACTCCCTTTAGTATTTCCTGTAGAGCAGTTATCTTGTTCACAAACTCTGTCATTGTCTGTTTGTCAGAGAATATTTTAAACTCTCCCTCATATTTGAAGGACAGTTTTGCCGGATATGGGATTCTTAGTTGGTAGTTTTTCTCTTTCAGTATCTTAAATATATCACACCATTTCCTTTTTTTCTCCATGGTTTCTACTGAGAAATCTGCACATAGTCTTATCAAGCTTCCTTTGTGTGTGATGGATCACTTTTCTCTTGCTGCTTTCAGGATTCGCTCTTTGTCTTTGATGTTTGATATCTGATTATTAAGTGTCTTGATGTAGGTCTATTCAGATCTATTCTGTTTGGGGTTCACTGCGTTCTTGTGTCTGTAATTTTATATCTTTCATAAGAGATGGGAAATTTTCATTGATTATTTCCTCTATTACTGCTTCTGCCCCCTTTCCCTTCTCTTCTCCTTCTAGGACACCCATGACTTGTACATTCATGACCTTTATGTTGTCATTCAGTTCCCTGAGATGTTGCTCATATTTTTCTACTCTTTTCCCTATCTATTCTTTTGTGTGTAGGCTTTCAGGTGCCTTGTTCTCCAGTTCCTGAGTGTTTTCTTCTGCCTCTTGAAATCTGCTGTTGTATGTCTCCATTGTGTTTTTCATTTCTTGTGTTGTGCCTTTTGTTTCCATAGATTCTGCCAGTTGTTTTTTCAAACTTTTGATTTCTACCTTATGTTTGCTCAATATTTTCTTTATATCCTTCATCTCTTTTGCTGTGTCTTCCCTGAACTCATTCATTTGGTTTTTGATTAGATCTAGCTATTTCTTTGAAAATCTTTGATTGTTTCATTAAAATGAAACAGTATGTCAACTGTATCTTTATTGAGGTGTAAATTTGTTCCTTTGTCTGGGCCATATCTCTGCCCTTCCCAGTGTAGTTTGTAGTCCTCTGTTGTCTAGGTATCTGGCTTCCCCGGTTACCCCAATCAGATTTTCCCAGACCAGAACAGGTTCAGATCTCAGAATGGGGTTATATTCAATTCCAAGTCTCCCTGAGGGTGTGTCTTAGAGATTGACAGACTTTCCTTTGAGGTCTCTAGCCACTGTGCTTTTCCTAACCTGCCCAGCATGCGGCGACCATCAGCCTATCATTCCCGACTGGCGTAAGGAGGTGTGGCCCCTTTAGTTTCTGTTTTGGCTGTTTTCCCCAGGCTCTGGGGTCTGAGTTCTGAAGGGAAGGGCAGCACTAGAGCTGTGTCCCATCTCCTTCTTCTTAGAGAAGATACACCCCCTAGGGAGTTATCTTCTGCATTTAAGTTGTTCTTTGTCTCTCCAACTCTGTTATGTCCACCCCTGTCTGGGTCAGAGTGCTGTGAACTGAAAATGGCTGAGGCTCTCTCCACTGAACCACTCAGGTTGAGAGAGAAAAAAAGGGAAAGAAAGCCCCCTTTCGGAGCCAGACCACAGCTCCCCAGTTTCACCTGTCAGTGAGAGAGAGTACTTGGTCTTCTGGGCTCCTTTCTCTGGGACACGGGAGTTTTCTGGCTCTTTAAGGTCAGTTGTGTCACTTAGGAGTTTTATCTATGTTTGTAGCTTGTGTTCAGAAGTCCATATTTGTTAATTAAAATCCCATTTGGAGCTGGGCTGAGCTATATTTGTTCGCTCCGGGACTGCTGGTTTCTCCTACAGAGAGGTTTTGCAGCTCAGCGTGCCATGAGGGGAGGGGTCTCCCAGCGCGGTTCCTTAGTTTCTACTTACAGATTTTATGCTGTGATCTCAGCCATTCCACCTGATCCAGACTGGTGCACAATGTGTGGACAGTCACGGTTGTCCACTGGCAGTTATTCCAGATCACTTACTAGTTGTTTCTGGTTGTTTATTAGTTGCTCCAGGTGTCTGTCTAAACTCCACTCCTCTTTATGCCACCATCTTGCCCCTCCTCCTATACCATCTTGCCCCTCCTCCTATACCATGTTTTAATCCATCCATTCCTTTTGTTTCTTGGTCTTTTCCCTTGAAACTCCCAGATTACAGAAGGGAGCGACCGTATTTTTCCTGGCTCTCTGTATGTATAAAGTTTCTGTGGTGTAATGTGAATTTTGCATTCACATTATGCAGATAACTTGCAGGTAGTGGGTACTATTTATCCTGGATTGTGTTAATCTTCATACACATTGTCTCATTGTTCCTCCTGCTTGTTTGATTCCCAAGAATCAGCTGGGGTGCTTCATAACTCAGTTTCCTTGTGGTCTATTTGGGACTCTGATTCAGTAGGTTTGAGATAGGGCCTGTAAGTCTGTATTTTTAGTAAGTGTTTCACATGACCCTTAAGATCAGATAAATTTGAGAAAACTGTGAAATTTAATTTCTCATTACAGTAACACTGTGAGATAAATATGGTTATCTCATTTTAACACAGGAGCACACTGAAGATAGAGATTTTCAACAACCTAAGGCCATACAGTTTAAGTTGCATGGACAGGATTGAATTCTCAGGCAACTGTCAATAGTGTCCATTCTCTCAAGCATTACTCTGTCCTGCCACTCACTGTCATAATGATGAAGTTAATACATTTGCTCTCATTTTTAAAGTTTAATGTTCTGGGCACATATTTTTCACATGCTATCTCATTTAGTCTTCACAGTAATCCTTGACGTAGACACTAGCTCATCCCTATTTTGCAGAAGGGAAAAGTGAAGTGTTGAAAGATTAAATAATTTGCCTAAAGTCATCCAGCTACTAAGTGGCAAAACCAGGCTTCAAGTAGTCTGGTTCCAGAGGCTGCATGTTTTTCTATACTGTCTCCATATTCAACTCTATAATGTAGCTAATGTTTATTTTAATATAAACATATTCATATTATCTTTTAAGTACATTGACATTCCAGAAAATAAGCCTTGTTTAAACTATGACTTTCCCGCCTGTTTTTACCTCAAACTATCACAGTTTGATAGTCTTGCCTCTAGATCTGTGCTATTCAGTATGGTACTCATTTAGACACATGTAGCTATTTAACTTTAAATTAATTAAAATTAGTTGAAGGGTCTGTTAAAACACGGATTGCTGGGCCTCACCCCCAGAATTTCTGATTCAGTAGGTCTGAGACATGGCCTGAGAATCTGCATTTATAATGAATTTCTAGGTAATGCTGATGCTGCTAATTTGGGAATCACACTTTGAAAGCCACCATTTTACATCAGCTAGCCCTTGCTATTCCCTAATAACCCAGGCAGGCTTCCATCTTAGGGTCTTGGTGCTTGCTCTCTGGATGGACAGGGATGCCGGTAATCAAGATAGGCAATAAAAGGAAAGAAGGGTTAGTCTAAACTCTCTGTTGGCCTATGTAGTAAAATACATCTTGAGCAGGCTTTCCAAAACTTTCTACAATACAATGCAAACGTGCTTTCCATATTAGAGCATTTAACTTTCCCTAAGACACAATACGTATTCCATGTACCTTTCATTGCTCCATATTCCTGAATGAATACGACCTATTTCTGCCACGATCCCCATGTGACTGGAAATGGATGGAGAAGAGAAATCAGCCAGCATTGCAGGAGATGTGTTGTTGTAAGGTGCTCTGGATATAGCCATGAACAAAACAAAAAGTTTTTGCTCTTAAGTAGCTTAGCAATAGAGACAACTAAAGTAATAAATAAAAGAATGGTGTATGATAGTACCTGCTATGAAGAAAGGTAAAGCAGAGGAGGGAAGGTAGGGACTGCCTGGTTTCCTGGAGTCTGGAATGTTGGGGAGGGCATGCTATTTTATATAGGGTGGTGAGGGAAGACATATGAAGAGAGTCTCTCAGGGAGGGGTTTGGCCATATGAATATCTGGGGGAAAAGTAGCTTGACAGAGGGTACAGGGAGGTATATGCCTTGAGGCAGGAGTGTACTGTACTTGATTTGGATGTAGATGGGGAATGAGGAGAGGCCCAAGTTCTGAACCCTGAGGCACTGCCAGTATATGGAACTCAAGGAGATGGGGAGGAGCCAGCAGGGGGGAGTGAAAAGAAATGGCCAGTGAGGCAGGAAGAAAAACAAAGGAGGTATGTGCCATAAGTGTATGAAAGAGGGAGTGGTTAACACTGTCAGATGCTCTTTGCTGATAAGGCACATAGGTTAAGGGCTGAGTATTGGCTATTGGATTTAGCAACAGTGACCTTGACAAGAACAACTGCATTGAAGTGTAGATAGGGGTAAAAGTCTGGTGGAACTGGGCTCAAGAGAGAGTGGGAAGAGGGGATTTGGAGATAAGTAAAGACAAATCTTTAGAGAGTTGTGTGCTGTAAGGGTGAGCAGAGAAAGGGAGGGGAAGAGAGGATATTTTTCTTTAATATGGAAGAGGTAATAGATTATTTGCTGAAGGGAATGATTCAACAGAGAGGGAAAATTTAATAGTGCAGGAGAGCAAGGAGAATTGCTGGAAGAATGTCTTAGAGTAGAGTAGGCAGGAATGGATAGGATCTAGTTGGTATGTGGAGAGTTGGCCTTACCAAGGAGCACACGCAATTTATTCATTTTAACAAGAGAGAAGGCAGAGGATATGGGAACTGATGGGAGTACATAGCAGTGGGAGCTTGTAAAGTATCTTTTCTGACTAATTCTGTTTCTTCAGCGAAATAGGAAACAAGGTCTTTGACTGAGAGCAGGGATGGAAGAGGCAGAAGTGTTGGAAGCTTGAAGATTAAGGAATCATAACATAGGACAATTCAAGTAGTTGTCTAGAGAGTTCTATGCCCTTTGTAACTACTTGTGCTCTCTATTCTATATGCCTTTTCCTCTGCCTGAATGCCCTTCCCCATCAACCCTCTATCTAACTGCAGTTTTATTTTTCTGTGCAGTTATTCTGACTTATAAATCTTATTTCATTATGTTTGAAAACTTAGGTCATAATTTCAGGATGCCAGGGCGTTCAACTTCAAGTTCAGGTTCAGCTGGTTTCATGTCCTTCAGCGGTGTAGAGTCTGCTCTCTCCTCCTTGAAAGGCTTCCAGTCCTGTATCAGCTCTGGAATGGACACAGCTTCTAGAGTTGCTTTGGATCTTGTGGAAACTCAGAGTAAGTAACACTTAAAACATCTCTTTTTGTCTACTTTGAGGTAACACTGGTGGTAACATTAGTCTAGGAATGCTGGACACTTCTCACCATTTGGGTATCCTTGGAACAATATTTAATCCCTCTGGGCATCTATTTTGTCAACTTATTCTACATGCCCCATAGCCTTGTATTAAGAGTGAGGTGAGATTGGATTCTTTTGTGTATGTTCAAAATGTTCTGTTCCACTAGAAACTGCACTGAAAACTTAGAGTCCAAAACATGAAGGTCCCTGACCTCAAGGAGCTTACAGACTAATGTTTAATCTGTAGGGTATACAAATGCATCATGAACAAGTTGTTTTCCAGGAGTTCAGCTGTACTTTGATTACCCAGTAGGCAGATGTTCTAGTTTGCTAATGCTGCTGGAATGCAAAACACCAGAAATGGAATGGCTTTTATAAAAGGTGGTTTACTTGGTTACACAGTTACAGTCTTAAGGTCATAAAATGTCCAAGGTAACATATCAGAAATCAGGTACCCACTTCCCCTGTCCGAGCCTACACAGTGCTCCAGTAATCAAGGCCCATGCTGAATGGGTGGGGCCACGCCCCCACGGAAACCATCCCATCAGAGCCATCGCCCACAGCTGGGTGGGTCACATCTCCATGGAAACACCCAAAGGATTCCAATCCAATCATCACCCAATGGGCTCATGAACAAAGTGGTCATGGTGGTAGGGATGGAGGTTATGCATGGGCTCCGCAACATGGACTTCCACTCACCAAGGCTGATTTGGCCACGGCCACTGCTGAGTGTCCAATCTGCCAGCAGCAGAGACCCACACTCAGTCCCCGATATGGCACCATTCCTCGGGGTGATCAGCCTGCTACCTGGTGGCAGGTTGATTACATCGGACCACTTTCATCATGGAAAGGGCAGCGATTTGTTCTTACTGGAATAGACACATACTCTAGATATGGGTTTGCCTTCCCTGCACGACATGCTTCTGCCAAAACTACGATCCGTGGACTTACAGAATGCCTCATCCACCATCATGGTATTCCACACAGCATTGCTTCGGACCAAGGAACCCACTTCACAGCAAATGAAGTGAGGGAATGGGCACATGCTCATGGAATTCTGTGATCTTCCCATGTTCCCCATCATCCAGAGGCAGCTGGGTTGATAGAACGGTGGAATGGCCTATTGAAGACTCAATTACAGCGCCAACTAGGTGGCAATACCTTGCAGGGTTGGGGCAGTGTTCTCCAGGAGGCTGTGTATGCTCTGAATCAGCATCCACTCTATGGTGCTGTTTCTCCCATAGCCAGGATTCATGGGTCCAGGAATCAAGGGGTGGAAACAGGAGTGGCACCACTCACTATCACTCCTAGTGATCCACTAGGGAAATTTTTGCTTCCTGTCCCTGCAAGTTTAAGCTCTGCTGGTCTACAGGTCTTGGTTCCAAAAGGAGGAGTGCTTCCACCAGGAAACACAACAATAATCCCATTGAACTGGAAGTTAAGACTGCCACCTGGCCACTTTGGGCTTCTTATGCCTCTGAATCAACAGGCAAGTAAGGGGATTACTGTACTGGCTGGGGTGATTGATCCTGACTATCAAGGGGAAATAGCACTGCAACTACACAATGGAAGTAAAGAACAGTTTTCCTGGAATACAGGAGATCCCCTAGGGTGTCTCTCAGTATTACCATGGCCCGTGATTCAAGTCAATGGAAAACTGCAAGAACCCAATCCAGGCAGGACACCAATGGCCAAGAAACTTCAGGAATGAAGGTTTGGGTCACCCCACCAGGCAAAGAACCATGGCCAGCTGAAGTGCTTGCTGAGGGTAAAGGGAACATGGAATGGGTAGTGGAAGAAGGTTGTGATAAATATGAACTACGGCCACGTGACCAGTTACAGAAACGAGGACTATGATGACATGAATATTTCCTCCTCGTTTTGTTATGATTATGTTTGTATTTGTCTGTAAAGCAAATATCTTTGCTTTCTTCTCTGTCTTATCCCCTTATCATATGGCATAAGCTGTAACGTTCATTTTGAAGGTATGGTTTTAGGTGATGTGTACAACTGCCAAGTTGACAAGGGGTGGACTGTGATGGTTGGGTTCATGTGTCAACTTGGCTAGGTGACCCAGCTGTCTGGTCAAGCGGGCACTGGCCTGACAATTGCTGTGAGGATATTTGAGGCTGGTTAATAAACCAATGGGCTGGTTTGCTGGATCATCAGTCAATTGACTGCAGCTGACTGATGACTCATCAAGGGGCGTGCCTTCCACAATGAGAGAATGCAATTGGCTGAATTTGGTCCGGGTGATCAGCCGGTTTGTTGGATCATCAGTCAATTGACTGCAGCTGACTGATGACTCATCAAGGGGCGTGCCTTCCACAAAGAGAGAATGCAATTGGCTGGATTTGGTCCGGGTGATCAGCCGGTTTGTTGGATCATCAGTCAATTGACTGCAGCTAACTGATGACTCATCAAGGGGCGTGCCTTCCACAATGAGAGAATGCAATTGGCTGTATTTGGTCCTGGTGATCAGTTGAAGGCTTGTAAGCCAGACGGTTAGAGAACCTTCACTTCTTCTTCGGCTGCCCAGTGAAGCATTTCCTGGGGAGCTTGTCGAAGTTGCCAGTTCGTTTCCTGAGGAGTTCATCGAGCACGTTTGTCGAAAATCCCAGTTCATTTCCTGAGGAGTTCATCGAAGTTGCCGGTTCGTTTCCTGAGGAGTTTGTTGAAGTTGTCGGTTCGTTTCCCGAGGAGTTCATTGGACATCTTCCTTGGAGCTGACAGTTTGTTACATCTCTCATTGATTCTGTCTCACTAGAGAACCCTAACTAATACAGGTACCTTCACTAGAGGATGGCCAGTGGTGTCCAGAAAACCTCTGTTAGCTTTGAAGGCATGTGGCTGGCATCTGCTCCAAAGTTCTGGTTTCAAAATGGCTTTCTCCAGGATGTTCCTCTCTAGACTGCAGTTCATCAAAAATGTCACTCTTAGTTGCACTTGGGGTATTTGTCCTCTCTTAGCTTCTCCAGAGCAAGAGTCTGCTTTCAACAGCTGTCTTCAAACTGTCTCTCATCTGCAGCTCCTGTGCTTTCTTCAAAGTGTCCCTCTTGGCTGTTGCTCCTCTTCAAAACGTCACTCACAGCTGCACTGAGTTCCCTCTGCCGGTCAGCTCATTTATATGGCTCCACTGATCAAGGCCCAGCCTAAATGGGTGGGGCCACACCTCCATGGAAATATCCAATCAGAGTCATCACCCACAGCTGGGTGGGGCGCATCTCCAAAGAAACACTCAAGGAAATCTAATCAAAACCGATAACGTCTGCCCACACAAGATTACATCAAAGATAATGGTGTTTGGGGGACCCAACACATTCAAACTGGCACAGCAGACTAAGCTTACATTTGGTCTATTGGCAAAGCAAGGCCTCTAAAAAATGAGAAAAGTTTAGCTTTGGTGAATTTTATATAAATTTGTCAATCAGAAGATGCAGAAAGAAGTTATGCTCTTTCTTTGGGTTAGAATTACTTTTGTTTTACATACGGAGGCAGAACAGCGTAAACTGTTTTGTTTTATTATCACTACTTTTCAGCAATTTGATTATTTGCCTTGGTGATGGTTTCTTTGTTTATCTAGGTAGAATCTATGGGTTTATGGTTTTTAATCTAATATGGGAAAATTTCTGCTAATATTTCTTCAAATACTTTTCCTGTCCCTCCCTTCTTGCTGTCTGGGACTCCAATTATGTGAATATTAAACTGTTTAATATTGTCCAGTGAATCACTGAGGGTTAGTTGATTTTTTCCCTCAGTCTTTTTTCTCTCTCTGTTTCAATTTGAATAACTTCTATTGCTGTGTTTTCAACTTCACTAATCTTGTTTTCTGTAGTATTTAATCTGCTGCTAATTCGAACCATTGAATTTTTAATTTCAGATATTGTATTTTTCAATTCTAGAAGATATAAAAAAATTGAATGGAATCTTTTCTATCAGGCATTTCTCTTCCCATCATGTTCCTGGTTTCCTCTACACTCTTTAGCATATGAAACATATTTATAATAGTATTTTAACATTCATGTCTGCTGGTTTCATCATCTCTGTCCATTTCTGCTTCTTCACATGGACATTGTGTAATTTATGTTGTCGAGTGTTTGGATTCTCTTGTTTTCCTTTAAAGAGTGTTAAAGTTTATTTTGGCAGGCAGCTTGGTAATTTGTGTATTAGGATGATCCTTCCCACACTTTTGTTTTAAACTTTGTGAAGGTTGGTCTAGTGGAGCCTTTACTTTAGGGTTAATTTAGCCCTGCTACAAAGCATGGCCTTTTTAGAGTCTGAGGGTTCAATGAGATGACTGTACTTTGGTTGGGTGAATATCTCCCAGGCCTGTGTGAGTTCTGGTAATTGTTCAATCTATATTTCCCAGCAGTTGTTCTTTGCTCAGCAGCTTAGTTTTCAGCATCAGATTCCTGGAGCTCTTTCTCTGCATAGCTCCCATCCAATGCTCTGTCTTGCAGACTCTTGCTGCCTCAACTTCCCCAATCTCTGTCTCCTCAATCCTTCAGGACTGCTGTGCTCTATTTGGGTTCTCCTCCCTTGTGTAGAAGTCCAAAACTGCCTATAGCCAGAAAGCCAGGGTAATTGCAGGACTTAAGTTCTTGTTTTCCTTTTTGCAGGGAACACAGTCCTGTTCCTGTTGTCCAACTGTATGAAAACAATTGTTTCATATATTTTGTCCAGCTTTCTGGGTTGTTCATGGTAGGAAGGCAAGGTACATACCAGCCATCATCATGACTGCCAGCAGTAGTCACCCATGATCTTTTTAGTGTGTTATTATCATTACTTATCAATTGTTGATTCAGTTTCCTAGAGCTGTTGTGACAAATTACCATGAACTGAGTGCTTAAAACAACAGAAGTCTGTTCTCTCACTGTTCCAGAGGCTAGAAATCTGAAATCAAATCATTCCTCTGAAGGCTCTAGGGAAGAATTTTTCCTTGCTTCTTTTTAGCTTCTGGTGGTTGCCAGCAATCCTTGTCAGTCCTTGGCTTGTGACTACATCATTCCAATTTCTGCCTCTGTCATCACACGGTATTCTCTTTGTGTATCTCTGTGTCTTCACATGGCCTTTATTAGGACACCAGTTATTGGATTTAGGGTTCACCCTAATCCAGTATGACTTCATCTTAACTAATTATAACTGCAAAGAATGCTTGCAAATAAGGCCACATTCTGAGCTTCTGGATGGACATAAATTTTGGGGAGATACTGCTCATGCTAGTATAGCCACTAAGGCTCTTCACCCAGCCCAGCCTGACTTGTAGTATATTTTTGGTGATGGTGGATATCTGTCCTTACCAGTGTTGGTATATGGCATTGGATAAATGCTATAATAAAATCTTAAACTGTAAGATATAACAGCCAGAACACAAATTCCTTGGGGAATTGTGTCAGATTTTTTCAGGATTCACTTTAAAAACTCCTGGGTGTCTTATCCACAGTAGTTTCTTGGTTAAAAAAATATGTATTATTGGTTGTTGTGGACAATTAATCACTGTAAACTTATCTCAAAGTAAGTTTTTAATTTGCGCTCTGCTGCTTGCACAGGCATCAAAATAGTTAATAATTAAGATTGCCAGCTCTGGAGTCAGACTCCCTTGGTTTTAGCTGTGAGACTCAGGCTGGATGCTAATCTTTCTGTGCCTTGGTTAATACATATAAGGCAAACACAAAATGCTCATAAATATTTAGTTTTCTGGCTGGTAGATTCAATTTAGATTATTTTGAAACAATCAGGAAAGCTCAATCGTTTTTTTTTTTTTTTAGTAAGTATATTTTATTGGAAAATATGACATACTTTGCATAACTTAAGAAGAAATGTAAGCATCTAAAGTGGGGTCAGCCAAGTTTTCAGCATTGTGGACCACACAGTCTCTGTTACACTTACTTGACCATGCTGGCTGTAGTATAAAAGCAGCCATAGTCAATACATCCATGAATGGGCATGGCTGTGTTCCAATAAAACTTTATTTACAAAAACATGCAGCATGCAGGATTTGGGTCACTAACTATAGTTTACCAATCCCTAATTTAAAGCCATAGGTAGTCCACTAAATATTTTTAAAAGAAATAATTATTTATTTTGATTATTTGAATTCATTTTGTAGCAAATGACCTGGTTTTAAATTCACCAAAGAGAAATAATTTAAGAAATATTTGAGCAAGTTGAATGAAAGAAAAAGTGAACAAAAAAGTAGATCAGATACAGAGTCACCAGGAGCCTGGAATGTTTATAAACTCAGCATACTATACATACATGCACACACATACACGTTAATATTGGCAGTCAAAACAACAAGGTCATCAGCAATTTACCCACTGACTACTCTGGTTATAATTCAGTTCTAAGTTTTAAAGGGGAAACAAGTATTAATTAGTCCCTACCTACACAGAGCTTACAATCTTAATGGGAAGACAAAATACCAAAACACTCAAACAATGGGAAAACGGAAAAGATGTTACAAGACTGTAAATAATTACTATCCACTGATCTCATCAGAAAAGTAAACTCTCAAACTTGTAATGGTGGACACAAATTTTCCAAAATTCTAATTTTTTCTCCAAAGTTCTAATTTTATCATTGGCAACAAATACTTTCAGTTGTTTTCTTTTAAGTGGTGGGATCACTATTTTCTTTTTTAATACATTTTTTATTGTGAAATTTAACATAGATACATAACAGTGAAAACTTTCAAAGTATGATTTAACAAGTAGTTAGAGAGTAAATTTCAAAGAATGTTATGGGTTACAGTTCCACAATTTCAGTTATTTCCTTATTGCGAAATATATATATATATACAGAAAGGTGGTAATTTTCAAAGTACAATTTAACAGGTAGTTAATATAGGTAATTTCAAAGAATGTTATGGGTTACAGTTCCACAGTTTCAGTTATTTCCTTATTGTGAAATATAAGATATATGCAGAAAAGTGATAACTTTCAAAGTACAATGTAACAAGTAGCTGTAGAACAAATTTCAAAGAATGTTTTGGGTTATAATTCTACCATTTCAGTTATTTCCTTCTAGCTACTCTATTAGCCTAGCATCAAAAAAATTTTTTTTTAAATATAAAAATTCAAAATTGTAATCCTTTGTTAAATTGTATCTTGTCTGTTGCTACCCCCTTCCTCTTGTTTAATCACTTTTTCGATCTTCAGAGGTGTCTAGGCAGTGACCATCCTAACTTGTTCATATTGAAGAGGGGGGTAGACATTATGGGGAAGGGGGCTCAACATATGGGGAAGGAGGCTGCATTTGGTGGTTGTTCTTAAAGAGGCTGTTGTTTCTGAGGTTTAGGACTTGTCTGGCATAGGAACACTGTTGGATTTAAGTTTCTGAGAGATAAATTTAGTGAGTGAAACTTTTGTAGAATCTCAGATAGGGACCTTGGTATTTCAGGACTACTGTTGGTTAGGGCTTGGCATACTGTGGCCATTTGGGATATCTAGCTGGAGCTTGCATAACAGTAACCTCCAGGATAGCCTCTTGGCTCTATTTGAAATCTCTTAGCCACTGTAACCTTATTTTGTTACCTTTCTTTCCCCCTTTTGGCCAAGAAGCCATTTTCAATCCCTTGATGCTAGGGCCAGGCTCATTCCTAGGAGTTGTGTCCCACATCACCAGGCAGGTTTATTCCCCTGTGAGTCATGTCCCATGTAGGGGGGAGGTTAATGAATTTATTTGCTGAGTTGGGCTTAGAGAGAAAGGCCACATCGGAGTAAAAAATAAGAGGTTCTCTGGAGGTGCCTCTTAGGCATAATTATAGGATAGCTTAGCCTCCCATTTATAGCCCTAAGTTTCACAAGAGAAAGCCTTGCAATTGAGGGCATGACTTATTAATTAGGGGGTTCCTAATTTCACATAGCATATAGTCTGTCCAAGATAAACAATCAGTGTCTCACATTATTTTCGCTTAGTTATACAATCATCTTCACTCTCAATTTTAAACAATTATCATAACATAAAACATCCTGGAGCTCTTAGCAGCAGCAAATTATTCATCCCTAGTATTAGTGTAGTGCTGGTAAAGTATTCCTATTAAATATAGTCTATAATATGTAATCGGTAGTTTTTCCATATACCATTGTATTGGTAACTCTTTGTACCAGTGTCATACCTTGGAAATATATCATGCAAACATTTGTATTTGTAGTGCTACTCTGTGGGTTAAGTGACTTTAAACAACCACTTTCGATCATGTTCACCTTCAGTGCATCACTGGTACTTATAATCCCATTAACGAACCCTCATCACCTCTGACCATTCCCATACCTGTAAGTTCACCCTCATTATCATGTCTGTACATAGGTTATTGTTCCCCCTTCACAAGCTTCTGTAGATCCCCTGGTTCACAAATATTCTACATTATAAGACATTTTATTTTACATTGTTCAGGGAGTTCACATTAGTGGTGACATACAATATCTCTCTTTTTGTGTCTGGCTTATTTCGCTTGGCATTGTGTCTTCAAGGTTCAGCCATATTGTCATATGTTTCAGGACCTTTTTCCTTCTTACTGCTGCATAGTTTTCCATCTTATGTACATACCACATTTTTTTAATCCACTTGTCTGTTGAAGGACACTTGGATTGTTTCCATCTCTTGGCAGTTGTGAACAATGCTGCTGTGAACATTGGTGTGCAAATGTCTGTTTGTGTCACTGCTTTCAGATCTTCTGGATATATTTGGAGAAGTGAAATTGCCTGTTGTAGGGTAACTTGATATCTAGTTTTCTCATGAACCGCCAAACTGTCTTCCATGGCAGCTGTACCATTATACATTCCCGCCAGCAATGAATAAGAGTTCTAGTTTCTCCACATCCTCTCCAGCATTTGTAGTTTCCTGTTTGTTTAATGGGAGTCATTCTTACTGGTATGAGATGATATCTGATTGTGGTTTTGATTTGCATCTCCTTAATAGCTAATGAATATGAACATTTTTCATAGTTTTTTAGCCATTTGTATTTCCTCTTCAGAAAAATGTCTTTTCATATATCTTTTGCCCATTTTATAATTGAGCTTTTTGTACTATTGTTGTTGGGTTGTAGGATTTCTTTGTATATGCAGGATATCAATCTCTTATCAGGTATATGGTTTACAAATATTTTCTCCCATTGTGTTGGCTGCAATTCCTTTTTGACAAATTCCTTTGAAGTACAGAAGCTTTTGATTTTGAGGAGTTCACATTTATCTGTTTTTTTTTCTTTCATTGCTTGTGCTTTGGGTGAAAGGTCTAAGAAGCAACTTCATAATACTAGGTCTTAAAGATGTATTCCTACTCCACCCCAGGGACTTGCAGGTGCATGGCAGACAGGGACTGCAATGAATTGGAGCTGGAGGGTGAGATGCGCAACTCCAAAGCCCAAAAGTGGTCTATTCACAGCCCTGGGAACTGCCGGGACCATTGTGCCCTGCAGTGGACTCCCTGCCAAGCTTCGCAGGGCCTACTCTCTTCCCAGAGGGCTGGCATTCCCAAGTGCACATGGAGAACTGGTGCACTGATTGGATTTCCATCCAGGTTGGACCCCACCTAGTGCAAGTTGGCAGAGAGCTGGCCTGAGAGTAAGAGGTGGTTCAAGAGCACCATCTACTCATAGGACAGGGAAAGTGCAGTCTACCAAGCTGTAGCTCTGCCAAATTATAGATAAATGTTCAAATAATCCTGCATATCCCAGAATAACATTATCAAGATAAGCAAATGCCACAAGGCCAGCAACAAAATCAAAAAGCACATGAAGAAACAGGAAGATATGGATAACCCAAATGATCAAATTAAAAAGCCATAGGAGACACAGAACTTGGAACACTTAATCAAAGAAGTACACAAATCTCCAAAACAAGTTCAGTGAGTTGGCTAAGGTTATCAAGAAGACTCTAGACAAGCATGAAGAATTTGAAAAAATAAATTTTAAAAATGGCAGATCTTATGGAAATAAAAGATACTATTGATCAAATTAAAAATACACTAGACACACACAACAGCAGATTTGAAGAGGAAGAAGAATGAATATGTGAACTTGAGGACAGGACGAATGAATGTGAACGCACAGAAGAACAAATGGTGAAAGAAATCAAAAAATTTAAAATGGATCTCAGTGAAATGATGGACGACACGAAGTGCACAGAAAAAAGAATCATTGGTGTCTCAGAAGGTGAAGAGAAGAGTAAAGGGCTAGGAAGAGTATTTGAAGACATAGTTGGGGAAAACTTCCCAACCATTCTAAACTACATAAATATGCAAATCAGAGATGCCCAGCAAACTCCAAATAGAATAAATGCAAATAAACCCACTCTGAGACATGGGCTAATCAGATTGTCAAATGCCAAAGAGGAGAAACTGCTGAAGGCAGCAAGAGAGAAGCAATTCACCACTTACAGGGTAAACCACATAAGACTAAATACTGACTACTCAGTGGGCACCATGGAGGTGAGAAGGCAGTGGTATGGCATATTTAGGATGGTGAAAGAGAAAAATTGCCAGGCAAGAATTCTTTATCCAGGAAAGCTCTCTTTCAGAATTGAGGGGGCATTTAAAATTTACAAAGACAAACAAATGCTGAGAAAATTTGTTAACAAGAGTCCTGCCCTGCAAGAAATATTAAAGGGAGCTCTACTGGCTGAGAAAAAAAGAAAGGAGAAAGAGGTCTGGAGAAGGGCACAGAACTGAAGAGTGTTAGTAACGGAAACTTAAGGGCAAAAAAAAAGTTAGGGGTGGGGTGGGGTTGTGAGGACAGATCTGATAAATAAAAACCAAAAGATAAGATGGTTGATTCAAGAACTGCCTTCACAGTAATTACTTTGAATGTGAATGGCTTAAACTCCCCAATTAAAAGATACAGATTGGCAGAATGGATTAACATGTATGAACTATCAAAATGCTGTTTACATGAGACTCAGAAGAGATTGAATTTGAAAAGATGGAAAATAATATTCCACACAAGCTACAGCCAAAAGAAAGCAGGGGACATAGGGGACTGGTGGTTTGATGAGTTGAGCCCTCTACCACAGGACTTGCCCTTGGGAAGACTGTTGCCGCAAAGGAGAGGCTAGGCCTCCATATAATTGTGCCTAAGAGCCTCCTCTTGAATGCCTCTTTGTTGCTCAGATGTGGCCCTCTGTCTCTACCTAAGCCAACTTTAAAGGTGAAATCACTGCCCTCCCCCCTACATGGGATCAGACACCCAGGGGAGTGAATCTCCCTGGCAACGTGGAATATGACTCCCAGGGAGGAATGTAGACCCGGCATCGTGGGATGGAGAACATCTTCTTGACCAAAAGGGGGAAATGAAAGGAAATGAAATAAGCTTCAGTGGCAGAGAGATTCCAAAAGGAGCCGAGAGGTCACTCTGGTGGGCACTCTTATGCACAATATAGACAACTCTTTTTAGGTTCTAATGAATTGGGGTAGCTGGCGGTGGATACCTGAAACTATCAAAATGCAACCCAGAACCCATGAATCTTGAAGATGATTGTCTGAAAATGTAGCTTATGAAGGTTGACAATGGGATTGGGAAAGCCATAAGGACCACACTTCCTTTTGTCTAGTTCATGGATAGATGAATGGAAAAATGGGGGAAGGAAGAAAACAAACATACAAACAAACAAAAACAAACAAACAAAAAGAAAGCAGGGGTAGCAACACTAATATCAGTCAAAATAGACTTTAAATGCAAAGATGTCATAAGAGACAAAGAAGGACACTATATATTAATAAAGGGTACAATTCACCAAGAAGAAATAATAATCATAAATGTTTATGTGCCCAGTCAAGGAGCTCCAAAGTGCATGAAATAAACATTGGTAAAACTGAAGGAAGCAATAGACATTTCTACAGTAATAGTGGGAGACTTCAATATACCACTCAATTCTGTAGATAGTACAACCAGACAGAGTACTAATAAGGAAATTAAAAAACTAAACAATGTGATAAATAAATTAGACTTAATAGACATATATAAAGTGTTACATCCCAAATTACCAGGATATACATTCTTCTCTAGAGCTCATGGAACAATTTTCCAGGATAGATCCTATGTGGGGCATAAAACATTTATTTAAATGTTTTTAAATTTAAAAAGATTAAAATTATTCAAAGCACACTCTCTGATTGTAATGAAATGCAACTAGAAGTCAATAACCATCAAAGAACTAGAACAGTCACAAATATGTGGAGGTTAAACCGCACACTTCTAAACAATCAGTGGGTCAAAGAAGGAATTGCAAGAGAAATTCCTAAGTATCTAGAGATGAATGAAAATGAGAACACAACATATCAAAACCTATGGGATGCAGCGAAGGTGGTAGTGAGAGGGAAATTTACGGTTTTTAATGCATACATCAAAAAGGAAGAAAGAACTAAAATCAAAGAACTATCAGAACAACTGAAGGAGCTAGAGAGTGATCAGCAAACTAACCCTAAAGTAAGAACAAGAAAAGAAATAACAGGGATTAAAGCAGAAATAAATGATATGGAGAACAAAAAAAAAAAAAACAATTGAGAATAAATAAAACCAAAAGTTGGTTCTTTGAGAAGATCAACAAGGTTGACTAACCCATAGCCAGTCTGACGAAGTCAAAAAAGTAGAAGACCCAAATAAACAAAATCATAAATGAGAGGGATAACATTACTGTAGATCCCAAAGAAATTTAAAAAATCGTAAGAGGATACTATGAACAACTGTACACCAATAAACTAGACAATTTAGAGGAAATAGATAATTTCCTGGAAACACATAAATAGCCTTGACTGACCCAAGAAGAAATAGAGACCTCAACAAACCAGTCACAAGTAAAGAGATCCAATCAGTTGTCTAAAAACTTCCTACATACAAAAGCCCACAGTCAGATGGCTCCATGGGGGAATTTTACCAAACTGTCCAAAAAGAGATGACACCATTCCTGCTCAAACTCTTTCAAAAAATTGAAGGAGAAAGAACACTACTTAACTTATTTTATGAAGCTAACATCACTGTAATACCAAATCCAGATAAAGATGCTACAAGAAGGGAAAACTACAGGCCAATCTCCCTAATGAATATAGATGCAAAAATTCTTTACAAAATATTTGCAAATCGAATCCAAAGGCACATTAAAAGAATCATACACCATGACCAAGTGGGGTTCATTCCACGCTGCAAGGGTGGTTCAACATAAGAAAATCAATCAATATAATACAACACATTAAGAAATTGAAAGGAAAAGATCAAATGATCATCTCAATAGAGGCAGAAAAAGCATTGGACAAAATTCAGCATCCTTTTTTTTTGATAAAGTCACTTGAAAAGGTAGGGCATACATGAAAAACCTACAGCCAGCATAGTACTCAATGGTGAGAAACTGAAAGCCTTCCCCCTAAGATCGAGAACGAGCAAGAGTGCCCTCTGTCACCACTGTTACTCAGCATTGTGCTAGAAGTTCTAGCCAGAGCAGTCCGGCAAGACAAAGAAATAAAAGGCATCCAAATTGGAAAGGAAGAAGTAAGACTGTTACCATTTGCAGATGATATGATCATATATTTGGAAAATCCTGAGAAATTGATGACACAGCTACTTGAGCTAATAAACAAATTCAGCAAAGTGGCGGGATACAAAATTAATGTGCAAAAGTCAGTAATGTTCCTAGACACTCAAGAAAAAAATTCCATTCACAATAGCAACTAAAAAAATCAAGTACCTAGGAATAAACTTAAACAAGGGTGTAAAAGACCTCTACACAGAAAATTACAAAACTTCACTAAAAGAAATAAATAAGGACCTAAATAGGTGGAAAGATATTCGCTGTTCACGGATAGGAAGGCTAACCATCGTTAAGATGTCAATTCTACCCAAACAGATCTACAGATTCAACACAATTCCAATAAAAATTCCAACAACCTACTTTACAGACTTGGAAAAGCTTGTTTTCAAATTTATTTGTGAGGGAAAGGGGCCTCAAATTGCTAAAAACATTCTAAAAAAAGAATGAAATGGGAGGATTTGCACTTCCTGACTTTAAAGCCTACGATAAAGCCATAGTTATCAAAACAGCATGGTATTGACAGAAGGATCAATGGAATTGAATCGACAGTTTGGACATAGACCCCCAGATCTATGATTGACTGATTTTTGATAAGGCCCTCAAATCCAAAGAACTGGGCCAGAACAGTCTTTTCAACAAATGAGGCTGGGAGAACTGGATATCCGTATCCAAAAGAATGAAGGAAGACCCCTACCTTACACCCTATAAAAAATTAACTCAAAGTGGATCAAAGACTTCAATATAAGAGACAGTACCATAAAACTCCTAGAAGATAATGTAGGCTCAGAAAGTATCTGCCAGATACCCAAGTCTGAATAACCATACTTTGTCTGTTAGTCATTCTTTCAATTAAAAGGGGTGTGTCATGAAAAAGCCTCTAGTTCATCTTGCTACTCAAACAATCGAACAAGGCTTTTCCTTGAAGGGACCATCATTCTTTGGTTTGCAGCGGAAGTGTTTTATTCATACTTACCATACATACCACAGAACATTAAAAGCTGTACTCAGTGATTGAGATTTAATACATTTAATCAATTGTGCTGCTTCATCAAGGGCATTTGTTTACTATGAGTGCATGGCAGCAAAGAATATAATGATTTAGACTAGTCAATTTTGTGTCATTGCTTCGATTTGTGCTAAGTCACCAGCATTTTTTCCCAGTTGTTTTTGTACCACAGTCCAAATATTCAACACAGTGAACAAAAACAGTACCTTAAAATTATGATGAAAATAGTTTTGACCCCATGGCCCCCTGAAAGGGTCTTAGGGACCATACTCTTAGAACCACTGGATTATAAAACTGAGATTGAGTGCTTATGAGCAGGAGGTAGATGGCCTGTGAAATTCCCTCCAGAGAGAAAGCCTAGGGCCACCTCCACTGGGGTAGTTCAGCAGGAAGTTACTAGGAAAACAATTTTAATATGACACCAGAGTGAGGGATTTGCAAGGACCCAGAGAGTAGAAGAACACCTGGTATTTAAGGAAATTTGAAGAGAGAGTAGATGAAAGACTTGTAGAAGACAAAGCCAGTATCACTGCTTAAGTGCAGAAACATAGAATCAGCCTGATGTGGGCTCCATTCCCAGCTCCATTCTTAGTTCTGTGACTTTGAGCAGGTTACCTAACTTCTTGGAAAGACTAATTCCTTATCTGTGAAATGGGGATAATAATGCCCACTTCATATGGTGGTTGTTTGGATTAAATGAACAAAGTGCTTTTAGCACAGTGTTTATTCAGTAGCTTGCATATCTGATGGCCAGCAATTAGTAAATTTAAGGGCCAGAGCTTAAAAGAAGGAGCCCATGAATTGAAGGAGGGAACAAAGACACATTTGGAATTCTGATTAAAGCTTTAAGTTTGAGCTCAGTTAAGTTGCAATACATCAAACACTGTAGCCAGAATTACAAAGACAAGTAAGTTTCTTCTTTTAAGTTGTTTTCAATCAAGCTAGGAGGTAAGACACATAGATGTTACTTGATCATTAAGTGAACATTAATCGAGTACCTATAATGTGATGCTTTGTTAGGGTTTGAACCTTATCCTTGGAAGTTTTAAAAGTAGAGGAGGAATGTGGTAAGATCCTGGCACTACGGAGGATGCTATGGAGGAAGGAGAGACTTAAAGTGGTGAATTAGATTATTAGAGTAGCCTAAGGGAAAGAAGAAATGACTTCAGCTAAGGTATTCTAATTGAGATGAAGGGGATTTGATTTGTGTGCTTTCTATTTTATATTGTACTCACACTGTAATCTAGTCAGGATACTGTGATGGTGATAGAGCATGACTCGGTATAGAGAATGCCTGGGATCATATCCCAGCCCCATCATTTATTATCTTGGTGAACTTGAGTAAATTCTTTAACCTTTATTGGCCTCAGATTTTTTATCTATGAAAGACATTATTGTGGGGATTAAATGAGGTAATACTCACAAAGTACTTAGAGCAGTACTTGACATTTATTAAGTGCTCAGAAATATTAGCTGTTATTATTTTAGCAATTTGGTTTGCATCTGAGTTGACAATTTGTGTTGGACAAAAGTGACTGGCTTGGGAGAAGTTAAGGTGTAGAAGAGCAAGTAGGAAAGCCCACCAATGATCTTCAGAGCAGAAATATTCCCTTTTGCCCATACATTTATAGATTGGGCAGAATTTTTGTTGAACTTTTGTTTGCCTAAATTCATTACAAATAAGAAAGAGCTTTGATAAAATGCATGGCAGTGATCAATTAGATAACATTTTCTCACTTTGCACTGCAGTTCTCTTGTCACTATATTATTAAACTATTGATAAAGGAGATTTTTGCCCCCAAGAATTTGAGGAGTGGTGATGTGCTTTGTGCTATTTTGTTTTCTCTTGGTTGCATATTCCTATACCAGGTGGTTGTCCCTATTCAACTTTCTAGCATATTTGAAATCATCACCTTTATCTTTGTCATGTTAGAGCATCTGGTGTCTGGGCAATTAGACTTTCACTGACACTCTGTTTATTAGTTTTTCTCTAGATTTGTTGGTATTCTAGTAATACTTTATATGGCCTAATTTGGAAATGAAATTTTTTACATTAGGACATTTTTCAGATTTTTAAATTTATTATGTACTTCTCTGCTTTCTTAAGCAGAATGTACTGACCTAATTTACCAGAAGCCATTGAAGCAGTTGAATTTTAGTAAGACCTTTAATTTTAGTTAAGGAGATTTGGAGGAATGGCCTTTCCCTAAAATGTTAATGCACCTCAGGATTGTGTCCTCTCTCTTCTCGCTCTGTGCCGGGACATGTCTGTGAATGGACCTCAGAGGTTTGGGTTAATGCTCTGCAATCCCACGTGAAATACACTTTCATATGCATATGAGGTGAGGACTGAAAGTTTTCATCAGATCCTCTTTAGATATTTGTGTGGAACAGTTGGAAGAAAAGGACAAGAGGATGCATTTTAAATTGCCCAAGGGACCAGTAGATGAAAAAGTCTTTTTGGAGGGCTTCTCAGTTTTTCTCTCTAAATTGCCTTTCTTCCAATGACACTGGAGTTACAGGACAGAAAGGCTTCATTTATTACAGTTGGGCAGTTTAATTGGATGTTAAGCAATACCAAGATGTGATGATGATCATCATCTTTATGATAAGAGTAGTGACAGCTGGATGTATGGCATACTTCCTATGTGCTAGGCACTGTGCTGTTTTTACATTTAATATCTCATTTGATCCTCACAGCAATCCTCTAAAGTAAGGACTATTGTTATCCCCATTTTATACATGAGAAAACTGAGGCTTAGCAAAGTTAAGTACTTATCTTAAGGTCAGAAAGTTAATAAGTGGTGGAGTAGGCATTTCAGTACAAGCAATCCGACCCCATGGTTTCTGCCCTTCACCATTATTACACTATTGAAAATTGATTTCTTCCAGTTTAATGGCATTTACAGTCAAATAACATTGAAATGTTGTTTAGCAATATTGGTCTCTGAAAATTTTGGCTGCTTTGTTGAGGCTAATGTTATGTGAGTTTCATTATTTTTGGAAGACTGAAACGAGGTGACATGCATATTCCTTTTCCTCATCGTCCTCTCTTTTCTCAGGAGCAGTGTTCACCATGCTCATGTTGATCTCCGTTAATATCTCGATGCTGAAAGGAACCTTAGTGGTTAGGTCACCCCATTGCCCACTGGATCTTCCTTCTGGGAACAGGGAGCTTTTCACCATCATTGAGATTCATCAGACTCCTGGGTTGGGTAGAGGAGTGACAGAGTGGCAGGGTAGTGTGACAGAGCCCGCCTCAGAATTTGATAGAACTCTCCTTCCTTACTGGTTGTGAACCGAAATGAGTGAATTCTCTGTTATTAGGATTGAATCTAATGCAATTTAGACTTGTTTTCAGATTGTATGCCTATTAAGTTACCTACAAACAAATGGCCTTTGGAAAACCTGAGGCGCTAAGCATTTTGTCTGGTGTGCAGGTCCTTGAAATTTAGAATTGTTCACCTCCCCCATTCCAACCTTCTTAGCACTTTACTTATTTCCCTGCTTTATGTTTCTCTCTACTATTTACACTACCTCTACTTCTCATATACTATAAAATTAGTGTATTTCTTTTTTTGATTGCCCTGTCTCTGCCCTGAATGTAAGCTCTGTGACAGCAGCGATTTTTTTGTCAGATGTCGCCACTGCTCCCCCACACTCCCAGCCCTATTGCCTGCATTAGTCCCTGATATGTAGTAAACACTCAGTAAACAAATTGATGTGTTTAAAACCTAACAGGGACATTACTATAAAACATTTCCCTAACTGGTTGTCTTAACTCATATATATATGCCATCTGTATTTATGTTTGTGATGTTACCTGTCATGTTAGAGGCTGGGTTTGCAAAGATGGTCCTTTCAGAGTTGATTTCTTTTCTCCTTAGTTGTATTTTTGCACTTTGAAACATGGAGTAAGGGACAGCACTTAGTTACGGCTGTGTGCACCAGTGGCCACACTGGAGATCTGGAAGAAAATACAGTCCTTGATCCAGTTTGTTTTGTTTTTTGTTTTTGTTTTGTTTTTGGTTTTACTTCGAGCATGTAACTCAAAGGAGGACATAATATCAAGATGAATGGACATGTCTAGATACATTATGGAATGTCTCTTACTGAATCTCATTTTTTTTAAATTGCTCTGTAAAGTAACCAACTTCTCCTCTACCTGAATAGAAAATAAGGTATTTAGGGAGACTATCAGACCTACTTTTCTCTTGATTATTTTCTAATAGTTGCACAGAGCAGGTGCATACAGTGAACTCTCGCTAGTGTCTGTTACCATTAAAATCACCAGTAGTCTACATCTTGGCTTTTCATGTGTTCCCAGTTGAGTCCTCCTCCCCCTTGAGATGTAAGTCACATGCCATATCCTGATGTCCTGTTACTGCTTTTTCTTTGCTCCATGCAGCTTTTTGCATTTACACTGTACTCCGTTTTGTTAATATGGTCCGTCTTGCCGCTGGACTGGGTTTCCTGAGGGAAGAGACCTCAGGCTGCTCATCTGAAATTTTCAGAGGCTGGAATTGATTTATGCTCTTCAGGTGTCAGATGCATAAACGTGTTAGTTTGGATTCAAAATGTAGAAAAAATAAATTTGCTTTCCAAAATTAGAAATTGAGCACTTTTATTAATTTATGAACTTAATTTTTTAGACTTTGCACTTCATTTTTTGGTTTAGTCTAGTGGTTCTCAAATTTGAGCGTGCATCAGAATCACTTGGAGGACTTGTTAAAACACACATTGTTGGGCCCCACCACTATAGTTTCACAAAGTCTGGGATGAGTCTAAGAATTTGCATTGCTAACACGTTCCCAGGTGATGATGATGATGCTGGTTCAGGGACCATACTTTTCTAACAAATTCCCAGGTGATGCAAATGCTACTGGTTCACCTGAGAAACCTGCTCTAGCCATTGGTTATTTCCCATTTGATAGGAAACATAAGCCACTAGGTGGCACCAGAACACTTCTTGTGAGTTTGCCATTGGCCTTATTTTATTGACTAGTGTTCGTTGATCGCAGAGTTAGGATTGTGTAAATAAGGTACAGTTACTAAATTATTGGAATTTGGTAGTTTGGAACCTGACTGGTCTGTTGACTTGATCAGACCAGAGATACTACAGGACTATTAATATACAGCATTTTAAGATCAACTCTTCCAGGAATGAAGAACATACTTTTCATTTCCCTTGGTTTCATTTTCACTTATCCAGGTTACAGTTTCCTTTACCAGTGGTAGATGCAAGCCCTGTAGCAAACTAGAAATATACATCTCTTATGAATCATAAGTAAAAATAATGTTTATTATTCTAAGTTAATGAATCTGATTTTGTTGTTGGGCCAATTGTATTTGTCCAGACAGCTTTGGGATGTTAAAAAGTGTGGAATGTGCTTTATTTTCTTATTGGCTTCCTTAGTCAAAAAGTTGAGTTGTTTCCTTTTTCGGAGCTATTGGGAGGAAAGCTTTGGCTGCTGGTTGCCTCACCTCACCTCATGTTACTGTGGAGTCTCACTCCATAAATTTCCAACCACTCCAACACCTCCAGATTTTCTGACTGTAACAACCTGAAAGTTGGCATGGTTTCTCCACATGAGGGAATGTGTGGAAATAATTGCTTGCTGTGTTCTCCTGTTAGTTAAGCTCTCCCATTCACATTAGGATGTCATTTTTTGAAATAGTAAATGAGTCACATTTTAGTTTTTAAAACAGATTATGGATAATATCTGAACACCTTCTGGACTTTTCTAGACTTTTGAGAATAATCTTTGTCAATTCTGCTTTTTTTAAAATCTTTGGAGCAGAAGTATGGGTTAGGTTTTGATGACCTAACAGGGTGTGAAAATTACTACTGTAGAAGAAATTCTTTGGAGTAACTCAGATAAAAAATAAGACTAGCACTTTATTGTATATCTTTGATCATTGGAAGGAATTAAGACCAGTATGATGCTAAGCAGTGGCAGAAGTATAACAGCCTTCAGGGTCATTTTTTAAACATCAGATTCTTATTTAAAAGCACAAAATTTCATGTCTTCCATTAGGCAGAAAGGAATTTTTATTAGGCTCTTGATTAACATAGTTGAAGCCAATTTGATTATTCTAGAGCAGATTATTTTATTAACCAGACCTATTCTTTCTCCCTCTTCTTTCTGTACTTCACAAATGAAATTAAATATTTGAATTATATAAATGCAAGGTGATATTTATAAATAGCAGTTAAATCCAATAAAAATGTAATGTGAACCACATGTTATTAACATTTTCTAATACCTTCATTACAAAACGTAAGAAGAAATAGGTGAAATTAATTTTAGTAATATTTTATTTAACCCAATATATCTAATATTTAAATATGTAATCAGTGTAAAATTATTGAGATATTTTACCTTTTTTTGTACTAAATTCAAAATTTTACAGTGCATTTCTGCCTGGACTTGCCACATTTCATGTACTTACTAGTCACGTGGCAAATGGCTGTTGTTTCAGACAGCAGCAGATATATTTGGTAGTTCACTGTTCAGTGACTATCAGAGGAGGGCAAGAAATTGTAAGGGTAGTTAAATCAATTCGTTTTGCAACCTTTTAGCAATTTTGTTGTGAATTCAAATTGAACCACTTGGTAAAACAAGATAATGTTATCTATTGATTTATTTTTTACTTGTCACTCCTCTACCACTGGTGTGATCAGTATTTTAGTTTTTTCCCAATATTGTTTAAATAGCTTAATGTTACTTTCTTCTGGGACTCTATTAATATTTGCTTCTATTTGAAAGTTAATTTGCTGATTTGAATCCACACCTAAGGTGCTTTCCTATTTTGTAAATGGTCTGGTAAATTATGGTATTGGACAAGCCAGAGAGGTTACACTTCCTAACTTTAGCAATCATAATATACTAGTTGCTGTAAACAATTATGCATGTCAGCAGCTGATCTTGGAAATGCTAATGTGCTTGTCCCTGGGTGCTCCTTCAAGTCCTTGTTTTCTCTCTGTGGGTGGGAGTTATGAACCCAGCTTGGAGAAGGGCTAGAGGCACTTGAGGCAAGCTCCAAACAGATGTGCTTCTTGCAACACATTAGCTTGTGACCAAGTTGCAAGTGGCATGTTCTTTGCATAAGTTTCTTTGAAGGCCTTGTAGAATCAGATGCTTACACCAAGACTGAAGTTGAGAGGACCTTTGTTTACCTTTAGGCCTACCTTCCCCCATCTTCATTGTAGCATTCACCTGCCATAATGTTTGACTAAAAAACCATACCCTTTGATGAGCAGAAAAATGGGGATAAAAACTAAAGGACAAATGGGGTGGGATGGGGGGATGATTTGGGTGTTCTTTTTTCACTTTTATTTTTTATTCTTGTTCTGGTTCTTTCTGATGTAAGGAAAATGTTCAGAGATAGATTGTGGTGATGAACACATAACTGTTATCATATGTGGACAGTGAATTGTATACCATGGATGATTGTATGGTGTGTGAATGTATTTCAATAAAAGTGAATTTAATAAAAAAAAAAAAAAGAAATAAGGGCCCCAAACTTTCCAATATTGATGAAAAACTTAAATCTACACATCCAAGATGTTCAACGACCCCCAAGTATGTTAAATACAGAGAGGTCTACACTTGCTGAGAGAAATTAATGACAATCTAAATAAATGGAGAAATGCCCCATGTTCATGGGTTGGAAGTCTCAACATTGTGAAGATGACAATTCTCCACAAATTGATCTGTAAGTTGAATCAAAATCTTTTTAGGCTTCTTATAATAGGAATGGGTAAGTTGATCCTAAAATGTATACAGAAATGAATAGGGCCAAAACAGTTTTGTGAAAAAAGGACAAAGTTGAAAGACTCACACTCCCTGATTTCAAACTTCTGCTTCAGTAATCAAGAGTGTGTGGCATTTGTGGAAGGATAGATATGCAGATCAATGGAACAGAATTAAAAGTCCAGAAATAAACCTCTACATTTATCGATAATTGATTTCAACCAAGATGCCAAGATAACTATTAAACAGGGAAGGAATGGACTTTTATCTAGAATGTATAAAGAACTCGTACAACTTAAGAAGAAGACAAAAATCAAACACGGGCCAAAGACTTAAACAGACATTTCACCAAATACGGTCTATGAATGGCTAGTCAGCATATGAAAATAGGCTTGACATCGTTAGTCATTAGGGAAATGTGAATTAAAACCACAAGATACCACTACACACCATCTGAAGTGGCAATAATAAAAAAGTTCTGGAAAAACTGGAACTTCATACATTGTTGGTGAGACTGTAAAATGGCACAGCTACTTCGGGAAAAAAAAAAATGTTAGTTTCTTAAAAAGTTAAGTCATCATACGACCCAGCAATTCCACTCCCAAGAAACTACCCAAGAGAAAAAACATGCATCCACACAAAGACTTGCATGATTATGTTCATAGAAGCACAATTCATAATAGCCAAAACCTGAAAACAATCCAAATGTCCATCTACTGAGAAAATGGGTAAACAAATTGTGGCCTGTTCATATAACAAAATACTATCTAGCAATAAAAAGTAAAAGATGTTCTGAAACATGCTACCATATAGATGACCCTCAACAAAATTCTGCCCAGTGGAAGAATCCATTTAAGGTCACATATTGTATGATTCCTTTTATTTGAAATGCCCATAAAAGGCAAATTTATACAAAAAGAAAGCAGAGCAGTGGTTGCCTGGGACTGGGGTTGTGAATGGGGACTGATTACAAATGAGCACAAGAGAACTTTGTGGGGTGATGCATGTGTTCTAAAACTACTGACAGTTGCACAAATCTATAAATTTACTAAAAGTTATTGAATGGTACACTTACAGTGGGTGGATTGTATGAGGTGTATAAATTATATCTCAATAACACTCTTTAATAAAAAGAAAGAAATGAGAAACAAAAAAACAAAAACCATACCCTTAGTCGTTTTCATCTCTCTTCCATTATATTCCTTAAGCTTATTGAAAGAGAACATGGAAGGTCTGTTTTATCCCCTTTGTTTTTGTATCGGTCACGACTATTGTTAACATCAGATCCAGAAGAAGACAACTGAATAAGTGAGAAAGAAATGTTGTTAGTTGAAAAAGTTATACAAGGTGAGAAGTTACAGGCAGTGTTCAGTAGATGGAGAAGGGGGAGAGAGAATATTTATAAAATCCAGAGTTGCTATCTCTCAAAATTGGTGGTGATAGCAATGGTGGCTTTTACCCCAAGATAACGATTTAGGTTTCCTTTTCTTGGGGGCAGTACTTAGGCGGGGTGTTTTTTTCCATTACTGTTACAATACTGATTCAAAAAAAACATTTTTGAGTTTGGTTGTTTTTCACTATTCTATTTTAGCACTTTATTTTGATCCATCATCAATTATTTATTGGTCCCTGCTTCAAAGAAGTAATAATTTAGTTAGCAGATAAGGCAAATATATATATGCAAAGATAAGGATAACCACGTGGTAGTAATTGACATGTTCCAAATGAGATTATGAGTCTATCTGCCTCATTCAAGAATTAAGTGAATTGGTTTGATATCCAGTAGGTACACATATTTTGAAGACAGTAGGCACCCTAATAAGAACAAACACAGTGTTTGCTGTGCACCTGGCATGTTCTAAATGCCTTATGTGTATCCATTCATTTAATTTTTACATTATTACTATTTTATGTGTGAGTAAACGGAGCGTTGTTGATCAAGGACCATAAGCCATATCTCTGAAGGAGTTATTTTACCACAGTAAACTATTTCCAATTGGAAATGCACATTTTAATTACTTACTCCTTGTAATATTCTCAGCCCATCCACCTATCAAGTAAGTTCTGAGATAAATCCTCTTTATTTTCAATTAATGTTCATTCAGTATTCATACAGGTCATACTTGGTATCGACCTAGGCCCGTGCTTATTTTAGAGATGCCTTTTGCAGAGCTCTGTCACTATTATGCCTGATGGTGAGAGTACCTCATAAAACTATGCTAATTCTCATTATTGACTTATAATGTTTCCTTTCCAGGTTGGAAAAAAAAAGCTTTTACTGGGACTCTGTTTATAAATATTGATTACCATAAATTGTAATCATGTTTGATAATTCCTATAGCCATGACCTTAGAACTGATCAAAAGCATCTGACATTTGTTCTCTGAAACATGGTACCTATTAATTTCTATACCCATTTTTAACCGTTGAGCATAGTTTATAAGAATGTTCATGATATCACCAGCCACATCCCTGGAAGCTCCGTAGATGTATGCTCTGTCAAACCTCTGTGGCTTTGTTCACGTGACTTCTCCCTGGAATGCTCTGGTCCCTTCTGACTGCTTGGAGGACACCTGTTCATCTTTCAAGGCCAGGCTTAAGTGTCATCTTTTTTCTGCAGATGTTCTTCTCCCACTCAGATCGAACTGGTCTTTTCTTTGGTTCCTCCATGTTTGCTGTACATTCACCCATCAAAACAATAGAGCTCTTGACTGCATTTAATTGTTATAAGTCTTTTGCTGCCACTAGATATAGGGGTCTGAAAAGGCTGGTTAAATAATATCTCCTTTCCCAACCAAGTTTTGGCTTTGTATTCCATATGGTCTCTGTTGCTAGTCATCTCTGCCATTGTATCTCAGAAACAGCCATAAACAATACACAGATAAATAGGTGTGATTTGGCCAGCAGTGGACTGTACTTTCCCAAACCCTGGCCTAGATAAAAGTCCTCATAGCCTATTTATTCTGTGATAGTCTCTTTTCATTTAAAAAAAAAAGGCTAGGAATGGGTTGAAATTTTACAAATCAAAATTTAAAGCGATAGTTGAAAAGAGATTATAGAAGAGATATCAGAAAAGTTTCTTGCAAATAACCTTTTTTTTAAAAACTAGCCGATTCATTAAATTACTGGTAGAAAATAATTGAAAAAAGACCATAAAATGAGCCTTGACGGACTCTATATCAAAGATTAATGAAAAAAATCTTACTTGGGAAGGTTTTCTAAAGTCAGGTACATCCATATTGAAGTTCATGTGCTTAACTATTTTTTAATTTCCTCCTTTCCAGAAGCCCCTTACGTTTTCTGCTAAGTATCTGTCATCTGACAAGCACTATGCTAGAACTATAAAGATAGCCTCAACAAATTCATAGATAGTTTTTACAGGTATTTTCTCAAAGCAATGCTGTGAAAATGAAGTAGATCTTTTGGCAGATGAAAGAAATGCTTGAAGGAGGTGAGCGACTTGCCTAAAGTCAAAAAGTTTACTTTTGACTGTGACGGTTCTTGAGTCCTCATGGGTTCTGCTATGTGAAATTACACATGTGCATGCACACACACAGACACACAACTCTTATGTGCATTAATATTTCTTCCAATTCTTGTTGTTTTTATATGCATAACTATTAAGTTGGTGCATTGATTAAAGAATCTCTCAATTTGGGATGAAATTTTTCTATAATGACATATATTCTAGCAGGGAATTAATTTCATGCCTAGCACCTTAAATTCACCTTTATGGGATTTTACTTAAGGTAACCTAGTTTTCTTTGTGCTACTTCTCAATTTATCACTCCCTCTGAACTCCATTAGCTCTTTTATTCTTTGATGAAGTCCAGTTTATCTATTTTTTTTTCCTTTGGGTGCTTGTGCTTTTAGGTCATATCTAAGAAACCATTGCCAAATCGAGGCCATGCAGATTTACCCTATGCTTTCTTCTAAAAGTTTTGTAGTTTTAGCTCTTACATTTAGGTCTTTGATTCATTTTGAGTTAATTTTTGTATATGGTTTGAGATAAGGGTCCATCCCCTTTTTGCATGTAGCTATCCAGTTGTCCCGTAACCATTTGTTGAAAATACTATTCTTTCCTTATTGAATGGGTTAGGCACCCTTGTCAAAAATCAGTTGACTGTAAATACATGGGTTTTTTTCTGGATTCTCAATTCTATTCCATTGATCCATATGTCTATCCTTATGCCTGTACCACACTGTTTTCATTACTGTTGCTTTGTAGCAAGTTTTGAAATTGGGAACTGAGTCCTCTAACTTTATTCTTCTTTTTCAAGATTGTTTTGGGTTTCTGGGTCCCTTGCAATTCCATATGAACTTGGGAACAGCTTATCAATTTCCACTAAGAAACCACTTGGCTTCTGATAGGGATTGTATTGAAATCCTTAGATCACTTTGGGGACTATTGCCATCTTCACAATATTAAGTCTCCCAATCTATGAATACGAGATATTTTTCTTTTTATTTAGACTTTCTTTAATTTCTTTCAGCTTCTTGTATTTTTAGGGTATAAGTTTTATACTTCTTTTGTTAAATTTATTCCTAAATATTTTATTCTTTTTGATGCTCTTGTAAATGGATTTTTTTTCTTACTTTCATTTTGGATTGCTTGTTGCAGGGGTGTAGAAATACAACTGATATTTGTATATTGATCTTGTATTCTGCAACCTCGCTGAACTCATTTACTAATAAGTTCTAAAAGTTTTTAGTGTATTCATTGGGTTTTTAATATAGTAGATCATGTCATCTGTGAATAGAGTTACCTTTACTTCCTTTCCATTATGTATTATAGCTATTTGTGTATGTTTTATATTATAGCTATTTGTGTATGTTTTATACCTCTGATAGACAGCAGGATTCAGGTCTTTTTTACCTTTGTCTGGATGCACAGTTATGGATAGATGGGTAGATGGATGGACAGAGGGAAGGCCACTTAGAGTAGTAGGGCATACAGTAAGGCATGGATGCTGCTGGGTTCCTTTTGTCTTTCCCTTTTTGGCAAATAGGACAGCATAGTACTTTGGTTGGCTTGGCAGAATAACTGGGAGTTTAAGAATCAGTTCTCGGATCAGTGACTTGGGTTCTGATTTCAACTCTGCCAGCTATTAACATTGTGACTTTAAGCAAATCTGGTTTTGTTACCTGTAACATGGAGATAATATTGTAAAATAACAGCTAATATCTAATGAGTATTTAATTGTGTGCCAACATGCATCTCCCTTACTTCCACCTTATATAGGATTGATGGATAATTAAATAATGTATGTAAAATGTTTTCTACTATGCTTGATACCCAGCACTCAAATTTTAGTGGTTGATTATTTTGTTTTTGTTATAATTTTCTGGGCCCTTTGCATTAATCCTTTGGAATTCATGGCTCAGAATTGGTATTGTAAAGAATATAGACAGCCGTGAGTTAAAATGCCAGTTCTGCTAGTTACTAGCTATGTGAGCTTGAACCAATTCTTCATTTCTTTGAGCTTCAGTTTCCATGCATGTAAAATATAGATAGTAGTATCTCCTCTTCATGATTGTTCCTGGTTTGAAACAGTATACATGCTTCATCTTGGCTTATCAGCCTGTAAATACTTGCTTTGTTTATAAAGGTTATTCTTGGGGTAACAAATTAAATTGTACATTTTACTTTGTGGTTAGGGAAGGGCACTGAGAATGTGTGTGGAGGTCATGTGGGGGTAAGTGATAGTGTCAGTGATGTATTTAGTGTGTGTGTTGGAGGGAGTGGAACATTATCCTCCTTATAGGAAAAAAAATGGCATTTAAGAGATGTATAAGAGTCAGAAATGTGTTCTAGTTTCAGAAAAATTAGTATGGGATTTAATTTCAAACAAAAAGGATCAGAACTCCTGTGGGATAGACTAAAATAGATGTTTAAACCAGTTAACAAGAAAGATTATGTAATGTGTTTCATTGAAGGTGCAGTTTTTGTTAGTGCTCTCTCATCTCTTGGAAAGGTGCTTTCCGGGGTTCTTGTGTAGTTTTGGAGTTTGTTGAGTTTGAAAGAATTACCCTGTCTCTGCCTTATCTGTGTGCTCTCAGTGCTAAGCTCATACAGGCATTTGGATCTTGGCTGTCACTTAATCGTGTTGAAATGGGTAGTGTTGTTATTTGCAACTTGTTTCTTATTTCACAATTTCAAATGCACTATGTGCCCTTTTTTAGGTATTTATTAATTTGGAAGCAAAATACAAATAGTAGTTCCTATAAAGAACTCTACCAGACTTTTTTTTCCTGGCAGATTTATGTATCAAATCTCAGCAATGACCAGAAAACTTTTCTTAGCTACAATTGGATGTCAGAGATGACGGTATAAGGCCTGATGGGTATTTCAGATGCTCAACTGTGAGGCAGTTTCTTGCCTTTCCTCTTTTATTATTTGGTTAACTGATTGTATGTTATAGTAATTTACTTTTTATTTATGTATTTAACACGTTTACATCTTCAATTCAATGAATTGCTTTTTGCTTCTTATCTTTATCCCTCTTTGCCATGTAACCAGTTGGGGAATCTCTCAAAATGTAAGCAAACTCCTTCACATAATCTGTTCCTCTTTAATATGATTATAACACAAGCAGAACAAATGCTTCCATGTCAACAGTGATTTTAGTATACATTTGTTCTATATTTATTTAGTAATATTGGTTACTCCTAATTGAACACCATGGGAATAAATTTCCCATAAGACCTTGGGAAGACATATTTGCCAAAACTGTGTTTTATCTGTTAGAGTATAAACAGGAGAGTTTAACAGCAGACTGAGCTTCCTTCTCTTTTTCACTAAAAACACATTGTAAATCTAGATCTGGAAAAGAAATAAGGCTTAAAAAATAGCACAGGTACTCAATCATTCCGTAGAGGTACTTGTTTAGTGTTTACCATGAGCTGTCTCCAGAGATGGGCCCCAGCAGTTCCTCCCATTGCTGGACATGCATGCTGTTCTTTATATTAAAAGATGGAGTTTATTTGGGAAATTTGCTTAGCAGCAATAGATGAAATTGGTACCAGTGTAGCGTTTGAACCCACGCTGGCATATCCCCATTTGCTGTGTAACAAACTACCCTAAAACCTAATGGTTTTAAAATCACAACTTTTTTTTTTCTTATTTTCCTTTTGTCCTTACATTAAATACATTGGTAAATCAGCAGTCGCATTCTGTTGCTACTGTTGTTGTGTTGGGAGTAGGAGAAAGGGATAAAAGGCAAATGCTTTCTTAGAAGCAAAACAAAGCAAAACAAAATTGATCAGAAGGAAAAATTGAAGAACTGGGAAATAAAAAAGATCCCCAAGCCCAACAGAACTCAAAGGAAAGCAGAAGAGCTGATAGGAAGTAGAGGGAAGACAGCAGATAGGCCCAGAAGCTAAAGCCAACCTGTTCGTAAGGAAGATGTAGGGGAGGGTGGGGAGAAGAGGGGAAAAGAAATCCAGGAAAATGGTTCCCAGCCCCAGGGTAATGAAACATCTTCACTCCTACTCCATGGGGAAAGCTGCACAGAGAAAGAACTTCAACATCATTTCTAAGAGACTTAAGAGAGTCACTCTAATTCTTCCACTTGTAAAGAAAAGTTTCATGATTTGATGATTGAACACAGCTGGGAGAGTCTTTCATTCCATGTAGTATCAACTAAGACAACGGACTGAGTTGGATCTCCCAAGGTGGCTCACTTACATGACTGGCAGTTGGTACTGACTTTTGGCTGGTGACTCAGCTGGAAGTCCTCCTTCACATGGCCTCTCTATGTGGTTTGGGTTTCTCACAGCATGGTGGCTGGATTCTAAGAGGAAGGAAGCAGAAGTTGCTAGACCTCTTAAGTCCTGGGTTTAGAAGTCCCAGAACATCATTTCTACTGCATCCAGTTACTCAAAGTAATCACAGGGCTAGTCTGAATTTATGGGTAAAAAAGGTAAACCCTATCTCTCAATGAGGGGGTACCAGAAGGCATTACTGATGTAAATATTTGAAGACCATCTGCTACTTGTGCTGGGTCCTAGAGATATAACAGTGAGTCAGACTTGGCCATTGTGCCCTGAGCAGAGAGACTGGAGAGAATAGGAAACAGCCAGAATAGAGATGGTAGTTTCTCATAAGTTAAATTAAGGAGTTTGGACTTTAGGGCAGTGAGAAGCTATTAAAGGATTTTAAAAAGAGGAATAAGATAATTTGTATTTTGTACTAATTCTTCTGACTATAATGTGGGGAATGGCTTTTTAGGTTTGAGTATGGAGCTAGGCAGACAGTGTGGAGACTGTTGCAGTAGTCCCCAGGCATTAGATGATGAGAAACTTGGGCTAGGAAATTGGTAGTGGGCAGTTAAGAAATAGACTGATTCATGAGGCAAAGGGGAAATCACTGACAAAACCTGATAATTTATTGAATATGGAAAATGAGGGAAAAGGAAAAGTCAACAGTAATCTCTTTCTGATTTAGGCATCCAGGTTGGTAGAAGTTCCCTTTTCTAAGAAGATGTATTACTTTCCTGTTGCTGCTATAACAAATTACCACAAACTTAAGTGTATTAAAACAACACAGATTTATTATCTTACAGTTCTGGAGGTCAAGAGTTTGACACGGGTCTCACTGTTGAAAATCAAGTTGGCAAGGGTTCCGTTCATTTCTGGAGACTCTAGAGGAGAATCCATTGTCTTGCCTTTTTCAGCTTCTAGAGCCTGCTCACATTCCTCAGTTTATGGCCCCCTTTCATCTTCAAAGCCAGCAGTGGCCAGCGAGTCTTTCTCATCCTGCATCACTCTGATACTGACTATCCTGCCTCCCTATTTCACTTATAAGGATGCTTGTGTTTGTGTTAGACCCCCCTGGATAATCTCCCTATTTTGAGGTCAGCTGATTAGCAACATAAATTCCCTCTCACCATGTAACTTGGTATATTCATGGGTTCTGGGGATTAGAGACATGGACATCTTTGTGGGGCCATTATTCCACCCATCACAGATGGGAACCTGGAAACAGAAAAGAGCTTTTGGGGGAGTGAGAGATGAGTTTGGATTTAGACATTTCTCCAAATGGAGATGGCCAATAAGCAGTTAGTCTTTGAAGTCAGGATAAGGGTATAAATTTGGAAATCATAGGAGGAAATCTAGAAGTAGCTGGTTTCAAGGAAGTTGGTGGTCACTTTTGTAAATCTTCACCTTGAAAAAGAACCGTAAACACCTTGTTTTTCACATACTCCTATTACAGATTAGGAAACTAAAGCCTAAAGAAATGAAGTAACTTGCCTATGATTATATAATTAATTAATAAAAGTGTTTCTTGATTCCTACTTCAGTATATTTGCCACTCTCCAACCTGAATCTGTTTAATTTGTTTGTAAAATTTTGAATGTGATGATGGGGAAAGAATTTTGCCTTTGTGTGTGTGTGTGTGTGTATTTCGTTGATATTCTGAATACTGAGGGAAAGTTGCTGGAATAATCACCAATGCTTTAGTTGCATGGTGATTCTTTACACTACAGTTTCAGAATTATTAACCTGTACCTCCACAACAACTTTTTCAACTAGTGCACAGTGTTTATGTGCATTTGTTTTGACTTTAGTCTTACAGTTTCCAGTCAAAAGACCCTTCTCCAAGATCACTTATGTTGGTTATTTCCCCTCACCTCCACTCCCTTCAGTTAGGTTATATCATACATTTGTAATACAGTTAGATTGTTTTGTCACAGTCTGCATTCTATTCCTGGGATCCTTTGCTCTCCCGATTGTCACTTTTTGTTCTTGTTTGTCTTTTAAATATATATACATTAAAGTTCTTTGTGATATAAATTTCTAAGGGTTTTTGACACATTGCAATCTTTTTGAAAATATGTACTACACTGAAGACATACTAGGATGTTTGCTGGCAGCATTGTTCAAAGTGTAAAACTGAAGCCAGGACCACAAATTAGGCCAGGATCAGGTGTCTAGTCAGCATTCAGGGTTAAACAGTTTTCTGTTTTCAGAGGTCAGGAATAGCTCATAGATCAGAACCTCCAAGTAGTCAGAGCTTGGAGGAGTTAGGATTTAGAGGTTTAAACAAAACTCAAATGTAGGTAAGGTAGAGAGGTGAGTTATATCATCATATCAGGGTACAGATAAGGGAACCTAATGGCAAATGGAAATTAATGAAAGGACTATATAAGGTATGCATGGTAGGCAGTAAAATAGGTGCAAAACTGTGGTAGCTACATTGAATTCTGAAATGAAAAATTGATTATAGATTGTAAGTATTTGAGAGGAGAGATTGTCTCATTGAAATTCCTGTAGGAATGTTTTTTAGACTGTGGTCCTTGTGGCCTGACTTAGAAATACCTGGGATGCTTATTAAAAATTGCAGTATTAGAGCTTCTGGAAGCAGAGCCCAAGAATCTTCATTTTAAAACAAATATCTCAAGTAAGTTGGATGCATCCTGAAATTCGATAACCCCTACCCCTACAATGAGTGATGATGTGCCTTGCACAAAATAAGTGCACCACATATATATACTAAATTGAATTCAGATCAGTTCTGATACCTTCTGATTAGAGAGTGTGAGAGAGCTGACTTGGCAAATAATATTAATAAAAATTTCTAATGCTTATTCTGCACTGGGCTCTGTGCTAAATGTTCTGGATGGATTATCTCATTTAATTTATATGAAGAAGCCACTATTATCCTCCACTTAACAGACGATAAATAAAACTAAGGTTTTAAAAGTTTAAATAACTTGCCAAAGATCACAAAAAGGTCATGAGTGATGGATCCAGAATTCAAACCAAGGCAGTCTTCCTCCAGGGTCCATATTGTTACCCACATTCTGAAAGCTTTGCTCTTGGAGATTCATTCAACCCTATAGCCTCATATTAAACTCTCTAGGAAGCAGAGTAAGGGTGAAGTTCTTAACTCCTAAGAAGAGGACTGTATCTAAATGTAATTTTTTAAAGTTTTTAAATAAAATTCTTAAAATAAAGTAATTAGGCAACTTCATGTTTATGTGAAAGTACAGTGCCATAGAGCTTAATAGTAAGATCGTAGATTTATAGGCCCTTAGACCTCAAAAGGACTTCACAGTTCATCTCCTCCAACTCCCTACAAATGAGAAAATTGAGCCCCAGAAAGATTAAGTTATTATATCAGTCTCTGAGCAAATTATTGAGACTCTCAGAAGTCTTGATTCAGTCCAATACCATTTCCATTTCTTTCTGCTTCTATCTTAATTATCTTTAGGAAACAATTTTTAGAATTGTTTAAAATTTTAAAATAAATAAAATCCATCCCATTTTGATGAACCTAATTAAAAATTCAAATAAAAATTCAAAATTCAAAAATTAAATCATCAGAGGATGACCATTTATAGCTACAATTAGAAGCAAATCGAGTAAATTTGGAAGGAATGTTGGATGCAACTTCAAAAATAAGTGTGAGTAAATGCCTAGGATATTTAAGTAGAGAAGTTTGTTTTAAAACAAAGGCTTTTGTATAATTCATTATTTATGGAACGTTAACATTCAGTTTTGGTTTTCTAGCTTAATGAAAACCCTAAAATAATCCAGGAGTGTAAAAATAGGAAAACAGCTGGTTGAATTCTAGATTTGTTGAAAGGAGTGATTTGAAGTAACAGTTTCTTTTCGTCTTAAAAATCTGTGAATTCTGAAAGAACCTCAGAGAAAAGAGAATTTGCCATTTTAAGTTTAAAGTATTCATTAGAACAGTAATTTTCAAAGTTTAGTGTGTATCAGAACAACTTGGAGGGCTTATTAAAACACAGACTGGTGGTCCCATCCAGATTTTTAAATTCAGTAGGTCTGGGAGAAGGCTGGAGAATTTGCATTTCTAACAAGTTCCTAGGTGAGCCTGTTGCTGCTGGTCTGGATCCCATTCTTTGAGAGCCATTGGATTAGAGAACATAAATTGTAATTAAAAAAAATATTCATATACTGGCATGGTAATTACAGATGAAAAGCTGATTTCTTTGTTTTCTGTCACATAAAAAATTTCTATTGATTGCTATTTCCTTAATTTACTAATACAAACATAAGGATGACTCTGAGACTGTAAAATTATGTATTTCCTTCTGAATCATTATGATAAGATTAAATTGTTGAATGTGTTTTAAATTATGTGTTAAATATATTTATTTGTAATATAGTTGTCTGAAAATTAATGATTCATTTGTGGAGCATATTAAGAGAATATTCTAAAGGATTGTGGGAAGATGGTAGAGTAGGAAGCTCCAGGAATCAGTCCCTCCACCACAACAACTATTAAACAGGCAGGAGCAGCTGGTAAATTATGATAAATACCAGTAAATTGCTCTCTCTACAGGGCACCAACCATCCCCCACTCTCGCAGCAGCAGCAGTGGGGCCCGGTCCCTGGCATAGCTCGCTGGTGCCAGAAAGGGATATAAAAAAGGTATGGGGTGGATATGGGCTGAAGACTGATTACAGCTTTTTGTTAGCTACTTCAGATCACTCAGACCCAGCTCTGAGGGCGGCAGTTGCTCCATCCCACCCCAGACAGAGGTGGCAGAGGAGACTTAAAGACAGTATGCTTCATCCAAGCTGCAGAGGACAGTTGAAGGGCTGCATTTGCTGGGCAGGTTAAGAAAGTTTCACTTTGGCAAGTTGTGGAAGAAGCTTCCAGCCCTCTTCCTGGTTCCCCACTTATCCTCTCTTCAGGGCAGTTTGGAGCCAGCCAGCGCTCCCTTTTTGGGTTCCTGGCCTTGTTCAGCCTGGGAAAGACTAATAGCAAAACTGCTCTCTAGTGGTCACCCCACCCCCACCCCCCAGAATTTGCTCTCCAGGCAGAAGCAGCTTAAGGCAACTAAAGCATTAAAAGAAACACCTTAGGCAGGCAGCCTGGCTCAAAGGCTTATCTGCTTTAAGTCCAGCAGTGGAACACCCAGGAGAGGGTGTCTGTCTCCTAGGAAGTAGAGGGTGCATTCAAACTCCTGTAAACAAGGAAACTCCTAAGGCCGCTATCAAGCACAAGCCCTGGACAAGACACAGACCCAGAAATTACAGGGAAGACCCTGCACTTTGCATTTGTCTTTGATAGACCTTCATAATAAGGGGGGCTGACACTCAAGAAAATTTCTGTCAGGTGACCAGTTAGTTACAAACTTGTGAAACAGACATTTCAGGGAATAAATCCCAAGTGCATATTTTAAAATACTAAAATTTCTGTGTACAACAGAAGATTACAAGACAAAGAAACTGGAAATGATGGCTCATCCAAAGGAAGAGGATAAAAATCCAAAAAACATCAACAAAGACCAGTCTGTGGACGTACCAGAAAATAGACTTTAAAAAACAGATCATCGATATGCTCAAGAAGATGAAGGAAAATGCGGAGAACTAGAGGATATCAGGAAAACAGTGAATAAACAATGTGAGAATCTCAGTTAAGAGACAGAAAATTTTAAAAGGAATCAAACACAACTACTGTAACTGAAGACCACAATAATTGAAATGAAAAATTCCCAGGAGGGTTTCGACAGCAGATTGGAGCTGGTAGAAGAAAGAATCAGTGACTTCGAAGACAAGACAGTTGATTTGAGTCATGCTGAGGAGGAGAAGGGAAAAAAATATGAAAGGCGAAAATAGCCTAAAAGACTTCTGGGACACCTTTAAGTGTACAAGTATGCACATTATGGGAGTCTCAGAAGAAGAAGAAAGAAAGGGGCAGAGGAATATTCAAAGAAATATAACATAACAGAAAACCTCCCAAACTTAGCACATTCAAGAAGGTGAGAGAAAACAAAACAGGATAAACTTGAAGAAAAATACAGCCCCTCACATACTGGTCAAACTGTCAAATACAAAGGATGAAGAGAGAGTTCTGAAAGCTGCAAGAGAAAAGCAACATGTTTTGTAAAAGAGAGTCCTAATTAAATTGAGTGCCAATTTCTTATCAAAAACCATAGAGGCAAGAAGGTAGTGGGTTAAGGTAGTTAAAATATTGAAAGAAAATAATTGCCAAACAAGAATTTTATATCTAGGGAGACTTTCTTTCAAAAATGGGGGAGAGATTAAAACATTCCTGGATAAACAAAAACTGAGGGAGTTCATCACCACTAGGCCTGCCCTATAAGCAATGCTAAACATAGTTCTTCAGACTGAAAGGAAAAGATACTAGACAAAGGTTCAAAGCAGCATAAATAAATAAATAATAAATGTAAACATTTGGGTAATTAAAATGCCAGTACTATTATATCTTTTTTTTTTTTTTTTTTTTGGTATAAAACTCCACTTTTTATTTCCTCTGGGTACGAAAATACAAATGCAAAGACATAAGTGAATCTATGGTTTGGGGCATACAATGTAAAAAGATAATTTGTAACAAGTACAAAAAAGGGTGGGGCATGGAAGGATATAGAAACAGTGTATGTATGTGCTATTGAAGTCAAGTTGGTATCAGATCAAACACTATTGTTATATTTTTAGGATGTTAAATGTTAACCCCATGTTAAGCATGAGGAAAATATATGAAATGAGAAGGGACTCAATATGGCACAATAAATAAATAAATAAATAAATAAATAAGAAAGTAGGCATTAATGGAAGAATTGAAGGACAAAAAAGTTATGACTTACAAAATCTAAATAGCGAAATGACAGAAGAAGAAGGTCCATCATTGTCAGTACTGACTTTAAATGTAAATGGGGGAGGTGGGGAAAGATGGTGGTATAGAGAGGTGTGGAATTTATTTAGTTCTCTAGAACAACTAGTAAATAGTCTGGAACAACTGGTGGGGGACATCCATGACTGGACACATATCGTGCATCAACCTGGAATGGGTGGAGCGGCTGAGATCACAGCATAGAACTGTAAGTGAAGCTCCCCAAATTGCAGAGCTGGTGACTGGCACAGTAGGTTGAGTTGAAATGCTTCCCTGTGGAAATAAGAAGCAGGTTACGTGGAGCAAGGGAAAGTAACTCAACCAAGCTCCAGCTGCAGTTTTAATTAACAAATTTGAACTACTGAATACAAGCTACAAGCACAGATAAACCTGGAGTAAGCCGGAAAGGAACATGAGGTTCCTCCCAGAAGAAAGGAGGCAGGGCTGACAGAAAACAAAAATACATAAATAAATAAAAACAAAGGATTTTGGAGACAGCTGAGCTCAGAATACTGGAAAATGGCTGTGCCCCAAGAAAAGGGGCACAGAGAACTGGATACCAACACTGGTTGACCAGTGAAACTGGTGGACTGAGGACTGACTTTGAAAAGGGGATTTCTCTCTTTTTCCTTATCTTTCCCTCTCATTCTAAGTAGCTCATTAGAGAAAGCCTCAGGCATTTTCATTGTCAGCCCTGACCCAAGCAAGGGTGGAGTTAATAGAGTCAGAGAGACAAAGGAGGAATTCAAGTGTAGAAGATAACTCCCTAAAGGATGTATCTTCCCTAAGAAAAGGGGGAATGAGGCCCAGCTCAAGTTGCTGCCCTCCCTCAGAGAATTCAGACCCCAGGGCCTGGGGCAGGGGGTAACCAGAAACAACTTAAGCATGGCTTTTGACACTCTAGGCCCCTGGCCAGGACAGGGTCCACTGAGAATTAAAGGGAACACACCTCTTTACACCAGTGGGGAGCTGTGGGCTGACAAGCGCCACCTCCTGGGGAGGATAGGAAAAGCACTAGAGTCTAGAGGCCTCACAGGAAAGTCTGACAATCTGCTGGGTCTCACTCTGAGGGATACTTGATACTGAATACAGCCTCCTGCTGAGACCTGGGCTCGTCTAGTCTGGGAAAATCTGATTGGGGTAATCAAGGAAACTAGAAGCCTAGACAACAAAAAATTGCAAGTCACATTAGGAAAACCAAAGATATGACCCAAAGGAACACACTTACACTCAGCTGAGATACAGGAATTGAAACAATGAATTATTAAACAAATCTTCTAAATCAATTCAAAAATCAAATCAACGAGTTGAGGGAAGATATGACAAAAGAGATGAATGATATAAAAAGACATTTGGTGAATATAAGGAAGAACAGAAGCAAAAAACAATTGGCAGAAGTTATGGGAATGAAAGGCACAATACAAGAGATGAAAAAACACAATGGAGACATACAACATCAGATTTGAAGAGATAGAAGAAAAGATTCATGAACTGGAGGACAGGACATCTGAAATCCTACAAACAGAAAAACAGATAGGGAAAAGAATGGAAAAATATGAGCAGCATCTCAGGGAATTGAATGATAACATGAAGTACATGAATGTACATGTCAGGAGTGTCCCAGAGGGAGAAGAGAAGGGAAAAGGGGTAGAAAGAATAATGGAAGAAATAATCACTGAAAATTTCCCATCTCTTATGAAAGACATAAAATTACAGATCCAAGAAGTGCAGTGTACCCCAAACAGAATATCTGAATAGACCTATGCCAAGACACTTAATAATCAGATTACCAAATGTCAAAGACAGAGAGAGAATTCTGAAAGCAGCAAGAGAAAAGCGATCCATCACAAACAAGGGAAAATCGATAAGACTGTGTGGATTTCTCAGTAGAAACTATGGAGGCAAGAAGGCAGTTGTATGATATATTTAAGATACTCAGAGAGAAAAAATGCCAACCAGGAATTCTATATCCAACAAAACTGTCATTCAAAAATCAGGGAGAGGAGGCGGGGCAATATGGCAGACTGGTGAGCTGTATGTTTTAGTTACTCCTCCAGGAAAGTAGGTAGAAAGCCAGGAACTGCGTGGACTGGACACCACAGAGCAATCTGTCTTTGGGCATACTTCATACAACACTCATGAAAATGTCGAACTGCTGAGATCAGCGAAATCTGTAAGTTTTTGCGGCCAGGGGACCCGCGCCCCTCCCTGCCAGGCTCAGTCCCGTGGGAGGAGGGGCTGTCAGCTCCGGGAAGGAGAAGGGAGAACTGCAGTGGCTGCTCTTATCGGAAACTCATTCTACTGATCCAGACTCCAAACATAGATAGACAGAGACCAGACACCAGAGAATCTGTGAGCAGCCAGCCCAGCAGAGAGGAGACAGGCATAGAAAAATAAAAAACAACACGAAAAACTCCAAAATAAAAGCAGAGGATTTTTAGAGTTCTGGTGAACACAGAAAGGGGAAGGGCGGAGCTCAGGCCCTAAGGCGCATATGCAAATCCCGAAGAAAAGCTGATCTCTCTGCCCTGTGGACCTTTCCTTAATGGCCCTGGTTGCTTTGTCTCTTAGCATTTCAATAACCCATTAGAGCTCTGAGGAGGACCCTTTTTTTTTTTTTTTTTTCTTTACTCCTTTTTTCCTTTTCTAAAACAATTACTCTAAGAAGCCCAATACAGAAAGCTTCAAAGACTTTCAATTTGGGCACGTCAAGTCAAGAGCAGAACTAAGAGAGCTCTGAGACAAAAGGCAATAATTCAGCGGCTGAGAAAATTCACTAAACACCACAACTTCCCAAGAAAACGGGGGTGTCCGCTCACAGCCACCATCCTGGTGGACAGGAAACACTCCTGCCCATCGCCAGCCCCATAGCCCAGAGCTGCCCCAGACAACCCAGTGTGACGGAAGTGCTTCAAATAACAGGCACACACCACAAAACTGGGCGTGGACATTAGCCTTCCCTGCACCCTCAGCTGATTGTCCCAGAGCTGGGAAGGTGGAGCAGTGTGAATTAACAAAGCCCCATTCAGCCATCATTTGAGCAGACTGGGAGCCTCCCTACACAGCCCAGCAGCCCAGAACTGCCCTGAGGGGACGGCACTCACCTGTGACATAGCACAGTCATCCCTAAACAGAGGACCCGGGGTGCACAGCCTGGAAGAGGGGCCCACTTGCAAGTCTCAGGAACCATACGCCAATACCAAGGACTTGTGGGTCAGTGGCAGAGACAAACTGTGGCAGGACTGAACTGAAGGATTAAACTATTGCACCAGCTTTAAAACTCTAGGATCACCAGGGAGATTTGATTGTTAGGGCCACCCCCACTCCCCGACTGCCCAGAAACACGCCCCACATACAGGGCAGGCAACACCAACTACACACGCAAGCTTGGTACACCAATTGGGCCCCACAAGACTCACTCCCCCACTCACCAAAAAGGCTAAGCAGGGGAGAACTGGCTTGTGGAGAACAGGTGGCTCGTGGACGCCACCTGCTGGTTAGTTAGAGAAAGTGTACTCCACGAAGCTGTAGATCTGATAAATTAGAGATAAGGACTTCAATAGGTCTACAAACCCTAAAAGAACCCTGTCAAGTTCAGCAAATGCCACGAGGCCAAAAACAACAGAAAATTATAAAGCATATGAAAAAACCAGACGATATGGATAACCAAAGCCCAAGCACCCAAATCAAAAGACCAGAAGAGACACAGCACCTAGAGCAGCTACTCAAAGAACTGAAGATGAACAATGAGACCATAGTACGGGATATGAAGGAAATCAAGAAGACTCTAGAAGAGCATAAAGAAGACATTGCAAGACTAAATAAAAAAATGGATGATCTTATGGAAATTAAAGAAACTGTTGACCAAATTAAAAAGACTCTGGACACTCATAGTACAAGACTAGAGGAAGTTGAACAATGAGTCAGTGACCTGGAAGATGACAGAATGGAAAATGAAAGCATAAAAGAAAGAATGGGGAAAAAAATTGAAAAAATCGAAATGGACCTCAGGGATATGATAGATAATATGAAACGTCCTAATATAAGACTCATTGGTGTCCCAGAAGGGGAAGAAAAGGGTAAAGGTCTAGGAAGAGTATTCAAAGAAATTGTTGGGGAAAACTTCCCAAATATTCTAAACAAAATAAATACACAAATCATAAATGCTCAGCGAACTCCAAATAGAATAAATCCAAATAAACCCACTCCAAGACATATACTGATCACACTGCCAAACACAGAAGGAGCAAGTTCTGAAAGCAGCAAGAGAAAAGCAATTCACCACATACAAAGGAAACAGCATAAGACTAAGTAGTGACTACTCAGCAGCCACCATGGAGGCGAGAAGGCAGTGGCACGATATATTTAAAATTCTGAGTGAGAAAAATTTCCAGCCAAGAATACTTTATCCAGCAAAGTTCTCCTTCAAATTCGAGGGAGAGCTTAAATTTTTCACAGACAAACAAATGCTGAGAGAATTTGCTAACAAGAGACATGCCCTACTGGAGATACTAAAGGGAGCCCTACAGACAGAGAAACAAAGACAGGACAGAGAGACTTGGAGAAAGGTTAAGTACTAAAGAGATTCGGTATGGGTACAATAAAGGATATTAATAGAGAGAGGGGAAAAATATGGCAAACATAAACCAAAGGATAAGATGGCTGATTCAAGAAATGCCTTCACGGTTATAACGTTGAATGTAAATGGATTAAACTCCCCAATTAAAAGATATAGATTCGCAGAATGGATCAAAAAAAATGAACCATCAATATGTTGCATACAAGAGACTCATCTTAGACATAGGGACACAAAGAAACTGAAAGTGAAAGGATGGAAAAAAATATTTCATGCAAGCTACAGCCAAAAGAAAGCAGGTGTAGCAATATTAATCTCAGATAAAATAGACTTCAAATGCAGGGATGTTTTGAGAAACAAAGAAGGCCACTACATACTAATAAAAGGGGCAATTCAGCAAGAAGAAATAACAATCGTAAATGTCTATGCACCCAATCAAGGTGCCACAAAATACATGAGAGAAACACTGGCAAAACTAAAGGAAGCAATTGATGTTTCCACAATAATTGTGGGAGACTTCAACACATCACTCTCTCCTATAGATAGATCAACCAGACAGAAGACCAATAGGAAATTGAAAACCTAAACAATCTGATAAATGAATTAGATTTAACAGACATATACAGGACATTACATCCCAAATCACCAGGATACACATACTTTTCTAGTGCCCATGGAACTTTCTCCAGAATAGATCATATGCTGGGACATAAAACAAGCCTCAATAAATTTAAAAAGATTGAAATTATTCAAAGCACATTCTCTGACCACAATGGAATACAATTAGAAGTCAATAACCATCAGAGACTTAGAAAATTCACAAATACCTGGAGGTTAAACAACACACTCCTAAACAATCAGTGGGTTAAAGAAGAAATAGCAAGAGAAATTGCTAAATATATAGAGACGAACGAAAATGAGAACACAACATACCAAAACCTAAAAAAAAAAAAGGGCCCTCCTCAGAGATCTAATGGGTTATTGAAATGCTAAGAGACAAAGCAACCAGGGCCATTAAGGAAAGGTCCACAGGGCAGAGAGATCAGCTTTTCTTCGGGATTTGCATATGCGCCTCAAGGCCTGAGCTCCGCCCTTCCCCTTTCTGTGTTCACCAGAACTCCAAAAATCCTCTGCTTTTATTTTGGAGTTTTTCGTGTTGTTTGTTTTTTTCTATGCCTGTCTCCTCTCTGCTGGGCTGGCTGCTCTCAGATTCTCTGGTGTCTGGTCTCAGTCTGTCTATGGTTGGAGTTTGGATCAGTAGAATGAGTTTCCGATTAGGGCTGCCACTGCAGTTCTCCCTTCTCCTTCCCGGAGCTGACAGCCCCTCCTCCCACGGGACTGAGCCTGGCAGGGAGGGGCGCGGGTCCCCTGGCCGCAAAAACTTACAGATTTCGCTGATCTCAGCAGTTCGACATTTTCATGAGTGTTGTATGAAGTATGCCCAAAGACAGATTGCTCTGTGGTGTCCAGTCCACGCAGTTCCTGGCTTTCTACCTACTTTCCTGGAGGAGTAACTAAAACATACAGCTCACCAGTCTGCCATCTTGCCCCGCCTCCTTGCTATTTCTTCTTTAACCCACTGATTGTTTAGGAGTGTGTTGTTTAACCTCCAGGTATTTGTCAATTTTCCAAGTCTCTGATGGTTATTGACTTCTAATTTTATTCCATTATGGTCAGAGAATGTGCTTTGAGTAATTTCAATCTTTTTAAATTTATTGAGGCTTTTTTTATGTCCCAGCTTATGATCTATTCTGGAGAAAGTTCCGTGAACCCTAGAGAAGAATGTGTATCCTGGTGATTTGGGATGTAGTGTTCTATATATGTCTGTTAAATCCAATTCATTTATCAGATTGTTTAGGTTTTCACTTTCCTTATTGGTCTTCTGTCTGGTTGATCTATCTATAGGAGAGAGTGATGTGTTGAAGTCTCCCACAATTATTTTGGAAACACCAATTGCTTCTCAAAGGATTTTATTATGAAAGTAAAATGACATCCTACACAATGGGAGAAAATATTTGGAAACCACATATCCAGTAAGAGTTTAATATCCAGAATATGTAAAGAAAATTTTCAACTGAACAGTACAAAGACTAACAATCCAATTTAAAAAATGGGATCATCAATAGACATTTCTCCAAAGAGGATATACAAATGCCCAGAAAACACATTAAAAGATGTTCATCATTATTAGGTATTAGGCAAATGCAAATGAAAATCATGAGATACCGTTTCCAAACCCACTACAATGGCTATCATTAGAAAAAGAATGGAAAATTACAAGTTTTGGAGAGGATGCGGAGAAATAGGAAGACTCATTCGTTGCTGAATGCAATTTGAAATGGTGCAGCTGCTGTGGAAGATAATTTGTAGAATTACCATATGACCCAGCAATCCCACTTCTACGTATATTCCTAAAAGAATTGAAAACAGGGACTCAAACAGATAATTGCACACTAATGTTCATAGTGGCATTATTCATAAGTGACAAAGAATGGAAGCAATTCAAGTGTCCATCAACTGATGAATGGATAAACAAACTGTGGTGTATACACACAATGGAATATTATTCAGCTGTAAAAAAGGCATAAAGTTCTGATACATGTGACAACATGGATGAACTTTAAAGTCATCATATTGAGTGAAAGAAGCCAGATACAAAAGGACAAATATTATATGATCTCACTGATATGAAAGAATTAGAATAAGCAAACTCATTGAGTCAGAATCTAGAAAATTGTTTACTAGGGAACAGGGTTGGGGAATGGAATGGGAAGTTAATGCCCAATTTGGACAGAGTTTCTGTTTGGGGTGATGGGACAGTTTGGTCATGGATGGTGGTGATGGTAGCACAACATTGTGAACATAATTAACACTGAATTTTATATTTGAATGTGATTAAAAGGGGAAATTTTAGGTTGTATATATGTTACTAGAATAAAATTTTTAAAAATATCTGCACAACATAAACAGTGAACTAAGTTAAATTATGCATTATAGTTAATAGTACAATTATAAAAATGTGCTTTCATCAGTTGTAACAAATGTACCAGACCAATGTAAGGTGTTAATAGGATGGTATATGGGAATCCTGTATTTTATGCATGATTGGTCTATAAACCTACAATTTGTCTAATTTAAAAGAAAACCACTCTAGTTGCTCCACATCTTTATCAGCACTTGGTATGGGCAGTCTTCTTAATTTTAGCTATTTAAAATAGATGTAGTGGTATTTCATGTTGGTTTTAATTTGTATTTCTCTAATGATATATTGCATTGAGTATCTTTTCATATGCTTATTTGGCATTCATTAATCTTCTTTGGTGAAGTGTCTATTCAAATCTTTTTACCTGCTTTTAATTGGGTTATTGTTTTTTTAATTGAATTTTGAGAGTTCTTTATATATTTTGCATATAAGTACTTTATCAGATACATGATTTGTGAATATTTTCTTCTAGTCTGTTCTCTTAACAGTGTCTTTTGAAGAGTAGAAAGTTTTTAATTTGATGACATCCAATGTATCAATTTGTTCTTTTATGGATTGTGCTTTTGGTGTTATATCAAAGTAATCATTGCCTAACCCAGGTTCACAAAGATTTTCTCCTATAATTTCTTCTAGAAATTTTATAGTTTTAGATTTTACATTGGGATCTGTAATACATTGTATCTGGCACAAAGTATGGATCCAAGTTTTTTTCTTTCTTCTTTTCTTTCTTTCTTTTTTTCTTCCTTCCTCTCTCCCTCTCCCTCTCTCTCTCTCTCTCTCTCTCTCTCTCTCTCTCTCTCTCTCTCTCTCTCTCTCTCTCTCTCTCTCTCTGTCTCTCTCTTTCTCTCTTTCTTCTTTTACATCTGGCTATCCAGCTATCCCAGTGCCATTTGTTAAAAAAGAAAAGACTGTATCTTTGTACCTTTATCAGATCAGTGGGTCTGTATTTGGGCTCTCTTCTGTTTATCTTTACTCCAATATCACACTGATTATTGTAGCTTTATAATAAGTCATGAAATCTGGTAATGTTAGTCCTCCAACTTTATCCTTCTTTTTTCAGAATTGTTCTGATTATTCTAGGTCCTTTGCATTTACATATGAATTTTAGAATCAGCTTATCAATTTCTACAAAAATGTCTGCTGGCATTTTGATTGGGATTGTGTGCTCTGCAGTCTGAAAACTCCCTCAAGATAGTAAGGTGGGGCAATTGTAGATCTCACCTCCTAAATTTCCAGTCTCTCAGGGATTATTCTCCTCCTTCCTTCTTACATGATTTCCAGAAGTAGACTATGATAGGTTCTTAATAACATCAGACTTGTACTTGAGAAAGAGAGTTTGTGTATTTCCCTCTAATACACGGAAGAAGTATTCGAGGGAAAAGAGATTGGAAGTGGAAATCATTAAGGAAGCAAAACAGCATTTTGAGAAAAAATAATAAAAGTTGAAATTAAGTCAGCTAGAGTTGGAATGGTGGAAAGGAGATAATAGTTGAAACTTTAGTAGGCAGAATTAATAGAACTTGGTGACTTGTTCAATGTAGAGGATGTAGGAGAGGGAGGAGTCTGAGATGACTTCAGAGTTTTAGGGTTTACATGTTGTTTGGTTCTTTTCAGTTGCAGAGAGTGGTGCCCTTATGTGGGATGTGATTGATTGGAACCTCCCATTTTATAAATACTACTGCAGAGTTGTAATTGATACCCTGGAGTTTAGAGTCAATTGCTCAGTGAATATTAATAGTTCCTTATTTCTTATTTTGCAGTGTATTATAATTGTCATCCAAAGACAGGTATAGTGGGTAATTATTCCCATTACACACGTAGTTTATTTCATCCAGCAAGAGTTCTTGGAGAGGTTTGTAATAGATTTAAGTGTTTATAGATTGTTATTTCTTTGATAAAGAGGTTTTTAAAGAAGGGAAGACAGTAACAATGTTGGGAGTCACTGCCAATTTAAGTCAATTATAACAAAAATAAGACATCTTAGAAAAGATAATGTAAATAATGAGAAAAAATAAGAATTGTTTTACAAAATCTCTGAGAGACATCTTTTTAGGAACTTGTACTCTGTGGTGGTGCAAATGTAAGGAGATATGCTATATCAGGACAGTTTTTAATATTTGTAGTAAATTATGTCTTATTTTCTGTCAGTGATTTAAATTTTTAAAGATTTATTTGCCACTGTCTTCTTGAAATTAAATTATTTCACTTTCCAAAAATATTAAACATCAAAATTATCCTCCAACAGATGAGAATATGAACTCTAGTAGTTCCTTTCCTTTATGATTGTCACTCTTCCACTTTTTCTTCAAAGAAATATATTCCTTAGAACAAAATACTACTCATTTAAACCAAGATTTGAGAGTTAGGTAGATACTAAAGATGACAGCCTGTGTTCTCGTGGGTCTTATAAACTATAAACATCTTATCAAATATCTTAAAATTTATGCTTATAAATTTTAAAGACTTCATCTCTGTTTAAACTGTTCCTTCATTAACTTTCTAATTTAAAGTGGACTGACCCCATTTGTAATCTTTTTCCTAGTATAAATTTACTTAAAATGAGTAGAGAGATATGCTGGAATAAGTCAGTTGCTATCCCTCTGCAAGATAAAGATCAATAACCTTTTTGGGTAGCTATCTCACTTATGAACGTATTTGATATTTTTGTTCTTGTTCACCCCAGTTTCTTCTTTTTTCTTAATCTTTCACTAAGATGACTACCTTAGGTCAAGTAGGGATGCTGTCTAATATAATACCTGTAGATGTTAGTAAGGCTTTTGACAAAATTTCTGACATGGAAATGGATTATACCCAAAGGGTGTTGATTATTGAGGTATTTAGGAGCATGGGCTGTTATTTAATGGACCATGATTTGAGCCTTCCCTCCTACAGCTTGTTAGCTGTATGACCTTGGTTCAAGGCACTTAACCTCTCTGAACCTGTTTATTCTTCTATAAAATGGAGATAATGATTGTGCTTTCTTCTCAGAGCTGTTGTAAGGATTAAGCGAGATGATGGAAGTAAAGTGCTTGGAAGAACGGCAAATAGTAAATGCTCAATAAATGCCAGCTATTATTTAACTTCTTGAAAGAAAACTAAAAAAGGAAAGGTTGTCAAGTTTATAGATCACAAAATAGGGGAAGTAAACTGATAAATTAAATGACAGATTGAAATTCATTCAAGCTCCTGAATTAAAGGGAATGCCGGATTTCAGTAACATGAAATCTGACAGTCTTATGTTTTCAATTTAAGATTGAAAATTCCGGTGGTAGAAATATCAGAAGGGAGAGTCCGTCTTAATAGTTGTTTTCTGTTGAGGTTTTTTTTTCTTTTTTTTTTTAATTGACTAGATCATCCTGTATTCACAGTGGTAAAAGTAATGTTATCACAGTCTTGATTAAGCCATTGCTGTAGTTAATTGTTTTTTATTCTGAAGTCCATCTTTCATAAGAGATGCTGACAAATGAAGCATCTTCAAATGAAGACAAGTCAACCTGGTGGAGGAAGTTTATCATTATATATCTTAGAGAAACAAAGATTGCAAGGTCGAAGATGTGTAATGGCCACCTTCACGTATTTGAAAGGTTCTGATCTGGATGAGATTTGACATCTTCTCTGTGGCCCAGGAGGTGACTCTTTTGTAGCTCTGGAATAGAGGACCAGAGTTCAGGTCCTGCTTCTTATATTGAGGTGTGACTTAAGGGGAATCACTTAACTGCTCTGAACCTCATTTCCTCAACCATATAAAACAGAAGGAAGAGCACTCTATAGGTAGGCTATGAGGTGTAAATAAGTCAATGTGCATGGACAAACAATTCAAATGTATAATTGTCATTGCCTGGGACTGATTCAGCACCTCCCTCTTGGGAAGTACTCTAATCATTAGAGCTATTTAGAAGTGGAACAGACTTTCTCATCACAATGAGAGACAAAGGCCAGATAGTCATATCAGAGCTTTTAAGAAATGTGTTCACTGAATGGGAATTTGGAAGAGCCTTTGAGAGAAGATGCAATGTTTACCTTATTTACTTCTCTCTTCAGGGCATCCAGCATACTGCAGGCACATGCTCTGTGCTAGTAAAACATTTGTTCAATGAGAGAATGGAAGTTTCCCCTCTAACACATATTCTGTTCTTTGGTTAGCATTGCTCCTTTCTTGTTTTTTTAGGATAGTTCATGTTGTTTTCCCAGGCATTTGTCTTTATGCTATTTTAGAATGAATATTTTGACACTATCATTTCTGTGCCTTAGTCTATGGCATGGAAAGATCGTAAGATTTTCAATAAAAGACATTCTGAGAATAATTTTCCTCAGATTTAGTAATTTTAAATTTCTTATTTCTGCTATTCCTATAAGTTTTTTAATTTCTGTAGTCCTTTTTAAAAGGGAATACCTTATACATAGAGTATGTGTAATGGGATTATATTCCCAAGAACCTCAAAACAAATGTTTGCCTCTGGGTAGGGAATTTGGAGGATTGGAGATGCCACATTATTGTACTGTTTGAATTTTTCAACTGTATGCTTTATTAATTCTAAAAAGTATTTCTTTTTTAATGGGTGGAATAACGCTGTGATTCAGTAGAGACTAGCTTAAGTGACAGATTCGTACTGGGGAGAATTGCAAAATACATTTAGTTAACAGCAAAATTCCCTCCATATATTAAGCATCTACTGTGTTTGAGGCACTGTGTTGGTTTTTTTTTAACCTATATTCTCAATTATTTTATTAATAATCATATGAGGTTTAAGCCTCACTGCCTTTTGTCTTCGTGACCACAAATCCATGCCAGAGCTTTGGTGTTAAACCAAAAGTCAAAGCCAGGCTCTGTTCCTTAAGCCTCTGTACCTTCAGCTTCAAAGATTTGGGCACTGCCAAGGATTTTTAAAGACCAGAGAGAAGTAGAATTTGTTGAAATTAAGCAGGTTGGGAAATGCTGCTGAAAATATTACTTACTACATTGAATTCACTATTTGTTTCTAGTCTCCTAGGGATTAGATAGGGAGAAATGGGCAAGAAAGTTGTGGAAAAGGGTTTAAGTCAAGTAAGACAGACTGACCTTGAGGATTTGGGAGCCTTGTATTAGGTAACCAAAAGAGATTGTGGATTCTCTTCTGCAGGTGTGCTTTAAAATGATAAATGCCCATAGCCTGAGATTACTTAAAGCCAGTGCTGCATTTGTTGACTGGGAGAAACTAGATTGTATTCAGAGATTGATTGCTGTGATTTTATGAATTTAATTTACCACTGAATTTACTTAGAACAATATTTTGAGTTGCTGCCTTTACCATGGTAGTTTATAGAACATTAACTGTGATTACTAAGGAAATATCTATCTATATTATGAAAGATGTAATGGTTTCCATTACTCTGTGACTAGAATTATTAGTTTCCTCTCCCACTTCTCTCTTTTCCTCCTTTTCTCCCTCCTTCCCTCCCTTTTCACCCCCCCCCCAAAAGAAAGTAATATTTAGGAGAATTCCTTTAACTAGGGAACAGGTTATTCAGTATATTCTGTGACTTTTGCATGAAATATATTTTATTTATTTTTAAGTAGTGGTTAAGGCATGAATGTGTCCATGCTTGACTTTAAGTCAAACCCAGGGTCAGTTCCTAACCCCACCAATTATTAAACTGTGTGACCTGGGGCAAATAATTTAGCCTCTATAAGCATCATTTTCCTTATCTCTAAGATATGCTTAATAATACCTAATTGACATTGTTGTAGCAAAGGATTAGATGAAGTGGTATATTCGAAGTAATATGTTACAGGCTGCAGTCAGTGCTCAGTGAAGATTTGTTCCTTTTTTTTTTATCTATGTCTCTCTCCTCTCTTCATTCCCAGTGTTTTGTTTGACCATTTGAACTATCAGTCAGCCTTTGCAGAGAGAAGTGAGGGCATTTGTTTAGCCTCTTCCCCAGTCTGGTGAACACTTATCCTACAAGACACAGTTCAGATTTACACCTCACCTTTCCTACCTTTTGTGAGCAGTGTGAACTTCTTCCTCTTGCTTCAAAGCATTTGTTCCCTCTGCCTGGTAAGTAGTCAGTACTCCATAAGCATTTGCTAGGTGAATGAGTTTCTGGACTTTCATAGGTGGTGGCGGTGGAGAGGAGATTTTATAAAGCTTAGCATTGGGCATTGCAGTCTTGTGATGTCAACTTAGTGCTTTGATCTCAAGTTAGTAAAAACAGCTGAGAGTTAAGATGATCTTCATTTGATACTTTTTGGTCCCAAGGGCAAAATGCATTCAATATTTACACTCTTTAGACTTTTGCAGAGTAGTTATCCATTTTATAATAATTATAATGACAAAGTGTTTAGTTAATGCTTTACTGTGGACCAGAACCCATGCTGAGCATTTTACCTACATTATCTCCTTTAGTCCTCATATCAACTTTATGAGGTAGGTCCTGTTGTTGTACCCATTATACAGAAAAGGAAACTGAGATTCTAATAAAGTGATTTGTCAGGGACCACATAGTTAGCAAGTAATATAGTCTAGATTTGAATGTAATCTGGCTCCAGAACTGGCTTTTTGAGCTAGTATCTCATACCACTTCCCTCTTCTGTAGTATTATGGTAAGAGAATTGAATAAGTGGGTAAAGAAAATATGACTTTAAAGGTATTTCTTGAGGTTTTCCCCCATATTCACTGTTTAAAAAGGAAACCAGCAGCTTACTAGTTTGTATCACACTTGTAATCTCTTTGCTATTATTTCCAGTGGATTCAATTTTAACTTTACCACACTAATATCTAAATGGAGAAATAATTATGACTCTAAAGGGGCAGAGTGAGAAATAACCAAGTTCAAGAAGGTAGTTAGAGCTGTGTTTTCAGAGAGAAAGGAGTTTTGGTTTTTTTGTGTTTTTTTTTTGAGGGGTGGAATAGAGGAGATGTACTTTATGCTATCGTTTAAGTTTATCCAAAAAGAACAAAATGTTTTGTTTATAAAATATAGAAGAATCAAGTTTTAATTTGAAGATATTAGGAAATACTCCCTGTTTCAGAAAGTAAAATGTGACTATATGTCCCGTTTATTCTAGAAAATTTAAAATATAGTCAAGCAATTCCCTGCCTCCTTTCCGTCTTCCTTGCCAAAATGGATAAATGTACTTTATGATGTTTAATATTTATCAGATTCTTCTGAGTATATGATTCATGTTGGAATTGAAGTCAGCAAACCCATAAGAACACTATATTTTTGCTTTGTCTCAGCCTAATATTTTACTAATAATATACATGGAGTTGAATTTAATCAACTATTTATAATTGGTAGTGCTCCTGTTCAGGCATGTCTGTACATAACTGTAGAATAAAAAAACACCTCAATCTGCAGTTTTTATTTGTTTAGGACAGAATTTCAGGAAACAGCTTGGCCATGGGCAAAACTGCAGTGGAATTAGAGACATAAAGTTGAAAGAGTTAAGTAAGTGAGATTTGTCTTGAGAGTGTTCCTCCCTAACACACACACACACACACACACACACACACACACACACACAGGTATCCTAGTTGTAAAAGTAAAGAAGTCATAAAGTATTCAGTCCTATTCAGGAGAGTGTAGCAAGTCCTTGAAAAGGATGTTGTGGCTGACACCGTAGAGAACGGTAGAGCAAAGCAGAAGGACATTTTGTAGAGAGGAGCCGCTGTGTATGGATTTGCCAAGAGAAAGAGAGAGAAAAAATGTCTTCATTTTCATGCCTGGTTTCATTCTACCAAAGACCTGGGGGCTGACAAGGAATCTTAACTGGTCTCTGACCTGTTTCCTTCTGCTTCCCGAATCCCTGGGCCTCAGGGAAGAGAGTTTATTTCTCTCTAGTTCACACCTTAGGGTGCAGCTGTAGGATAGCTGTGGCTAGGGAGGGACCTGACTCAGAATATTTGGTAAAGGAACTGCATCACGGGGGTATATCATTTACCTCACATTGTTGCTGAACTGGTTGCTGTGTGCTTAATTGGTCTTTCGACCATCCCACCTGGACTTGCAGAAACCAAGATAAAGACTCTTTTGCTCCCCTCTTCTGCTACTTTTTAAGCTGCAACCTAGAAAATGGCATTATATTGAGCATGTAAGACTTGACAATCCTGGAACTTCGGCTGGGTAAACTCTTATTTGCCCAAGCTCTGCTATATGAAAATTACATATTGGTACCGGTTTACTTCCTGTGTCTTTTAGCCACAAACAGAGACCTGGAATTTGTCTTACTTGAGTCCACATCCATAAAAATAGCTAGTTTGTCTCCTCCATCCTTTCCTTTTTTAGATCTATCCTTTCTACCTTACTTTGCCTCTGGTCCCTCATATTCAAGACATCCAGCATTGATTACTATTTCACTTTCATACTTGTCCCTGCTGCAGCCATCATCTTCCTCTCATTGAAATCTCATGAATTTTAAGTTGTATTTGCTGTACTAAATACCCTATTTCTGCTTAATATTCTACTGATACTGTAACTTACTGCCTAGTCAACATTTCAGAAAATTGGAGTAATAGTTATAATCTTGCCATTAGCACGTTTTGATGATAGCCGATGACATGCCTAATGAATAGTGTGGCTGCTTAGATTGCATAGTTGTTGATTTGTTTGACGTTAGGAAAGTTATATGCAGGCAGGCCAGCTTCATCCATTCAGATGTATTTTTCTAGTGCATAACTGTTAGCGTACTTCAGTCTCCAACACTTCAGTGATTATCATTCTTTGGTTTTCTAGGGTTTGCCACTGAACAGGAAAGGAAAACAAAACAAAACAGAAACCATCTCTAAAGAATAGCTTTAATTCTATGGCCTGCCTAGCCTAAATAACACTTTTAAAGTTCTTGGGGACTATTGTTATCAGTCTGTAGTGTTGGTATTTGTAGGGAGACAGCCCTGGCATTGGTATAGTTACGGAAACAGGGATACTTTTATGACATAAATCAGGGATTATCTGTGCCCTTTGGACTTGATTTGCTGGGGTGGGTTGGGGGGACATATTTTAGCTATTGTACTAAATTCTTGGAGCAGTTGCTTAATTAATATTGTCAGGTGTGTTACACAAGTCTCACATGGTCACCAAGACCTCCCCACAAGACTTCCCCAATATGTACTGACTTGGAAATGAACATTCAGCTGTATCACTTAGGTTCATTTGATGAACACAAACGAGAGTTGACTGTGCTAAATAAATGCTCATAAAATGGCACCTTGAAGAAATGTAAATATTCCCAGCTTTTGCTTGACTGGGGAGTCAAGGACGTGGATCGTTAAAGTGGTTTTGACTCCAAGCTCTGTTCAGAAGTATCTCTTCAAGGTGAAGCCTTCCAATGTGAACATTTCTCTACTGTTGCCCTCCATTTGCTTTCTGGGAGTCAGCCCATAGTTGCTACTTCCATCCCTGCTGCTGCCAGTGCTCTGGGACTAGCGCAGGCTTGACCTCTTAGCAGGTAGAGTTGACTTTGTTGTTCTAATATCCAGGGGGTCACTTGGTTGCTTTTGTAGCTCCTCATATGACCCTTGCTAAGACCAAAGGTCACTTTCTTCACCAGTGTTAAAATGTATTAATCTTCTAAAAAGGGGTGTGAAGGGGAGCAACATTGTTTTCCTTTGTTTTCCATTCTCTCTAAAGGAACTCATTTACAAAGGAAGTTGGAAAGAACTTTTCTTTAGGTCTGATAGCATATGAGTGGCATTGCCCAGTGTCTTACTTGGAAACACTGCATTATTTTAACAGACCACTAGGGCCTTTGACTTCATCCTTCCTCAGGATTTGTTCCCTAGCTATTCATGGAGGAATTGAAGGTACTCGTCCTTTTCCTCTTGTGTGAAACTTTTAGCACAGGTGGACAAGTGTTTAAACCTGGCATTTAGCCAGCCTGAGTTGGAGGCCTGCCTCTGTGGCTTACATTTGTGGCCTTGAGCAAGTTACTTCAACTGCTTCATGCTTTAGTTTTCACGTATGTTAAGTGGAGATAAAAATACCTCTCAATGTTATTGTGAGGATTAATGTAAATAGAGTGCTCAGTATAATCCGTTACATAATAAGTGCTCATTTACTGTTAGCTACAGCTATTTTATATATATATATTTTTTATCATTATCATTACTTTCCATGCCTTATCATTTGCCTGAAACTTCTCTAATACCAGACTTTCAGAGGCATGGTAGACATAATTCTTTTCCTCTCTAGATTGTCATTCTATACATTTTAAACATATTTTGTGTGATTTTTTTTCTTTTCACCAATGTTAGTATCAAATTTTTTCCTATGGAAAAATCACAATGCAAATATACTAGGCATATAACTTTATATCATATGTCTACATTTTAATTCAATTCAATATCTGAGATAAGACAATTTATAGTTTGATAAAAGTTTAATTTTCAGATTTATTAATTAATGACTATATAAGAATATTGAAGAAGCGGTTGCTGTAATTCTTTGTTGGATCTGCAGAACACTAAGGCATCATTCTTGCCCTAAATTGGATTGAAATCTGTTTGGACAAGTGAGACGATTGCATATAAGAAAGACAAGATTGTTTATGATTAAATGTGCCAAAGTATCAAGTAAAGGTGTGGAGATAAATTAAGTGAAGGAGGAGATCTTCTAGGCTGATATGATTTAAAAGAAGGTAGGGCTTGAGCACAGTCCTTGAAGGATGTGTAGGATTTAGTTTGTAAGAAGGGCTTTCCATCTGAAAGTGAGAGAATTTTGATGATGGAACTATATAGTGTGGAATAATGGAACAAGGAGCCTCTGACTGGTCAATCTCTCCACACCTCCCCCATCCTCCAGCTGCTTTTAGGCAACAGCCAACTCTGTGTTTATGTGCTTATCCACCCCTACCCCAGAAGTCTCTAGTGATTTGGCCACTTTGCCTTTTTCATGCATCACTATGTTCTTTCTCCACCTCAAGTCTTTAGTAGAACAGGACACAAATTCCCTGCGCCTTCCCTAGCCTGTTGTTCCTGAAACATACATACAGATCTTATTTCTAGAAAGAAGTTATTGCAATAGGGGAATAAGGGCTAACAAAAAGAACAAAAAGAATCACAAAAATAATCTTAAAATAGCTGGGGAGGTTGTTACTTGATAGGGACATTCTCAAGGCCTCTTCAACATTTTGTTGTAGAATTCTCTTCTTCTTGCCTTCCATCTCTGGTCTCTCCAATACCCTTTCCACAGCAAACCATGATACTCAGACTTTAGCTTGAGTTTATCTCACTCCACACCACTTCCAGATGTGGAGTGATTCTCTGTTCTTTTTAGGACTAAATTCCTGAACTCTTCTCGTGTTTGCCCTTTATTGCCTCAGGCTGCACTTGTGTTCTTCACTGGACTTGTGCCAACATTCTTGGACCCTGAAACTTTAGCTGGGGCTGCCTGTAAGCCGCAGGCAGTCTCCAAAGACTCTTCACTTAGGCTCTATGCTGTTGAACACAGACCCAGCCATCGTTCATTTTATCCTTTGCAGGGAAGTCTCTGGCCTTCTAATTCAAATTGCTGTCTGGTTCATGTCTTACTAGCATCCATGGGACCTTAGGAATGAGAACCATCATCCCATATATTTTACTTTGCAGACTCTTTTATAGCATTTTTAATGTCCCAGGCACACTTCTGACAATAACAAACTTTTATTTTTTATGTTTCAAAGACTTTTGCCCCCTGATAGAATCTTTACTGAATTCCTATTTAGTTGAGGTTTGCCTCTAATTATTGGATTTTTGGAAAAGCAGAGGTTATGCTCTTATCTTTGCTGAAGATACTAACTTGACACACTACTTTGATTACAGTATCGGAATACTATGCTATACGGTGCCCATAAAATATACTGATTCCACTAAGAAAAATTTAAAAAAAGATCATCATTTCTTTTAACTAGTTAAGACTTGTGTGAAACCAGGAGTCTGTTTTTTTTCAATATTTTAAACAGTAAAATTAAAATATATTGCAGCAACCACAAGTTCTTAATCAGTTCACAGAAATGCAGCTAAGTGTAGTAAAATGCCTGTATTCAAGCCACAATCCATCATATTAGGATATAAATTGTTTTGAAATCTCTTCCTGACCATCAAGTGATTAAAATGCTTGTTAACAAACAGTTGATTTATATGTAGCAAAATATACATGTCTGTGTTCCACCAACATCTAAACAGCAATACCTCCTTTGTTGACATCCACACATTTTCAAAACATTGACAAGTGATGGACAGTGTACCAGTTCCATTTGGAATATGACTTGAGACTTTTTCCACACATTATTTTGTTACAATTTTGTATTTTATTTGGGGATCATAAATGCAAAATTTCCTTCTATATACATTGTTCCCCTTCTGTCTCCCAAAAAGAAATCCGTATTGAGATGTATGTACATTCTGTGACCTCTGGCTATTAAAAGCCAAGAGGTATTCCACCAGAAACACATTAACCCAGGGGATAGTCAGTGGAATAAGCCTGTAATTGGCCAAATGTAAAATTAAAACATAATTTAAAAGGCTAGGGAAATCATTTTTAAAAGCCAAATGTAAATGGATTTTATATTGTGATGACTTTGGGATGTCCTTTGTGATGACTTTGGGATGTTCTTTAGAACATCTTTGTGATGACTTTGGGATGTTCTTTAGAGTAGACAAGAAATACTGACATTGGTCTAAGATATTTGAATGGAGTCTTTGAGGGCGTGCATTCCAAAATGTGATTTGTCAACTTTACTTTCTTTTCATTCATCTTTTTTAATGTTAAAATTTTTATGATCCTGTATCTCTACTTTGTCCTGATCTATTAAATTATGTGTGTTGAGCTTGAAATCAAAATTTTTTCAAGCACTTTTAAATACATTACCCTCACTTGATCTTTTCCAGTCTGCAAGTCTCTTGTTCCCTGCAGGTATTTTATTTTTAAAAACATAGTCAGCATATTGTTTCCATCTCTGACAGATAATTCCAATACTTGAAACATTTGTGCATCTGTTTCTGCTGCTTCTTATTCTTGGTGCCATGTTTTCTTGTTTTAGGGTGTTTAAGGGTTTGGGATCTTTTTGTTTTTTTCACCATGAGGATTTTATCATTTTCCCCTGTGATTGTTGCTATCCTTAAAAATTATTCGTAGGGGTTATTTGAGAACCAGGATGAAAGTGCTTTCTTCCAAGAGGATTTATGTTGGCTTCTGCAATATACCTGTCGGTCTGAGACCACTTCACACCAAGGTCAAGCTTGGGTTCTCTAGCCCTCTCAGGCGAGGGGAACCCAGGCTACAAATCCTTGAGGGCTGTTTTGTGGCCACAGTTGTTCAGAAACAGGCTGGTTTTTGCTATCCTTTTTCCCCTCTTCTGCTTAGTGGCCCAGGCCAACCTCCCTGTGGTCCCAAGGTAGGTAAGATACTGAGGAGTAGGGATTGCAGCCTAACATGAGAGGGTATGCAAATTTGGTGTTCTCTTGCTCCACTTATCTTTTAGGGTTTGCCCTAGATTTTTACTTTCGTTTTTAAAGATTTTTTTGTACTCTTTTATCCAAAATGTTTAGTTGTTTTCAGTAGCAGGATTGGTCCAAATAACTACTCTACCATAACTAGAAGTGGAAGTCTTCCTTATTTGATTTTTAATAATCTTGCGAGGTTTGTGTGGCTTCTTTAATGGATGAGGGAACTGAGGCTGAGAAAGGTGTAGTGTTTGATCTGTGATCATACAAGTAAGTGGCAAAATCTAGAACTCCTGAGAATGAATCTACCTTTCTTTTCATCCCAACACTGCCATTGAGCTTTGTTCTACTGAGTGTATTGGAATTTTGAGTGAAGCAAGCATATGTTGAGAAGCTTTTTAAAAATGTGTAAAATCTTTACAGAGTATTTTAGACCATTGACTGATAAAGATTATATTAATGTATCCTTTTCCAGATAATGGCATTTTTAAGGGGAAAATAATTGTTGCTATCTTTTTTTTTTTTTCCTTTCAGCTGAAGTGAGTAGTGAATATAGTATGGACAAGGCAATGGTTGAATTTGCCATAATGGATCGAGAACTAAACCATTATGTAAAGGCTGTTCAATATGCAATAAATCATGTAAGTTAAATATTTGTTTATTCACACCCATTAACCTTGTTATATTTGGTTACAACTCACTGACCTAAAAATAGGAACACAAAATCAAAATTCTTGTCTAACGTTTACTATTTCCTTTCCTTACTATAGCAGCTATTAATTTCCTTTTAATCTGGAAATCTCATAGAATAGAAATCTTAAATATTTTCCCAACTGGGCTACCTTGGTTAATTAGGATATTAAATCTGTTTTAGATTTTCTTGCCTCTTTTTGTCTTGAAATTTTTAGTATAAGCTTCCTTCAAATGTGAGTAGATTTTTTTTTAATGCTGAATATTATATACACCTTGTTTTCATTGTTTATCTGCTTAAGCATACAATTTAGACTAGGTTCAGTTACCCGTTCTCCAGTTTTAACTAATATTGCAAAATTCATAGGATTAGATAATAGAGAAGAATTTTAGAGCAAGTTCAAAAACAAAGAAGGTTGGCATTTTGGTTTTTTCCAGAAGCCAGACTTATCTTTATTGACTCCAGCTGTCACAGGAACAACACACAAGGCAGTTAAGGTGGGAACATAGCAACATCCTTTTCAGTACTGTGTTGAGTAAGAAATGAGCAATATGATTGCAGTAATGTTTCTGAGAAGTCCTTTGTCCTGTGAGCAATGGAAACTCCCTGGTGAACTGATTTCAGTACACCTGTGTAATAGGGTGTCTTGTGCTTCTGGTTTTTTTTATTTGTCTTTTCTTGTAGCTATGGGAAAATTCCAAAAATCAAATATTTTCCAAGTTGCTACTATTCAGTGGGAGATAAATTTTTAGATATTATTTAATCCTTAAGCCGATTTAACTCTTGTATTACATAGTTACATAAATTGTTTCTTTTTTTTTTTATGGTTATGGTTAGTATTTATTAAATATTGTGACTAACTTTAAGAATATCTGCTCATACTGAAATAAACTCATTCAGTTTGTAAAATTCTAATGTTTCTAGCCATTGTGACGGTTAGTCCTGCTACTTCCATAGGAAAATGTGGAAGTGACATCATTCTGATGCATGTGAAACTGGTAACAAAGCACTTTACAACAGAGGTTTCAGCCCCTGCTGAAGTACCTAGAGTAAACCAGTTCCTACCCTCAGAGATTCTGATTTCATTGATCTGGAGTAGAGTTGGGGCATTAGTATCTTTAAAACACAACTGATTCTAATCTGTACCAGGATTGAAAACCACTGACTTAAAAGAACAAGGCTGGCTCTATTGTATGCATCCTGTGTTTGCTACCAAAAATCAGAGTTAGGTCTGTTATGTGGATCATGGTTGCTTTGACCCTTTCATTCTATGGAGGTTATTTGATTAGCTTTTCTATCCTTAACTTTCATGTTGTGGAAATGTAACAGCATAGTGTATATTCCAGGCAAGAAAATCAGATTTTGTGATCAAAGAACTTATTGTTGATTTTTTTCCCATTAAACCCTAGGATTCACAGAAATTTAAGGCATTTTTACACCAAAAATTGAATTCTTCGCCCTTTAAGAAACTAAGTCACTTTCAAAAAAATGTCAAGCGAAGAATACCCCTCTCCCATATTCAGTAGTTAACAGCATTCCTTTTTATCTCCAGGCCTTATCCCATTACCTTCACCCTACTAAACAGGGAAGTTTATGCTATGAATTTTATCCCACTTTTCAGCCCTAAGCTCACACTAGGCTAGAGAGCAGATTGGATTTAGGGATTTTAATGCTTAGAAAGGACAGTCCCTGGTCTTTCATAAGAGAAGAAAACATATTTATTTAGCTTTTCTAATGCAAAGTTATGCTCCCTATGCAAGCTTGTACAAGACCAAGAGTAGTAAATTGTATAATTTTATAAGATTCCTAAGACCTGAAACTGTATAGGAACATAGTGGGGTATGATCATTATTTTGAGGGAAATTTTTACACCTCTTTTCATACTTGAAGTTATGGGCATTGCTACTCTGTTGCTTGTGTTTGTGAGGGAAGAAGAATGAACAGCAGCTTGGGAAGGGCTAGGATGGGGCAGTTCTTTAGACAGAGCACTAGTGTAGGGATCCGAAACCCTTCCAGCCCTAGTGCTTCCACTTTCTGAGTTATGATCCTTGGTCAAGAAACTTAATTTCTTGGAGCCTCGTTTTCTTTGTTTGAAATTCTTGGTCTGCCTATTTCGCAAGATTATTATGTGAATCAGATTAGATACTGTATATCACTGTACTTTGAAATTAATAGAATTTGATAACCGAATATTATTATTATAGCTTCTGCTCAGATTTCCAAACATACTCCTTAGAGAGGTGGAACAAGATCTTTCTTAAAAACAAGTCCTTTGCTTTGCTCACTTTATCAAGGTACTTTTTATTGGCTTTGACCTATCCTACTCTGGAATTCAAATACCATTTAGGATTTAGATATAAGCTGGTTAAGTCACAGTATGAGGTGTCCATGGCCTCAAAAAAGAAAAAATTGCTGTAAGTCAGATCATTAAGGAAGAAAACAGATAATGGAAACCCCTGTCAGTCCCATTTAACTTTCTGCTCTGTCATACACTTTTTTAGAGCTGCAGTACTTCTGTTACTTAAATCATTTTCCCAGATTCTGAACCACTCTCTTGAAGTTAATTTCAAAATAGTTGTGGTTTTTCTGTTTATGGATTTTCATATAGTCATAGAAAGTTGTGGGTTTTTAAAAAGTTTAATTGTCAAAGAGCTTTATGGTTTATTTTTTTAATAAATGTCTCTTTTCCCCTGTCACCTTCACAGAATTCTGAAGGTTATGCACCTCTGAAAAGGGTTTAGAAGTTTACTTTGGAACCTAAGAGGTATAGATTGATTTACCAACAATCTCTGGGAAGTCCCTTTGACATTCAGCAGAAGCTCTCCGATTGCCTTTCTTTGTCTTTTTAGAATATAGAGCTACCATGTTTTACAATGGCTGGAGATTTTATTTGGAATCAGCATTATTTCAGAGCTTTGAAACTTTGAAAAATTAGGACTAAAAAAGTCAGCTATTTTATAGAGGGAATATTATGCAGTGAGCACTAAAATATTCCCAGGTAGTCTAAAAGTTAGTTATAAAAACTTTCAGAATAAATATGTTATATACCTGCCATAACTCTTAAAAACAATTCATATATAACCACAAAGAGTTCCACTCTGAGACAGCCATTGGGACTTTTTAGTCAAGAGACCACACATGCGATGAAAGTGTTTTGAAAGCTGTAAAATGATACACAGTCTATAATACGAATTACTGCCAGGGAAATACTGTGTTCTCAGTTTCATCTTGAGAACAGAGTGATATTCTGAACATTAGACCTCTGATAATCTAATGTTGCTTCACTTGATTTCCAGACTTTTATTTGACATTAAAGGGATGCCATTGGCTGGCTTTTTGATTTCAAATGTTCATTGAATAAATAGTTACTAAATACCCATGTGCCAGGAACACTTCTGGGTTCCAGAAGTAGGAAGAAAAGAAAGAAGTCTACCAGCAAGGCCCGCATGGCCCTTACCTTCAGGATGTCTGTAGTCTTCAAGGGGAGACAAACATTTAACAAAGAGAGATGCAAATATGATTGTTGTGTGTGCTACGAAGGAAAAATGAAGTGTTCAGAGAGACTAAATAACTGAAGGGGGCAACGTCTGCCGGGTGTTTGGGTGGACTGCCTCCTGTGGCAGTGAGGTTAATCTGAGATGAAAGTCACATGAGCCTCAACGTGGGGAATATGACTGGTAACTTCTCTGTCAATGTGACTTTGACATGAAATGGAAGCATCATATTTCTGATGGTTTCAAAGTCAGAGTTTCAGAATGCTTTCATCAGTCCAAAGGCTTAATTTTGAGAAAATTAGGCCAGAAAAGGGGTCTATAAAATGCTTTTAAATATAGAAAATTAAAGCATATAAAATAGTTGAGTAACCTGCCTAAGGTTGGTCAGTGATTCATTCATGAACAGATACATGAGTGATACTGTGTGCCAGGAACTGTGCTCCATAAGGTAAGTCATGGCAGTAGTTAACGGAAGAATAGATCCTTAAAAGCCATTTCACTTGTCAAACACAGGTCACTCCTCTTGAAATGAGACTTCTTATCATGTATTCAATAAACACAATGGTACTGTTGTGTATTTCTGAGTCTGTTAATGTGTTTGTTTTAAACCAAACCTGTAGTCCCCATCCTGTGGGAGGTGTGGGTGCAAGTTTAGTTCAGGTAATCCTCAAATCCATATTCAAGTATGTGCTTTTTTAAAGAAATGATAAAAATCCAACTACTACCATGTGGGCAGTCCCTGCAATTTTTTTATAACCTTAATTCTCATAGTGAAAAAGAATGGGAGAGGCAAAGCTAAATGGTAAATAGCATAACTGGTTCACGTTAGTTTCAGACATTAATAAACAGTGATAAATTATACATTCTCTGTGTTTTTTGATGAGCAGTATAGTCCTGGAGTTTAACTAAAGTAGCTAGAGCTTGAGGTTCACATTATACCTTGGGATATATTTTTTATCATGATCCTTAATGATGTAGTTTTACTTTAACAAACTTTAAACCTTAAAAGAGCTGTCAGGCTTTACCTCTGTGTTGTTTTTTTCATATGTGCTGCTTCAGCATGCTAATTTGTTGGAAAATTCAGAACACATGTACTTTCTTCTCTTTCCTCTAATACTCTCTTTTGTGCTACTTGCATCTTATAGATTATGGTAAGATTTTATAGTATTTAAATTGCAGCTACATATTTGTTTTTGGTTAAGTCAGTATCTTATAGCTGTTCCTACCAAAAGCCGGGGAGGGAGAATATTTTTCTTCTTTATCCTAACCGGAGCAATTAGATGCTCAATTGTCCACTTGTGTTGTTTCTTGTAAATCTGTTCTGGATGTGCTCTATGTACTGTAGTTTTTACTTGATAAGCTAACCTGAACATTTTATCTGCCTTTTAAAACTTGTATGTTGTAATACAGAAGACTGGAAATATGCTTCACATAAGCTGTTAAAACCAGTATAATCTTAGATATAATAAAAGAATGAGGTGGGTCAAAGGTATAGTTTACCTCAGCCTTGTCATTATGCAACTAGTTTAGAGTGTTTTTGACATATCACTTCCCTATGCCTCCCCACCCTTATCGACTGGTTTGTAAATCGTACTTTGAAGTTACCTTAATATACATTTCTTTAGCATAAAAGCTTGTGGGGTATCTTGCAAGTTGGGAGTTACCATTTTAGTTAAAGAGATTTGGGGAGAATTTCTCACTTAGAAAACTAGTAATTTATTTTATAGCATATGAAGGCAGTTCCTGTTCAGAGGGCGTGATTAAGAGATGGTCCCCTACTGACCAGGTGTGAGAATGCACTCTGCTTACTAGACATTGTGAGTTGTTGGCAAAAGAGGAAGGAGGGAAAAGTTAATTTGGGAGTTGCAAATTTAAGTAGAGGAGATTCCTGAGCCTGAGAGAAATTACTGTTGTCAGGAGAATAGCAAGAAGGTGAGAGATGATGGGGAGTGAAATCAGTGGGAGAGTACTAGAGACTGCCCTCTTCTCTCTCACCCCAGTGTCCAGTCCCCTGCCCCATCCACCCCTCCACTCCACTCCCCCACCTCCGTCCCTAACATTCAGCACTCCAGGATGGTGTGCAGTCTCTTAACTCTTTTCTTGTCAGAAGTTTCAAATTGTTCATATACAGGCCTTTTCATCCATAGGAACCTGTTCTAGTTTGCTAATGCTGCCAGAATGCAAAACACCAGAGACGGATTGGCTTTTATAAAAGGGGGTTTATTTGGTTACACAGTTACAGTCTTAAGGCCATAAAGTGTCCGGGGTAACATATCAGCAATCGGGTACCTTCATTGAAGTATGGCCAATGGTGTCCGGAAAACCTCTGTTAGCTGGGAAGGCATGTGCTGGCATCTGCTCCAAAGTTCTGGTTTCAAAATGGCCTTCTCCCAGGATGTTCCTCTCTAGGCTGCAGTTCCTCAAAAATGTCACTCTTAGTTGCACTTGGAATATTTGTCTTCTCTCAGCTTCTCTGGAGCAAGAGTCTGCTTTCAACGGCTGTTTTCAAACTGTCTCTCATCTGCAGCTCCTGTGCTTTCTTCCAAGTGTCCCTTTTGGCTGTAGCAAACTCGCTCCTTCTGTCTGATCTGCGCCAGTAATTTAATTCAGTCCCATCCAATGGGCGGACCAACACCTCCATGGAAATTATCCAATCAGAGTCATCACCCACAGTTGGGTGGGGCGCATCTCCATGGAAACACTCAAAGAATTACAATCTAATTAACACTGATAGGTCTGCCCACATAAGATTACATCAAAGATAATGGCATTTGGGGGACATAATACATTCAAACTGGCACAGAAGCCTTCCCAGGTTTTTAAATTAATAAATAAAAAGAATTGCCTTTAGGATTCCCTCTTCAGCCATTTCCTCTTGAAATATATCTATTTCTGTAATTCCTGGTAATTTGTATTCCAGTGCTTTAGAACTCACTCTACAGTTACTCCTAAATTAAGGTTGTGTTCAGTAACACAAAGTTAGGTCTGAATATATTATGCAACTAATTGAGCTGCCTCTATAGGAAAGAATCTAAATGTAAATCTTTTAGGTTACCAAGTAATATAGCTGTTAATAGATGAAAATTCTGGTCTATGTTACAGTGAGACTGATTTGCCTGGGAAGTTTTTAGAAATCTATTCTAGTATTTTGTGGTATTAAGTGTTGAATTTTATGCAGAATCATAAGATGTTTATACTCTTGAGAGCCTTTATATGCCTCCAGTGCAGCATTTTCAAAAGTTTGTTCCATAATACTAATTAATCAGGATGTGAATAAGTATAATAGGAGAAAAGGATTTTGTGGTCAAATAGGTTTGGGGAATGCTTGATTAAATGAGTTTTCTTAAAGACTCTAAAGGCTTTAACATGCTTTTATGCAATGTGATTCTCCAACAGAGGGATATTCAGTAATTTCCTAACGTTACTTGACTGTGAAACCTGGTTGAGAGAGGGACTGATATTCTTCAGAAAGCACTTTGGGAAATGCTGCTATAGTCTCAGCCTCCTTAATTTACAGAGGAGGTTAAGAAATGGGTCTAGCAGTTGGTTCTGGCAGAGTTTCTGTGGCATACCAGGGACCCAGGGGTGTGTCAAAAATCCATAAGATGCAAGATGGGCTTTAGAGATGTAGCCGTGTGGAAGGTCAGGAAGGAGCCAGGCCTCAGCAACACCAGGTATTATGCCAACAGTGAAAAAGAGAAAGGATGAGTTTTTAAAAACATGCAGTGATTGCTTGGCTATCAGGGTTTCTGTTTGGAGCAAACAAGATCCTACTGCAGGGCCTTGATTCAGGGAAATAGAGGGAAATATTTTTGGAGGAAAGGGAAAAGTGGGGGGCACAGAAAAGGCAGTGGTGTGGACAGGAAAAGCATGCAGACCTTTAAAGGCATGTTTTACATAGTACTCCAGGCTGGAAGGCACTGAGGTGCCCAATGGGATGATTAAACATCATTGCCACCGTGGTGCCAGGCAATCCCCATAGCTTATTACTTGGATTATTTGAATAATATGAATGTTCTTTAATACAACAAACTCCTGGTTATCTCTGACATTGGACGTAGTCCATATATAGCTTTAAACTCTTATTTTAGATAGTCACTTTAACTCCTTTCACATCAAACTTTTTACCATAATTGATAAGTATCAAAGAGTTTGATATTTAGGTCTTCCCCTTACTTTCTCGCAGGGGTGCGGATGGGCAGAAAAAGGATATATGTCAACTGTAGAAAAGAGGTGGGAAAATAGATTGAACTGTTAAGGTTTCCTATAAAATTAATGCATTTCAAAGTGTGCCGTTGAAAGCAGTTACTTTTTTAAATTAATTTCATAATTAAGTTGTTCAGATAGTGTGAGTAGTCTGCTTAGTTCAGTGAAGGTACAACAGCTTCTCAGCATATATACACAAAACAGCTGTTGAATAATTTTAACTGCTAAATAGTTTGTTTGAGACAATAAAGGCATGCTTTAAAAATACAGAGTAAGGAGAAAGAGCCTTTGCTTAAATTCTGGCTTTTCTACCTCCTAGCCCGGGACATCAGTTTCTTTTTAAAGTGGAATTGTGAGGAAGAAAGAAAGCCTCTAAAGCAGTTCTGTCATTTAATAAACAGTGGCTTCTACTGTTGTTGTTACTAATTTAGAAAGTTGTTGAGAAATTTCTGTAAAGGAGAAGTCATTTCCCTTGACTAAATTCAAGAAGTATTTGAAGGGGAATTTTGAGTTAAAAATATGGAGAACAGACTGGGCCCCAGGAAGCTGTTGGGAAAGGCCAGAGATTGTTCCTTAAGAGGTAGAAGTAAGGAACCCTTTCCTTGGAAATAGATCTCTGGTAAAGGGTGGGGTGGGGAGCTTAGTGCTCCTAGTCAGTGCTGTAACCAGAAAGGATCAGGCAGAATCCAGGTGACTTGGCTGGTGCAGAGGCCAGTGAGCAGCATGGCATTTGGCCCATTTGAGTTTGATATTCCCTAATCAGTAGCTCTATTATGTCTATAGAAAGGAGAAAGATTGTGCTCTATGCTCATGTGCCATATGCTAGTTAATGGCGATGGGGGGGGGGGGAGGCGCCTGCTAGAGATAAGTACCAGATGAATAAGTAAAGGCTTTGGTAATTCAGGAACAACTTTCACTGTTTTCTTAGATATTTTATGTAAGTGAAGATTTTGAGGAAATGCTGCTCTCTGTGCACTTGGATAGATACTTATGCTTTTATCAAACTATCTTGCTTCCATCTTTAAGTAATTTTTCTTTATTAGTAACACCCATTTAAAAATACTAGAGAAAATTTAGAGAATATGAAAATTGTCAGCACTATTTCAAAGTTGCAGTCTCTAGAAATTGTTGACAACAGAGGGAACAGGAAGAATATAAATGGAGAGAATTTAAAGGATTTTATTTTTCAAGTCCCGTGTGAGTTTGCAATTGACTGGTGAGGAAAAGCTCTTTCATTCTGAAGTGGAGCCAATTCCCTGTTAAATGTCATTGCAGAATGGAGAAGGTACACGCTCTTAAAGCATCAAGCTTCTGGCAATAGTGGCACTTTATCTTTCATTCTTTTGTGTCTGGGCCAATCTGACTTTTAAGAACTGGAGCTTTTTGAATTTCATTTCTTTCTGGGCTTCCTGTTTTGTTTTGTTTTAAGGAAAAATTAATGAAAAATTATGTCACATAATATAGCATTCTTTAAAATACTTGGTGAAAATCGTTATGTTCTGTGTTCATGGATAGAGTAATAGAATAATTTATCATGAGCAGTTTTTAATTTAATTATTCATTTTATCCTTTTTTAATCTTAAAATAATCATTTGCATGTCTTCAAATAGAAGTTGATATTTAAAAAGGTCAAGTCAGTGTTACTTAAAAATAGCAATAACCAGAAATAATTAGAAATGATTGCACCACATGGTTGATTCCCAGACATTCTGACTTGCTTGCTTTTTACCTTCCCCTTGGCTGACACCTGCAAGGCCTCAGGTGCTCCTGTGCCTGCCTACCTTCCAGTCGTCTCAGCCGTTTTGTGGTTCTTCGAGTGTTACTGGTACCAAGAAGCAAGCCCTGTCTGCTCATCAGATTACTCTCTGTCACCCCGCGGTTTATTTCCACCCTCAACATGAAGTGAAGTCAAAAAAATGCTCCATGAAATACTGAATAGGAAATTGAAATGGGCTAAATCCTGAACTAGCTCAGAGCATCCCAAATTAAATTTGACACGTAAGGTCTAGGTAAACTGTGTTTTTAAAAACCTCAGCAAACACACTGTATGCTTAGTTTTTTTCTTAGAGGAAATTGTGAAGATACTACTTAAAGCAACTATAATATAGATGAAAATTAGAATATGTCATACCACATTTTCTGTAATAGGAATGGAATTGCTATGCCAGATTATGGACTTAAAGTGTTTTGTCTTTATAATATGAACTGTTATGTGTGATCTCATTATCATTGTAAATTGCTTGGTGTTAACGTTCAATTTAATTATTGAGTTTTCATCTATTTCTAACCTTGCATAGCTCTGCAAACTTAAGCAAGTTTCATATGCTCATTTGCAAAATGAGCTCAGCACTATCTGTCCCTACCTTTCTCAGAGTGATTTCTTGATTAAAAAATAAGATAACATATGTGAAAGCATTTTAGAGGTAAAAGTGCTGTATAAATGCAAGGTCTCAGAGTTCTGTCCTGTTAACTTTTAACTTCTTTCTTTTACCGCAAAAATGTCAACCACATGCTGATTTAAATTAGCGAACTCTAGACCTTCCGAACTCAAAATAAAGAGTGATAGTAGCTTGTGTCCTGTTTCCTCACAATTTTTTTCCTAAGCCACAGTTTATACTGGAAGGAAAAATGTGCAAGTTTTGCATTTCACTTTTTGTCTCTAATTTAGTAATCTTTTTGGTAGATGTTTATTCCTATCTCCCTCTGTCTCCCCAGAGTTTTACATAAATCTCATGCAACAGTTCAACAAGTGACTAATGTAGATTGGGCTTAGTCGGTGAATCACTTTATTATGAAACATCTATATATAACAATGAGGAAACAATTTAAAACAATTTAAACTTTCTGATCTGATGGTTTGGGCAACCGACTCATCAGGCAACAATGAAGAGTGAAATTAACGCAAACTCACAAAGCCAGACAAAAATTACTCTAAAACTAAAATCTAAATAAACTGCAATCACTTCTACTTCCCTCTCCCCCTTTTCTAAGCATTTGATGCTTAATTGATAAGATTAATTGTTAGGCTGGAAAAGAAAGATCTAGCTTTTCATCCTACTTCTGCCAGGCTGTGACCTTTGACAAGTCATGTAACTTCTCTGTACTTCCTGCAGTTTCCTCATTTCTGAAAAGTGGGTGATAATAGTATTTGCCCTACATACCTCACCGTGCAAGTGTAGATAAAATGAGATTGTATATATCAATGTGTTTTGACCAAAAAAAAAAAAAAAAAAAAAAGTGAAAGGTGGTTATAAGGGTATTACACACTTGCAGTCCTCATCTGACATCTCATATCTCAATGGCTGCAGGACTGAATGGTGAAAGAAACTTCCTGATTCTGCCACAGATAATGAGATGGGAATCTGTTAGTCCTTGGAGCCGGGAAGAGGAAAGATACATCCCCAATATTTGGATTTCTGAATCAAATCGTGGAACACAGTTTTGGTGGCTAGGTTTCCAGGCTAGTCCATTAAACACACACACATACACAAAAAAACCTTAAGTAGTTAATTGTGATCCAATTTCTATAAAGCTGTAACAAAGCCATTTGTAGTGCAGCTATCAGTTTGATGTTTTAGGTATCTTGCAGGACTTAGCTAAGTCTGGATAAGGGAAAGTAAATTCACTTCTCTTATGGCTTCCCCGGTTATTCAATATTTGCCTAGACTGTTGGTGATTTGCTTACCAAATTTGGAGATATCATCAGTTGATACCCCCAATCTCCTGGTCTTTTGACAAAAGAGTCTGAAACCAACTTTCTTTGCCACAGGTAAGCATGAGAAGCCCTTTTAGATCCCTGACCCCTTTAATGATCACACTAACCTCACAAGTCAGGAAGGGAAGATATTATTGACTCTGAGCCTAAGGAGGTTAAGAGACTTAGTTAGGAAGTCTCAAGAGCTAGCACTTGAACCTCCATTTTTGACATGTAATTCAAGGCTCTTTTCATATCTCCATGCCTCAAGACAGATGTAGTTCAGTGACTTCACTTTGAGTCGTAGTTTTCAGTTGCCATTAAGAGTGCTTTTATCTAGTTTCAGTTATTAAATATGCTTATGACTTTACACATATCTTACTGTAAATTTCCCAGAGGTAAAGGTTTGGAAAATACTGTCTAAATGAAAAGTCAGTATGACTCACCTCACTGATTTGACATGTCTATGGGTGGGGATTCTATCGGTATGAAAGAACTACTTGAGGAAAAGAAAATTGTTATATGTAAATGTTATATTAAAAAGTGAAAAACATTAGAGGAGCCAGTATTATTGACTCTTCAAAGACTTTGGTATATTTTTTGAGAAGCAGTGGTGTGAATATGAAGGAATTTTAGAGATTTGAATAAAATAAAAATGAAATAAACTTTTCTATTTTGTTTTAATGAGATGCTTTCTGTTTATATTTATTAAAATATTCAGTCATTTTCACAATAGTAATCATAGGTATCATTTCTCTAGTACTTGCTATGTGCTACATGTCTAAGTTCTAGTTGGTTAACTCAGGTCAGATAACTTTTCTTCTTGCCAGTTTAGCCTACAGATTTGTGCATGATCAGTTTTGTTTTGTTTTGTTTTGTTTTTTTATGAAATTTTATTTTGAAATAAATTCAAACTTACAGGAACAGTTGCAAAAACAGTACAAACCCTATACATAGAACTCCAGCATACCCCCACCCCCCCACCCCCGATACCCCGATCTACCACCTTTAACATCCTGTCACACCACCGTTTCTTTGTTTCCCTCCCTCCCTCCCTATCTATCATCCATCATCTATTGCTCTGTCCTCTGAATGTATGAGAGCAAGCTGCACATATCTTTGAACAAACAATATAATTCACATAAACCTTTCCCATGGACAAGAATATTTTATGCAATCCCATTAAGCGCAGCTAAGAAGTTCAAGAAATTCAACATTGATACAAAGCTTACATTCTATATTTCCTTTTTTTTCTCCTTATGTCCCATCTGTGTCCCTTTGAGCCTCCTCTCCTCCAGTCCTCCATCCTCAGATCCCATCCAAGATCATCCTTGGCATTTAATTGGCATGATCAGTTTTTAGAAGCAGCGAGGAAGAAATCTCTCCGTGGAAGAAGGCAGTGATGTGGTCAGTGTGTGGAGTTGCGTGGGATGTATACCATGTTTCACTGGGGAAGTGGAAGGAACACTGAGATTGGAGTCAGAAGACTCTGCCCCTTCCCTGCTCCTTCACTGCTTAACTGTGTGACAGTGGGCTAGCAACTCTCTTAAATTTCCAGTTTCCTAATCTGTAAAAAGTGGGTAATGATACCTCCTGAGACTGTTCTAAGGATTAAATGAGATAATGTAAGTAAAGAATTTAACTTCATCCCTGTCACATTGCAGCCATTCAGAGACCCTTCATTGCCTCTTTTAAGCCCCATACACAAGATTGTTGGGAAATTAAATTGGGAAACAGAATATGGAATCTGGCTTACAAATTTTAAGATACCATCCCAATCCCAGTGTAAGATGGTAATGTTCATTGGCTGCTCCTTCAAGTGTGGATAATAGAAGAGCATAGGTTATGGCCAGAAGACCTAAATTTATCAGGGTGGCCACCAAATCTGGAAACATGGGTGAAAAAACAGTAAATGATTTAGTGATATTATAGTACAATGCATGGTAAAATTGTATTAGCTACCTTTCCAGACTTGTTGGCTACCCTGTGTTCCCAGGTCCATCACCTATTAGGCATTTGGTTTAGGAAAGTTTTTTAATCTCTTTGAGCAATGAGAATCAAATTATATAAAGTATTCTAAAAATGTTCTATAAACTATGAAGCATTTATATTATTATATTATATTGGTTTCTATTTTGTTTATGGTTTTCATTATCCAGCAGTACAGTGGCTTTTTGATTAGGTTCACAATGGATGGAATTAATTTTCATTTAGCCAAGAAACATTTCTTATAGGAGAATTGCAATTACTCCACTAGTGGGAAGTAATTTCAAATATCAGGAGGCCATGTTACTTACAGAGAAGGCAGCATCAGAGGGTTCGATAGGCTGCCAGACTGGAGTGAATGGAGCAGGTAAAAGATAGGGAGCATTTATAAACTGCTGGAGTATCAGTAATCCTGAGTCTTTGAGATATGATAACTGAGGAAAAAGATCCAGCTTCGTATGCTTGGCTCACCTTCATTCTGTGCTGTAGATTTACAGTGTAATTGTAAAGATAGGGGTTTGAAGCAGACTTACTGCTCACCAGAGACCTCATGGCGCTTAAGAAGTTAACTTAGGGAGAAAACCATAGTATTCCCCAAAAAGATATCCTGCTTAATTTTTCAGTTCCTACAGTCATGTTAAATAGGTTTAATAATGGCCACTTAACAAGACTAGAAAGAAGAAAACAATTAGCATTTCTCTTTTGGATTTCTGTTACCACAGAAAAGGTGAATTCCCTTTGATTATGAAGATTATCTTGTTCATGGAGGGTGTAACTGGAGGACACAAGGAAGAAATAGAGCATGAGAGAGAAGCACTTACAGCTTCTTCTTACAGGAGGCTGATCCTTCTGGTTCAGAATGCTCAGAAATAAAGGTTTTCTGTGAAATTTAGCACAGTCCCATTCTCCTCTCCAGTCTTTGCTTTCCTCAGGATAGATAGTCCCTGGTGTGTATATCTCGTCTTCCACTACCTCCTATCCCATCCCTCCTCCACACACACTCTTACACAGACTGAAGCAAGAAATACTTCTTTCACCATGCCTGAACTAGTTCATTGTTCAGATTCTATAGCAAGATGCCTCTTTACCAACAGATAAGCTTCAGTATCACCAACCACTGCTCGTTGTATAGAAAAGAGGTTTATACAAATGTCTATAAGCAATTTGTGGTCCTCATTATTTCATACTGGATTGCTAGGAATTGTGAATTTGATATAACATGGAATAAGCAGGCAGGGAAGGGAATATAATATAGGCTTTGTATCTTGAGAATTGCATTAAAAGAATTGCAGTTAGTCCTAAAACAAAGAGGCTATGAGACAGAAATTTTGCTAGAGGGATGGGAATAGTTTAGACTAGTAAAATCAAAGTCAGTAGGATTTGTTTATGAAAACACAATGTTTTCTACATTAGGAACTTGCCCTGATGTCTTTGAGGAGGTGAGAGCCAAAAAGGGTAGAACTTTAATCCTTTATAGGAAAGTATATGTTGAATGTCATTTAGGAAACTTCTCTGTGGTTATCATTTTACCAGTGTCGAAACTAACCTGAAAGTCAGTTCAATTGTTCAAAGGTCTCTTTAATCATGTAGTTAGAATATCTCATGTGATAAACATTATCTGACTTACCATTTCAAAACCTGTTGGAAGAATTTTCGAAATCACTAATTGTTAATTTTATGGAATATTTTTATTTATTTATTTTCATGGAATGCTTTTGAGTTTAAGCAGCTTCTGCTGAAAAACAACTCCTGTATCACAAGGTTAAGCTCATGATGATTGTGGTAAATGGCAGCAAAACATAGTTCTTCATATAAATATTAAGATAGGCTTAAATAACTCCATTTGACAGGCTCTTTGGAATTTCTATATAAGCTGCATTTAGTAGGAGGGAGAAAGGAAGGATTGGAAGGAGGGAGCAAGTAAAGGAAAAAGACTATTATTTGTTTTCCCCAGTTACTCTTTGCTGAACTGCATATTGCACTATGTGGACATTGGTTCCATGTGGTTTCATGCTTTCAACCCCTGTTCTTGCTATCTTGGCCTGCCTGTCTGACATATGTAAAAGATATGGTAAGAAAAATAATTTTTTTTTTTAGTGCCTAGTGTGTCTAACACTCTACTAGGTACTTTATACACATTTCCATGTATTCTCACAACAACCAGGTACAGGTACAGTAGATAATGCAACATTCTTGTGTAGATGAGGAAGCTAAGGCTGAGAGAGTTATATAAATTGCCCGAGGTTACACAACCAGTAGAAAATCCCATAGACACTGTTTAATCATTTTCTTATTTGATCTACCATTGCTAATCACTCCTTCCTTCCCGAATTGTAGCCTGCCCTTAACTTTCATGACAATACATGTGTCTGTTTTCTTCTAACTTCTGTCCTTGCTTCCTGACTCTCTTTGGTGGGCCCTACTTCATCTCTCTATTCCTTAAATCTTGGTATTCCTACAGGATCTACTTTTGACTCTTCTCACATTACATACTCTTCCCAACAGATAACATCTATGCTCATAATTTGAATTACTGTGTTTATGCTGCTGATTCCCCAATCTTTATTTCTATTCCAGATCTCTCTTCTGAGAATCACATGAATGAGAATCACATTTGCCATTAAATGTGCTATAGGCACCTTAAATTCAATTTGCCCCACAGTGAGGTTTTCCCCTTAATTTTTTCCTGGGGTTCTATGACTTTGTAAGTGGCAATATCACCCATCCACTTTCCCAGATCAGAAGCCTGATTGTCATCCTTATTCCTCCCAGATCCTTGGATCTTATATCCCATCACCACATCTTACCGATTCTCAAATTAGTTCACCTACCTCCATCCCCATTTTCATAATCCTAAGTCTCCTGGGGAAGTTTGCTGCATGCAGTTTTGCCCTCTTCTAATATGTTTCCTACCTAATAGCCCAGATGTCTATCAAAATTTCAATTTAGAACATTTTGCTGGTCTTTCCCCCAACTTTACCTTCTTTAATTACTCCTTATTACTCTCAGGGTTAAGTTCAAACTCCTTTCTGTGTTATATATACCCCTGCTTACCTTTTTAGTACCTTTTTTTTTTTTTTTTTTTTTTTTTTTACCATACATTTTTGCAAGTTCTTAGCATAAGTCATTATTCCAAGACTTGCTCCCTACCTTAGCACATGATATTTCTGCTGGGAGTGCTCTTCTCTCACTTTCAAATTCTTAGCTCATTCTTCCCCTTCCCAAACTTAGCTTAGCTCCTTGTTAGCAGTCTTCCCTTCATCACCTGATCTCTGCCCTTCCCCCAAGTGGATTGCTCTCAGGTGCTCTCATAACACCATGTGCTTAATCATTTTACAGCACTTGTGGCTGTAACCTAGTACTCTCTCCAGAACCACAGTCTCAGGTATACAGCTATCTTCATTTCCACTTCATTTTATTCCCATGTGTATTTCTTGTTTAACCTTCCAAAACTACATTCTTGATTATTTTCTCCAAAATCAACTGTTCTTCCAAACTTCCCCATCTCAGGAAATGGTAATTCCATTTACTCAGGCCCCAAACCAGAGTCATCCTCAGTTCATTAATTTGTTTTACAACCCATATCTGGTCCATCAATGAAACCTACTGTTGTCACCCTTATCCGTGCCGTCATTATCTTTTGCTTAAATGATTGCAATAACCTCCTAACTGGTCTCATGCTTCTACCCCTCCTCCCCTAGATCTATTCTCATCAAAATAGCCAGTGTGATTCTTGCAAAAAGACAATCAGATCTTGTCCCTCTTCTGCTCAAAACCTTACCTTGGCTTCCATCACAGCCAGAGTAAAAGGCTGAAGGCCACACCTTGGCCTCCATGACCCGTCTCCATGACCCCCTCCCAGCCTTTACTTCTGATCTCAGATCCTACCACTACCCTGCCTTTTTTACTCTACTCCAGCTCCATGGCTAGTCCTAATTTTCTTCAGGTCTCTGTTCAATGTCATTTTTTTAGTGAATCCTTCTTTGACTGTCCATCATAGAAAAGTTCACCATCCCCATCCTGGTTGATTGTTCTCCATAGCACTGATTACCATCTTGTATGTTTCCTCTTATTCTTCTCCCCAACTAGAATGTAAAACTCCATGAGGGCAGAGACTTGATCTCTTTTGCTTACTACTGTATCCCCAACACATAGAATAGTGCATGGCCCCTGGTGGGCACTCAGAAAGTATTTGGTGTCATCTAGGGTTGTAGAAATTACAACAGTCGTGGACTCTGTGGTTTAACAGACATGCTAATACACTGAGTTCCAACTCTGATACTGATGAACTCTTTGATCACTTGCAATTAGACCACTCCTTAGCCTCAGTTTCTTTATCCATAATATAAGGATGTATTTATTCTTAACTCGGGTTTTTTTGTTTATTTGGCAATTGAATGAGATAATCCATTCAATTGCTTACTTAGCTCGGTGCTTGGTCCGTAAACAATAGAGAGCAGCCTCTGCTATGGATACTGCTGTTAATTTCATTATAGCAAGTTTCAGACTACACTGTGAATGCTTTTTACTTGTCCATCTCCTCCACCAGATTGTCAATTCAACTGCATTTTAAACTTGCTATTGTAATAATAGGGATAGCAGTGGCAATAACAACAGTAATAAATAATAGCAGAAGTTATCATTTGAGTGCATACTCTGTGCTTCTCTTAAGTCAACTCTGTTCAGTGAACTTTCTACAGTGATGGAAATGTTCTGTATCTACACTGTCCGGAGAGGTAGCCACTGGCTACAGCTGTTATTAAGCACTTGAAATGTGGTAATATGATGGGGGAGCTAAATTTTAAATTTTATTTAATTTTAACTAATTTAGGTTTAAATAGCCACATTTGGCTAGTGGCTACCATGTTGAATTTCAAAGTTCTAAGTTCTTTACATACGTTAATTCATTTACTACTTACAATAATCCTTTGAGTGAGTTAGAGTTATAGATGACGAAACCGAGTTTCTGAGAGGCCGATGCTTAATTTGCCCAAGGTTACACGGCCGGTGCAACTTAGAGCTGGGATTTGAAGGTACAAAACTCTTGGTAATCTGGGCAGTGGCAGTAGCAGGCTGGAGCTCAGTGCCCCTTGTGCCTGTGCAGAGAAATGGCAGCACCAGCACAGCGGTAGGAGATACCTCTGGAGACACAGGGTCATGCTCAGCTCTGTCCCAGACCAGGAGGGAAGGGAGTGGCCCGAGGTAAGGGCACAGAGCGTTTAGGACGGCGATGACAAAGGCACCAATGTAGGACGACAAAGTTGGTGTCAGACCACGACCTCAGGAGGCAGGGAGGTGAAAGGCAGCCAAATCCAGCTGGGAGATGTGACACCGCACAATATTAAACAGTTGAAGAGATTAAATCAGGTCATCTTTCCAGTGACGAGTTCTACAAGGATGTGCTGGAGGTTGGCAAGCTAGCAAAACTTGCCTGTTTCGATGATGTTGCAGTAGGTGTGGTATGTTATAGGGTGGATCATGCACAGAATCAGAAGAGACTTTACATCATGATACAAGGGTATCTGGCACTTTACTGAAGGCTGGGAATAGGAACTAAAATGTTAAATCATGTCTTAAATATCTGTGGAAAAAAAAGAAAAAGTCTCTTTAGACAGTATCTACCTGCCTGTCAAGATCAGTAGTGAGTCGGCAATTTACTTTTACAGGAAGTTTGGCTTTGGGATTATTGAGACAAGGAAGAACTACTCTAAGAGGACAGAGCCCACAGATGCTCAGGTTCTGCAGAAAAACCTCCAAGTCGCTTCTCATCGTTTTGCAGATGTGCAAAAAACAGACAACTGAACAAATTACAAATGAACTTTCTTGCACTTGCTTGTCACCAAATAAAAAGAGGCCCATTGATTTTTCCCCTTCTTTCTTTTAAATCCCTTTGCTTCCTTATTCTTGTTTCTCTTTTTTCCCTCCCTTTTCTCTAAAAGTTTTAATACTTTCAAGGTCGTTAAACATTAATCATGTTTGGATTGTTTTAGTTTTCTTACTTTTGTGAGGTGGTTTCATTGAAGGAACAGAAAGTATAGGTATGTTTAGTTTCACAGCTAAGATATTTGGTCCCAAAAATTGAGGTGTCAATTTCAAATTTTTTAGCTGATTTTTTTAAATGTCCTGTTTTCACATTGAAGGGCAGAGCCTACAAAATATTGTATGTTTCAAAAGACACACAAAAAAGCAGTAGCAATGTCTTGTTCTCCAATTCATAAAAAAGTTTGGTGTGGGATACTAATCCCTAGACATTGCTGTCACTCTACCTTTAGTCCTTCTGAGCACTATCTTAGGAACTGAACCATTATTATCCTTCTAAGAAACACTTAAACTTTTGTTGTTTTTTAAAGCAGTTATATCCTGATTTCCTTGCTGGTGGTTGAGGGTAGATGGGGCAGTTTGGTTAGGTAGTGTTCATACTTTGGTCTCAGTAGTTGAGTTAAACTGCTTTTTGCTGATGAATGGGCTGGTTGTTAGCAGGTTTATTTTTCCTGCTGTTGATTGTTACTAATGCCATTAACTTTTAGAGTATGGGCTGGTGAGATGAATTTATTTTAATATCCCAGCAGAGGTATGGCCTTTAACTGACCTAAAGAGGTTTGTTGTGATTTACTTTTTTCGTTTTTTTCCTGTGCTTTTTTCTTTAGTAAACCCAACGGTAGTTTTATTCAACATCGTTAAAAATGGAGTTTATGTCCTTTTAGGTCAAGACTCCTGATTAAATCTGAAGCAGGTGTTTTCTCTTGGTCATATTAAAGAAATACTTAAAAGGAAGTTTAGATGGACTTGGGGCACAATAAATGCATTTAATGTCAGCTAATGCAGGCTGCTAAACCTATGGCCACTGAGCATTTGATTATACAGGAAAAAATACCTACGCAGTATTTTCAAGAGCAAAGCTGTGCTATTGCTTATCTGTTGGAGAACATCCCAGATTTGATTTCACTCTGTGCTTAGAATGTTGAGTTTAAGGATTTGGGGAAGAGTAGAATTGTTAAATATATGACTTCTGTTCTTGGAAAAGTAGAAAGCTAGAAGTGCTAATAATGCACATGTCACTGTGACCTCTTCTATTGACAGAACTGATTTATACCAGAGTATTTTCTGTCACATAGGCAAGAGGCATTGATAGGTTGATCAGTTTTTATAAGTTGGGAAACATCTGAAATTTTCATGTGTTCCTTCCATAGTCCCATCTCCAATATTTTAAATGTTTTAGATTGCCAGTACTGACAGCCCATTGTCTCATTTTAGAACAACGTCTCATTAGATTTTAAAACAGTGCACAGGGCTCTAGTTTTCTGTTGTTTGACTTTAAAAGGAAGGTTGACTCATAATATTTATCCTCTTATTGTAAAATTCTGGTATGAAAGTCTCAACCCTCCAAATATGCTATTTACAAAATGTTTATACACATTTTATAATCCTAAATACTTTTTTGAGAATGTGAAAGTACAATAGAGTTCAACAGCCTTATTGAGTGCCAAGAATAATACAGAAAAGGAAGACGTTTGATGAATAAATATATAGAGGTCTAATTTTAAGATAATAAAAATCTAGAAAGACCCTGCTGTTTTTAAACATCAATTTCTTAAGCAGTCCAAGTTGAAGCTTAGAAGGAAGGATTCACAGTTAGCACCTTTAACCTTCATGGGTAAGCTTCAGCTTCCTCTTGCCTGGAGAAGAGTGCTTGAGTTAAACAAGGCATTAGTTTGAAGAATTCTGTCTTTGTGTAAACTTCCAGATATCAAAATAGATTTTTATATGTAAATGAGTTTTTTGAGATGACACTTCCTCTATTTCTATAACCGTTTTGCCTGGACTATCTAGTTGGTCCTATGAATGTATTCCCTAAATGTGGTTATTGAAAACAGAGGAGCTGTCTCATGAAAATTAGGTACCATTATTTAAGGAGAAGAAAAATAAAGTTTGAATTGCATATGTAGGCTTCCTGTCATTATAGAGTTTTGTTTTTTTTTTTCCACAGTAGCCAATAACTTAACCTAAATTGTAAATGTTTGTAAAGGGCTAATTGTCCTGCATCAAACTAGTATTAAATAATTTCATCCACATATAGAGAAGGTAGAAGCTGGACACTAGTTCATATGCCTATGAATTGGTAAAGACTGAATGAGTGTCCTATGTTGAGTTTGTAATTTTGATATATAATAGAAATTATCTTGTTGGAGGTAAAACAATAAATAATTCTATGAACTGGAAGATCACAGAATATACCCATCATATTTTTCAGGACATATAGTTTTTTTGTTTGATGAATAGATAAAAATTATATTGTATAGTAATTGCATTTAGGTTCTAAAGAAAAGAATCTGCAGAGAAATGTATGCAAAATAAAATTTGTCCAGATTAGTTTTCATTTGGGTAGAGAAGTTCTGATATATCCCTAAAGCAGTTTACATTACCAATTGAAAGGCCTCCAAAATTAGAAGTAATAGAGTATGGTGGTGGAAAAGAAAGGCTTCCTCAGTTTTTTGGAGGGAATAACTTTTAAAATGCTTTAATGGCTACATTTACTTGGTGTAGTTAAGAGTTAAACTTGTCAGCTTTAACATTGCTGTTAAATCTGAAATAAACTTCTGTGATGTTCTGGTAAAACAAACAAACAAATAAATAAACCCCTCGGTAATCTGGTCCCAGAGTCTGTACTGGCATCTTGTACACTGCGCCTCCTTCATGTCATTCTCAACAATGGAAGTCCTGCATAGGCAAAAGACCAAGGTCACATATCTGGGTTCTTCCTGAAAGGAACTTTGAAGAGGCAAATTTCTGGTTCCTACCTTGCCAAGGTATCACTCATAAGGTGGGAAATTCTCCAAACATAGGAGAGGTCTTCAAACATCTCTAGACAGCCACTGTAGACCACCAAGCTTGGCTACTCAGCCTCTCTGTATGCACTCTTCTTTCGGACTTAAATTTGCAAATGGTGGCATCAACACCAAAATGTTCCCTCTGAACATCTTATGGTCTCTCTTATGTAAGTGAAAAAATGTTCTCCCTCTCCTCAAAAGGGGGAATAACCCAACATCTTATCAGTTACTCTTTCCAGCTTCAAGTCCAGGATTTCTGGGTGGCACCCATTCTTTTTGTTACTGTTCCATTATGAACTCCTGTAACTAGTGAACTAAACTATGAAATTAATTGCCATCACCTTACTTTCTATGAAATATTAGGAGAAAGTGAAAGGGGAAAATTAGTTAAAAACACAAGCATGTATTTCTCAAACCAGGGAAGAAATGTGAGTAGATACTTCAGTCTTTGCTTTTGTTATTGTTTCTAAATCCTTAATTGGTATTTTAAACTCCCTTTCTCCACTACCCTGTGTTCTCTTTGCCCTCACCTGGCTCTCAGCTTAAATTGTGGGGTTTTTATCTAGCTATGACACTCAGACTTTCATTCCTGAGGGAACCTGAGTTCTTGGTTGTCTTGCCTGTGTGGAGTTGTTTCTGTCTTCCATTTATCTATACAGTTTATTGACTTATAGGTGTTTCAGGTTCTGGACCCGCACCTCCCTTTATTCACTCTGTAGCAGCAATCCTGTTTACCCTTGAAAATCAAGATTCATTACCCCAACCAATTCTGTAACCTCCCTTTTTGCCTGACTACTCAGTGAGGAGCTCTCAATTGCTAGGTTGCAGCCTAAGCTTTGAAATCAGTGGAGGCATTGTGGAGTCGTTTGGTGAAATCATTCTTTTGAGTACTGAGACTGTTAAACCAGCGGATCCAGAATTGCAGTGATGGGAGATTTAAAAAAAAGAAAGAAAGAAAGAAAGAAATTGCAAGTTGGTCATTAGGAGTGATGTGGTAGGGGAGGAAGAAGAATATAACTAATTCTACTTTTGTTCCTTGGTTCCCATTAGTCTATGTGTTCTGGCTACAGGAGAAACAACGTCATGTGTTTTTCAATGGTTCAGAGCATCCTTGAGGACATCACCCTAGCTTATGACATGTTGTCTCCCAGGCAATGAATTTTCAATAGATGACTTCGGCATTCTGAAAGATCGTCTTTCTGGAGGATGGGATACATGGTAAAACCAGTATTTTATGTTTTCATAAACTTAAGATTGGTTTAAAAGTTCATTCTGAGTTACTTGGAGGCATACACAAAGTGAAACATTAAGCTGAAAGGGGGTTTGAATGAGCTGAAACTGACTCATTATGACCTTGGGCAAGACACTCAACTACTGTGAGCTACCCACTCCCCCACATCTATAATGATACTTAGTATGAAGGGCTTTGAACCACTCGGATGAAAGGTGTTGTGCAAATGCAAAGTGTTTGTTAATAACAACAGTAATCATCATCATCTCACCCTTCCCTCAGTATGACCTAAAATTGAGCAGTGCTTCAAAAGATTGCCTAGGAAATGGTGTCCTCAATATTTGTTGTTGTCTGCTCTCCTAGCATCTGGTACTTTTCCTTCACAGCACTTATCACAGTTCATGATATTTGTTTGACTATTTGAATGATACTTGTTTCCTCCACTGCATCAAAACCCCTTGAGAACAGGGGCCACATTTGTTTGTTTACTGTTGTATCCCCAATGCCCAGCACCTTGCCTGCATGCAATAGGGATTCAGTAACTATTTACTGGATGAATAAATAAATAAATAAATAATGCCTATTTCTATGAATTCTGTCAAAAACAAAAACAGAGGCAAGATCAGTAGTTTGGGGTTTCTCCCCCAGTTTTGGAATCCTAATGCTGTAAGGAAGTGATTCCTGTTAGGCATAATCTTATAATGGGCATGGTGCTATGAGAAATTTATTGGAATAATTTTCAGCAGCATAAATGTTTAGTAACAGATGCACTTAGATAGCAGGTTGCCTCATAGCTGCCATCTGTTGGACAAGTGTCTGTGCTAACAATACTAATCCATTAGAATGAGACCAATAGCACTCTCACACATATTTAATTTTATTCATTTTCAAAATTTTTCTGAGGCTTGAAGGAAGAAAGGTGTTCCCATGTCTGGATGGCTGCTGCTTAATAATGGTGCATTACGACACCTTGGCAAACTATGAAGTCCATTTGATGTGTTGTAATGCTCAACAAGGAAGTATTATCTCTTAAGCGTTTTGTCAGAAGTCAAACCTATGCTAAATAATAGCACTGGGAAACTCACTCAACTACAAAGAATTGGGTCCAACAGAGTTCAGGGCAGCTTGTGCAACTGACAACAGAAACTGTCATTAGATGAAGGGATATAATTCATGCTGGTCATCATTGGTGTGTATGATATTTTTTAAAGCAGTTTTATTGAGATATATTCACATTCAATGCAGTCCATCCAAAGTGTACAATCAGGGGCTTTTAGTATATTCACAGAGTTGAATATTCATCACCATTATCAATTTTAGAACATTTTATTACTCAAAAAAAAAAAAAAAACCAACCAACCGAACAAAAAAAACCCCATAATCCTTAGCAGTCACCTCTCAGTCCCTCTATCCTTCCTCATCCCTATATAACCACTAATCTACTTCTGTCTCTGTAGATATCTTTATATTTACATTTCATATAAATTGAATCATACAATATGTAGTAATTTGTGTTTGGTTTCTTTCGCTTAGCATAATGTTTTTGTTTATTATTATTTTTTAATTGGAGAATTTGTAGGTTTTCAGAAAAGTCATATAAAAAATACAGTGTTCCCATGTACCCCCCCCCGGCATTGACACTTTTCATTAGTGTGCTACCTTTGTTAGAGTAGATGAAAGAGTATTAAAATAATACTGTTAACTATAGTGCATAGTTTACATTAGGTATATATTTTCCCATATACCACCCTATTATTAACACCTTGTATTAGTGTCATACATATGTTATGATTCATGAAAGAACATTCTTATACTTGTACTGTTGACCCTAGTTTGTCATCCACAGCAGGGTTCCCTGTGTTATACAGACCCATGTTTTATCTTCTAAGTTTCATTCTAGTAACATATACAAGCCAAAACTTCTCCCCTTTTAAGCACATTCACATACATGATTCATCACTGTTAATTACACTCACAAGAATGTGCTTCCATCACCTCAATCCATTTCCAAACCTTTACAATCAACCTAAATAGAAATTCTCTACAAATCAAGCATCAGCTCCCAATTCTCTACCCCAGTCTATCCCCTGGTAACCTATATTCTAGATTCTAACTCTGAGTTTGCTTATTATAATTAATTCTTTTAGTGAGAGCATACAATATCTGTCCTTTTGTGCCTGGTTTATTTCACTTAGCATAATGTCTTCAGGGTTCATCCATGTTGTCACATGCATCAGGACTTTGTTCCTTTTTACAGCTGAATAATATTCCATTGTATGTATATACCACATTTTGTTTATCCGTTCAAAAATGTGGACACTTGGGTTGCTTCCATCTTTTGGCAATTGTAAATAATACTGCTATGAGCATCAGTGTGCAAATATCTGTTTGAGTCCCTTCTTTCAATTCTTCTGAGTATATGTACCTAGCAGTGAGATTGCTGGGCCATATGGTAATTCTGTATTTAGTTTCCTGAGGAACTGTCAAACTGTCTTCCACAGTGGCTGCATCATTTTACATTCTCACCAGCAATGAAGAGTGTTCCTGTTTCTCCACATCCTTTCCAGCATAGTATTTTTTTTAAACAGGGCAAAGGCAGTATGGTAAACTCTCCATCTCCATATGTACACATAATTAGGTTACATCCAGTGAAAGCCTCATGATTCTCAGCCGGGATGTGCCTTTTAATAAAACCTTTGCTAAGGTTTTTTGCTATATAAAGATGGAAACAGTGTTGGTCTACATAAATTTATTCTGTGCATAATCAGTTGGTTTTGTGATGCATCATAAGTGTGGGCCAACTTCCATAAATGTCTCTGTGCTTAGCATAATGGCTGGTACCCAATAGGGATTTAGTAAATATTTGTTGAGTAAATGTTCTCAGACCTATTGAGGCAATTCCCTCTAGATCTCCAGCATGAAAATAGGTCCTGTAGCCATGTGCCAAACTGACTATTAATTGGAACATGGAATACTTAGTGTGCTAAGCAGAACACAAAGGAAATTGCTTAACTGTACTATGTCCCTGTATAAACTTCTAAAGGCTATGTGATTTCCAAAATGTAAATCTTTGGATATATGTTGTTTGGGGAGCCAAACATCTAACAGTGTTTTGGATAGAGTAAATACATCTGAATCTTGGTTCAGTTACAGGAATGATTTATTTTATACTAGATTCTTCTATGAGTTAAAAAGTGTGAATGACTTAGCTCATTATTAAATATCCTTGGCTCCTGTGATCTCCCCTCCTAAGGAAATGATGGCTATAAGGCAATAATGATAATTGGAGGAGGAGACCTTGACTTTGCTCTGTGGTAATAAAATGACACACTTTGAGTAATTGCATATGTATACAATATTGTATGAAAGAAAGGAGGTATGTTATCATATATATTTTTAAAAATTAAATGTGTTGAAAGTAATATGTTATTTCAGTATGGGCAAGGACTGAGTTCTGCCTTTTGTTTCTGTCATTATCTTTTCTCCTATAACTAGTTCTATTCACAGGAACAAAGCCAACTAACTTAGTTGATGGTTCATTGATTGCCTGCCCCTTGCTAAGAGAAATGCTGCAGTCACAGAGTGTTTCAATTAAATGTTGCCAAATAGTCCCAAGAGGTTTTGAACTTAAACTGAATAGTTCATTGGAGTGTCTCTGCAAATTTGGGGATTTGGGTGTTTATTCCTATCCCTGTTCCATCTTTTTGAAACAATTTATCAAAGATCTAAATGTTTGAGTCAGCATATTGTGCATATCTCTTTGCTCTTGCTAAATTTACCAGTGACCCATCCAGCAAGTCCAATGTCTTTGTCTTGATTTAGCTTGACTTCTCTGCAGCATTCCACAGATCTTGAAATTCCTTCCTAGTCTGTTTAGATACTTTCTTTAGGCTTTCTTGTTAACTCTTATACCATTTTTTTTTAAAGACTCTTCTAACTATCCCTTAAATGTGGTGTTCTCTAGATTTCTTTCTGTCTTTGGTCCCTCCCTTTTTTTCTTTGTTCATTTTCCTTGGTAATCCCCTTCATTTCCATGATTTCCATTACATCCATGCACTGGAATTGGTGGTGGGGCAAGATGGCGGAGTGGTGAGGTGTACGTTTTAGTTACTCCTCCAGGGCAGTAAGTAGAAAGCCAGCAACTGTGTGGACCGGACACCACAGAGCAATTTGACTTTGGGCATACTTCATGCAACACTTGTGAACACGTGGAACTACTGAGATCAGCGAAATCTACTGGGAGCCTCCCTACACAGCCCTGCAGCCCAGAACCACCCTGGGGGGATGGCGCTCACCTGTGACATAGCAAAGTCATCCATCAACAGAGGACCTGGGGGTGCATGGCCTGGAAGAGGGACCCACTCGCAAGTCTCAGGGGCCATATGCCAATACCAAGGACTTGTGGGTCAGCGGCAGAGATAATCCGTGGCAGGACTGACTGAAGGATTAGACTATTGCAGCAGCTTTAAATCTCCAGGAACACCAGGGAGATTTGATTGTTAAAGCCGCCCCCCCTCCCTGACCACCCAGACACACGCCCGATATACAGGGCGGGCAACACCAACTACACATGCAAGCTTGGTACACCAGTTGGACCCCGCAAGTCTCACACCCCTACTCACCATAAAGACAAAGTGGGGGAGAACTGGGTTGAGGGGAATAGGTGGCTCACAGACGCCACCTGGTGTTTAGAGAAAGTGTACTCCATGAAGCTGTAGATGTGACAAATTAGAGATAAGAGTTTTAATCGGTCTACAAATCCTGAAATAACCCTATCAAGTTAAGCAAATTCCAAGAGGCCAAAAACAACAGAAAATTTTAAAGCATATGAAAAAACCAGGTGATATGGATAACCCAAGCCTAAGCACCCAAATCAAAAGATCAGAGGAGACACAGTACTTGGAGCAATTAATCAAAGAACTAAAGATGAACAATGAGACCATGGCACAGGTTATAAAGGACATGAAGAAGACCCTAGAAGAGCATAAAGAAGAAATGGCAAGAGTAAATAAAAAAATAGATGATCTTATGAAAATTAAAGAAACTGTTGACCAAATTAAAAAGATACTGAATACTCATAGTACAAGACTGGAGAAAGTTGAACAATGAATCAGTGACCTGGAAGATGACAGAACAGAAAATGAAAGAACAGAAGAAAGAATGGGGAAAAAAATCAAAAAAATCAACATGGACCTCAAGGATATGATAGAGAATATAAAACGCCCAAATATAAGACTCATTGGTGTTCCAGAAGGGGAAGAGAAGGGTAAAGGTCTAGGAAGAGTATTCAGAGAAATTGTTGGGGAAAACTTCCCAAATCTTCCAAACACCATAAATACACAAATCATAAATGCCCAGTGACCTCCAAATAGAATAAATCCAACTAAATCTGTACACTAATTTCTCCACATAAGTATCTCCGGGTCAGTCTTTCTGAGTTCCAGACCTGTGTATCCAGCCACCCTGTGAATGTGTCTGTGTGTGTGTGTGTGTGTGTATAATGATAATAATAGTAATAGCAACAACAGTAACAGCTACTCATTTTTTAATGTTCTCTATCAGACAGCTGAGGGCTGTATTGCTTTATTCCATTTATTCCTCACAGGAACACTGTGAAGTAAACACTGTTCTTATTTATAAATTAAGAAACCAGGAAAAAAAGAAAAAAGAAATTGGGGTTAGAGTGATTTAGCAACTTTTCCAAGATCATTCAAGGTCATTCAGTCAGTAGCAGAGCTTCATTTTTAATCCCAAATCTAGAGCCCAAGTTTTTAATCGTAAACACTTTGGATTAGTGCATCAACATGGAACACATTACTTAACCCACCCATCCCCCCACGTCCACCCCACCCCCCACGTCCACCTATCTTTTTCCATTATTCTGTGACCTTCTTGAAAGAACCACATTTCATCTCTACAGTGGAATCTGGGAATTGTACTAGACACCCAAAGATTATGAATCACAAAAGTACTTTTGTTTTTATAGCCAAAATACCTCTTTTGTATAAACTAAAGGCTTCAGACTCTTGGCCTTCAGGCTGATGTGTTGTTTGGACTATAAAATGTTTTTAAAACCAGAAAATACCTCATAAATATCTAGATTTCTAACTTTTCTTTAAAAAACTGGACTTGCATTCTCACATGGCATTCTCATCTGGAACTTAGTGGCAGCTTCCCCCTTACCTGGGGCTTGCACTATCTGCTTCAGCACAGTCCCCACTGCTTCCTATGGTCCTTTACTTAATCATGGGTTTTCTCCTATCCTTGATTGTCTAGCCTAGTAGACATTAATGACATCTGGTTAAAGACTATCATTAGGTTTTCACAGCTGGTCCTGTTCCCTCTCTATTTTCTGCCCTACTACTTGAATGATTTTTCTCAAATGAAATCTGTCATTTTTTCAGTGTTTTTCATTTATGTTTCCTCATTGGCTTCTTCCCACATCCCACAAACATGTTAAAGTCTATGCTAAAGGTAGAAGGAGAAAAGTAACGTTTTTAAATATCTACTATATGTTAAACACATACATTATTTCATTAAGTCTTCACAACACTGAAGTGTTTTTAATTCCTAATTTAGAGGTGAGAGAAATCCGAGGCCCAGAAGGATTGTCCCAAGATCGATTACTCAACTTGGACCCAGATCTTTCTGATGCTGAAGTCCGCATTCTTTCTCTTCCAACACATCAACTTCACTTCAAGCCACTATTATCCTTTTTGCAAATAAAAAAGTCTTTAACTCTCTCTTCCCAGTGCTCTGCTTCCAGCTCTTCTTCCTGTACCACCAAACTTGATTCATTTTCTCACACAGAACTCCCTTAATCCCTTTTCTCATCTCAACCCAGTATAATTTGGCCTCTCTCTGATTCACTCATTCATCAACATCATTTGAGCATCTACTGTGCAACAGGCAATTGGCAGACACCAGGGAAATAATCCTTGCTGGAGAGAAGCTGCACAGGCTAGTAGAAGAGACACTTATAGTTCCACTGTAGTGTACTAAGTGCTATAATTTCACCAGTGACTATCTGGTAATTAAATCCAAGGTCTATTTCAGACCTTATCTTACTCAAGCTTTCTTGCATAATTTTTTCCAAAGGACAAGTATCTCTCTTGGGCTGTTTTCCCTTTTCCTTATTTTTTCAGCATTCCTTATTCCTGGTTTTTTTCTTTCCTTTTCTAGAGTTCCTTTGCATGCCCTCATTTAAAATGTCTTTCCAGCTGCTTACTAAATATCTCCACTTAAATGTCATACAGACATTCAGCGTGTCCTATGCCAAACTTATTACTGCCTTACTCCCTTTTTTCCTCAAGAAAATGTCATATAATTAATGGCCCATATTAGATGTCTCAGAGTCATTATCAATTTCATGTCCTCCTCTCACACCAAGACTCAGTGATTCTTCTTCAGAAATTGCATTACAGGCGGACTGTTTCCATGTTGAGCTCTGAACTCACTGCCATTCAGAGCAGCTCCTGAATCCATTCAGATAATCTCCTGATTTCAGGGCAGTGTGACTTGACTTCCCCACCCTTGTAGGTGACATGTTCCATACTGCCATATGGTACAACACTGGCATTGCTGAACATGGGGCAGAAGAACCCACTTGATGGTGATTATTCCAAATGTTGTGAATGTCTGCAGACCAGGAGGTCAGATCAAGTGGATGACTGCAGTAACATCACAGCAGCTGCTGAAAAAGCATAGTCTGCACTGGTTCTCAGTTACTGTCAGGACAAGGCAGTTCTGAGTTGTTTCACCAGTTCCAACATCAAGGACAGAAGAAAGAAAATTTAACTGGAGCCCACTTGCAGACGTCTGCTCAGATCTTCTGTGGCCAGGAGTATCATACATCTGTCCAGCTGCAAAGCAAGCAAGAAGGGAGAGCAAGCACCTGACCTTCACAGCCTCAGGCAGATGGTGAGCTCCCAGTAAACGGAGAATGGTAACGACCAACTGATAGAACAGCGGGGTCTGCCACGATAAAGCCACCTGATTTCTTTAATCTCCTTGAGTTTTGCAGTTATATATCCTTTCTCATTCATGATGCTTGAGGTTTTTCTTGCCACCTTATCAAAGCTTAGGATGCACTCTTTGCATTTCAAAAAAGTTGGCAAATAGCGGTGGTGTTTTTTTTTCCCCATTTCAAGTATCTAGTTCCCTTTTTTCTTTTTTTTGGTTTTGCATTTACAATGTGAGCTTTTCTAGTACTTGAGTTGATTGCTTTTTCAGTTGCTTATTCCTTTGAACAACAAATATTTGCTGAGAACCTACTAAGAGCAGGCAGTATACAGGTGCAGCAAAGTCAGAGGGAATCCTGGCCCTTAACTGTCCCAGTTTTCTACACATATTAAAAATAGTTAATTTTCCTCCAAGTAAAGCTTTGCTCATATACCACAAATTCCCATATATAATGTTTTTTGTCACTTATTCTTAGTATTAATTTACCTTTATTTCCTTTTTAACGTAAGAATTTTTATATGATATATTTTAAATTTCCTAGTGGAGAAATGGATTTTGACCAGGACTTTGTTATTTTCCAGTTCTCTAAAACAGAGATCAGAGATTGTGGTGCATGTCTTTCCTTGTTTAGAAGGTTTTAATAAATCACCTAAATCTTCCCCTTAAAAAAAAAAAAAAAGCATTACAGTCTGACCAAGTTGCTTCCTCCTCTGCCATTGGTTAACCTACAGTAATAATTCACCTCTCCTCTTTGTCTGTGGTGCATCCTGTAGGCTTTAACTGTATAAATATTTTTAAAAATCAACTCTCATGGTATTATTTTTTACTCCTATTTACTATCAGGTTAGGTACCAATTCCATAGCCTGACTCCCAAAGCCTTCCCTGTCTGCTCCTGACCAACTTTTCTTGTCCTCGCTCTTGTTTAGCTACAGTGCTTGGCACATGGAGGACACTCACTAAATATTGGTTGGCCAAGCAGGTGGTGCAGAAAAACCTGACTTTTTCCTGCCCAGGGACAGTATTACATTTTCATCATGCAAGTATGATGTCTGATCGGTAGTTTCTACTGTTCTTAAATCATAATGATATAAAGATAATAATCTATAAAGCAGGGTTTAGAATTTTGCTTTTCATTAACCCAATGTCTTCAAATTCACTGGGCTTTTAAGTCCTGTATGTAGGGACTTTACCCTTGTGAAAAGGGGATAGACTTATTGATCTAGTTGACCTTCTTCTCCCATCTCAAATTTCTTTTAGGTATTTTAAATTTATCCTAGAGAGGGCTATCCGTACCTTTTTTCACACTAGGTAACATGTATAATTGGCTACTCAAAGAGTGGCTTTTTCCTTGAAAAATGTATCCATTTCCCTTGAAAGTATGAACAAATCAAGAAACTATTTTAAAAAAAAGTTAGTCCCCATTTATTGCATTGATTTAAACAGATGCTTAGTTGAATGTTTTCCAGGCTCTCCTTTTGATAGCTTTAGTGTAGTAAGTTCTTTTTACAATGGGTAGCTGTGCCACCTGCAGCATCAGATTTTCTGAGAAGATATTTATCGCAGTTCTCTTGAAGGTCAGGCTGTGAAAAGAAAACAAAAACAAAAAAAAACTTTGAATCACTACATTTGATTTATTCATGTTTCTCCTAGTCATATTTTAAGTTGCCATGTTGGCAACCTCAGAAGGCCTAGCCTTTTCCCTCCCTGCCAATCTTCTATCCAACTCTTCACTGGTGCTGTAGTTGAAAAAGGGGAATTAAGTACACTGAGTGGGTTAGAGACTTGGTTGGAAAAGAAAATTTGCATTTTACTTACTGTCTGCTCTGATCATCACAGATTAAATAATAATTTCCAACTGATCAAAGACCTTGAGAAGTTTCATCCCTTTGCCTTCCTGTAATATTACTATTAACATCTTAGGCGGATGCAAATTGATTTTATTTTATCAATCCAGAGAGGGAGTCTCTCATTTCTTGCAGTTATCCTCTTCTAAGAATCAGAATTTATTTTCAGTATCTACTCTGAGCTTTATTAAGTTATGATTTTGAACTCGTTTCCTCTTCTTTTGTCCATAGTAGAGGTAGAGGGTAAGTAGTCACTATGTATAATAGCTCTAATTCTTGAGGCATAAAGCATAATATTACATTGCCTTCCTGCCTTCTCTTTTCCAAACCAAACTTAAGGGGTACTGGTCTTAGAAGACTTATTTTAAATCTTTCATTATATATAAGACATGTCATGAAAGCCTCTCTTAAGCTTTTTACAACTCTCTTTGATGATGGATCCAGCACTGGTTGAGTATCAGTACAACAAGATGACAGTCAGTTCCTACATTCTGTACTGTAAATAAAAATTTAGATATTTTGATTTCATACTTAATTTTCATTTTAGATTTAACTAATCAAAATTTATAGCAATTACACAAAAGAAAATTATGTGATTCTTTCCTCCATGACAAAGGAAGCAGTACAGCTGCATTGCAGATTACGCATCATAGCTTACATGATAATTTAGGGACGATTTATATTTATATTTTGATATTTAGATTCAGTGAGATTAGAAATATATCCCACTGACTAGAACCAAAGCTGATTTTAGTTTCAGCATTGCTTCTAATTAATTGGATGATAATAGACAAGTGATTTAACTTCTTTCTATATCATTTCATGTGTTTGTAAAATTGGAGAAGGAGATCAAGAGTAGATGATTTTGTTGTCTTCCAGCTCAGAAGTTGCACTGTATGTTTTACTACTAGTAGTAATAATTAGTAAATTATGTATGTTAGGAGGTAAGTGTACTTGGAACTAATGTGATTAATTCATTCAAAACACACTTCTTGAGTACTTTCTGCTGTGTTCTGGACGCTAGCATTATAGTGATAAATCGTGTGCTTCCAAAGGGTTTGCATTGTATTAGGGGAAGGGACGTATCAAAAGAAATGCAATTAATATTATTGGGACTGTGATAGAAGTCTAAGGCGTGTGGGGGCACAACGAAGTTTGGTAAATTCTGCTTGATGGCAGAAGCATCAGGAAAGGGTCATTGATCCCCATGATCAATTATGAAGGCCAGAAGAAAAGCAATTTCAGTGAAGTAATAGGGTCAGTGGCTTGATTTTCGTGGCTAAGTTAGAGGATGAAGAGATGGGAACATTAGGTACAGATTATTTTTTCCCAAGGAGCTGGAATATGAAGAGAAAATCATGGAGGGACACAGGATTATTACAGGTTGTTTGTTTTTAAATATGGTAGTGACAGGCCAATTTAAAGGCTTTGGGGGAAAGAGCCTATAGAGAAGGAAAGATATTCTGAGGGAGAATGAAGAAGATACATAAATTAAGAACAAGGTTGAGGATGGATAGAAGGAGAGGTCAATGGATAATAGATTGTGATACAGCAAACATAAGCAAAATATTAATGTGGCATCTAGGAGACAGATGAATGGGCTTTCATAATGCAATTCTTCCCATTTTTCTGGTTGTTTGAAAATTTCATAATAAACTATTGGGAGAGGAAAGAAAAATAGGATGCATGTTGAGAGTTTAGCCTTGACCAGCATGGGGTGGTGAGGTGGTAGTGGAGCAGCACTTACTCCTAGTTATGGCAGACAATTGTGGAAGCTTCGATTAAAGCCTCAACTTCCTTCATAAAGTAGTGGTCACTCTCATCTGCTGGGGCAGAAGGCCAGGAGAAGAGGAGCCTTGAGGAGAATGATGGACGGAATAACCACTGTATGGAGTAGGAGAGGGGATGGGCAGACCTGGATATAAGGAATGAGTGAGATGCTCAGGTTCTGGTGAAGTGAGTGCACATAGAGTTGCACTGTGGTCTGATTTTCCCCAGTAGTTATCAGGAGACAGCAAATTAGGAAGAGCTTGGGATGGGATGGGATGGGATGGGATGATTGATTTCTTCTATTTACCAGCTATGTGTTCTGGAACAACTCCCAACCTCTCTGGTTCTCTGTTGGGGGAATTATTTTTTCTGCCTGTTTGTATTTTTATTCAAATAAAATGAGATAAAAATAATATTACAAAACTTTAACACTATTGTTAACATCTAACTATGATCATTTTGTTATCTTCTCTCAGATAAAAGAAGAACGTCCAGAAAAAATACCAGATTTAAAATTGTTAGTGGAGAAGAAATTTTCGGCTTTACAGAGTAAGAATTCTGACGCAGACTTTCAAAATAATGAAAAATTTGTACAATTTAAACAACAGCTGAAAGACCTAAAGAAGCAATGTAAGTCAGTATGCTTTGCTTTGTTTTGGCTTTTTAAACTTAGGAAACTGCCTTGATGAACAGTCCCAGAAAACCGGTTTTATCAAGTTTGCTTATCTGCTTGGCTTGATCCTTTCTTTCCTAAATTGCTTTTTATTTTTATTGTAATTCTGCATTTTGTCTAACTTTTGGTTCACATCAGCCTGTCCATTTCTGAAAGCCAACAGTTCCCACAAAGAGCTAAGAAAATTCCCCAGTAGCCAGAAAAAGTTACATTGTATTGTCCCGCTGCTGGGGAGGGGAATTGGGAAATTAAAAAGTACTGAAGACCTTCTCAGTCTTCTTGGTTCCGTTTATTAAAATAACAAGGGCATTTTTCAAATTTTAAACTGCTGTGCCAAGCTTTAAAATAACCATTCATTGATTCCAGTTTTCCTGTTCTATAATAGTATTATCAATGTTTTACAGAAGATTTTTCTTTCTTCTCAAATATGGACCACAATCCCCCAATTTCTATTTTTGTGGTAGGATAAACTGCATATAATTTTTTATTTTTTATTTTTTGCCTTCTTAATACTTGTATTATACTCAGGTTTTTTAAAAGAGCATAATTTTGATTTAAAAATGAGAATGGACAGAATGATTTATTATACAAAAATTTTTGTAGATACTATATACCAGGAACAGTACATATTTTCTGCACAATGATGTACATATGGCCTTTCTTTCCCCCCTTTCCATGGGACCCACCTAACAATTTTATGTAAAATTGTTTTTATATTAGCATCTGTTTAGTTCTGTTGCCTTTCCTTCTTTTAGGATTAAGGCTCTTTTATTTCTTAAAGATTTAAATAGTGCAAATAACTTTTTCTTTTAAAGTTTATTCTCACCTCACCTTCATTTACATACACATGGAACAGAAATGTTGAATGATATGAGATACATATTTACTTCCCTTATTTGTACTTAGTGTAGGGATTTGTATTTTGAAATAGGCTTTCTTTTAAATATAAGCATTTTCTTTAAATTGATGCTGAGGTCTCCAAAAATGACTGAGGAAGCTGCTTTGCTTTTGTCTATTTTACAAATTACTTAAGTTTCACAATTTGGAATGTTTTGCAACCATGAGGCTTTTGCATTTACTTTAGATTTAAATAGTAAGCATTTTCACCACATTTTTTCTTAAGTCTGCTTTCTGAACGTCACAACTACCAAAATCTTGCTACATAATCTGCAGTGTTCTTCAAAATGGGTGATAAGCCTCAAAACAGGCAATAATTTGCTAGTGGCTTCCTGATCTTAGAGATACTAGTGGATTTCTGTTTTGGTGTTGGTCAAAATAACCAAATATATTTTGTTTTACTTTTTGGCAGATTAGCATTCAGTCAAAACACCTGATTTTTTAGGTATTTTACAATATAGATTGAAAAATAAATATTCAAAAGTTTAAATCCTGTCCGTTGTTATTGCCTACAAAGTTATTATTATATAAGAGAAAAGTATAAAGACTTCTGGACATATACTCAGGGGGAAACACTTTTCTGATTAAGAACATATAATTCAACAAAATCACAAGTGTTGGAATCATGGTTGTTGTTTCTGTAATTCACTCTAAAATGAAGGAAAAGAAAAAAACCAGGGAATTTTAGATTAAAAGAAATGCTTCCTTATATAAGGTTTCCCGATGTTTAGTAACACTGGAATTGAGACAGCCTTTCCTTTCTTTTCTCCTAAAAAAGTATTTTAAAGAATTCTTTAATTCTCAAATGGCAGAATAACAAAATAGTAATATTCTTTTAAAATGCTCTGTAAGATGTGTATACCTCCCTTGCAAAATGTAATTTTTAGTGCAGTATTATTAGTATTTTCAATTAAACTTGCACAACATATAGTGGGGTTTTTTTTCTTTTGATTTAATGCTGTTTTGAGAGTCCTGATTAAAATCGGGCTCCCATAATATTTGTGGAGTCAGGTCAAAGGTACTATGATTTATAAATGAGCCTGTGAATCTGTTTATTTTGAGGTATGTTCTGGAGGCAAGGAATTACAATAATAATTTAAAAAAAACATGTTGGAGACAGACTTACTTCAAGTTGCCTATTTTGGCAAAGTAAAGGCTGAAATGTTTTATAGTCGGCAATATCTGAAGGGTTCATGAAAATAATTACATTTTCATCAGCTTTTTAATGGAAGAACATTAATACATGGGGTTAAATTTTACCAAATCATGATCTAATCAAAGAAATGCCAGGAAGCTCTTAAGTAGTGAATAATCTATTCGGGCCTTTCAAATCATAGAGCTGCATTGATCCCCTCCGATGGCCCTGCTTCATCTAGTTGAGAGATTCTCTCTGTCTCAGCCACTTCCATTTAGAGATCCGGGAGTAGGAACGCTATCTGACATTATATAGCAGTTTATTCAGATGTGCTTCATGCTCTCTTCAGAATAGAAGAGAGAAAGAGGCAGTCATAGCTCCGTTTTATAGATAAAGACGTGATTCATAAAGGGTAAGTGGTTTGTCAAGGTCACAAAGTAAGTTACAAGGTGAGAATTGAGACTGGGTCTTCCTTTTCCAGACCCCATGGTTTTGGCAATACTTTCAGCAGTGTCTAAGAACGACGTTTCCGGTGTGAATAGTTGCAGCATGAAGGCAGAGAGGAGTAGGATATTTATTGCACTGCAAGTTTAGAACAGATTCCATGAAATCTATTTCAAGCATAACCACAATAATCTCTTACACATACATCATCTCACTTAATCTTCACAGCATCCACGTGCAGGAGAGGAATGCATGAAAAATGCAGGCCCTGTTTTTAGCAGACAGAACACCAGATGATAAGAATCCTTGAGGTGACAGATTTACTCAGTGTCTCACAGTCAGGAGTCCACAAGGATAGCAAATCCGTTCATGAGGAAAGGGGAAGTTTTAGAATGAGAGACAGCTATAATTAAACTTATTAGTAAAGAAAGGCTCAGTTATCAAGGGACAAATGAGTCAGCAGCAAGTTTAAACACAAGCTGTGAACCTGGGTATTGCGCTCATTGTGGCTTATTTTGAGGCAGAGTGTGATGCCATCCGTGCTCAGAAGACAGCCTGAATCCAGAGTCATACTTAAGGAAATAATTACCTTGTTAAGTTGTAATTGCTGAGGTTGAAATGATTTAAGTTTTGTAGCTGTTAGATATCATGGGACTGCCAAGCAGTTAATAAACATTTCTAGGTATTTCTGTTTCATTTTTTAAAGACATATATGTGTTTGGTGGTCTTTGAAAGCTTTTAAATAGAATTTTAGCTGCTTAGCATGCGGTTCATTACTATGTTTGTGTATAACAAGTGGGCACAATTTAATCATTAACCATTAACTGCAACCATTCTGAAATTTACAAATCAAATAATGTATATCAAGTTGATATCTTTAGTTGCCTTTTTGAAGCAGCTGTAATTGAATGTTACTGTATGTGTATGACAGCAACAATTTAGGGACAAAACTGTAGCTCCTGCTTATAGAAGTTCAGTGCCACTGATATAGAAATGCATTGCTCATGAACAACATTATTTGTAATCAAGGCAAGTGTTATAATTTTACACATTCAAACAATAATACTGGTGACTTGCTACATTCAGTTTCAATTTAAAATTTCAGGAGGATTAATTGTGGGGTAGTAGAAAGGGTATGTATGATGTTGCAAGCAAAAAGACCTGGTTTTGCCACTAATGAATGAGCTCTGTCCCCTCTGGCAACTCAGTTTTGGTCTCTGGGTCTCAGTGTCCTCACATGTGCATAGAAAAGACTTCTCTAAGACTTCCTTCCAGATAATGATAGCTCTTTACCATTCTCTTTATTGCTAACATAAGCTGACTCCTCATTATCATTCTAGTATGTTTTCTTTGGAATTCTACATCTAGGAATGTCTTAAGGAGATTTTCTGAGATAATGGAGCAACAGTTATTTACAAGGCATCCTACTATAATATTTATAATTAATGTATATTAATTATATAACAAATGTCTAATAGTAGAGGGCTAGTTAAATAAAATATGGTATATCAATATAGTGGAATATTTTGCAGTCATTGAAAATGATGCCAGAGATGGTTATCGGGCAGCTCAAGGGCATCCCATGGGAGCTCGAGGTGGCCAGTGCACTGAGGGAGACCAAACTGCAGGATGAGTTGTGAATCATATACTTCTTGTGCTCCGCTCCCCCAGCTTCAGCCCCCCAGTAAGATAATAAATAACATAATCACAGAATTAAAACATAATCAGTTGTCAAATTTTTTTCAAATGATACCAGGAAAGTTTTGATAACCTCAGGAAATAAATTCTTATGCTGTTGAGTTATGTTTTTTAAAAAAGCAATATACAAAAATTAAATATCCAGTATGATTACAGCGAATTTAAATATGCATTCATTTGAAGTAGACTTAATCAAAATTTTTAAACTTCAGCTTATCAAAAGACAAAGAGACCATTAAGAAAACCAATAAGCAGGCTACAGACTAGGACAAACTATTCACAAAACATGTATTGGATGAGGGTTATGTTGTATCTAGACAATATTCTCATATAACGAAAAGGTAAACAACCCAGTTTAAAAGTTGGCAAAGACTTGAGCAGGCATTTCATTATGGAAGATACACAAATGGCCAATAAACGTATGAAAAAGTACTTGAAAAACTGCATTCATAGAACAAACATATCTCGGTGATAGCATTAATGCTGCTTCTACCCCCACTCCACCTCATGTTTTTTAAATGTGCACATATACTACACTAATTTCCTGTAATGAGCCTATGTAGTTTTACAATAAGGAAAACAACATCCCTCAATTCAGTCAGAAATAGATGCCAGTTAGGAGTGACAAGCATACTTTGGAAGATATTTTCTTAGAAAAGAAATAATTATACAATAAACAAAAAATCATATTTCTTCTTCTAAGATATCAAAATAATTGGAAGAAGAAAGGTGCCTCAATGCTTTAGTCCTAGTTCCTGGTCTTATGACCTGGCAGTCCCTGCCTGTCACAAAGTCAGTGTGACATACATATATGAGAAGCAGCTTAAAGTTCATCATGCGTTTACCTGTGTTAGCTCTCATCATCCCCATTAACCGAATGTTGTCACTGGCTTATTTGCCAAGGCCTTGTCATTCTGCCCTTGAAATATTAAAAACAGTTAGCAGTTCTTATGAAGAAGTGTTGCCCTTTTATATATTAAATCTGCTTTGAACATATTGAAAGTAGAAGAGGAATGTTTGATGATTGCAAGTATACTAATTTATAAGACATTTACTATTTTACGAAGTACCCTCCCATATATTATCTCATTTAATCCTCACAGCAACTTAACATGGTAGATCGATATTATTAGTCCCGTTTTACAAGTGAGATTCTGCAAGATCGATTGTCTTGCCTGACAAGGTAGTCATGTAGGTTAGGCAGCACTGCACAGTTCTAGGAGCCACCATTTACAGTTTACACAGCATCTCTCTTGCCTGGGTCCTACAAGTAAGCAGGACTCATCCTGGTTTTCTGACTCCAGGGTCAAGCTCTTTCTATTGAAAAACTGGTAATATTCATTAGTAACTGATAGCCAATAGGAAAGGACTTTCAAAATTTTAGAAGACCATTGTAACCATAATCATGCAACCAATATTTATAAAACTTTCCAGTGTATTAGGAATGCTAATACACAAGAAGACTAGGGAAAGGATATGTACTAGTGAAATGTAGAGTAGTAGAATATTCTCTCTCCAGACCTTCTTTGGGATTTGGTTTTCTTATTTTTGAATAAATAGATATCACGTAAAGGAACTTAATGCTTTCCTCTCAAGATTTGAATTTTCTTAAAGTCATGCTTATTGAGGTATAATTTATGTACAGATGTTTTTGCAAGATGAACACAGTCAGGCAGTCACCACCATAATCAAGGTATAGAACAGTTCTGTCACCCCCCAAAATTCTCTTGTACCTCTTTGTTGTCAGTGCCTCCCCCAACTCCCAGCCCCTGGCATCTGCTGTTTTGTTTTATTTCTCTCTCTAGTTTTAATTTTTCCAGCATGTTACACAGATGGTATCATAAAGTATGTAGCCTTTTGAGTGGCTTCTTTCATTTAGTAGAATGAATCTGAGGTTCATCCATGGCATTGCTGTATCAGCAGTTTGTTGCATTTTATTATTGTACATATGTGCTATAGTTTGTTTATTCATTTTACCAGTGGAAGGACATTTGAGTTGTTTCCAATTGGGGGGATTATGACTACATTCACCATAGGCATTCGTGTACAGGTTTTTGTGTGAGCATGTTTTTATCTCTCTTGGGTAAGTGTCCAAGTGTGTTATTGCTGAGTTATATGGTAAGTACATATTTATCTTATGGGGACCTGACAAACTGTTTTCCAGTATGGTGAACTATTTTACATTCCCATCTGGATCCTCACCAGCGCTTGGTATTTTTTTGTTTTTGTTTTAATTTTAGCCATTCCAACAAGTACATAGAGATATCTCATTGTGGTTTTTAAAATTTGCATTTTTCTAATGACTAGTGATGTTGAGCATGAAGTTAAGTTCCCTTTTCATATTTTAATTTTTCATATGATCGTGTTTCTCTATGTATCTCCTCAATTTATTATTTAATTCATTCAGGAAACATTGTAAATGGTTGCTGCAGTGGTTCTCAGAATGTGATTTCCAGACCAACAGCAAGAATATCACTTGGAAACTTATTTAAAATGCATATTTTCAGACCCCACCCCAGACCTACAGAATCAAACTGACCTTTAATAAGCCCTGCAGGTGATTATCCTGCACACCCGAGTTTGAGAATTACTGCTCTACAGCAGTAGTGGTCACCCATCTTTGGGCATCAGAACTGACTGAACCTTTAAAAAGCAAAAGAAAAAACAGGGCTCAAGCCCCACCCCAGTGAGCATCCTGGTAAGACACTAGGCATTGTTTTTATTTTTATTTTTACTTTAACTTTTTTTTTTTAAGTTCCCCAGGTAATGCTAATATGCAAAGAGTTCTGAAAATAACTAGTCTGCTGCAGGGTTGTTTAGCTAGGTACTCTAGAGGATACAAATCTGACACTAATTCAAGCTCTCATACAGCTTACCATCAAAAGGGGGAGATCCATTAGTATATAGCTTAGCACAGTATAAGTATATATGAGTTACTCAGTAATTACCTAATGAATTGAATTGGACTTGGTGTCTTGGGTTTGAATGTAAACTAATTTTTTTTCTATGTCTGAGAGCTTTATTTTTATACTCCATGTCTTACTTGGCATTCATTCATCCTTTCAACAAATGTTTATTGAGTATGCTAGATATACAGCAGTGAGAGAAATAGACAAGTTGCTGCTGTTATGGAGCTTACATTCTAGTCTTTGGCACTTGTTAACATCTACTCACTTTAGCATATTTTGGTGGAAATATTTATAGCTCTAAAACAAAGATGTACATTCAGAAGCATCATTGATAGCCTTATTACAGATCATAGTCAGGTGTTTCCTATGTTCGAGTATGATCCTTCAGAGTTATTTGCCTTGTATTTGTTAAAACTTACGTTAGCCATTAAATCCTTCTTGATAATTTTTTTCATTCATGTACTTACGCACTGACATGTGTTGATAACTGATGGAGACTGTCCAAGACATGGAAAGATCCTGGAATTTGGAGTTTAGATTCTGGCTTAACCAAGTAATAACTATTGTAATCAATGAAATTTTACACTTCTATAAAGTATGGGTTATAATAGTAAATGCTAACTAGCCCACCGAGTTCTATAAGGATTAAGTCAGATATTGCATGTGAAAGTGTTCTATAAACTATACAGTACTTTCCAGATATTAGTTACTTAATGTTTTTTAGCTTGTTAAAGGCATTTACTTTAATAATTTTAATTCAAATGATGTACATTTTAAATGTTAGTAGTTCGTATGAATTCTAAAGTGCAAGGAAACATGCTCAGGGTGTTTTAGTCATTTTGTTAACACGTTAAGATTTTAATGATAACATATTGCTAGACTGTCAGGTACTTAAGGAATGTTCTGTAATTGTCAAGGGTGTGAACTAAAAATAGTGATAAGGTAACAAATCATTTTCAGTGCAGTATTGGTTTTGGCAACCTTTTCTTGATAGAGAAGCAAAGACTGAAGTGTCGGGAGAGGACTAGCTCTGTTCATATAATGAGCCACCCTATTCTCTGGTGAAAACTTATTCATTGTAATAGGGTGGAGCAAATGTAATGTAACTGCCACTATTTCTGTGTGCTTTATGAGCTTTTAATATATTAGGGATTCTTTTACACTGTAGATCTAATTGGAGAGGATTGATCCTGCTGTTTGAGCTTGGCTATTTAGTCTTTTTTGTTGTTGTCATCACCTGATGACTTATTTCAAATCATATATATATATATATATATGTTTTTTTTTTTTAGTTAACAGGCACCTGCCATGTGCAGAGTACTGTGGTGAGCACAGGAATAATAGCAAATAATGTCTTGGGTCTGAGAGAAAAAGGAGACTGGTCACTTGAAATCACAGGGTCCTAAAACTTTACATCCAACAATTTTTGAGGAGAAAAGAGAGTGGGTGGGTGTTGACAAAAGGCTCTAAGTAGTTTTCCAAAATAAATGTAGTTAGGTTTTTGGTTTTTTTTTTTTTTTAATAAAATAATAAAGGTTTCATGGTCAGGTAAATTAATCAGTTTTCTTTACTGGACTAATTTGTATTCAGTTAGAAGGTCAGTTCAGTGAGAGCAGAGACTTCTCTGCTTTCATCAATATCCCCAGTGCCCAGAATAGTATCTGGCATGGAACCAGAGCCTAATGTATATTTGTGGAATAAAGGAAGGGCTACAAAAGGGGACAGTAATATACAGGATTTCCACACTTAGTTGGTCATGGAAACTTTTTTCCATGGGACAGATATTCCATGGAAAATATTTTGGCTCTCATTACTCCAGGGAATGAGAGGATAGGGCAAGGCATTGTGTCTCTTTCCACCAAAGTCACCTTGGCAGATTTGGGCAAAAACTGTGCTCTGGGTACAGGCATGGCTGCCAGTTGGCTGGTGGAGTTCCCAGACTTTCTGGCAGCCTTGCGCATTTTGACCGTTGGGTGCTTCCTCGGGGAAGACAGTTTCTTCCTCTTTCCGTAGGGGGCACTATTCTTTGACCTCATTTTAGTTGCATAATGCAGGAAACTGGCAAGTTTGACTCTAGAATTTTTAATTTCTTCCTTCCCCCATCAGCCTTTTTAGGTGGTAGCACTGATTTTTTTTCCCCCACATGCAAAATATTAAGTTAACCATGTGACTGTTTATACAGTCAAGAAAATAGAGTAGTAGCTTTTATCTAAATATATTTTTCTTTGCTTCAGAGCATGGTGGTTGAATTTTATATGTTTGTTTCTTTCAAATAACCAAAAGCGAAAAGTACCCCTTCAGGGAGATGACTACAAATTATCAACTGGTTAATGACTATGTGCTGTCTAGTCCCATTCCTGGAAACCTCTGCCAATCCGCTCTCCATTTCATTCTGTCTGTTACCTTCTTTCAGATCTACCCCAGCCTCCTTAGTGGTCCATGCTCTAGACGACCCCCACCAGTCTCTGCCAGAGCAATTGATCATTTCACAGTATAGCTTTGATCACGGTTGTCTGCCACTTGATCTTTCAGCAGCTCTCCAAAGACTTTGGGATGAAGGCCCTTTTGGCAGCAGGCTCTGATTTTACCTTCTCACCACTGTGCTCTCCAGCTCTTAATCCAGCCACAGTGAATTTCTTGCGATTTCCAGAAAATACTGTGTTTTCTTTTACCTCCAGACTTTCACACTTGTCAGTCCTGTCATGGCATATCCTACCCCGTCTCTCTCTTCACTTAGTTAAGTCCAGCCCATGCTTCTACCTGAACCCAGACATCACCGACTTCAGGGAATCTTCTCAGAGCTCCTAAGTGTTCCTGTAACACTCTTTGTCCTCATCATTCTATGTTGAAAAATTCTGTTTACTTGTCTGTTTTACTCTTAATGGTGGGGACTGTCCTTTATGCATCTCTGTATCCCTTGTACCTAACACAATGCCTGCCACACAGTAGGCATTCAGCTCTTGTTACTGGATACTGTTGAATGAAAGTTTAATTGTGACCTGTCATGAATGCCTAGCTTCTGGTTTCATTCTGAAACCCTCTCCCACATGAGCTGTACTGTTTTGGACTCTTACCTGGTTAATACAGATCTGAGCTGTGAATCACCCATGCACTCCTTGGTGTACCTTATAACTGAGAAGATTTGATGCAGGAAAGAAAGGACACTACCCTTCTGTTTGGACAATAGCTGTATTACCAGTGGAGAGGACAGTTGGTGGACTCAGCCCTTTAAAAAAATATCCTACTTTTTATTTTCGAATATAACATATATACATAGAAGTGATAACTTTCCAAGTGCAGTCAGCCCTTTTTTAACTGCTGCTTTTTTGTCTAGCTATTATCTGCCTAGCAAGATACTAGGCCTTATAAATAATAACAACAAAAACAATTTACATGGTTCTTACTGAGTGGGAGGTGCTGTTCGATGCACTTTCCATTTCAATCTCATTTAATGCTTCTATCAACCCTAGAGGTAGGTACTTTTATTATTCCTATTTTATAGTTGAAGAAACTGAGGCATGGAGAGGTTATATAACTTGCTCAAGGACACAGCTGCGAAGTCGCAGAGCCACGATTCAAATCAGACAGTCTAAGTCCAGAGTAAGTATTATTAATCCCAGTGCCGTATTTTTTTTTCACTGATAAATTGGTTTTGTGACTCAAAGCAGTCTAATTTGGTTGTCATCACTAGAGAGGTTAAATGAATTGTCTAAAGCCACATTGTTAGTTAGTATTAGAGTTAGGATTCAAACCTAGGCCTATCTCACCAAAGTCCTTACATTTAAGTACTGCTATGCTGTGTTCCTCTGAAACACCTAGCCTTTACTTGGCTTGTTTCACTGGGCTTAAGCAAGAGAAAGACTTATAATTAGGAGCTCACTCACCAACATTGGAAGTAAAGGAAATCTTAGTGCCTGGGGTAGAAGAATAACCCGTGAGGCTTAGGGAGTTAGAATTTGGCAAAGAATTTGGTTAGACACTAGTCAGTTCCTTAATCTTGTGTGAAATTATTCCATACTGAAGAAGACCTTTGTCTTGGTTTAAGACAGCTGATTTGTGTTGCCGGGGAAAGCTTAGAACTAAAGATTGAGCCTCCATCAAGGCTGAGGCTACCATCAGGCACTTGTGTACTGCAGTTATTGATTGGATATTTGGTAGATAACCTGTTTTCCTTATAATTGTTTTCTGCCAGATGTAAGCCCCTAAGAGCAGAAGCCTTTCTTACCTGATCAAAGAGTAAAGTTGAGAAAAATGCTCCAGTTTGAAGGAAGATAAAATTAGTTGGTGTTAGATTTCTGCCATGTAGCTCCTTTGTGATGTGGGGACAAAGGGAATAACTAGGAGGCCATTGTGGGGTTGCAAGAGAGGAGAGGGGACAGTTTCCAGAGTTGTTCAGAAAATACTGTTAGGTAGGTTGGCTAAAGTTAAAGTTGGCTTCAGGAGAATAAAAGGAAATAACTCTAGAGAGGTGTTTAAGGGCCAAATTTTTAAAGTCCTTGACTAACAGGTCAAGGAGTTTGAACTTAAGCACATCTATAATATGGAACCTTTAAAGAAATTTTACTTTGATACAGGATATCTAATAACAAAGATTAGGGAAATTAGCATATGAGATTGTTTGGCCAGGAGAGGAATTTGGGCAGAGTTTATGGTAGCTTTGAAATACGCTAATTATTTTGTTTAAATAGTGTGCAAACTGGAAACTGATATTGGACTATCCAATTTATAATCTAATATTTGAGCATGTAGAATACTCTTCATTAACCATATCTGTAAAATATTCTTCTTTGGGTGGTGGTGCATGGCAGTACAGCCTCACTGACTGAAATACATTAATTTTCTCATCTTGACTGACTCATTCGACTTGACTAGCAAGTTCCTCCATGACCCCACCTCTAAAAAAAGAAAAAGTATTATTATGTTTTCAGAATAACAATCTTTGAGAAACGGAATACTGTTACTTCTTTTTGCTCTGAAACCAGTTATAGCTGAAACCTGCTAACCACAGGGACTGGAGGTCATAGTGGGAGGAGGAGAGGAGGCAGCTCTTTTGGATGAAAGAGTTGGGAGAGAGTGTTAGAATTATAGGTTACAAATCCCAGTACTGTAGTTAATAAAATTCACCAACTTTTTCTGATGATTGAGCATAAGCTTTGATAATACAGTGATAATATGAGATAACTATTAAGCAGCTGAATATTAAAGGTACAGAATGTGTGCCGAGACTCTTTAAAATGTTTTCCTGGTAATTATACTTTTGGGAATCGAGTCTAATAAAACAACCCAGAATGCAAACGTTTTATGTACAAAGTTGTTACTCAACTATATTCAATAGGAAAATTTACAAACAATCAAGATTTGTGAAAACTATTCATCTATAAAGGTAAATGTTCAGAAAAACTCTATCATATAATATTAAATTTTAAAACAGCATAAAATATTGTGTATACATTCTCATCACCATTTCTGGTTAAGGAAATACTGTAAGCCATGAATCAGAAGTAGAAAAAGGCACAGGACATGATCAAGGAACAGCGGGTGGTCCAGTTGGACCAGACTGTAAGTACACAGGATTAAGATTACAAAGGTAAATTGGAGCTGATTTTTGAAGTTACTTGTTGCCTTGAATAGGACAGTTTAATTAGTAAGTAATGGGGAGCATTAAAAGTTTTTCATTAGGTGAGCCATCTGATTAGATTTGAACTTTAAGAAGATAAATCTGGTTGTGGTATAAATAAGGTAAATTTGGGAGGGAACGAGGCCTTGTTATGGTGGGCCAGGAAGTACTGATAAATTGGAAAGGAAAGAATGAATGCCAGAGGTGTTGTACAGGTAAAATCTGTAGGACTTGTCAACTAATTTGAAATATTAGATGAAAGAAAATAAGGAGTTGAAGATGGCTCTGAGATTTCTGGGTAATTGGGAAAATGGTGATACCACTGAAAAGTAGTAGGATATCTATGAAAGAGCTAGTCTTCAGGTGGAAAGGATGACTTTGGTCTCCAACATATTGAATTTAAGGTGCTGAATCTTGATATAGATCTTCAACAAATGGTTGGAAATGAAAAAACTTTGGTTTAAGGAGTGAGGAAGTCTCTTCACCTACTCCAAGGTACTAGTTGGAGCTGTGGGAAAGATGACCCGGGTCAGGGGAAAGGTGCCCAGAGTATAAGTGGAGGAAGTAGAGGAGGAGCCAGCAGGAATGCTCAGGTAGCTGGTAAGAGAACTGTTATGCTTTTTCTCCTTGTCATTTTAACTTTTCTAGGATGTTGCGTAGATGGAATCATACTGTATATAGCCTGTTGTCTTCTTAGTCTCATTTTCTTATTTTAGTTGAATTTCCTATTATCAATGATGCACAGAATTCTTAGTCCTAAACTTAATCCTGAGTACTAAATTGCATAACCAAATAAGATTTGGGGGAAAGAGCCTTTTTGATTATCTATGGTACCACTACCTGATGGTAGGATTGATTAAGGATCTACTTCTTTGCTTCTTTTTTCTTCCCAATTATGGATACTGAAAGCAATGGAGAGTAAAGGTCACATCTGACTTCCCCTATCCAATTTCTTAAGCAGGAAACATATTGTGTAGTTTTAAAAGAATTCTCACAGCAGATAAGGAGATAGAGATGAGGTATACTCATTTATTAGATAATAGGATTTTTTAAGTCAACTAATCAAAAAGCAAGCAATTCCTTTTTATTTAGAAATTGTATTTTAATTATAATTAGAACTTTTTATTTTTAGGATTATATAAAAATAAATATTAAACATATAAGAATGATTTTCATTAACTATAGACTAAAGTTAAGAATGGTTGTGTAATGGAAATTAGTGCTGTGACACTATGCAGTTTTCAATTAAATGGTGATGGGTTTCCAGATCTATCGGTTAGTAACTTAAAATATTTGATATTATTTTGCTCATGACTCTGGGTGGCCATTTAACCTGGATTTAGGTGGGTGATTCTTGCATCAGTTCAGCAGCTCACTCATAGGTCTGTGGGCTGCAGCCATGTTGACTGGTGGCTTCGTGGTCTAGGGCATCCTTAGTTGGTACATCTCATCCCTTGACATGTGTCACATGCTTGACACTAAAGTCATCCTTTCCACCAAAAGACTAGCTCTTCCATGAGATATCCTACTACTTTTTAATGGTATCACCATTTTCCCAATTTCCCAAACTAGAAGCCTCAGAGCCATCTTGCTCCATGTGGTCTCATCTGCTAGCAGACTAGTTCAGGTTTGTTCACGTGGTTGCATAATGCAGATAAGAGCCTCAAAAACAGAAACTGAGGATCTCTTGAGGCCTAGGCTTGGAAATTGCACAGTGTGGTATTTGCCGTACTTTATTGGTCAGAGCATTCCCAAGGCCAGCCCAGATTTAAGGCGTGGTAAAATGGTCTGCCTCTCCCCATCACCTTCCAGTCCCCCTTGCCTGTGTTTCTCCAGCTGTATCTTGGCTCTTTATATATTTGATTCAATTCAGTTCAACAATACATTGTTTTGCACAGAACATGGGCTGTAAAATACTTTAGGGGATGCAGAGTAAGCACAAAAGAGTTCTTATCTTAGATTCTAAGGAAAGGCTGAGAAATAATGTCAGTTGAAAGCTTTGCGCTCTGAAGGAAATGAAGTATCAGATTCTGCTGCTCCTATGAAGATGAAAGAAAAGAAATATGTTTGATACTCTGAAAAGAAAAGAGTAAGCCTATCCCATCCTTAGACGCTGCCTCTTGATGGGAAGAGATAAAAAGTATTGTGGCCGTTTTTTTCAATGTGTCACACCATATCATATTTGCTTGTTGTTTTGAATACTAAAATACTAATTTTTAACTGCTGAAACAGCAGTGACTGTGTATGCGCGCGCATGCGTGTGACACTTTACTAACCCTGTCTTCTCTATGTGCTACTCCTGAAAATCGAGGAGTATTTGAAGAAATCTCACTCATCTGTTTCATCCATTTGATCAGGACATATTTATTCAGATATCAAAACAACTAAAGAAATCACTGACCATCTTGTACCACTAAACTACAACTGCTTTATTTATATTTGTTTATTATCTTTGCTTGGCTGTTTTATGCCTGGCCCTGGACTAGTGTTCAAGAATGGGGGAAAAAACACATGACATACTCCTTTCTTTCAAGAAGTTTATATTCTTATAGGATGAGCAAAATGTATATCCATTCTATTCAACAACTATTTATTTGTGTGCCAAGGACTAGGCTTTAATCAAAGGTAGTCTATAGATGGGTATGACATTATCCTTTTATTAGAGCAGAAAAACAGGTATTTAAGGTAACTATAATTCAGAGCAAAATAGTAAGTGCCATGATGAAATACAAACTGAGTGCTATTAAATTTGGAAAAAAGAATCGTAAGTAAATGACCAAATGCCAGGAGATGGGATTCACATAATTAACACCTGAGAAGGGAGAGATCTTAGAAACTAGAGAGTGATGGATTCATAGAGAAAATGAGTTTTGAACAAGACTTTGAAGAAGAGATAGAATTTGAATTTAGGATTAAGTTTCAGTGTTTTCCCAAGAAGGTAATTATTTAATTAAAGAGAGTCTTTTAAAGTGGCAAAGATTAAAAAGCATGAGATAATACAAATGCAGAAAGACTCTATGGAAAGCATTATTCTAGGAAGATGGCTGGCAATTGTTTTCCCCTTCAAAGATACCAGGGCTTAATTTTCTGTCATCAGGTATTGGTGTACTTTGGTTGGAAAACTGAGTAAAAGAAAAATTATTTTATTTTATAAGAGTAGTGCAAGTTTCGTTTTCATTGAGTAGTGTTCCCTTTAGTAATATATTGACTTTTTTAAAAAGAAACACATAATGTGTATCTCTGCTGACAAATCCAAAATTAACAAAAGTAAGGAAACCCCCATTGAGTAATGTCAACTGGTACTTTCTACAAATATGTTCTGGATCTATTTAAGGGCTAAGTTGGTAGAAATGAATTGGGGGATTTCCTTTCCCAAATTTGATAGGTTAATTTGCTTTTGAAACTTTCTATTCCAGTTGGTCCTATTTAAACTTTTTAAACTGACTTTGAGAAGAAGGGGTTATTAAAATATATTTTATTTAATGCTAATTGAATAGCATAATATTTGAACATCTACCAAACGCAAAAGTGCCCAGCATAACTATATAAGTAGCAATAGAAATAAGAATCGTAATTTTTATTTGAGTAAGGCAAGTAAGTATTTCATTGTTAAGATGGCATTCTTTAAAAAAAAGTGAATCTCATGATCAGGTTTCTCTTTGCCTTACTTGCAATGATACTTGGCTAATACTGCCTAATTTAAATGCTCCCATGGCTGAATTTCTGCAGAATGCATTGAGAGAAACACATTAGCGTTGAGAGCTAACACAGTGATAGGAATTCTGAGAGTTTATTAAAAAAACTTTTATGATTTCATTTATTTTAATAGCTGGAATATATATTCATTTCAAAGAGAACGTATCATAGTGCTATTATAATTGAAAATGAGATAACATATTAAAGTGCTTGCAAGCTGCATAGTCGTATGTAAATAAACGTAAGATGGTATTATCATTTTGAGATTAGCAAAATGTTTTTTCAGGGTCTCTTGAGTAGTAGTACATAGCTTGGATCCGAAAGCCAGACTGGCTGGGTTCAAGTCTGGGTTAACTGTTCAAACCCAGCCTACTTACTACTGACTTTTACCTTGTGAGAGATGCTAACACAAATTAAAGGTACTGATAAGATTTTATGACTTGTTTCCTAGTAGCCCTAAAATAGAGTATTTCTGGGTCCAGTCTTGCAAAACTGGGTGAGGTAGATGGGAAGAATCTCATAAAAGATGCCATCCAGGGGTAGTGGGGAAATCTCAGGGACTTGGTTGAGTTAAAAGGGTGTCTCTGCAGAGCTGAGGCAGTGAGAGCCAGGTAGGTGCAGAGAGGCCCAGCTTATAACTGGGCTTTTATGTGCACTCTCCAGACAGCAAAATAAGAAGAGTAGAGTGGGCAGGGATGCTGTTAGCCAGGCTGGAGTTTGAGCAGAGGATTCAGGTAGGTGGTTCAGTACCAAACCACTGAAAGTAGTTGTCAGAGTATCATAGATAGTCTGTTACTTAGGAATGGTTGAGCAGGTAAAGACACACGATGGGCTAGAAAGCACTGACTCACAGAATCTAAATAATTCCTTTATGAAAATAACATATTTCTAAACGTAGGATAGGCTCAGCCTGCTGTAGGCAGTTGTACAGTTTATTATGCACTGCCCCAAAACACGTTGCCAAGGAGGCAAGGGATGACTGAGTGCTAGCCCTTGTTCTAATTAGCAGGCCATATACCTGGTGTACCTGGTATGCCTGGAGGCAAGTATGGCTTTTTCTAATTCATCTGTTATTTCAAATGCTCAGAATGGGCAAACAAGCTTTGTTCCATTTACTTCATGCCGCATACTTGATGTGATGAAAATGTTCTATTCTGTCTGTTAAAAAATCTTGGCATCAATGTGGAATCACATTTTCTGATCCAAAAATTGCATTTAGCAGTAAGTGATAACAACTGGCCGTAGTTTAATTCCTTATAAGAATTGGAAAGAAAAGAAGGAATTTGGCTTTGAAAAGAGTAGACCCCTTTATGAAAAAGAGATCTTGATCATTTGAGCTCTTTTTCCTTCTTAAGCTTTTTTTCCCAGCTATATGATTTTTGCTTTGAGAGCACTGAAAGCAAAATGAATCATGCCATAGAAGAATGACCTTTCAATCTTCATAGGTTTGTCTACATCTAAGCAATGTACGTGAAACTAATAATGCTATTTAATAGCATTCTCGCTTGGCCAAAGGGTGAGCAGTTCTGAAATGCAATTTAACTGCCCATATCCTTTACAGACTAAGCATGTGTCTGGTGTTTTAGTAGATATGTATTTTTATAGAGTGACTTAGCTCAAATTTAGTGTCATAAATAGTAGAGTCTACATAAAGCCCTTATGCTTCCCCTGTTATTTTTTTTTTTTATTCAATGTTTCAAGTTGCCCATAAGTCTAGAGGTCTGCAGGCCACATCTAGACTAAAATTGGATTTCGAATGGCCTACACGGGTGGGTTAAACTAGGGCTTATTGTTTTTAAATACATTTCAATACCAGTTGTGTGTCTCAATCAGTCACTGTTGTGACCATTCCCTTTTGTCTTATATCAGGTCTACTTTAGACATTTATACTAATTGTCTTTCCCTGCTAGGCATTCGAGTTTGCAATTCTTGCTTTATATCCAGAATACCTTGTGAACGTAGAATTAAGGCAGGAAATTAGAAGGTAGAAAAAAACATTGTCACTGAAGAGCTTTATAGAGAAGCATTTTACAGTGAATAAAGAACTCTTATTTATAATGTGAAATATTTTTGAATTTTAGAATTTTATACCAATATAATTCCTTCTAGCACTCCTGATATTTAATTGCTGTTAGACTGGGCTGTGCCTCACAGCAAGATAAATACAAGGTTGGTAGACAGATCTAGGAAACTGCATCAAGGTGTAGAATACCAGTAGTCAGTGGTAGGCCAGTGACTTAAGCCAAAATGTACACAAACAAGTCAAGACAAGACATAGGTTGGAGCAAGGTATAGTCATAGTACCCAGGGCCCTTAGGGGGAGGAGAATCCAGAATCCAGGCCTCTGGTAGTAGGAAATACATGAGCTTTAAAGGGATGAGATGAGAATCAGCAGGAAGGGAGGCTGGAACCAGGCAAGGAAGCTGAGTGGTGGGGACTCAGGGTCTCAGACAATGAAACAGGCCTTTGGGAAGTCAGTACAGGGCACTACGTGAAAGACAGGAGTTTGCTACAAAGCAGCACTCTTTGTCTCAGCTTAGTTTTTCATTTGTTTGTTTGTTTTTAATTAATAGACTTTATTTTTTAGAGCTGGTGCATTTTTAGGTTTACAGGAAAATTGAGCAGTTTTCCCATACTCCCCCACATACACATTTAGGCATTTTTTACCTATTGCATTAAGGTGGTACATTTGTTACAATTGATGAACTCATGATATATTATTATTAACTAAAGTCCATAGTTTACATTAGTGTTCACTTTTTGTGTTGTATCATTCTGTGGCTTTCACAAATGAATAATGTCATGTATCTACTATTATGGTATTATAGCATTTCACTGCCCTAAAAATCCCCTGTGCTTTACCCATTCATCCCTCTCCCCCTCATCCCCACCCTCCTTTGCCTTTGTTCAGATTTTCATATGTTCCTCTGTGGAGATTTAACTACTCTTTATACTCCTGTTATCTGGGACTTCCAGGTAAAGATGAATAGGACTGAGCTATTACTAAAATCTCAGTGAAATCAGTGATCAAGGTAGTCAGAAAGTAAGATATTCTGATAAATTATAGTCATGCTTTCAGATTCTGAAGTTAGTTACTCAGTGAACGTGTATTTAGGATACACAGGGCTTTAGAAAGCATGGGTGTCCAGTAAGATGTTTTGCAGGCATACAGTTAGTGTTCCATCTGTTTATTCAACATACGTTTATTATGACCTATTACTATATGCCAGTACCTGTGCTTAGATGCTTTCCATGGGAATTGGAAATTCCATTCAAACAAGTTAGAGACTGTTTTAGGAGTTTCCAGCTTTTTCACTACCAAGGTACCCCTTTCACATTGCTCATCAGGAGTCATGTCTTTTGAAAATAGCTTTTGAACCTCCATTGTAATTTTCAGAGATCCCTAGTGGTCTGGGGATCTTGTTATGAGAATGGATCAGTTTTTTAAATTCAGAACGTGGGTCTTGGATTAGGCTGGCCTGTGTGACTGTGCACATGCCGGGTCCTGTCATTCCCACTGTGCCAAGGTATTCTGTGTGGCTGTTTCCCAGACATCCCTTGCTCACATTGTTTCTCTATCTTCTCCAGTTGCTTGCTGACCCAGCCTTTTCCACCATACTTCCTTTTGGCAGTGACCATCTAAGTGCAAAAAACACTGCACTGGGAGAAGAAAAGGCTCCTGTCCGTAAGGAGTCCATGTTCATTAAAGCAATGGTCCCCACACTGTTTTGATTGTTCATCCCCACCAGGAACAATTTTTGAACATACTCTTCCCAATATTTTGTTGATTATTCATATTTGTACATGTTCTGCACACTTCAATATGTGCGTTAGTGAAACTTAATTTTTTTCATTTTTTTACATAAAAATGAATTATAAATAGAAGTTCTAAGGTGTTGTATATGCTCTAAGGTATGTGCATGCTACTTTGGAAACCTCTGCTGGGAAAGTTAACTTTCTTTCTTAGTTCCCTATGGTTGCACTCTGAGAGAAATGTGATTGGCTGTGACTCAATGCAGAGCCACAAAATCCATGAACAACAGTCCTCTAAAGATCCTTCAATGGTACAAACTTTTAGAAGAACCATTAATAGTATATTCTCTATTTGCTCTCTGTGGTTGAAAGAGGTATTTAGACAGAAGGAGTTGGAAAAGTAGCCCAAATTTCAGTTTACTGTTTCCAGTGTTCCAAAACCTGGTTATAAATGAAAGATGAGCATTTCTACTTAATTTATCTGGCTGGATTCCTGTGCCTAATGGCTGCATATATACCATAAATACTGGGAAGAAGCAACCATGGAAACACTTGTTTTCTTGTTAGGCTAAATTTACTCTTGGTTGAATATTAACACAGTGCCTGGCAGTACTTTAAAAGCAAAAATAGCTTAAGTGTGACTCACTCTGAGTCATTTACTGCTGTTGCTGCTATACTGCCTAGAGCTTGACATTGAACAAGTTGGCAGCCTGTATTGCTACATTTTTTCTAGGAACTCTGAACACATTTCATTCTTGTGAATTCGCTTGTGCAACGATATTAAACAGAGTAATATGTTTATTTTGCTTTCAAAGTCAAATGAATTTGAGAATGGTGAAACTGAAGTATTTTTCTTGGGCTTTCTGGAAAAGCTAGATTCTCAGAATTCTCCTGTGGTCCAAAGACTTACTTTATTTTATAAAGAATTAATAAAATACCATGGCATTTTGTTTTAGATGCTTTGGACTTTTCTGATTGAAAGCATCACACTGTCTAAAAATCATTGTAAAAATTAACCCAGAAGTACTATCAAGTAGGAGTTGCTAATTTTCTGACATTGCATGACAAGATGGATCATGCTGTTCAGAAAACTTTTTCTTTTACTTCTTTTTTTAAAACACATGCAGCAGATGTGAGACATGCAGTATATCCTGTCTTATAGTTGGGTTGGGTGTATGACTTGTAAACTTCTCTCTTGTTCTTAAAGGTTATATAATGGGAAGTTCATTGGTTTGGAAAGGCAGACCACATTCACCCACAGGATTTCTATTGGCCATTTAAATTTATTGCATGCCTTTCCCTGAGTAACCCACGTTGCTGAGAAGGAGTGAGTGAGTAGCTTGTTGGCTGACTGTGGGAAATCCTATGAAGGATCACTTGATCTCATCTGGGCAGGGGTCAGGAATGGCTGAGAATCTAAAACTGTATATATGAGGATGGTTTTTCCTTGATGTTGCAATCTTTATTTTAACATGTTTTTGTATTTAGTATTTGGAATTGCCTAACAGTATAATTTCAGTCAGGGTTTAGTTTCAACTCTTTTATTATAAACTGTAGGGGAGTTTTTCTTTTTTTTTCCTTCTTTTTTTTTTTTTTTTAAGGCACAATCATTTTGCCTTAGGATTTCAATGGTCTGTATAGAAAGAGTTTTCCTGTGACAGCCTAAAACTGAAATGAGCCTAACCTAATGTTTGACGTTATTTTGAAATTGTTTTACCCTAAAAATCTTACATTAGAAGATGTCACTCTGTCAAAGAATTTCAACATAGTTGCATAAATTGTGTTTCATATTACAACTTGTTCTCTACTTGACTTCACTGAAATTAATAAAAGGACTCTTTCAGAAGGATCTGGTGAGTTAGCATCATAATTAAAAAAAAAAAAGTTAAGAACTTACTCATAATGTATCCTGTGTTGCTAAGTTTTCAAAGTTAGCTATCTCAACCACACCCAGAGCCTTTTCAGAAGCCTGAAATCCATTTATTCATTTACTCTGGCTTAGACATTTCTTCCCAATAATGGTAAAAAGTGAAAGAGCTGATATCAATATGACATTTCCCTGAAATATATGATGGTTGCATAAAAACTAACATTTAGAAATTGAGTTGCTGCCAAGTCTTAAATGTAATATGCGGTTCTTTACTCTGTGGTTAAAGAGATCCTTTAATGCTGGGCTTTCTGACTGGAGTCCTTTAGCTCTTGTGGGTGCTAAAAATACTCCCAAGGTGCTTTTCGCATCCAATACCCTGGCCTAGAAAGAGAGGAGAGAATAGCCATCCTGCTATAGCGTTTCCCAGTGCAGTGGTCATGCTGACCCTCTGCTGCCACATTTTGAAGGTATATAAATGAGTTGTTTGTTTGGCTTGAAAATTAATTAAACAAAGGTTTAGTAACCAGCCCTTTTCAGTTTGTAAACGGAGGGGGTTAGTCCTAATGCAGTAGCCCAGCAGCCACTTTGTTATTACTGCAGTTACATGGGTGTGTCTTGCCCATAGAAATGCATTAAGTAAGATCACATGAAAAACTCTTCACACAGAGCCTAGCATAAAGCAGGCACTCAATGCAAGTTCATTAAATCCGAATTTATTTATACTGCAACTGCTACAACTGCTCACCTTGTTTGGTCTACAAAGCTTTGTCCCTCATTCATTCTTTACTAAACCATTTATTGAGCTCTTACTGTATTCCAGAGACTGAGATATTTGAGGCAAAAAATTAATAAGCCTACCAGAAGTTCATTCTTAACTTGGAAAAACAGACATACAAACAAATCATTACAATAAATTAATTAGACTGGGATGCAGGGATGTCATTACCTTGCAGTAGTAATGATCTTTTTTTTTTTTTAATCTGTTAGTGACAACTACTGACCTTGTTTTAGCATTTGCTATGTACCCGACCCTATTGAAAGTGCTGGGAGGTAGGTGGTAGTATTATCCTCATTTTATAAAGGAGGACATTGAGGCTCATAGGGGTTGAATAATTTGCCCAACTTCATATTCAGGATTCAGATTAGGAAATCTGGCTACAGAGTCCATGCCCTTAACCATTATGTAAACTGCATTCTGTGTTGATTGACTTAGTTGAGGAAAAAGAACTCTTAGGAATAGAAGGAAATGGGAAGTTGGTTCAGCAGTGATAATGTGATTGCTTTTATGGGACATTAGTTTTTGTTGTTTTTTTTTTTTATAAGTGATTATTTTGGATTACTTTTGCTAACGACTGTGTTGCTAAAACAAAGTGGCTTCACTGAGTGGGTTAAAATGAGAGTGATTTACCACATATCCAGGATATCTTTCTTAGGCTATATGTGCTAATCCCTAAAATAAGCTGAGGCTTAGGCATTATCTCAGAGACTAAAAGCAACTCTTAAGCCAGTGTTGGGTTCTGCCATTCAGAGAGGTGCAGTGGGGCAGTGCCTGGAAACAAATTAGTTAAAAGTAAAGCTTTCCTTAAATTTATGGCAGGGCTCTTCTTTCATCTCATCGCTCTTTCAAGCACTGTAACAACCTCTCTCTGTCCTTTTGACTCCAATCACCTCAAACCCAACAATTCTTTTTTATAGTCAGCACTACTAAATAGTGATTCAGAGCTCTGCAGCTCTTTTTCCTTTCTTGGCTTTGGAAGAGAAGTGGGAGAAGAGAAAATGATCAGCTCACCCTGTTCCATTTCCCAAAGCTCTGCCAGCCACCCCCTGGGAAGCAGGGGCCTAAAGGGACAGTGAGCAAATAAGTTTCTCCAGGGAACTCGCCAATAGCTTATTTCATATCATGGAATGGGATATACTTGTTTTTCTTTAATAAAGTACTCCTTTTTATTTCTTGGTATACTTTTACAACAAAGATTTTTCTCTTAACATGGGAGCAAATTATATTTCTTTGCTGAGCAAAGCTGTCTACAGGGACATTTTATTGTTCACTTCAGGCAGTACAGCTTTTGACAACTGTAGACAAATTATCATGCTGTTCGTTGAGGTATGAAATAACATACTTTAACTGGAAAATTAACACATTTCCAGGTATGGTATTAATTTTTTTCTGATTTCTCAAGTAATGACTTCCAAAAGATGAATTTTTAATAATAGGCTTGTTACAATTTAATCAAAATGTATCCTTGAGTCTCTGAAATTGCCACCACTTAGCACCCACGTATATAACGCTTAACATTTTTTTACACTTTTGATGGAATATACCTTTTATTTCTATTTGTAAAAAGGAATGCACACAGTTTTCATCAAGAAAACAGAATCGGGCATTTTGTCTTGAACTTTTTCTTGGCACATTCAACTGACACATTGGGAATCAAGGTGATGCACTATAGAAATAAATGCATTTGTACCTTAACGCATAATGACTTTTGACTGAATATTCTCATGGCCCAGTCGTTGTGTGCACTTACTTTTAAACATGTCCAGTCCTGACATTTTAAAATAACATTTTATGAATCCACCAGAAAAACGGTGACTATACAATTATCAATTGAGAAATTCTAATCATGGGACAGTCTCATGGGTCATTTGTAATTCAAGACAGTGCATCCTTTGTAATTGAAGATGGTGCAAATGAGGACATGGGATGGCAAGAAACAGAAAGTAGCTAGGTGAACAGCTGCTCTCCCTGCACTGTGCCCCTGCATATCTAGCCAGGATCAGTTCTAGATCTCATTCTTGATGCTTGGAGCCTTGGGTGTTTGAGAAACCAGTTTGGGCATTGTGGTCCACTCTAGATTAATGTTTTCCTAGGTTTTTTTACTTTTTGACTTCTGCCGGAAGTGATGCCACTCCGAAAGAGAATAGAAGTGATTCTTAAAAATAAAAACATGATTTAGGTAATGAAGAAGGGGGAGATGGCAGGTGGTGGGGGGAGTAGAAGGGAGGGAGAGGCAGGGGAATAAGTATGGATAGGGGAGTGAATTAGGGAGGGAGAGTGGGGAGGAAGGCAGTGGAGAGTAAGAGACAACTTTCTTCCCCTTATTTATTTCTTACTCTCTATTTGACAATCTAGTTATTTCTGCTTGCTCCTTTAGCTTCCTCTTTTTTCTGCCCCTTTGATGGCATTGCCCTCTAAAATGTGTGCTCTCCTCCTCCTTCTCCTTTTTCTTATGTTCTCCCCAAGCCCCTGTCTCTACCTTCCCCTGACGGCCCTCTCTACCCTCCATCAGCTTCCTTCAGTGGGCCCATCACACTTGGGAGAGGAGCCCACTAGTGAGCAGCACATTCACAGAATGTCTGGAGCAGCCTGAAGTGCCTGGTCATTCAGGCTCTGTTTTAGAATCAGCCTTAACTACCCAAGGAGCTTAACTAGACTCCCCAGGTTCCCTTCAAGTCGAAATAAACCCCTGCACTTACCCTCATCCATCCTCAAATTTGGTGGACAGTCTCCAGGTCTGTGAGGCACAAGAAGCAGGAGAGGGCCTGCCATGTCCTAGGCATCATAGTAGAAATATTATAAATGGTATTTATATCAGTTCTTCAGACAGCAGTGATAAATGGGGTATTTTTTTACTGATTTGTGGATACAGTTACTGAGGCCCAGAGAGACCAAGTCATTCAGCTAGCAAGTGGCTAAGCTAGAAATGCCAACCAGGTCTGATGCTTTGCTGCCTACCATAACTAGTCAAATGTTCATTTAGTTTACCTTCTGTTTGAAATTAAGGAAAACTTTTATTCTTATCATTTTTCCAAGTTATAGCATACCTCTCAGTTTTTAATTATGTCTAAAAGAATGTGTTGCAATAAATTTTAAAAACGAGGAAGCTTTTACTTTGCTAAGAAACTTTTTAGGTTTGAAAATCTGATTAAACTTTAATTAGCAGTTCTTGATATCTAATATTTTTAATAACTTTTTCTGACTATAAAAGTATGTATTCTGAAGAAAATTCAGATAATATAATGTAAAGGACAAAATAAAAATCACCTGTAATCTCACCACCCAGAGATAGCCACTGTTAATGTCTTGTGTATTTCCTTCATCTTTTTTTTCTATAAAATATATATTTGCAAAATTAGAATCATAATGTGTATATTAGTCAGGGTTCTCTAGGCAAGCAGAGCCAACAGGAGATTCTGTAAATATAAGATTTTATTAAAGTGTCTCATGCAACTGGGGGGATGCATGAGTCCAAATTCTTTTGGGCAGACTGTGAGCTGGCAACTCCGATGAAGGTCTTTGATGAACTCCCCAGGAGAGGCTGGCTGGCTGAAGAAGAAATGAAAATTCTCTCTTCTCTCTTAAGTCTTCAACTGATTGGATTAAATCCAGCTGATTGAATTCTCTTACTGTGGAAGACACTCCCTTAGTTGATCAGCCACAGATGCAGCCAGTTGACTGATGATTTAATAAACCAGTCTTCTGGTTTATTAACCAGCCACAAAAATGTCCTTGCAGTAACTGTTAGGCCAGTGCTTGCTTGACCAGACAACTGGGCACCATCACCTGGCAAAGTTGACACATGAACCTAACCATCACAATGTGTAGGTAGCTTTGTGTCCTGATTACTTTGCTCCGTATAGTGTGAACTCATTGAATATTTGAAAACATTATCTTAAATTGATGGCTAATATTCAATTTTATGAATGTACCCCATGATTTATCCTTTCTGAGTTATTGCCCGATATAAATAATGCATTCACTGCTAGTATATCAGTGAATCACAGTTGATATTGTCAATTTTTCAAGTCAGCTTAAGAGTTTAAAAACAATATTTTATTCTCTGCATTGAACAGATTTCACTGCATAAGTTTTAGGTCATTTCTTCATTTTTTATTTCTGCATTGTAAAGATTAAATAAAATTACAATATATTTTCATGTAGAAATTGTTTTCTAAAAATCATTTCAAAAGTTGGAACAGCTTTTTATTATTGGATTATTTATTATTGGATTGGTGCTTGGGTTTGTTTTTAGTAAAAATCTACTCCTTTTGAGAGTGTTTTGTTACATTTATTTATTCAATCAGCAAGCATTTATTAAATTCCTTCCAGTACAAGGTGTTAATGACTGCAAGTAAAAAAAAAGAAAAGCATGTATGTTACCTGTACTGCCGTTCAATGCAGGTAACATATATGTAATTAACTAACATTATAGCACAAAGAAAGAAATAGGTACTGAAGAAAAACTGTTAGCAAGATGCTGGGAGAATACAAAGGAAAAACGAGTAATTCTGACCAGTGGAGTAAGGGAAGCCTCCCTGGAAAGGTTGACATTTGAGCTGGGCCTTGAAGCATGGGGAGCATTTCACCTGGAGAAGGCAGTAAAGGATTTTTGAGTCTAAGGGTATAGTATAAAAAAAGCCAGAGAAGAATGAAAGTGCCTGTATATTTGAGGAAAGCACATGTTCCAGAGGGGCTGGAGTGTAACATCCAGGATCATGGAAACAGCTGTAACGGGAATTAGTAGCAGGTAAACCTAGAGAAGGAAGGGGTCAAACAACTGTGGACCAATTAGTATGTGTCTGGCTCTGTGCTGAGAACCTTCTTGCATGTATTATCTCATTTGATTCACCTTACAGTCTTGTGAGATATTAGTATTACCATTTATGATTGGAAATATAAGCTCAAAAAGCCTAAGTGATTCTCCTAAACTCACAAAACTTGTAAAGGGCAGGACCAAAACTGAAACCTAGGCATGAAGTCAGTGTTTTTTTTCCACTACTACACCAGGTTGGAATAAGATAGTAACCCTGAAAACTTTGTTAAGATGTTTAGACTATTTTATAGTTGTTATTTTTTTTTTAATAATGAGTGATATTATTTGACCAGTGAAGATATTGGCAGAATGAAGGATGAGTTGGAAAAAGGAGACACTGCAAGAAGCAAGACAAGATAGAAGACTACCACAGAGGACATGGAGAATCTGAACTGCAATGGCAGTGTAGAGAAAAGAGAGTTGGAGGAGACTTTGAGAGAGAATTACTGCTCTTAGGAGATTGATGGACTGAAGGTGGATAGGAAAGCCTGTCCACCATGGTTTTGGACATACTGAGTTTGAAATGCCTAAAGGAGGACATTTATTTGGAGAGGCTTCATTCAAAGTTGGAAGTGAATATTAAAAATTTGAAGAAGTAAAATGATAATGAGCTCATGTTCTGGGTAGAATTTGGCTTTATGCTGAAAACAGAGTCCAGTAATTTTTTTTTTTTTTTTGTCTAGTTCTACTTTCTGTATAAAGAATACTATAGGTTTAAAAATTCAGGAATTTGTTTTACATTATTTTTAGGTACATTTCTTTAGTTGATTGTTTTAGTATTTTTCATGCGACTCTCAACAAAATATTTACAGATTTTTGAAAATGTGATCCTTAGTGGTCTAAATTAATGAGTGGCTATTCTTAAAATAAATCTTGAGTAGTCTAAAATGTGAAAATCTTTTTAAGGCCTTGTAGATTCTAGTTCACTCACCTATCGAGAAGTCTTGAGGACATTCAGTGTTATCAAGGCTAAACACATCCTCCTGATCAAGAGATTCATGGAAAGATCAGAATGTCTTTACAAATGGCGTATGCTTTTCAGTAACTTTCCCAAAAGTATAATTTTCATTTCCTCTGGCTAACCCTCCATCACTGAGTTAATACCTATAAAGCCTAGTCCAGAATCCTTTCAAATTACTGTAATCAAGTCCTACCATTGTATGAGTTAAAACAGGAATGCTGGTTGGTGTTTTCGGTTTGGTCCAGTTTGGTTTGATTTTAATTAAGATTACTGTTTTTTAAACTTTCAGTCAACAAAATCTTTTATCAGTGATGTTCAAAGCATGTTAATATTTCCCTTTGGGGAAGTGGGTATGAGAAACAGCTGTACTTCCTCTATAGCTCATGAAATCCAATTAGCTTTCTTCCTTTTGCCTGTTTTCTGTTCATTGTCAGTGTCAGTATCCTCAGTAATTTATTCAATGCTCAATGATAGCAATACTATGGTAAGCTGATTAATTGCACACTGATGTGGGAAAGCACCTCTTTTCTCTTTACTGAGCTCACTATATAGTAGGCTCTACTGCCCTGGGCAGTGAATTTTTGAGACTGAGAGGATTTGGACATTGTAGAAAATCACATTATAGACTGATGGTTGATAAAAATTACAGTATCTGATTTTATATCTACAGCATATTATCCAGGCCTCTTGCTTTTTAAGTCTTTATTCTAGATTATTATATATTTTTTGAGAACAAATATTTAGGACTTTGGCCACAGAATAAACCTTATATTCTCAGAATAGAAGCATTAATTATGTGATATATTAGTGAAAGATGTTTATAGTTGTTTTTACAGGTAGTAGCAGTATGATCTAATATACAAGAAATGCTGTGCCACATAATAAGGATTTAGTAAATGCATGTTCAGTTGCTGACATCCCTTAAAGACAACAAATTCTTTACATAAGTTATCGTTGAATTCACAGTCTATTGCTGCTTTGTCTTTGGCTAACGTAAAACACCAGAGTGACTATAAGAGCAATGTCATTAATGCATCTAGAAACCTCTGCTCTAGTTCTGCATCTTTAGAATTGGTAAGTGCTCAGTGATCAACCTCTTTAAAGACTTTCCTTGTTCTCTGGAACAGGGTTTTGCTTCCTCTTGTGTTACCACAGAACTCTGGTCATGCTCATCATAGTACTTTTGCACACTGTGGGTCACAGCCTGTTAGGGAGTAGTGAAATCAACATAAAATGTTGTGATCAGCATCTTATTTAAAAAGAAGTTAGTAAATAGGGTAGCTTATTAAATACCAGTATGTATCAAGCAAAGAAAGAGTAAATATTGTTTCATAAAACTTTTTTTTCTCTTAAACATATATTTCCACATACTAGGTTGTGATACAAAGTATATTTCTTACTGTACATAATGGTTTAAAAATCTTTTGAAACTAATGATAAATCTGTGGTTTTGGATATACAATGTATAAAGCTAATTTGTAATGCAACAAAAGGTGGGGGGATGGAGAAGAAAAGAAACAGTGTATGTGTTTGCTATTCAAGTTAATTTGGTATCAAATCACACGTGATTGTTATAGATTTAGGATGTTAAATTTAAGCCCTATGGTATCCACAAAGAAAATATATGAAATATATATACAGAAAGAAATGAGAAGGAACTCAAAATGGTACAATAAAAAAAATAAATATGAGTGTAGTCATTGATGGAAGAATTGAGAGGCAAAAAAGATATGGCTTACAAAAACCAAACAGCAAAATGGCAGAAGAAAGTCCTGCATCAACAGCAGTTACTTTGCATATAATGGATTAAACTCCAGTCAAAAGGCAGAAATTGGCAGAATGGATTTTAAGAAAAGCGTTACTTGACTATATGCTATATACAAAAGACGCACCCTAAATCCAAAGACACAAGTAAGTTGAAAGTGAAGGGATGGAAAAAAATATATCATGCAAATAGTAACCAAAAGAGAGCTGGGGAAGCATACTAATATCAGATAAACTTGAAGTCAGAAACTGGCAGGGACAAAGAAAATGATTATATTCTGATAAAGGAGTCAATTCATCAAGAAGACATAATGATTATAAATATTATATAACTATAAATGATTATGAATATATTATAAATATATTCTGGCAGAGTCTCAGAATATATTTCAGCAAATATTGACAGATTTGAAGGGAGAAATAGATGATTCTAGCTTAATGGTAGGACACTTCAATGTACCACTCTCAATAATGGATAGGAAATCGAGAGGGAAGATCAATAAGGAAACAGAAGATGTGAGCAATAATATAAACCAACTAGACCTAACAGACATATATAGCACACTTTACCCAACAGCAGCAAAATAGACACTGTTCTCTAGTGCATATGGATCATTCTCCAGGATAGACCATATGTTAGGTCATAAAACAAGTCTCAATAAATTCAAAACTATTGAAATCATACAGTGTGTCTTCTCTGACCACAAAGGAATGACTAGAAATTAATAACAGGGAGAACTGGAAAATTCACAAATGTGTGGAAATTAATACAATCTAAACAACCAGTAGGTTAAAGAAGAAATCAAAAGGGACATTAGGAAATATCTTGGGGTGAATGAAAATGAATGCTTACATTAAAAAAGAAGAAATATCTCAAATCAGAGACCTAACCTCACAACTGGGGGATCAGAAAAGAACAGAAAACTAAACCCAAAGCAAGTAGAAGGAAGGAAATAACAAAGACTACAACAGAGATAAATGAAGTAGAGAATTAAAAATAGAATCAGTGGCACCAAAAGTTGTTTCCTTGAAAATATCAATAAAATCAAATTAACCTTAGCTAGACTAACAAAGAAAAAAAGTGAGAGGACACAGATGACTAAAATCAGAAATGAAAGGAGAGCCATTACTACCAACTTCCTAGAAGGAAAAGTTTATAAAAGAATGCTATAAACAACTGTATGCCAAAAAATTAGGTAACCTGGGTGAAATAGACAAATTCCTAGAAACACACAAACAGCCTATACTGACTCAGGAAGAAATAGATCTTAACAGATCAATAACAAGTAAAGAGATTAAATCAGTCATCAAAAACCTCCCAAAAAAGAAAAGCCCAGGACTAGATGATTACATTGAATATTTTAATACAATTTTATTGTATTCACATACCATACAGTCATCCAAATTATACAATCATTTGTTCCCAGTATCATCATATAGTTGTGCATTCATCACCACAATCAATTTTTTGAACGTTTTTATTACTCCAAAAAAATGAATAAAAATAAAAATACAAGTAAAAAAGAGCACCCAAAACATCTCATACTCCTTCTCACCCCCCCCCATTACTCTTTTACTTTTTGTCCCATTTTTTTCTACTCATCTGTCCCTACACTAGATAAAGGGAGTGGGAGCTACAAGGTTTTCACACAGTCACACCATATAAGCTGTATAGTTATACGATCATCTTCAAGAATCAAGGATACTGGATTGCAGTTCAACAGTTTCAGGTATTTCTTTCTAGCTATTCCAATACACTGAAAACTAAAAAGGGATTATCTATATAACGTGTAAAAATAACCTCCAGAGTGATCACTCGACTCCATGTGAGAGCTCTTAGCCATTGAAACTTTATTTTGTTTAATTTCTCTTCCCTTTTTTGGTCAGGAAGGCATTCTCAATTCCACAATGCCGGGACCAGACTCATCCCCGGGAGTCATGTCCCACATTGCCAGGGAGATTTACACCCCTGGGAGTCATGTCCCACATAGAAGGGAGGGCAGTGAGTTTACCTGCTGAGGGGGCTTAGCAAGAGAAGCCCCATCTGAGCAATAAAAGAAGTTCTTTGGGGATGACTCTTAGGCACAATTGTAAGTAGGCTTAGCCTCTCCATTGCAGTAACAAACTTCAAAAGGGCAAGCCCCAAGATCGAGGACATGGCCTACTACAATGGTATCCCCAGTGCTTGGGAAAATATCAGGAATTCCTCAGCTGGGTTAGTTTAATGTTTCAACATTTTTCCCCAGGCCATCAAAAGACTTTGCAAGTTCTTTTTATTCTCTGCCCAAGTTACTCTGGGATGTATCAGGGTTTCACACTAACCTGTACAAACCAACAGATCTCACCCCCTATTCAAGGTTCCATGTAATTATGGTGTCTGAATAAACTGACCATTCAAGTTAACTTATATAACGTGCTACAGAAAATATAGATTTTGCACCAAATAAACATCTCTTCCTTTGGTCTCAAACAGAATTTGAGGTTTTAAAACACAGTCAGTATCATCCTTTTCCCTTTAGTCTGGTTTATCTTAGTTCTAATCAAGTCCATTTCATTCATACCTCTAATTGAAGTCTGATCTCTTTTTCAGCTTCTTTAACAGTTGCTGTAAGGGGTAATGCTGACATTCATAGCTGCTGAACTCTGGCTCTGAGTCTCAGGTGTCACACAGAAACCCAAATTTCTAGGGCCCAACCAGGTTATACACAAACAGCTCAGCATCTGATAATTTATAGAGACAACTGTTACAACTCATGAATAGATGCGACTGCTATAAGAGCTTACAATCTAGGAACCTTTACTATACGTCTTCTCCTGATAACCTATGCTCTCAGATTCAATTCTCAAGAGTTTGCACATTATAGTTAGTCCATATTAGTGACATGTTATAATGTTTGTCTTTTCGATTCTGGCTTATTTCACTCAATATACAGTCCTCAGGTCCGTTCACCTAGGTGCATACCTCACAACTTCATTTCTTCTTGCCGCCACTCAGTATTCCATTGTATGTCTACACCACAGTTCACCATTTTGTTTATCACCTGATGTACCCTTTGTCCACCTCCATCCATTGCAAATTGTGAATTCTGCTGCCGTAATACCAGTATGCATTATCCACTCATGTCCCTGCTCTCAGTTCTTCCAAGTATATACCCAGTAACTGAGTTGCAGGACCATATGACAACCTCATAGTTAGCTTCCTGTGGAACCCACACTGCCTTCCAGCTGGGCTGTGCTATTCTACCTCCCTACCAATAGGGAATAGGTACATCCCTCTCTCTGCATTTTCTCCAGCACTTTATCCCTCTGTTTTTTGAACAGTTTTATTCACACACCATACAATCCTAAGTAAACAATCAATGATTCCCCATATAGTCACAAAATTATGCATTCACCACCACAATCTATATGAGGGCATTTCCATTTCTTCCCCTAAAGAAAGAGGAAGGGGGGGGGGGGGATAAAAATAAAATGCAATGAAAAGATCAGACACCACCACCACCACCGAGAATCCCATATCATTCCCTTATATCCTCCTCTTATAGACATTTAGCTTCGGTATATTGCCTTTGTTACAATTAGTGGAAGCATCTTACAGTGTTACCATTAACTATAGACTAGTTTGTATTGATTGTATTTTTCCCCTATACCATCCAATTTTCAACCCCTTGCAATGTTGACATTCATTTGTTCTCCCTCGTTGAAAAACATTCTTTTATTTGTACATTTAATTACCATCATTGACCACTCCAGGTTTCGCTAAGTTATACAGTCCCAGTCTTTATCTTCTATCTCTCCTTCTGGTGTCATACATGCCCTTAGCCTTCCTCTTTGAACCATACTCACACTCATTCTTGTTCAGAGTACTTACGGTATTGTGTTACTATCACACACTATTATGCTATCTGTTCCATTTCTGGATGTATACAATCAATGCTGTTGAACCTTCTGTACCCCTTCAGCATCAAATGCCTGATCTCTAACTTCTTTCTGTCTCCTGAAAACCTGTGTTCTCAACTCTCAAATTTTGCTCTCAATGTTAGTCCATATTAGTGAGACCATACATTACCCTTACTGGTAGTCTTCATTTCTACACTCTTCTCCAAACCTCTCCCTCCTGTCTTTTGCTATCTGCCTGTGGTGTTCCTTTTAGTATTTCTTGTAGAATAGGTACCTTGTTCACAAACTATCTCAGCGTCTGTTTGTCTGAAAATATTTTAAACTCTCCCTTATTTCTGAAGGACAGTTTTGCTGGATATGGAGTTCTTGATTGGCAGTTTTTCTCTTTCAGTATCTTGAGTATATTATATTACTGCCTTTTCACCTCCATGGTTTCTACTGAGAAATCCACACATAGTCTTACCAAGCTTCCTTTTGTGTGAAGGATCGCTTTTCTCTTGCTGCTTTCAGAATTCTCTCTTTGTCTTTGATATTTGATCATCTGATTCTTAAGTGCCTTGGAGTCAGTCTACTCAGATCTATTCTATTGCACTTCTTGGATCTGTAGTTTTATGTCTTTCATAAGAGATGGGAAATTTTCAGTGATTATTTTCTCCATTATTCTTTCTGCCCCTTTTCCCTTTCTGTTCTCCTTCTGGGATACCCATGACATGTATATCATGTGCTTCATGTTGTCATTCAAATCCCTGAGACCCAGCTCATGTTTTTCCATTCTTTTCCCTTTCTGTTCTTTTGTGTGTAGGATTTCAGATGTCCTGTTCTCTAGTTCTTGAATCCTTTCTTCTACCTCTTGAAATCTGCTGTTGTGTGTCTCCATTGTATTTTTCATCTCTTATATTGTTCTTTTCATTCCCATAAGTTCTGCCAGTTGTTTTTTCAAACTTCTGAGTTCTTATGTTTGCCCATTGTCTTCTTTATATCCTTCATCTCTTTTGCCATATCTTACCTCAACTTGTTGATTTAATTTTTGAATTGATTTAGCATATTTGTTTGAAGATCTTTAATTAGTTGTTTCAACTCCTGTATCTCATTTGAAGTGTAAGTTTGTTCTTCTGACTGGGCCATATCTTCATCTTTCCTAGTGTGATTCATAATTTTTTGTTGTCTAGACATCTGGTTTCCTTGATTACCACAACCAGATTTTCCCAGACCAGATTGGCCCAGGTTTTAGGAGGAGGCTGTATTCAGTATCAGGTTTCCCTGAGGGTGAGACCCAACAGATGTCAGACTTGCCTGTGAGGCCTTTAGACTCTGTGTTTTTTCTATCCTGCCCAGCAGGTGGTGCTCATCAGTGTGAAGTTCCCCACCAGTGTAAAGTGTTGCGGTGCATTTAATTTTCAGTGGACCGTATCCCAGCCAGGGACTGAGGGTGTCAGAAGTCAAGCTTAAACTGTTTCTGTCCCCCACCCCCACCCCCAGGCCCTGGGGTCTGAGTTCTCTGAAGGAGGGCTGCCACTTGAGCTGGACCCCCAATGCCCCCCCCCTTTTCTTAGGGAAAATAAGCCCTTTAGGGAATTATCTTCTATACTGGAGTTTTTCCTTGGACTCTCTGTCTTAACTCCACCTTTGCCTGGGTCAGTGCTACCGATTGAAAATGTCTCTGATGAGGTACTTAGAATGGGAGGAAAAAAAGGAAAAATGAATTCCCCCTTTCAGAGCCAGTTCCCAGCCCTCCAGTTCACCAGGCAAGAACCAGAGTTGGTACCCCATTCTGTGTTCCCTTTTTCTCTGGACACAGCCCATTTCCAGTATTATGAGTTCAGCCTACTCCAAAAGCCTGTTTTTATTTATTTATGTGGGTTTTTTTTTTTTTTTCCATCAGCCCTGCCTCCTCTCTGCCAGGAGAATGCTCTGGATACCTTTCCTGCTTGCTGCAGGTTTATCTGTGCTTGTAGCAAACATTCAGTAGTCCAAAACTTGTTAATTAAAACCACAATTGGAGCTTCATTGAGCTACATTCCCTTGCTCCCAGCAAGGACTGTTTCTTTGTCCCACAGTGAAGTGTTCCAACTCAGCCTGCCATGCCAGTGGGGGAGGGTTGCCAGCTTCTCAGTTTGGAGTGCTTTACTTACAGTTCTATGCTGCAATCTCAGCCATTCCACCCATTCCAGATTGATGTACAGTGTGTGTTCAGTCACCGATGTCCCTCCATCAGTTGTTCCAGACTATTTTCTAGTTATTCCTGGCTATTTACTAGTTGCTTTAGGGGATTAACTAAATTCCACACCTCCCTTTGCCATCTTACCCCACCTGACTTATGGAATTCTACCAAACATTTGAAGCAGAATCAACACCAATCCTGCCCACACTCTTCCAAAAAAATTGAGGATGAAGGGATACTCTGTAACCTCTTCTTTGAGGCCAACATTAACTTCATATCAAAGCCATATCATATCCCTTATGAATATAGATGCAAAAGTCCTCAACAAAATACTTGTAAACTGAAGCTAACAGCACATAAAAAGAATTGTACGCCATGATTAAGTTGTGTTTATCTCAGGTATGCAAGGGTGTTTCAACATAAAAACATTTAATATAATGTACCATATTAACAGAATGAAGGAAAGAGAAAAACAACACCTGGTCATCTCGGTTAACACATAAGGCATTTGACAAAATCCAGCTCCCTTACTTAATAAAAACACTCAGCAAATTATAAATAGAAGGAAACTTTCTCAACATGGTAAAGGACATATACATAAGCCACAGTTAGCAACATGCACAATGGTGAAAGTCTGGAAGTTTTCCCCCTAAGATCAAGAAGACAAGAATGCCTGCTTTCATGTGACATTGCTGTTCAACATTGTACTGGACATTCTAGCCAGAGCAATTAGGCAAGAAAAAGAAAAAAAAAAAGAAATCATCCAAACTGGAAAGGAAGAGGTAAAACTTGCCCTATTGTAAATGACATGATTCTATACAGATAAAATCTTGAAAATTCCATAGCAAAGCTAGTAAAGCTAATAAATAATTTCAGCAAAGCAGCAAGATACAGTATCAACACATAAAAATCAGTAGTGTTTCTATATACTACTCATGAACAATCTGAAGACGAAATAGAAGTTTCCAATCTCAATAACAACTAAAAAAAAAAAAAAATCTAGGAATAAATTTAACCAAGGATGTAAAGAATTTATACCCAGAAAATGAAAATCATTGGTAAAAGGATTCAAAGAAGACCTCAATAAATGGAAGGACATTCATGGATTGGAAGGCTTAATATTGTTATGATGTCAGTTCTACCCCAAGCAATTTACAGATTCAATACAATTCTAATGAAAATTCCAATAGCCTTCTTTGAAGAAATGGAAAAGCCAATTTTCTAATATATATGAAAGGGTAAGAGACCCCAAATGGCCAAAACCATCTTGGAGTCAAATTGAGAGTTCAGAAATAAACTCTTACAACTATGGCCAATTAATTTTTGACAAGAGTGCCAAGACTGCACAAGGAAGAAAGCATGTCTTTCAACAAATAGTGCTGGAAAAACTGGCCCTCAAATGCAAAAGAAAGGTGGGCCCCTACCTCATACCATATACAAAAATTAATTCAAAATGGATCCAGACCTAAGTGTAAGAACTCAAACTGTAAAAACTCTTAGAAGAAAACAGCGGGAAGCATCTTCAGGACCTTGTGTCAGGCAATGGTTTCTTAGGCTTTAAACCAAAAGCATCAGCAACAAAAGAAAATGTAGATGAATGGGCCCTCATCAAAGTTAAAAACATTCATGCTTCAAAAGACTTTGTCATGAAAGTTAAAAGACAACCTACAGAATGGAAGAAAATATTTGGAAACCATATATCTGATAAGGGTTTGACATCCAGAATATATGAAGAAATCTTACAACTCAACAACAAAAAGACAAACAACCCAATTTAAAAATGGGCAAAAGACTTAAGCAGACATTTCTCCAAAGATATATACAAATGATAAAAAAATAAAATAAAAAATGCTCAACATCATTAGCCATTAGGGAAATGCAAATCAAACCATGAGATACTATTTCATACCCTCTATATGGCTACTATTTAAAAAACGGAAAATATGGAGAAATAGAACACTTGTTTATTGTTGGTGGAAATGTAAAATGGTGAGCCGCTGTGGAAAACTTTGGCAGTTCCTCAAAAAGTTAAACATAGAACTACCATATGACTCAGTAATCCCATTTCTAGGTATAACCCAACTTGAAAGTAGGGACTCGAACAGATATTTGCACACCAATGTTTATAGCAGCATTATTCCCAATTGCCTAAAGATGGAAGCAACCCAAGTGTCCATTAACAGATGAATCAATAAACAAAATGTGGTATACACATACTATGGAATATTACTCAGACATAAAAAGGAATGAAGTTTTGATACATAACAACATGGCACTGTGTGAGGACTTGCAGGCCACCTTGAATGGTTTGTCAAAATACAATTGAAAATGGAAAAGCTGTCTTCAACCACCAAAGGAATTTGTGACCTAGAAAATTACCAGTATGAAGAGGACAGTAAGGAGCACCCCGTGTTCCACCTGGCCACAGCCCAACTATGAGAACTTTCCCACATGCGCTCCACCATGTACAGGAAGGAGCACCTCCTGAAGCACGCTGTGGTGGAAGAGCTTGCCCACACTGTGGACCACAATCTCACCCTGAGCTCCTTATCAGTGTGGCTGCACCAGCCATACATGGAGCATGACACTAAGCTGCATCTGGAAAGCATGCTACTCGAAGCATGACACTAGGCACTGTGTCTTCCCAAAACCCGTCTGCTTTGGGGGTCAGCCTCCAGACACAAGACTTTCTCCTTCCATGTCTCCAAAAGCCAACAGCTTCAGAATTCCCCTCTCTTGTGTAAGCCACAGGGTCATATTCTGGTCTAAGACCCTATGCTCCAGTATGGCCACCCACCGACCTTCTTAGGGCTTTCAGGCTGGACCATTTCCGCAGCTCCCCTGTGGCCTCTCTTTTCCCAGGCACACTGCACATCTATTGCTGCTGCTAGCCATCCACTGTTCAGTGCTATCCATCACTCAGCACTTAACCACCACCACCACCACCACCACTCAGTGTCACCTGCACCTACTCTAAACCCATCACCCATGTGTGCTTCAGTAAAATCAATGAATTCCTGAACAGAAATATTGATCTAGTTTTGTAAATAAGGTGTATTTTATGTATTATGTTTGCACAGAAAAAAAGCCCCAGTTTAATATTTTTACTCTATGTGTGTCTTGTTTAAATTTTTATGAGAATATATCAGTTTTATAATTACAATTAGTTTTTAACATACTGTAAAGTTAACTGAGTAAAGATTGGCACCATACAAATGAAAACTGCCCCCCCCCCCCCAAAAAAAAAAATTACCTGTGCATATTGAGGATGTGACAAGCCAACTAAAGTATCTTCCATGTTGTTATTCTGGCACAGATCTCAGAGTCTGGCATATTTCTGCAACTACTTCCGAGATTAATGTATCTCGTTAGAATAAGAGAAAAGTTAACAGCTTTGAAACGAGACTGAAGAGATTGACCAAAAATCAGGGTATGGAGAAAATACTAGCTACCCAACAGTCTACTTGAAACAGTATTCTTTTCTGTTGCATTGCTTATTACGTGGTTTCTTCATCTGTGTTTGCCTTTTTTCATAAATTCTCTGATCCCAAACTGTTTATTTCTGTGGGTCTTTGCACATAGTGATATTTAATAATAGCTGTTTTGTTTTGTTTTTTAAAGGCACCATATGGATAAGAAGGATTATTGTTTGGCATCATCTCTGTTATTTTTGTTGGCAACACGCACTCTTGAAATCTTAACTCAGTGTTCTAAGGGTGGCACATTTATTGCAGTCCTCTTAATAGATGAGATCCCTTTGTGGTGTAAAGTTGGGAAACAATCTTGAGAAATTAGGTATATGCCTTTTTATAACTTTTTATTATGGAACATTTCTAACATACACAAAAGGAGGCCCAATAGGTTGTGAATCTCTGTGTACTCGCCCTTGCCTCCAACAGTGAGCAACTCATGGTGAGTCTTGTTTCATCTCCTTCATCACCTCCCCCAAATTATGTGTGAAAGCAATGATATAATTCCTTTTCTTTTTTTTATTTTAAAACTTTTCAAGTATGTAGAAAATAGTAACATTATTTTAAAATCTAATCATAAATTCTAAGAAACGTAGGTTGGTGGTTTAGCCTAAAGTTGTGTGAATGAGTTCTTCTGACAGGAACTAGCAGGTAAACAAGATATTCATTTCCCAAGATTTTCATATGATGGTGACAAATGACATTGCAAAACAATTGTCACATTGCAGAGTTGTAACTAGTTCTGGATGCTTAGTTACACAATTGCCAACTCTGTCATCTTCTATAGAGATGGGAACCTTACAGAAATGTAAGGAGTCGGAGCATGACAAACCACTTTTAAGCTTTCCCAACTTTTGTTGTGTATTGTACAATAATCTCCAAACTTTTGACCTCTAGCCAGGCAACACTGGATGTACAACTGAGACTTTTGGAATATTGTAAAACTATAATAAGCCTACTCTAAGACCGCAGCTCAGGGTTGCAGCATGTAACTTAGAAGTCGAAATCTACTTAGAAGAAAAGTACAATAAATAATCATTTACTTGATTAATTTTTATTGATCTTTTTTGGTTTTTATAATGTGGTTCTTGCCCTAATATCATAAAAATACAATTAATTTTAAACTTTAAGGATGTTTAATTCTGTCAAATATTTACTGATACAGATTTTTTCTTCTGTAAAGCCAAATGTGGAGTTTGCCTTGATTTTAACAAGCTAAATTTTGCCTACTTTAAATAATTGAATAGTCAGTAACTTTGCATGTCTCAATTACTTTAAGTTTTTATGCATTCTTGAAATTTTTCCAAAATTAGATGGATAAAAATGAACTTTTATTTTAAATACTGTACACAGTATTTAGTGAAGTACAACACCAGAAATAAAGGCAAACACTTTATGGCCTCACCAAGTATGGACTAACTACAATGTGTAAACTCAGAATTGATCTTAGAACATAGCCTAACGTGGACATAATATTGTAATAGTCCCTATATTGTAAGCTCTTACAGCAGTTACTCTATCCCTGAATTGTAATGCCTATCTCTAACTTTGAGATGCTGATCCCCTAGCGTATAACCTGATTAGTCTCTGGAACAGTGCAATATCTCTTGAAGACACCTGAACTCAGAGCTAGAGTTCGGCAGATATGAATGTCAGTATTAGTGCATACAGCCACTGTTAAAAAAAAAAAAAAAAAGCTGAAAAAGAGCCCAGACTTCAATTAGTGATATGAATGAAGGAGGTCTGGTTAAGACGAGGGCAAGCCAGGCCAAAGGGTGAAGGTGTAAACTGATTGTGTTTTAAAAACTTTCAAACTTCCATATGAGACCATGGGAAGAGATATCTATTTGGTATAGGATCTCAATTTTCTAAACGGTAGAACTCTACAGTCGATTTGTTCAAACACCACAATTGCATGGAACTTTGAATAGGAAGTGAGATACGGTAGGTTAGCATAGGCTGGAGTGAAATAGTGACACATCCCAGAGTAATTTGGGCAGATAATAAAAAATATATTTACAGCCTCCCCCTCCCCAGCCCCGAGGATCTGGGGGAAGGTGCGGATGTGTTGGACATCCTCACCTGGACTGGTGTTGATGTTGTCACAAACATTGGGACTGGCGGTTTGATGTGCTGAGCCTTCGATCATGGGACTTTCCCTTATGAAGCTTGTTACTGCAGAGGAGAGTCTAAACTTGCATATAATTGTGCCTAAGAGTCTCCCCCTGAGTACCTCTTTGTTGCTCAGATGTGGCGCTCTCTCTCTCTCTCTAACTGAGCCATCTCGACAGGTGAACTCGCTGCCCTCCCCACTACGTGGGACCCAACTCCCAGGGTTGTAAATCTCCCTGGCAATGCAGAATATGACTCCCGGGGATGAATGTGGACCCAGCATTGTGGGACTGAGAGTATCTTCTTGACCAAAAGGGGGATACAAAATGAGATGAAATAGTTTCAGTGGCTGAGAGATTTCAAATGGAGTCGAGAGGTTGCTCTGGTGGACATTCTTATGCACTATATAGATAACACGTCTTAGGTTTTAATGTATTGGAATAGCTAGAAGTAAATACCTGAAACTACCAAACTCCAACCCAGCAGTCTGGACTCCTGAAGACAATTATATAATAATGTAGATTACAGGGGGTGACAGTGTGATTGTGAAGACCTTGTGGATCACACCCCCTTTATCTAGTGTATGGATGAGTAGAAAAATAGGGATAAAAACTAAAGGACAAATGGGGTGGGATGGGGGAATGATTTGGGTGTTCTTTTTTCACTTTTATTTTTTATTCTTGTTCTGGTTCTTTCTGATGTAAGGAAAATGCTCAGAGATAGATTGTGGTGATGAACACGTAACTGTGTTATCATACTGTGGACAGTGGATTGTATACCATGGATGATTGTATGGTGTGTGAATGTATTTCAATAAAACTGAATTTAATTTAAAAAAAAGTATATGCCAAGCCATTTTTGGTATAATACAAGGAGGTTGTCCCATACACAGTGGTCAAGATTGAGGTTGGGGGTGGAGATAAAGAGATGGCGTAGGTGAAAGTCACATGAGAAGAGTGTCATGACTCCAAAAATGTTGTGATTCATAGATCTAGGTCTGTTTCAGTCAGAGATATATCACCATTCTTGCAGACTCCTCTGTTGGAAACCTAGAACTCTTCACCTTTCCTCTTTTATTCTCTAGATCCAGTAAATAAATCCCTGTCAATTATTTGTTTTGAAAAAATCTCATGGCCTTATCCTTTCCATTCCCATGGCCAGGGCATCAGTTCTAATCATTTTTGACATACATCTAGACCCTAATAACACTTGAGAAAAAAATGAACTATTGCGTTTTGACCATGCTATTTTATATGCATTTAATCCTTAAAACTGTCCTGTGCGGTTGGACAGTTATCTGAATTTTTCATGTTGAAGAAACTGGGCAAACTCCAAGTATATTATACTGCTAAGGGATCTCCTTGCTGTGAGTTTTTCTTCCCTTGTAATGCATTCCATACAGGAATGCCAAGATAATCTCCTAAAAATATAGCTTTTGCTATAATAACTTAATAAAACCTATAATTGATTTAGCACTTTACAGATTACCAGGAATTTTCATATGCATTATCTCATTTTATGCAAACTACTCTGTGAGGTTCACAGTATCATGTATGTACCTTGCAAAATAACCTGTAATGACTCCTATGTCCCATCAAACTAATTATAAACTGTTAACATTGTTGGCATTTCACACTTTATGCTATGTCTCTATTACATAGCATAAACAGAGAGCTCTGTTCAGTCCTGTTTCTAGTGTGACCTGGAGTTCCTTTTAGCCAGGTGAACTTCTTTAGAATCCTCTCCGGCTACCATTCTCATTTGTTCACTAACGTCTGCTCAAAGCACAGTTCTCACCTCGCTCCCTTTCCTCCACTCTGTCCTCTAACTTTTCCATTTCTTTCTTTCTTCATATCTGTTTTTCCTTCTTGATTTCCATTGTGATCATATATGTTTGTACTCAAGTGTGTGTGTATATATATGTATATGTATATGTATGTGTATTTAATGCTATTTTATTGAAATATGTTTTCACACCATGCATTCCATCCAAAGTATACAATCAGTGGCTCACAGTATCATCACATAGCTGTGCATTAATCACCATAATCAATTTTAGAACATTTTCGTGACTACAGAAAAAGAAATAAAAATGAAAAAGAAAACCCCCTTAGCCACCCCCACCCCCACCCCCCCCCATCATTGACCCCTAGTGTTAGTGTGGTACATCTGTTACTGTTGATGAAACAATGTAAAGATATTTGAGTGTATATTTTAAATTTGCTTTTTCCTAACTTTGAAAGTAATATGTGTTTATTGCAAAAATATTATACAGGGTATTTTAAAGTGAAAAGATTACTCCTCTGGCTTCCCAATCCCAGTCCGTAAAAGTAAACACTATGACGTAATTTTTCTTTGGCTAAAGAAGAACACAGGCACACACACACCTGTTAGCACACATGAGATTGTACTCTATGCTATATATTTTATATAGACACACATTCCCACACACTGTTCTTCAGCTTTCTTTTTTCATTTGACAATATATCTTAGAAATCTTTCCAAGTCAGTGAATATAAGTGATTACATTTAAATATTTCTCTTTGTAATACATTGCCTCAAATTGTTTTATGTCAAATTGTTATATACATATACAACTTTCCTTCCTTCACAAAAAGAAAATGGAGACTCTTCAAGGGCAGGAGTAATTACATATTCATTCTCTTTTCCTTTCCTTTACTCTTTGTGTAAAGGATGCATGTTTTGCTATTGGAAAATCAAAAATATTTCAATTTTATAACCTTTAACAAGCGTACAATCTAGTAGATAAGATACCACATTTATACATATAACTGTAATGCAAGGAAGAAATTGAGAACTGAGAAGTAACACATATCTTTTCCTGGAAAATATAGTCAATTAGATTATTTGAACCAATCCTCTTGCTGAAAACAGTTGAAACTGTTGAATATGTATAAGTAACTATTCTCAGAGCAGCAGAGGGCCGAAGAGATAAGAAATTAAAGGCCAAAACCTAAGACAAAATGAGAGTCCAGAGAGACTTAGAGAACTGAAGCTGCTTTTGCCCCATGGTCATTTGCTAATCCAGGCAAATTTGAACTTTACCTTTGGTTCAGTAAAACTATAAAGAAAGCCAGGAAATGATTAACATACAGTTCAGCATAATGATTTGGGGGTGGTGGGCTCAGGGAATTTCTGGGGTACTCTATTGATCTGGCTGGTGTTTACACGGGTTATTTTCTAAACTGAGTATACTTATTTTGTACAGTTTCTATATGCATATTATAATGTACAACAAAGGATTAAATGTAAAAGAATAGGTTACAAAACAGTATATTAGCATGATCCCACCCGTGTGTATGTACATAATTGGATGTGTGACATAAATATGTATATGTGTTTGGGGTGAAAAAGTGTATGTGTTTCATATGCGTAGAAAAAGATCTGGAAGAGTATGTTCCAAAGTACTAACTGAGGGAACCCTTGAGAAGTAGAATGGGAGTAGGTAGGGAATAAGGAAAGAACTTAAACTGTTTGCTTTATATGAGTGTAGTTAACATTGTTAAATAATGATCATTATTATATTGTCTTTTTTAATGAGATTTTTAAAAGATGATTTCTGCCTCCCCCTATAGATCCTCTTTTTTGAAAAAAAAAGCAAAAACATGTTTCTTCTTCGCTAGACAGTAAGTTCCTAATAGGACTTAGTGTCGTGTTTATCTTTCTATTTTTTGTACCTATTAGATCCTTGGTAGATAGTAGGGAGTCTGTAAATATTAATGAAAAATGAATGAATAAATGTACCTAGGGAAGAACAAAGCGCTGTGGGCATTCAGTAGTTATAACATTTCTTTATAGGCTGTTGTTACACATTTGAATATTATTTTCTACCTGGCACAGCAGTGGGCGTAACGTTGGCACAGTAAATACAGGTTAGTTTGAATTTAACCAACACTTTATGGAACCTGTAGGCAAATGCGTACTCCACCATATGTTGCCACTTTTGATCCCAGAAAGCAGGGAAATTAAAACACCCTCTGATAAACTGAGAAATGAATACCTAATAGATTAGAGCCAAGAGAAGCAATGTGATCTTAAGAGACATAGACTCCCCAGGCAGAGAGATTTGACTATAACCTAAATGAGGATATTGACACCTTTAAAAAAAAACACACATACACATATAAAATCTCCTGAAAGTTACTAATATAATTGTTATGATGCCTAACAAACCACTCTCTGACCAACAGCACCTGCCAGTTTGGGCAAGCCTCCAAATCAGCCTGGCAGGTTGATGTTCCTGTTAATAGAGAGCTGCAGAGCCTGGTGCCATTTTGCACTGCGATCCTGTGCAATTAACTCCACTTGCTCTACTTCCATGTGCACCCAGTTTCCCTCTGTAATTTGCCTTCCCAAGGAGATAACTCACTACCAGGATGATATAGACATTCATTATGCCCAATTCTCCTCTGTTTTTCACTGTAAGTTAATAAAGTCACCTTTTTTTTTAATACATCAGTGTCTCGTGAGTTTGTTAGTGTGTCTGCTTTCTGGGTCCGGATTGAGTATCTGAGTCTTCAAGGCTCAGCAGGGTAAACACTACCTTGCGGGCATACTTTGGCATTGAATGCTGGATTTCCTAGGTGATGCCCATCTGCATTGTTGTGCATCATGTTTCCTTTCAATCCCACACTTCACCAGAATAATTCTTCCCAGGAGCATTACTTTATGAACTTATTATTATTGTGCACATTTCAGTTAGAAAGTACTAAATAATGTTATCTCAGTGACAGTAAATCTTTTTCTTCTGGGTATTATTTGTTTGTTTTGCAAGTTTCGCATCTGTATGGTGGAACGGGCTATATATTACACATGCCACATCATGAGGTCCTCCAGCAACTCACTTCAGGTTCTGGCCTCACAGCCTCTTTTACCTTCACTTCTGGCTCTCATCTCATTATCAGCACTGATCCTGGCATCATACTGCAGCACTTCCTAACCCGGGTCTCTCTTGCAGCAGTGACTCCTAAAGAAGATGGAAGACACAATGCGTTCGACAAGGTTAAGGATAAGAATGCAAGCAGAGCAGGCAACGAATGAGGTTATAGAATTTTTTCTTCCATTCTCATCTTTCTCTCCTTTCTCAAAACCGTTTCAGTAGCATTTGAAAGGGTTTCAAATCCACATGCACTGTAAAGAAAACAATGAAGTTCTCTCTAACATGTTCACCTTACCTATGACTGTAATGGAACTTAAACCAGATTTTAATAAATCATTAATAGCAATTTCTTGCCAAAAAGGATATCAGTGTAGATTACAGGGCAAAACTCATTACAACTCTTAAATGAAACTTGGAATTTTTAAAAGTGAATGTTGTATCAAGTAAGTGTACTACTAGCTATGACTTTATTAAACAGCATCCTGCCCCCTTTAGTCCTGTTTCTTCCTCACTCCCAACCAGGATACTGATCAATAAATTTCACCATAAATTTATCAAGGATTTACCCAGAGCAATTCTGTTATCACTATGATTTTAAATGATAGTATTTTTAATGGTAGATTAACACCTCACCAAGAAAAAATCAGAATAGTAAATACAGAATCTTGAAAAGCCTTATTTTTAACAAATTTGGTTGTTAAAAACTCTTATTTAATAGTTTTAACAATTAAATTGTTTTAATCATAATTTTATTTATACAATGTGAGTTCTGCAGCAAAAATAAGAGACTGTTAGATTATTGCTGTGTAATTCTTCATAAGAAGGCTTTTTTAATCCCTGTGCATTATTACAGAGCTGCTTTTGTGTTTTGAAGCTTAGCCTTCATGATATGAGTGAATTGCTATACAGATAATTATGGTCCATTCCTGACTATTTAGATGCTGATTAACCAGTCAGTTGCCAGAGACATTTTGGGTGTAAGATCAGGAGCTAACTGTAGGCCCTTGATAACAGAAGTTAGCCTGGGAAGCCGTGAAACACTCAAAATCAAGCCCATTACCACTTCTGAGAAGAAAACTCAAAAGTACTTGTCCTGCTTTAATGTATTAGTAAAAGCATCCTATGACGCAAAGGTTAGCTTTTTTGTTTTTTTAAATAAGCCAGGCAGTATGAGAAATTACAAAAAAAGGGGGGGGGATCATATTCCCTTCCTTAAGTGTTTAATTAATGAGGAGATGACAGTCTTTGTCAACATTTATAAAAGTCACCTAGAACTCTTAAAACTACCTGTGTTTCTCAGAACTTACATACATTTTCTCATTTTATCAAAGTGCATTGTATATTATAGAGATTCCTACAAATAGGAAAGTACTTAAACTATGCTATAAATAAGAGAGGAATAGCATGAGCCAGAGAAATACAGCCACCTGAGAAGTAATGAGTGTTTGTCCTACTTCTCTCCCTGCTCCCGCTTCTCATAAGCCCCGGCTACTGCCTTCTTTTTTCTCTTTCCTCCTGCTGAAAGTCCGTATCTGGACTGAACAGAATGAAAAGACAAATGGACTTGTGGAAGAGAACTATCCTGAAGTTGGTCAGCATTATTGGAAGCTGAAGTTTGCAATTTTCAAAATTATGCTAGTATCTTACTTCAGACATTGATATTCTTTGTAACAAAGCCAACTTTGTGCGCAAAGACTCAATGTAAAATTGCAGAGTAGACAGGTTACTTTTCTCTCTGTTCTGCCTTTCTAAATTCTCTTTATGGCATCATCTGTTTTTCTTCAGCCCTCCTGCAGCCCTCTAACTCCTCTGATTCTTGTTATCCCTTTTGGTAAAAAGTTTTCCATTAAGACTTCATATCATTAGGTGAATCCCTGTGTGTGTGTGTGTGTGTGTGTGTGTGTGTGTGTGTGTGTGTCTGTATCTACTTATAGGCGTTTGTTTTTGTTAGTTTGTAAAAAACTTCAGAATATTTCTTTCTAACCAAATAACTCCAACAGTAGTGCTTCTTAAATTTTTAGTATTGTTGACTCCTTTGGCAATCTGAAAATTATTCTCAAAAAATGTACATACACGTGAAATGTTGGGTATTTCATGGTGTTCATGTACCCCCTAGTTTACTATTCATGGATCCCATCTGGGGTTGAAAATCCTTGTCCCCTAATGAAATTCCAATGTTATATCTACTTCCAGGTCACTGGTGATATTTGAAAATATATTCATTCACCAGTTACTCATTGAATCTGTGCCGGGAAGTGTGTAGGGCACTGAGATACACTGAAAAAAATACTGGCCCACCCTTCAGAATTTATAATGTAGTTGAGACAGACAAGTAAACAGGTAATTACAACAGAAAATAGGAGCAATAGTAGGGAAAGCAAAGGATTCTTCATTTCAGACAGGTGTTTAATTTAGCTTTGGGGCTTCAAGAGATCCTCCTTGTAGTGATATCTAAGCTGTTTTCCCAAGTAGAAGGAATGTTGCGTACAAAGTTGAGAGTTACAGACATGTATGTTATGTTGACAACAGCACTGAAATATATATCTGAATGTTATGAAAAGGGTAAATGTTAGATCATATATATGGTAACAATAATTTTTTTTTTAAGAATCCATAGAACTACACTACACAGACAGTGAACCCTAAATTAAACCATGGAATCTGGTTAATAGTACAGTTATAAAAATGTGCTGTCAACAGTTGTAACAAATGTTCCACACCAATGCAAGGTGTTAATAATAGAGTGGTATATGGGAATCCTGTATTTTATGCATGATTGTTCTGTAAACTCACAACTTCTCTAATAAAGGAAAAAAAAGATTTTAATCACTTGAAATTTTAAAAATGCTTATCTATAACTCAAGTGAGAGGGGATATCAAAACTGTGGTGAAAAACGATTCAGAAATTAATAACAAAAACATACATGACTTATCAAACTGTGTACGTGGAAGGAGGATTCCCCCACATACACAAAAATTTTTTGTGTTAATCTGGAAAGCATAAACATAAGGGAAATAAGCAATGCCAAAAAAATCAGAAAAAGAACAAAATTAACTAGGATAATGAAACAATAGTGGCAGGATTAATGAATTAGAAAAACAATAGATTGATAAATCTAAGAGCTGGTTTACTAAAAATGATAAAAGAAAATCAAGATAAAATGGAAATAAGAAATTAGAAACAAAAAGAGTCATACAGCCATAGATGAAGAGGAAACTTTTGAAAAACATATTTGAAAAGAATAGTGTTTTTCAACTCTATGACTACAAATTCAATCTACAAAATGAATGACCAAAACTAATTTTTTTTATAAAAAATGACCAGAATTGGCTCGGAGAGACTAATAGCTGTGAATGACATTGACAAAAATAAGATTAAAAAAGTGCAAATTCCATACACATTTATGAATAAATTCTGTCAAACCTTAAAGGAACAGATGTTTCCTGTGCTATCTAATCTATTCTAAAGCATGGAAAAATGTGGAAAATTTCCCACTTTATTTTATGAAGTTAGGATGACATGTCCAAGTTCTATATATTTTTTTCTCTTTTCCTAACACTTAAAACTATTATAGTAAATCTAAATCAAATATTAGCAAATAAAATTCAGCAGCATATTGAAAGAATCAATATGATCAATTAAGATTTATCTTAACAGAAATCAGTAATATGATAATCACATTAAGAAATCAAAAGAGGAAAGCCATTTTTATTTATTTTATATTAATTTCCAAGGAAATTAAGAAAATAGACAACTATTATAATAAGCATATATAATATTTTGGTGTATGGTAATAATTTTTCAAATCAGTGGGGAAATAATGACTTATTCAGTAAAATTTTTTGAAACTATAGACTAAGATGGTAAATCCATAACATTCTTTTTTTCTTTAAGCTTTTTATTCTGAAATAATTGTAGAACTTACAGGACAGTTGCAAAATTAATAAAAAAAAAAAAAAACCCATACAAAGAACTCTAAACCCCACCCCACCCTGATACCCAGATACACCTGTTTTAACATTTGGCCACATTCACCGTATCATTCTGTCAGGCCATCTGTCTGTCTGTCTATCTATCTATTTTCTGAACATTTGAGAAGAGGTTGTATACATAATGCTCCTTGAACACAAAATACTTCCATGCAATTTTCCTAAAGTAAGAGTATTCACTTACGTAACCACCTTAAATACAGTTATCAAGTTCAGGAACTTTAACATTGATAGAAAGCTTACAGTCTACATTCGAATTTTTTCTAAGTCCCAGTAATGTCATTTTGGGCCTTTTCTCCTCCATTATTAGATCCAGTCCAGGATCGTGTGCTGCATGTAATTGTCATTGACTCTTTAGTTGCTCATTTTTTTATTTGTGGTAACATACACAACATAAACTTTCCCATTTAACCACTTCCAAGCATACCATTCAGAGGGACTTATCACATTTGCAGTGTTCTGCTACCCTCACCACCATCCATTACCAGAACTTTGCTACACCCCAATATGCATTAATAGAAATCCTACACCTGTTACGCATTAACTCTTTGTTCCCCCTCCCTCACTCCCACCCCTGGTAATCTGAACTCTATTTTTTGTCTCTATGCATTTGCCTGTTCTAAATCTTTCATATAAGTGGAATCGCAATTTATACCCTTTGTGTCTGGCTTCTTTAACTTAGCATAATGTTTTCAAGGTTCATCCATGTGGTGGCCTGTAACAGAACTTAACCCTTTTTAAGACTGAATAATATTCCACTGTAATATATAAACTTCATTTTGTTTATCCATTCATCTGCTGATGGACATTTGGGTTGCTTCCACCTTTTGACTATTCTGAATGTAATGCAGCTATGAACATCAGTGGAAAAATATCTATCTTAGTCCTTGCTTTCAGTTTTTTGGGATACATGCCTAGAACTGGGATTGCCAGGTCATAAGGTATTTCTTTGTTTAACTTTTTAAGGAATTACCAAACTGTTTTTCACGGTGGCTGTATCATTTTTCATTCCCACCAACAATGTATGAAGGTTCCTATTTCTCTTCACCCTCACCAGCACTTAATATTTTCCATCTTTTTAGTAATGGCCTTTCCAGTGGATGTAAGGTGATATCATTGTGGTTGTAATTTGCATTTCTCTAATGACTAATGATGTTGCACATCCTTTCATGTGTTTATTGGTCAATTGTATATCTTCTTTGGAGAAGTGTCTACTCAAGTCCTTTGCACATCTTTTAATTGGGTTGTCTTTTTGCTGTTGAGTTGTAGTAGTCCTTTATGTATTCTGGATATTAAACCCTTTTCAGACATACGGTTTCTAAACATTTCCTTCCATTCTGTTCATTGTCTTTTCACTTTCCTTATAATATCCTTTGATCACAAAAGTTTTTTTAATTTTGATAAAGTCCAGTTTATCTGTATTTTCTTTTGTTGCTAATGCCTTTGGTGTAAAGTCTAAGAATCCATTGCCTAAAACAAGATCCTGAAGAAAATTCCCTATGTTTTCCTCTAAGGTTCAGCTCTTAGATTTAGGTCGTTGATCCATTTTGTGTTAACTTTTGTATATAGTGTAAGGTAGGGGTCTACTTTCATTCTTTTGCATGTGGATATCCAGTTGCACAAATGCAGCTGGATGAAGAGACTACTCTTTCCTCATTGAGTGGACTTGGCATCCTTGTCAAAAATCAACTGATCATAGATGTGTCAGTTTATTTTTGCTCTATCTTAGTTCTGTTCTATTCATCTATGTATCTGTCCTTGTGCCAGTACCACACTGCTTTGATTACTATACCATTCATTATTTATTCTTTACATCCAAATATATTCCAGGTGAATTAAAAATTTTAATGTTAAAAATTGAAGCCAAATTATGAGAAGAAACAATCTGTGAATATTTATAGTTCCTTATATTCTGGTATGCCTTTTCAGTTATTTCAAAAGGAACTGTGCTTGGGATGATTGATGAGCTGAAACATAATGTTGCCCTTTTTTGAAACAATAAGGACAGAAAAACCTGCCTCAAATTACAAACATTCAGCAAAACATAACATTTGGAAGACAAATTTGAAAGTTCTATAAACAAAGAACTAAAATGTCAAGGGGAAAAACCCCACATCATTACTTGATACATTTTGTAGCCAGACCAGCTGTAATCTTAAAACTCACTAATATTTTTCAAGTGCTTACTGAGTGCTAAATATTGTTCTGGTGCTTTCCATGTATTATCTCATGTAGTACTCCAAACAATTATATGAGGTAGGTACAGGTAGTATTTTACATATTTTACAGGTAACAATACAGAGGCAAAGAAAAGTCACATTAGTTTGCCCTAGGGCATCCAGCTAATAATTGGCCAAGCCAGGATTCAAACCCAGCCTGGTCCCAAAGTCTATTTCTTAACCATTAGGCTATACCAAACATGCCTCATAATTTTCTGATTTATTAAAGTTCTCAAAAAAGTTCGTGAAGATTAATTGAGGGAGGGAGAATTTAACTTAATCTGTCTGAAGAATAAATTTGGATGATAACTTCCTGTCATAACTGGAAATCCATTTGGAAGTCTGTAAGGAATCCTTTTCTCACCTACATGCAGTCTTTGCCAGAAGAGCTTCAGGAGGAGTGCTTGGAACTCAAGTTTTCATTCAGTTGCCAAAATAATTTCCAGAAAATCTCTTTGAAGAATTTTTGAGTAAAATATTTCCCTATTTACTGCAAAACAAATGAGTGCACTTTGAATGTCATTTACTCATTTCGTCAATACACATTTGCAAGGCTGATTTTTCTCCATTCATGACCGTGAAAGCAAAGCAGTGAGGGCAGCTTGGCCCACACTGAGTTCTCTTTCCCACATCGTTTAGGTTAAAGGGCAGAAAGATTCTGTCAAGCAGGACTACTCAGTGCTTGTGTTGTTATCACATAATCAAGGTTTTTAAGCAGAAAAAAATTTCCTCCCAATACTCCATATTTTTATTTTATTTTAATTTGAGATAAACATTAAAAGCAGGTCTGAGATTTTTAAGCTTATTTAGTGATATCATAGACTTTTAAAAAAAACTGAGAAACATTGTTTTGTGTTTATGCTTATTGGTTTGGAAATGTAACAGTTTTCACAATGTTTTTTTTAAAAACAGCATGCCTTTCTCCACCAGAACATATTTTTTTAGACCTCTTACATCTATTTTAATTAGAGGATTGAGATACTCTTATAGTCTCATGATACTATTGACTTTCTATTTTTCCTTGTATTTTAAAAATTAAATGTAATGAATCACTATTGATATATTGCTATTGAAATGTTTACAGCCTAATATAAAGCCTATTATTTCCTTATTGTATGTGAACATTTATTAACTTAAAATAACCCACTTTTACTTGTTTCACTTTATCAAGAATTTGTATTTGTCAGAAATTATAGATATAATTTCTTCTGATCCTCCTTTATATTATCATGTCTCTTCTAACCATTTTTAGTAAGTCAAAACCTTTTAGTAAGTTTTTATATTTTAAATCAACCTGAATCCTGATCTTTAAATCTTTAAGCTTATTTTAACAGTTTGATAACACTGCCTACATACACTAAATGTTTACCAGGTGACAAAAAACAGCATGCACAATATGATATTTTTATAAAATATAGTTTAATCTATGTTATACTGTTTGGAAAAGGCTCTAGAAGGATATTTACCCAGCTGTTAAAGGTGGTTATCTTTGATGGTGGGACTGTAAGTGATTTTAATTTTTGTTTATCTGTATGTTCAAAAGTTTCTATAGTAAAAATGTTTTATTTCCATAATAAAAAATCTTCAAGTCAGCCATAAGACAAAGTAGACAAATGTCAACAGCTTTCCTATATATCAGCAATACAGATTAAAAAGTATAGGGGGGAAATAAGCATGTTAATAAAAATTCCATTCTCAGTAATAGCAAAATACATTAAATGTCCAGAAATGAACTTAAGGAATGTATAAAGAGCCTTTTCAAAAAGAAGACTTAAATGTTTCTGAGATACTTGAAACAATGGAAAATTATACCATAGGTCTCAAAGGAAAGTCAGGGTATTAAATCGAAGAGATTGAGTATATTTAAATACTGATGAGAAGAGTTATACACACTGAGTTACACACACCGAGTTATACACAATGGAAGAAACACTCTTTCTTCAAGTAGAATCAATATGATTTGGTGCCTGAATAGCTATGGAGCTTGGGTAAGAGGTACTCAAATTTTCAACTTAATGCCTGGGCAGAAGAAGATACTATTAACTAATATTAGAAGTAATAGTAACTATTTATTGAGTGACTATATCAGACATTGTGATTGTTATTTTCATAAATGAGCCAATTTAATCTTCACCACTATCTGCAAATTATCTTTATTAACCTCCCTTTTTTAATTAAAGAAACTGATTCTTGTTTGGTAAAGTTAAGTCTGTTGTCCAAGGTTTGACAGAGACTAAATGTCAGAGCTGGGATTTGAACTTAGACCTGTACAACTCCAAAATCTTTTTTCCCTGTGGTATACGACCACCACAAGACAGAGACTCTAGAAGGGGAAGCAGGCTTACAGTTAGGACAGTCTGGCTTTTTAATATGTTGAGTTTGAGGGGTTTATACCTTTATCAATTTGGAGATAAACATTGTCAGTTTGTAGGTAAACTGTTGGAAATATGGTCTGAAGTCTAGAGAAAGAGTCAGCTGAAAATATGATCACAGGTGCCATCTGGAGATAGTTGAAGCCATGCAAATAGATGACATTGCAAGGGGGGATGTAGTCAGCAAAAAGAGGACAGAACCAATTCTGGGAACACCAACTTTTAAGAAGCAGATGGTTAAAGAGAAGCTAATATATGAAACTACAAAAGGTTGGGAAATTAGAAGAAGGATGTCAGTTTTAAGCCATACTTTTTCTCATATTTTAATATCCCTGAAATCAAGGTGTATCTTACTATCACTGAGGTCTTACTGTTGGCAGCATTTTTTTTTCTTAGTAGTGCATCGAATAATGGGACATTTTATAACTGAAGGGGTATTTTAATCTGGCGGTTGATGGTTTAAAATCAACTGTCCATTTCTAAATTATTTTGTAATGAAAGCAAACATTTAACCTTTATAGTCCATTTAAACAGTGTATAAATTAGATTAAATGGATTGTTAAATGTTGGGTGGACAGTGCAAGAGTTAAGAGCTCAAGTCCTGCTGTAGAGCAGGGTCATTCAAAGGTCCCTCACCTATCAGCTCAACTGCAACTGTGCCACTTGGGTAAATCACTTTACCTCCTTAAGCCGTCAGTCAATGAAAGCTATTATCGTTGTTTTTCAGATTGAGAAGAAATAATGTCCTTCCCCTCCCATCCTGGCACACTGCAATGTCTCTTTAGGTGAAGCTAGGTTGTATCGAAAATAGGCAAGTGGGAAGGGAGCTTGTGCACACTTGTGTGAGCTGCATATTACCTTGTCTTGAAGGATGTTGAGCTGTGTTTTATCTGCTAGAGAATTTGAATTAGCACATGTACATAGATTCTGAACCTTTTTACGCCCAGCCCAAAGCCTTGCTTTTAGTAGATGCATAACAAAGTACTGTTTGATAGACGTCCAAACCTGAGGGACAAGCTTTCATTTTGCTTTGAGTTAAAAAAGATGCAGTCTTTGTTGATGGGTGTTTGGGGGATTCCTGCAATATGTCTCAGATGGATTGTGTGGTTTTTTTTTTAACTCTCCATTTTAACTCTGATCTGTTCCAGGGGATTTTGTAGTTTTTCAGATGTCATACTGGGTGAAAAGTGGTAGCTACATGAACTTCGGGTAGGGGATGCCGATGATGTTATGATCATATACCTTGGATATTCTCTGAAGCCAGCATCTCATGTGACTTGCCTTTATTATGCAATTGCTAAATTATTATTGTGCCTTTCCTCCAGAAAGCTTAAGATGAAGTCACAGAGGCAGTCTTATTTACGAGGTAATTATTATTCCCGTCTCCTAAATCTTTCACTATGCAAGAAGAATTCTGAAAGAAAAAGTTCATTCCTTTAGGGAAAACTGATTTTAAAGCACTATGGTGCATTGAATTGACAATTCCCACAGACTTTTGTTATGGTAGTCATAGTCATTATAGCTTCTTTCATAAGATTATTTAGTGTTTTGGAAGCTCCTCAGAAAACCTAGAATATTTTCAAATCTGTGTAAGTTGAAGCATCTAATTCACTGAACTAATTTAACTTGTTTTAGTCAAAATTCACCTCTTAGAATTTGGCTTCTAATTTGATCCTTATTGCTGGCAAATTATTTCATTAACTTTACATTTAATAATTCAAATTCTAATACCTCTGTTGTTCACATCTATGTTTCAATAAATCATGTTTAAAGTTGTCTAAAAACAAAGGTCTTATCCATTTTTCATATTCTATTTAATGGGTGAATGCATGTCATTGCATAGAATTTGAATCATTAGTGTGCCACGGAACATTTTACCAAGACATGTAATGCGTCATCAGATAATTGAATTGCAAAGATAGCTGTAAATGGAACCAGTTTACAAAAGTAAATAGTGTCCCCTTGTAAAAGAAAGAAAAGTAACAATGCTCATTCAGATTCTGAGGTTTTATTCATTCTGACTTGCTAAAAGAAAGAAATTAAGCAAGTAAATAGCATGTACTTCCCCATATATAGCAAATCCTGAATCATTGCCATTGTTTTATGTCACTGACCCACATTGGTTCTATCCTGTATTTTTTAAATCTGTGCATCTCAGATTTTTTTTTTTTTTTTTTTTTTTTTTGGTGAAATGAAGGACTATAATTTAATTAGTTCATAAATCCCTCCCATTTCTAAAATGCTAAGGATTTAAGCCTTATTTCCTTTTGGGCCGTCATCTTCTTGCTGATTGTTGTGGCCGAGTTGTCTGGAATCAGCTTCCGTGGTGTGAGAGACTGACTGAGCCTGTGAAGTTCTGGGAAGGCAATTTGATCCAGGGATCAATCTATTCATTCAGCAGACACTTACTATGCCTGGTGAGTTCTAAAGGAGCTCACAGCCTAATCAAGGAGTGGTAGTTTTAAAACATGGCCCCCAAAGTTCTTTGACACTCCTCCCATCTTTTATAAGGTAGGGCTCTACCTTCTCCCCTTAAATCTGGGCTCTGAAACTACCCGACAACAGAAAATGGCAGAAGTGAGACAGTGTATGAGTTTCTGGGTCCAGGCCTTAGGAAACCAGCAGCTTCTACTTCCTGTATCTTGGGGCACTTTCTCTTGGAACCCAGCTGCCATACTGTCAAGAGGTCTAAACTGCTCTGTAGATAGGAACCACCAGCCAACACCCATGTGTCAGCTATATGAATGAGCTGTCTTAGAACTGGATACTCCTGCTCCAGAAGAGCTACCCCTGCTGAGCTGCATGGAGCAGAGATGAGCTATCCCCACTGAGCCCTGCCCAAATTGCAGATTCATGAGCAAAATAAATGGTTATTGTTGCCTTAAGTCACTAAGTTTTGCAGTGATTTGTTGCCATAACAAAGAGATAGACACATAAGCAAGCAATTTTGAAGCAATATATACTTACAATGGCAGAGATGTGTGCAGGGTATCATGGAAACACTTAGGAGAGACACCTTCCTAATCCTGCTTTCATTATCAAGGAAGACTTCCTCAATGAGATGATGACTGAACTGAGTATTGAATGAGTAAAGGTTAGCCAGGTGGGGAAGAGAGGGTGGGGTGTTCTGGGCAGAGGGGACAGCAGTGTGATTAGAAGTCAAGAGGCAGGAAGCAGCATGGTATGCATGAGGAATTATGAGCACTTGGTTGTTGCTGAAGCATAAAGCTGGGACAGGAAGTCCTGAGTGATGTAGCAGAGACGTTGGCAAAGATTGACTCACAGAGGGTCTTGCATGCCACATGAAGGCATATTGTGTATAGAAAATTTGTAATTTTTATTTTTATCTATTTATTTATCATTTTTTTTGTAGAATATAACATATATACATAGAAGTATAACTTTCCAAGTTCAATTTAACAAGCAGAGAACAAATTTCAAAAAATATTATAGGTTACAGTGCCATAGTTTCAGTTATTTCCTTATTGTAAAATATAACATATATACAAAATATGGTAGCTTTCAAATTACAATTTAACAAGTAGCTGTAGAACAAATTTCAAAAGGATGCTGTGGGTTACAGTTCCACCATTTCACTTCTTTCCTTCTAGCTATTCTACTACCCTAGCAACCAAGAAAAAGAAAATTATATAAAGATTCAGTATTCATAATCCTTTGTTAAATTCCATCTTATCTGTTGCTACCCCTTCCTCTAATTTAATCACTTTCCCAATTTTCAGGGATGTCTAGGCAGGGACCACCCTAACTTGTTCATGTTAAAAAGGGGTGTCGACTTTATGAGAAAAGGGGACACATCTAGTTGATGTTCTTGAAGAGGCTATTGCCCCTGGGTTTTTGGGACTTAGCTGGCATAGGAGTTCTCTGAAGAATTTCAGTTTCTGAAGCATTAACTTAGTGAGTGAAACCTTTATAGAGTCTCAGATAGGGATCCAGGTATTCTTTAAGGTTTTCAGGTCCACTGTTGACTTGGGCTTATCATACTGTAATTATTTTACATATCTAAGTTAAGCTTGCATAGGAGTAACCTCCAGGACAGCCTCTTGACTCTGTTTGAATTCTCTTAGCCACTGAAGCCTTATTTTATTGCCTTTCTTTTCCCTCCTATGGTCAAAAAGGCATTCTCAATCCCTTGATGCCGGAGTCAGGGTTGAGGTCGTTCGCGGAATCCGTGTCCCACGTTGCCAGGAAGACTCATTCATCTGGGGGGTCCTGTCCCATGTCAGGTGTAGGATGATAAATTTATTTGCAGAGTTAGGCTTAGAGAGAGAAAATCCACAATTGAGCAACAAAAGAGGTTCTCTGGAGGTGACTCCTAGTCATAATTATAAGTGGGCTTAGCCTCCTCTTTACAACCGTAAGTTTCACCCAAGCAAGCCTCAAGATTGAGGGGGGGTTCCTAAGTTCACATAGCATATGTTATGTCCACGATAATCCATCCATATCTCACATTATCATCACTTAGTTGTACAGTTCTCATCACTCTCCATTTTAAACAAGTCTCATGACCAGAAACATCTCATAGCTGTTGTCAGCCTTTAATTATTTGTCCCTAGTATTTGTGTAATACTAGTGTGGTATTCCTATTAATTATAGTCCCTAATATGCAATGTGTAGATTTTTCCCATGTACCCTTCTGTTCTCAACTCTCTGTGCTGGTGTCATACCTTAGAGGTTTATCATGCAAGCACCAATCTATATTCGTGGTGCTGATCTATGGGAAACATGCCTTTAAACAACCCCTTTCATTTCTATTCGCCTCCAATACAGCTCTGGTACTTATAATCCCATTAATAATTTTTATTATTATTGTATTTTATGTAGCATTGAGCAATGCTGTTGCAGACAGATCTTTCTATCAGCTGTGGTGAAGGTGGATTCGAGTGTTTTCATACTGAAAGCAGGAAGAGCAATTAGGTGGCCGTTTTAGTACTGAGGCAAGGGCATTAAACAATAATTCCCTGTTCTCTTCTCCCAGCCCCTGATAAACTCTGAACTACTTTCTGCCTCTATGAATTTGGTTATTCTATATATTTCATATAAATGGAATCATGTAATATTTGTCCTTTTGTGTCTGGCTTATGTCACTTAGCATAGTGTTGTCTGGGTTCATCTATGTTGTAGCATGTATCAGAACTTCATTCCTTTTTAAGATTGAATAATGTTCTTTTATATGTATATACCACATTTTGATTATCCGTACATCTGTTTAAGCACATTTAGATTGTTTCCACCTTTTGGCTATTGTGAGTAATGCTGTGATGAACACTGGTGTACAAGTATCCGTTTGACTTCTTGATTTCAGTTCTTTTGGTTATATACCTAAAAGCGGAATTGCCTGATCATATTGTAATACTATGTTTAACTTTTTGAGGAACTGTTCCAGTTTGCTAATGTGGCCATTTTGCAAAATACCAGAAATGGATTGGCTTTTATAAAGGGGGTTTGTTTACACAGTTACAGTCTTAAGGCCATAAAGTGTCCAAGGTAAGGCATCAACAATCAGTTACCGTCACTGGAGGATGGCCAGTGACATCCAGAACACCTCTGTTAGCTGGGAAGGCACGTGGCTGGCGTCTGCTCCAGAATTCTGGTTTCAAAATGGTTTTCTCCTGGGATGTTCCTCTCTAAGCGGCAGCAGCAAGCTCCTTCTGTCTGAGCTTCTTATATAGGACTCGAGTGGTTTAATTAAGACCCACCCTAAATGGGTGGGGTAACACCTCCATGGAAATTATCCTATCAAATGTCTTTCCTGCGTTTGATTGAGTCACATCTCCATGGAAACAACCTAATCCAAAGATTCCAACCTAATCAACACTAATGCATCTGCACCCATAAGACTGCATCAAAGAACATGGAGTTTCAGGGAACATAATACATTCAAATTGGCACAGGAAATAACAAACTGTTTTCCACAGTGGCTGCAGTGTATGAAGGTTCTAATTTCTCCACATCTTTGTCAACACTTGTTATTTTCCTTTTTTGAAATAGCCATCCTAGTGGGTGTGAAATGGTATCTCCTTGTGGTTTTGATTTGCATTTCCCTAATGACTAATGATGATGAGTGTATCTTTTCATGTGCTTCTTGGCCATCTGTATATCTTCTTTGGAGAAATGTCTATTCAAGTTCTTTGCCCATTTTTTAAATGGGTTTTTTTTTTCTTTTAGTCATTGAATTCATTTCTTTATGTATTATAGATATTAAACCCCTATCAGATACATAGTTTCCAAATATTTTCTCCCATTCCGTTGGTTGTCTTTTCACTTTCTTTATAATGTCCTTTGATGCAACATTTTAATTTTGATGAAGTCTAGTATATCTATTTTTTCTTTTGTTGCTCATGCTTTTGGTGTCATATCTAAGAATCCACTGCCAATTACAGTTCCCTGGAAATTTTACCCTATGTTTCCTTCTAAGAGTTTTATGGTTTTAGCTCTTATATTTAGGTCATTGATTTATTTTGAGTTAATTTTTTTATATGGTGTGAGGTAGAAGTGCAGCTTCATTCTTTTGCATGTGAACATACAGTTTTCCCAGCACCATTTGTTGAAGAGATTATTCTTTCCCCATTGACTGGACTTGGCACCCTTGTCAAAATTCAATTGACTGTGGATGTGAGGGTTTATTTTTGAACTCTCAATTTGATTCCATTGGTCTATATGCCTGTTCTCGTGCCAGCACAAAGCGTTTTGATTTTTGTAGCTTTGTAGGAAGTTTTAATTTCTGGAAATGTGAGTGCTCCAACTTATAATTCTTTTTCAAGATGGTTTCGGCTATTTGGGTCTCTTGTAATTCCATATGAATTTCCCATTTCTGCAAAAAAAGGCTCCTGGATGTTTAATGTTCAGTATTGCATTAAATCTGTAAATCACTTTGGATAATATTGACATCTTAACAATTTTAAGTCCCCCTGTCCATGAACATGGAATGAGATTCCATTTATTCAGGTTTTCTTTAATTTCTTTCAGCAATTTTTGTAGTTTTCAGTGTACAAGTCTCTCACTTTGGATTAGATTTATTCCTAGGTATTTTATTCATTTAGATGCTATTGTAAATGGAATTGTTTTCTTGGTTTCCTTTTCTTATTGTTCATTGCTGGTGTATAGAAACACACTGATTTTGGGGTGTTGATCATGTGCCCTGCAACATTGCTGAATTCATTTATTAGCTCTACTAGCTTTCTTATAGATTCCTTTGGATTTTCTATGTCCAGGATCATGTCATCTCTACACAGAGATCATTTCACTTCTTCCTTTCCAATTTGGACGGCTTTTATTTCTTTTTCTTGCCTAATTGCTCTGGCTAACACTTCTAGTACAGTGTTGAATAGCAGTGTCACATGAAAGCAGGCATCCTTGTCTTGTTCCTGATCTTAGAAGGGAAGCTTTCAGTCTTTCACCAGTAAGTATGATATTAGCTGTGGGTTTTCATATATTCCCTTTTTCATGTTGAAGATGTTCCCTTCTATTTCTAGTTTTCTGAGTGTCTTTATCAAGAAAGGATGCTGGATTTTTTCAAATGCCTTTTAAGTTCAGTTTTAACATATTGAAATTGAGGAGTCTATAGCATTCATGTAGAGAAGTCCATTGAGGCTATTGGAAACACAAGTAAAAAAATTAAAGGAGATTTAAGCTGGAAAAAATATTTGGCATTCATGGTCACAAAGGTGGTAGTTGAAATTATTTATGGATGAGCTCACCCATGGTAAGACTGTTCAGTGGAAGAAGAGGGTGAGTATGAAACCCTTGCCTCACTCTGACATCTTAAAGATGGTCAAAAGAAAATGAGTATACAAAATAAATGGAGTAAGAATGATCCCAGAAGTTCTAGGAGAACCAAGAGGAATTGTCACAGAAACCAATGGAGTAGAGTTTCAAGAAGAGGGTAATCTCCTGTGTCAAATGTAAACAACCTGTGCAGTAAGAGGAGGATAGATGAAAGGTCATTGATGGCTTTAGTCAGACTGTGTGTGCCGGTTTGGATGTATTATGTCCCCACAAAAGCCATATTCTTTCTTGCAATCTTGTAAGGGCAGACATTAATCTTCTGATTGAGTGTTTCCATGGAAATGTGACTCAATCAACTGTGGGCTACACCTTTGATTAAATTCTCTTCATGGTGACAGGGACCCCACCCATTCAGTGTGGGTCTTAATTAAGTTGCTGGAGTCCTATAAGAGAGAGACATTTTGGGAAGGCCGTTGAAAACTGATGCTTGGAGATGTGGACAGAAGGACATTTGGAGATGCTAAGCTAAGAGATGCTAGCCCAGAGTTTGTTCCGGAGAAACTAAGAGAGGACCCCCCCAGATGGTTAGATGCATAGGAGCTGAAGAGGCTAAGAAAGACAAGCCCAGAGACATTTTGGAGAATGCCGTTTTGAAACACAACCCGGGAACAGGAGACACCAGCCATGTACGTTCCCAGCTGACAGAGGTGTTGCGGACACCATCGGCCATTCTTCAGTGAAGGTATCTTCTTATTGATGCCTTAGTTTGGACACTTTTATGGCCTTAGAACTATAAATTTGTAACCAAATAAACCCCCTTATAAAAGCCAATCCATTTCTGGTATTTTGTGTAACAGGAGCGTTAGCAAACCAGAACTCTAAGTAAAGCCAGGTATCAGTAGATTAAGAAGTGTAAGGAGGAAAGTAAATAGACACAGATAATACAGTCAAGGGAATGAAGAATAGCTAGAGAAGAATATAGGGTCATGAGAGGTTTTTTTGCTGGTGGCTTTGTGATGGTTACTGTTTTGGGGGGCGGGAAAGACTGAATGGATTTAAATGCTTTTATTACTCAGGGAGCTCATGTAAGTAAAGGGGAAAAGATGGAAGAGAGATGAATAAGAAGGTGTGATTCATGCAGAAGGGTCCCATTGGAGATAGAAGGGAACAGGGTCAAGGACAATCCTTTGAGATTGGAGGAATACAATACGAGTGGGTATAGATGTATATAATTTTGTAGGTATAAGGCAGGAAATTGAAGAGCATAGCTAATTGGCTTACATTTTTTTTTTCTGTGAGTTAGGAGAGAAGCCTATCCACTGAAAGAAGGGACTAAAGCAAGGATTAATAGCTGAATTGAAGAGAGTGGTGAGTTTTAGAATAATCTTTTAGGGAATTAGAAGCAAAGGCTGGCCCAAAATAGAGAAGAGGTGACCCTGAAACCCAGTTGATGCTGGAAACCATAGTTTCATACTAGTAACAGTCTGCAGTTATGTGAGTTTATCAAAAGGAATGCTACCCCCATCCCAACCCCACTCATGCCCCTTTCCTAGTCCATTGACCCAAGAGGTGGGAAAAATAGGTAGGTTCTGCAGGGGAAAGAGCAAGGTTTAGGGAAGAACAAAGTTTTTCATTAAGGAAAGGAAATGGGGCATTCTATGTAAAACTGGAGGATGTTTTGTTTTGTTCTTTTATGAGGGCATGAGAGTTCCAGAAGGCAAAACAGGAAAAAATTGGAAAGAACTCAAAAGTGAGAAAAGCTGCAGGTGAGGAATGCAGAGCAGTAAGAGGGTAAGACTAAGGGAGGGAAGTTGGAGGTTCCCACCCAGGAGATTGAGATTGGCAGTGGGAAGGGGGAGCAATGTGACTTGCCTTTGTTCAGTGGCCAAGGTTACACATCTGAGAGACTTTGATTGGTACAGGGCATTTTGGTAATGCAGTTGACCTGTGGCCCCAAGCAGAACTTTGTAAAGAGGAAGTGACAATTATGTACAGTCAGGAATGGACACATGATGTTCAGAGCAATGATTGAGATCCTAATTGTGATGAGGCTCCCTCTGGGTGTGGGATGCCCAGGGTTTTGGTGGGGTTCCAAGGGCCCCGACTGGGTCCCCCTAGACAATTGTGGGATAACAGAATTTTAGTCCTTGCTGATCTACTCCTGTTATTGCAGCTCCCACAAATTTAACAGTAATAATAATCATAAAAATAATAGTTTATATTTATATTGGCTTTGTAGTTTATAAATTTATGCTCTCAACAACTCTGAAAGGAAGACAAAGCTGATAATGTTATCCCTGTTTCACAGACTAGAAAACGTGAGTCTCGGGGATTAAGGTCAACCTGCTAATAAATGAATCTGATAAAAATGGAAATGAGATCTTCTGACTCCTGCATTTTTTTTCTAGCAATGCCTTTCCGGGAAGCAGACTCTGAGGTGGATATTGGCATGCAGAAGCTTTGGGAGTGCTTGTGGGGTCGACCTGTGTGGGAAGGGAGGGAAGGAAGCAGGAGTAGGCAGAGGGGGAAGTCAAACTGCAGTGACGCAGTCTCAGCAGAAGCCTCAGCTGACCCTACAAGAAGTTCTGAAGATGGGATGACCCTTCAGAGTTTTCCTGAGTTGGGAAAATGAAACCAGGCTTTTGTCCCCATCAACCAGTCATTGGATGATGGTCACTCCAGGAAGGGGGCATGACCTGGCAAGGAGGCTGTCTTTGGCTAAAGCAGTCACCAATGCAGAGGACTTTCTGCCAGCAGCACTCTCAGCAACTCCATTCCTTAAGAGCATCTGGGAGGACCCTTTGGACTTTAGAGTTAGGTAGACATGGGTTTAAATGCTAGCTGTTCCACATCCTAGCTGCTAGGATGGGCTCCTCTGAGCTTCAGGGTCCTCTGCTATAAAATAGGAAAAATAATGTGAGAACTAACTAAGCTTCATTTTCCTCATTTGTAAAATAGGAAGAATAATCATACTGTCCTTTTGGGAGGATTGTTAAGAGTATTCAGTGAGATAATAAAGTTACCACAGTGCCTGCCACTTTATAAATTTGTTACTATACCGTATATGAAGTGTCTAGTTCAGAGCCAGACATATAATATTTGCCACAGAAGTTGCTCAACTATTTCATTTAAAACTTTTTTTAAATGTTACAGAAAAGTTCAGTGACTTTCTAGCGATCAAGGTCAGTGCCAGAGCCAGAGCTGGGATGCATCCTACCACATTACCCTTGGGTATGGGTTTCAAATCAAGAAATGTGGGAGGAGCTACCTCTATGGTGAGTCCGAGTGTGGTGGGAGGGAGTGGTCCTCTGAACGTGACTTTACCTGGGAGAGTCTGATTCCTTAGGCTGTCATGGGTGTTTGTCCAATGTGAAAATGTGTTTTTCAGAATGGAACCAAGAGAATAAAATTAAACATGAAGTCATCTGGAATAGCAGTACTCCACCAAGAAAGACAATGCTGTAGTGAAAGGGTGATTACAATTTGGGACTGGTCACTTGGATTCACTGGGGCTAAATATCTGTGACTGCACTTTTGTGCAGGGTGGCTGCTTTCCCCACAAGACCCAGATTCTAGTCCTGCTGGCTCACTCACTTATTGGCAGTGGTACCAAGGATAATTAACTGTCCCTCTCTGGGTTTGAGTTTCCTTTATAAAATGAGGGCTTGGATCTAGGTGAGCTTTAAGAGCCCATCTTATTCTATCATGGTTTAATCCTTTCATTTCAAATGTACCCTATGGCATGGATATTTTAAGGCACACATGGTTGTATATGCCATAGGATAAATGATCTTATTCATTCTTTGTGTACAAGGGAGCCCAATGTGTTAAATGAAGCCTACAGAGAAAAGTGTGCAGTAGCTACGACAAAGAAACCATATTTACTTTTCAGTGAAGAGAAAATTCACTGTTTTGTGAGTCAACCAAAGTATTCCATAGCCACCACAGAGTCAAGTACTTACATGCATTTTTTGGTGGAATTATCCAAAGTTCTTTGCTTAACATTTATTGACAATCGCTATTGTGCTGGATACTGTGCAGAGCAAGTTTATGCAAGCTGCTCCCCAGCCTTGTTGTTAATCCAGGAAGAGAATTGAAAGGCGATCAAATTCAGGAGGTTGGAAATATTAAATTTCTTGTTTTCTGTCAGAAAACTACACTGAGATGTTCAAATTCAGTGTAGATCCAATATCATAAAGCCTTTTCTGTTTATGGAAAGCATCTGTTGGTTAATTTTCAATTTGACTGCGGTACTCTGCTGTTACAATTCTTATGTAATAGGGTTTATGACTTGAGCAGCTTTAGAAATACTCATGACTGCACTCTCATTGGAAATTCATTACATGTAAGGCATTTTAATATAACTTTCATTAGTATCCTGAATTCTGGAAATTTAATTTAATCAATATATTTACACTTCTAAATATTTTCTTGCCTAAGCCATTACAAATTTTCACAGAACAAATATTTAATCCTTAAGATTTTGTAACCAAGAGATTTAAAGATTAGCTTTGAAAATAGGTCAGGGGAAAACATCTACTTTGGTTAAAAGCTAATCAGGTAAGGAAATAAGAAAAACAATTTAGAAGCTTTTGAAAAGCATTTGTGAAATTTTATGTAATGGTTTGAAATGGAAATGAAATATATAGGTAAAATATATAAGTCAAACCTTCCTTTAGTTTTGTCTATCATTCCTTCATCCATCCTTTCATTCACCAAATATTTTACCAGACAGGGGGATAACAGAGATAAATAAAACAGATAGAGCTTGCTATGTGCCAGTTCTGTGCCAAGCACTCTGAAACATGGCGATTCAGTATTTTTAGCCCACAATCTGGTGTAATGAGGAGAGGATTGCATAGGGAGTCCTGAGGTTTTCCTAAACTGTCACCTGAAAGGTGTGTGACTTTAGGTGAGCTCCTCTCTGTGTCCATTTCCCTGTCTCCAAAATGATATTGCTCACCCTGTTCACCTCATAGCATTGATGTAAGAGTCAAATGTAACGGTGGTTTCGAGGGAGCTTTGAAAAGTAGCAGGCCTGATAGGAAGACAAGTAGTAGTCTTGTTACTGTGGTAGTGATTTTGACCAATTCACTCACTGTGTAGAAAGAATTGAAGATGAGTATGTTTCTGTTGTTTCCTTGAACTAGACCCGTACGTTGATGGTGGTCAGCCTTATTTCCTTCATATGTACAGCTACTTCATTTCCCAACCATGGAGCAGGGAACTGGGAGAATGATAATTACGACTAGTAAGGCTCATTAAGAAAATATTATTCAATCCATATATTGAGTTAAGTCAACAAAAATTAAATACCCAAACTAAGAGGGCAGAAGGAGATGAAGTATGAGATGGCATCTGTCTTCAAAAAGCCTAGACTTTTTTGGCCAAAGAGGAATCATTACCTTAGTTGCAGTTTCCCAAGGATCTATTCTGTCTAGATTATAGGTGTCCATTTGGCCCTCATCATGTTCCTGGGGGCCCTCTCTTAGATATTGGAATGCCCAGTTAATACTTGTTAGATTATGGAACTGAGCACAAGCTTCTTATAAGGAAACTAAATATTACTTCTAGCTTCATGTTTGATTTTCTGCTAGGTGGTTCAGGTCTACCAAAGGCTGATGCTCTGGAATTGAGGTAAGAGGAGACTGGTTTGCCCTTAGAGCAAGCCACTTCTAGGCTAACTCAAAGAATCCCTCTCAAATCTCACCAACCTACAGGTACAGAGTGCTGTGTGTGTTTCACTCACTGCCATCTCCCCCAGTGCCTAGAACATGGCACCACTAAAAGTGTTTTGAATGAATGAAAACCACAGTCTGACACATGGGGTTCTTCTGATATCCCCCAGATAGGTGGGCGGCTTCTTGAAATTCATCTCTGAATATCCAGTGCCTGGTGCATATTGGCACTCTGGTTGTCAAATGAGCACATGCACTGGTGTAATCCAGGACTACTGATGGATGCCCCGAGATCAGGACTGCCCAGTCTCTCCCCCAGGGAAGGCCTAAAGCAGTAGAGAGGCTGCTCCCAAGAAGTGAAGCATAACCCGAAGTGCCTGCCATGAATATGAGATTTCAGTGAAATTTATTTTTTCATCTTAGCATTTCAGTTATTTTAAAAATGTTTTTATTCTTCATTCAAATTCCTTTCAAAAGATAATCCTCAAAAAGGTAAAACTGATATTCCAAGAAGACACTTGCAGGGAGAGTATTTTTTTAACCATCAAATTGTAGAATGAAATAGCGGTCAGAAAAAGCAGCTAGGTACTCAGCAGTAAGTCTTATAAAATCAAAATTTCAACAGACTTTGTTCTTAATAAAGCTTCCAGAATAATGAAAATAGTCAATAGTAACAGGGACAGTCAATACTGTCATTCACTTTTGCGTGGGGGAGGCTGCATAGTACTAGCTGGAGGTAGAAATTATCTTTTTCTGTTTGTTTTTTTCCCAAGTATGTATTAATTGGTTGTGCTTTATAGTTGGGAAGAATAGAATACTCTCTTTAACTGATTATTTTCCTTGCACTTATTCTTACTTTTGAATAATATTTAGGGCATCCATGAGATTTCAGTTCCAGCATATTCTGGTAGGGATGAGTAGAAAAAGAAAGTACTGAGTGTTTGGGATTATAAATAGAAGATAAACTAAAAGAGCAGTGGTAGACTTTTGTGGGGGGTTTTTGGTAATTAAGTCTTACAAGAGGTAAAGGAAGGCAAGGAAATTCAGACCTTAGAAATAAACTCCATGTCTGTTACGAAGGAAGAGAAGTAAATGTTAAGAGTTACTGTATCCCTGGGAACATCCCTAGATTAAAAACTCTTACTCACCAATAAAGGCATTGAATATTTGGATTGAGGACTGGACACAGATGGGAGATGATATATTCAATTCCAAACATGTTTTTCTTTGAAACAACAGTGTGGTAAGCAATTAAAATGTCCATTAGCTTGTTGGAAATGCAGACCTGGAATCTGGGAGAAAGATCAGAGCTAAAAGTGGAATTAGTTAGAAGTCACTTACCCAAATTTAATAGTTGAAGTTCTAGCAGGAACCATAGAGGGGGCAGAGACACACATCCATTGGCTAGAAAGAGGAAGAAACGTGAAGGAGGAACGATCCCAGATGGAGGAGGTGAAGGATCCCCTATTAGGACAGGAGCCAACGGAGGCAGTAATTTCAGAAAGAACGGTGTGGCCAGCAGTGCAAATGCCGCAAACCTAGACTACTGAGTAATCACAGGAGTTGTCTAGAGTTTAGAAAATAAAAATTGAGATCCAGGAGGAGGAAGAATATCAAAAAGCAAATAAGGGGTGGTTCTGTTGGATGACCATTGCATCAACTTTAAGTGAAGTTAACTTGATAGATGTTTTGTGTGTGTGTGTGTGTTTTCCATGGATGACTAGTAGGACATTTTAATCTCGTGTTTTATCAATGTCAAACACTTTTTTTTTTAATTGCCAGATATTGGGAGAGAGATCGTATCTTTTTTTTTAAATTAACTTTCAAGTCCTAGTTTTTTCCTTTTTATTTGCACCTAATGTATCTAATGTATAAGCTATCTTTGCTCATGACCCAAAAATGGATTAAGATAAATTTGGCTTTTTAACTTGGAGTAAGAGAAGCTGGTTTGAGTATGGGTGGTTTGTTTTTTGTGTCCAATAACATTCCAGAGCAAGGATGTAAAATGCTGTTTTTCTTTTACTTTTCTCTGTATCTTTGGAGCAAACAAAAATAAGGCTCCTCTGTTTTCTGCTCATGCTTGATTAGTTTATTTCTGGGCCTGTCTTGATGAAGTTTTTTGCAGTATGTGTTCTGATTGATTGATCCAAACCTTCAGTGATCACAGCTTTCTACAAAATCAATAAGATTCTTGTTTTATGCTTTTAGTTTTGCTTCTTGGTAATAGTTCATGGAATCTATCTAAATATAAAAGCTTAAAAGGCAAACTTGAATGTTAAGGTCTCTATTGCACAGGATAACTTGGTTCACTTGAGTCTCAGTAACAAGACAAGCTGAATCAGCCATTGTCATCATTACTTATAGTTAAAAACATCAATCAAATTAATTGCTCAAGAGCCTTTTACCAAGCTGAGAGTGTAACAAAATAAGTTAACATATCTAGCTCACTTGTACTCTGGAAACCTTTGTTCATTCATTCATTCACTTAACATTTATTGAGTGTGTATGTACTTTATGCCAGGCCAAAATAAAGGATAGTCACTACTCTTAGGGTTCTTCAAGACTAGTAACTTTACAAGTAAAGAGAATTTCAGATACAGTCAAATACAGTTTAGTATATGTTACAGTAGCAATAAGCATAGGGAGCTACAGGAAGAGAGAGTGACTGGAGTGTAATAAGATAAAGGTAAAAACTGAAGTTGGAAACAGTGTACAGTATACAGTAGAAAGTTTGTGAAAATCCGTATATGACTTGCTAAAGAATATGAATTTTATCTCGAAGGCTGCGGCATGCATCGAATTTTTTTAAGCAGAGCCAAGACAGAATTGTGTTACTTTCTGAATAGGTTTAAGAGGAGGTTAAAGAAGGAAGGAAACTGGAACAGGGGGAGCCGCTATGAGACTTGTAGTTTTAAGATAGGTGAGGAGGGTCTGACCTCAGGCACTAGCAGGTGGGGAAAGAGGAGGAATTGGATTAGAGAGGTATTTAGGAGTCTTGGTAATCAGTTGGGAGGAAGGGAGATAACAGAGAAGAGTCAAAGATAAGTTTCCAACTTAATACCTGGGCAACTGTGGTACTGGTACATTAAGAGAGTGGTGTCAGCCTTTGACTATCTCTGACTTGAAAGAGATTACAACAGCTGAATCATGAAAGGCTGACTGAGTCCCTGCCGTGACTCCTAACTGACCAACAAAGAAATACCTTTGTGCCTACTAAAGCTGAGACCTGTGGAACAGTGCTGAATAGGTATGAATCAGGTTTCATAGGTAGGAACTCATAGACTTCATCCAGGTTCTGGAAGATGCTTGCCTTTTATTGCAGTGGCTACCCTTTTGATACTGTTTTTCAGTCTTGCTTTCTAATAACTCTCCAATCATATGTATGTTTTACATCTCACCTGATAATGATTACTATACTTAGCACTTTGTATCTTCAAAGAACTCAATAGCATTAATAAGCTAATCTGCATAATATCCCTGTCAGTTAGGAGGTGGGAATTATTGCCCCATTTTTCCAGATGAGAAAACCCAGAGGAACTTGGTGACTTGCCCAAGGCTGTACAGCGTCACAATGACAGGACTAAATTTTGAATCTACAGTTTCCTTATCTTATCACACTCATCCTAGAATTTATTGTCAGTCTTATTATATCATATTTACCATTTCACTTATGCAGAAGTCTCAGCATTTAGATCTAGAAAAGGGCAAGCAGGATACAGGAAAGAGTGAAGGTGGCAAATGACTAAGCCCTATGTGTGTGGAGGAGGGTGGGGATTGGGAGTAATATAACCAGGTCCCTCTCAACTCCTCCTGTGTCCAGGGAATGGGTGTCCGTTTCCCAGTGAAGCTCTGGCATCATTTCTGCTAACAGACCAGCCAATCATTGTGTCAAGGAGTCTTCCGTGATATTCTGGTGTAACTTTAACACTATATACAGCAACAATAGAACAATAGTTATAGAAATTGTCTTATTATTATTATCGTTATTTTACATAAGGCAGTGAGGTATGGTGGAAAAAGAACTGACTTTGGAGCTGGACAGACCTGGGGGGTGGAAATGCCTCCAAGAGGGAGCGGCGTGACATTGGTCAGTATCTTCATCCTCCAGCTGTGTAGGAAGGATTAGGTGATGATGTATGCAAACTGCCCAGCATAGCACCTGACAATCATTGTTTCATAAATGGTGGCTGCTATTTTTATTCTATTTAAAGTCAAAGTATATTACCAAAAGGGCCATTGAATGACAGGACCACCTAATTCAACTTTTGAGGAATTAGTCTATTAAAGAAACCATTGAAACATTTTGATATTGAGTCAACCAGATACTGTTATTATCCCTTCTTCACTGACAGATATGGGAAAGGTAATTTCAGTAGGTCAGTCATCAGTGTGTGCCTTCCAAAACATTATAGTCATGTTACAGTAAACTTTTTATATTTGTTGCGTCACAAAGATTTATTGAAGTGATAAAAGTTATTATGAAAAACAGTGTACGGTAACTATGGTAACAGTTATTTGATCTCACAGTAATTAGCTAAGCATTCAGTTGCACAATACTTTCACAATGCCTTCCTGGTTAGTTCATTAAACAAAATTAGCTTTTGTTTGAACTGCTTTCCTACAGTGTCCTAAACTTGATTTTAGTTCAAAATAATTGGAAAGTGTATTTTTAAATTACCTTTCCAACTTATAGTTCATTTATGGACATATTTAAGGTTATAATGTTATTTATTTATTTTACAGCATGATTGTGATTCATGGGATTATCCTGTGAAGTGTTTCTTTCAGTTTAGTAGAGTGGGCTAAGAAATGAATGGTAAAGTTGGAGACCAATATTTTAATTCTGGCCCAGTGCCCTGTTCTTGGCTCAAATTGCAGAGTGGGGTCATCTTGTGTCCTTCCTTTGATGGTTTCTTTACCTGTGTAATTAATTTGTTGCCTTGTAAGTGCTAGAGTTCTGAAATCCCACAAATGTGCTCATTTCTAGATAATCTGCTTGTCTCCAGACTGAAGGACCTGGAAGTAATGGTGCCCAGGCTTTTCTAAAGCTGCTCCTCTCCCATCTAGGTGCCTGTTCTGCCCCATTCAGCATAACTGGTGCTGTGTCCTGATACCTCTCTTTTTGCAAGGTGGAATGTATTGCAGATGATTCACCTAAATGATGACGTCATTCTTAGGGGATTTTTAGAGCTCTTCAGACAACAGCTTCTCAAAATGGGTTCAAGAAAGGCATATCAGCTCCCCAACATCTCCCTTCTTACTCACTTCCAGAATACATGTGAAGCTCAACCCAACTATTAGGCATATTGGAAAGCCTAAGCACATTGGAACGCTTCAAACATTCAGCACTTCAAAACCAAAAAATACTGAAAACTAAACAAAATAATTTTAACTTTTTGCTAAAAATGAGGAAATTCAATAGTAAATTAGCCAAATAGGATTTTCTTTTAAATCAGTGAAAGTTCCTTATATTAATTTCATTTTAAACCCTGTCAACTCTTGATTTTTTTAATTCCTGTTTCTTTTTTTCAAAAGACAGTATAGCTTTTAAAAGCTAATTACTGTGAGATGTGAGTCAAGCTTGTCTCTTGAGTAAATAGATGTCACCTGCCAGTTTTCAGTTGGGCAAGTTTGCATATGGGCCATAATATTTATGTCTCTATGTATATTTATTTGCCTAATTAGGTTATTATTTTCTATGTAGAATAAATGCATCTTCTGTTTCACCAACTATTGTTGAAATTCTAATAACCCGTTGGTCTTGAAAATTTGTTTTGCCCAACCTAAGATAATAATAATAATAGAATAATAAGCTATCCTAGATGGCTTCATCACCTGACTCATGTTTTTTCTCTGTCTTCCCTACCCCAGCTTTCATTCTGTAAGATTTGACATCTCAGCTGAAAAAGCATCTAAAACTCTTCACACCTCCCTTCTCTTCCACATACTCTTCTCTTTCCAAAAAATAAAGTCTTTCTCCTCCTTCTCCATTTGGGAAAACATTGATATCCTTCAAGACTCAGCTGGAATCTCATCTGCTCTCATTGTAGCTTCTGTGCAACTGTCCCCCATTTCCTTCTCACCCTGTCGCCTGCCCACTAACTCTCCCGTGGCATTTGTACCTAATTCTTGGCAACACTTATCACTGTACATTATAACTTTTGGTTAAAAATTCTCTTTCCCCCTGGGCTGTGAACTCTGCTAGAGGATTACTACTTCTTATTCTTCTCTGTGTCCTCCCATGGTATCCAACATGTAAGTCCATGCCCAATGGGCAGCTAACCAAACCAGTGAAATGTCTTCATCTCACTGGCCCCTGACTTCCTGAATTCTAGTCATTTGTATTTTCTCTTTAGCTGCCAGACCTGCCACACTGATATGGTATTCACCTTCCAAATCCTCAAATTTTGTACGCCTTTTATGGAGACTTACAAAACTTTCTAGGTATGGATCACTGGTCACTTCAGGAAAAGAAGAAGGAAGGTATAATTTATTGAGCACATAATGTATTCCAGGCCCTGTAGAAGACATTTTAGTCATTCCCACAGTCCTATTAATTAGATATTACTATTCAGATTTTTAGAGTGAGAAACTTTGGTTCAAAAAGATAAGTTGAGATTGTATGAAGGTTAATTATAATAATTAATAATTGGAAGAGCTAGAATTTGAACCCAGGACTCTCTGCCTCCCAAACCCGAGCAATTTCACTTTTCCCAGTCCAGTAACTCTGTTTTGATAACTCAGCCCAACCTGAATTGCATTCTTGGCCAGTTCATTAAGGTAGTCACCATCACCCTATATGCCTTTGATTCCTTGACCTGCTGTGCCATCAGTCTGTGACCCCTCCAGGCTTCTATGCCTGCTTCTAGCTGCTCTCGGTCTCTGCCTAAGTAACCACACAGATTCTTCCCAATGAGGCTTTTACAAAGACAGGCTGCTTAATGTCATTTAGCCAAAGAATGCCAAACCCACCACTAGCATATCACCCTGGGGCCCTGCAATGCCTGAGGCCGACACTGACCAACAATCATGAATCCATTCTCAATAAAGCTTTCCGGGAAACCATTATCAATTGATCAGAATTGAGGTAGTAGATGAAATCTATTTGCCACTCTGATCTACTCCCTCACTTGCTGCTGCTGAGCGGATTTCCTAGACTTCTCCGTTGATCTTACCACGTAGTCCTCAAACCCTTACTTCCCCTCCCCCACCCCTTCCTTACTCCTGACGAACTGGATGACTGATTATTTTCTGGACGCACCTTCTGCTTTGCTTTTGCTCACACTGATTCTCCTACTTGGCATGCCTTCCTCCTATCACTGTCTGTAGAACAATAAGTAACAGTACACTCATTTTATTGTATGCCTAATGAAGGCAGACTTGTATATTATCCCTCATTGTATGTATAGGACCTGGCAGAGTGTCTGACACGCTGCAGAAACTTATTTGAATAAAGAAGGAAGGAAGGAGAGAGGGAGGGGAGGATGGATTTGCACATGTGCCGTAGTGTGCTCATGCACAGATTTTTGTGTTTGTTTCATCCTAATAGCCCAGTAAAGTCAGTAACCCTATTACAGATGAGCAAACGAAAGAGGTCACTCAGCTAGTAAGTGAAAGAGCTTCCTGTTTATCCATGTCTTCTGGAAAACCTTTTATCATCCCCCAGCCTCGACCACTGTGCTGCACAACTGTGAAGGCCGTTATTCACGTAGGCTTCAGTGTAAATGGTGCCCCTGGAGTTGTGGAATTTGGTAGCCCTGGTGATAACTACCTCCTCCATATTTTGGTGGTACTTTAAGTCTTTCTTATCACAATTACCACACTCTGTCTTATACCTTATATACAAGTCCTGTTTTCCCTACAAGGTTATGAATTCCTTGAGGGCAGGGAAAAGGCTTTCTTCATCTTTGTGTCCCCTGTTAGACAAACTCAAAATGATTGTTGAATGGACGGATACCCTGGGTGCTGTTTTACTGAGTTTGAGGCACTTTGACATGGGTTCTGTCAACCATCCTCTTCTTCGCCTAGGATTCCTTCCCTTTCCCTTCATCCTGACATCTTTTCTCCCAGTTCCTGAGGAAAGTGTCTCCTCTTCACGTTGTCTCTTTCTAGATCCTGCAGTGAAGGCCATGATATTCATTAGGCACAACGGATACAGTGACTAGACAATCGCAGTCTTTTCAAGGACCTTGAAAATGTTGAGTATCTTGAAAAAAGATACTTATTGGCTCCAAAACACACGCAAAAAAGCACAGAATCAAAAATAAATGTTGACACAAACATAAAACCAAATATCTTATCATCTTTATTCCATGTTGATTGTAGCAGTGATTGCTGAGAAATCATAGCAAACTACAAATTAAATGAGTAAGTGGTAGCCAAATAATTTCAAAAACAAAAATACAAAACTTCTTTCAAAAATGTTTTGGCCAGGAAATTAATTTTTAATGTAGGATATTACAAGTTTCAATATGGTTTGCAGAGAGGGCTCCAAAAAATAAACTACTTGTTATGTTAAAAAAAATTGCCTTTGTCCGCAGTACTAGATATATGGCCTAAGAAATATTTGCTTAATGTTAATTGATGGTGGTCTTTGTCATTCTGGAGGGGAGTAGACGTGCATATTTTATTGTACTGTATTGGTTTATTGTATGGATTTAAAAAAGAAAAAGTTAAGGGAATTCTCCCAGCTTAAGTGGAACAAGTGCTACATTCTGTCAGAGATATTGTGCAATCTTTGGGGCCCTCATATTGTACCATTCAGGGCCTCCTGAGCTCTGTGTCCTGCTTGCCACCCTGTCCGGTTCCTTCAGTGTACAGGAAGTTGGGGGTGGCACAGAAGCCCTGAGGGCAGAAAGCTATAGCAGATGAAGCAACGGGATGCCATTGCCACGTCCTGTGAGCGGTGTGGGAACAAAGGCATGTGCAGTGCTTGCGCTGTTTGCTTTAGTGCAGTACACCAGAACTGACCTTTCTATTTGCCCTTCACACTCGGGATGACTCAGAGTGCTGAACCATTGTTTTAGGTACTGATAATGCAGTGAGCATGTTGACAATATGTTGGAGGTATTTCCTTAGCACTGAACACTGAATATTTAAAAGTTGGGTTAGTTGTCAGCATGCTTTTCTTTCAGATAGGAGGGGGTTTTCTCTTTTATTTTGGTTATGGTTTTTGTTTTTCATTCTGTAATATAAATTGCGGTCTCAGAAGTTGAGATTCACTTCAACCTCCTCAACAACTGCTGTAGGCCTTAGTAGCTTTCATTAGTTATGTATAAGGTTGGAATGCCATTGCTGCTCAAGGTTCTCCCAAATAACCATCTAGCAAGGATTCGACTCAGTGAGAACCAGGATGGAATTGGAATTTGGCACATTCAGCTCCATGTTAGAGTCATGGTCAAATGAGAGAAAATGTAAAGCATGTTAAATACATCATGTGTTTGTATAGTTATTATAATACATCAGCTATAACCACAAAGGTAGTTGCGTGGGTTTTTTTTTAATACATGGATTCATATGATCTACCATTTCAAAAAAGTTTAGCATTGCCAGTTAAATACATATTTATTTTTCAAAGGAAATCGTCAAAAGGATATTCCATGTTTATTACAAAGCTGTTTTGGGGGTAAATATTGTTCCAACCAGCTCTTGAAGGGCCTGGGTTGGCACAGCCCTAAGACCAAAGAGCATGCCAGGCAGGAAGTCAGACATGGGTTTATTAGGACTTACAAACAGAAGATTCTTGCCGGTGGTGGCCAAATGGAAAATGGAAGTCAGCGCTCTGCAAGGGTAGGAAGTGCAAAGGGCAGTTTATAAGGGTTTAGGATAAGGACATTCCATACGGTGTGAGAACAGAATTTCAGTAGAGTCTCATGACACATGGGTCTAAGGGTTGTTATCAACAGTGATCAGGGTAGGTGAGTTTTAATGCTTTGTTTATGATACCACCTTGTTCTAGTTTGCTAATGCTGCCAGGATGCAAAACACCAGAAATGGATTGGCTTTTATAAACGGGGGTTTATTTGGTTACAAAGTTACAGTCTTAAGGCCATCAAGTGTCCAAGGTAAGTCATCAACAATTGGGTACCTTCATTGGAGGATGGCCAATGGTGTCCAGAAAACCTCTGTTAGCTGGGAAGGCATGTGGCTGACGTCTGCTCCAAAGTTCTGGTTTCAAATGGCTTTCTCCCAGGACATTCCTCTCTAGGCTGCCGTTCCTCAAAAATGTCACTCTCAGTTGCTCTTGGGGTGTTTGTCCTCTCTTAGCTTCTCTGGAACAAAAGTCTGCTTTCAACAGCCATCTTCAAACTGTCTCTCATCTGCAGCTACTCTCTCAGCTTCTGTGCATTCTTCAAAGTATCCCTCTTGGCGGTAGCAAGCTTGCTCCTTCTGTCTGAGCTTATATAGTACTCAAGTAAATAATCAAGGCCCATGCTGAATGGGCGGGGCCACATCTCCTTGGAAACTGTCCAATCAGTCATCACCCACAGTTGGGTGGGTCGCGTCTCCATGGAATCACTCAAAGAATTACAGTCTAATCAACACTAATATGTCTGCCCACACAAGATTACATCAAAGATAATGGCGTTTTGGGGGACATAATACATGCAAACCAGCACACACCTGTACATGCTTTCTTCCTTAAGGAGGTCTGATGATCTTCAACTTCTTTCCCAGTAACGCAGGCTGCTACATGCTATGGGGCCTCGTTCCCCATTAGGGAGGGGGAGCCTGAGCCCTGGGTTCCCACAAATATTTTGATAGATATGGTTCAGTACACCTAGGAGCTAAGACATGGCTGAGCTCGAGATAATTAGCACAGATGGAGCATTGAGATATATCAAGTGCATGTGTGTGTGAGTGTGTGTGTATTTTCATATGTATTTTTAATGGTTGCATTGTGGCAACATGAACATTAACATTTTCTGTGCCCTGTCAGAAATGTGGCTTTCTTGTGAAAAATGATCTTGTTAAGAATAATAATGACCATGTTAAGACTCTTCTCACAGATAAATTTATAGTTGTGTATGTTATGATCAAGTATTTTGTTAAGTAGGAATACTAATTATAATTAAGTCAGTTGACTGGCATAAGTAAATTCTGCTAAAATTTGTGTCAGATACAATGTAAGTGTTTAGGATTAGTACAATTACTGGGCATAAGGCAGATGGTGCATTAAAATGGAAATATTGCTTCTGGTTGACCAAGATGTCAATGTAAGATACTCTAGGGTGCCATTCCCTCACAGAAATTTTGAACAATTAGAAAAAACTGGCAGGGCCATCTTCCTCAGTACTCTGGAAAACAGTTAAAAGGTTGCAATAACTGGGCTGAATCCAAAGACACAGCTTTAAAACTGGCCCTTCCCCTAAACACTCCCAGGCATAATCGGCTAGACTGTGCCCCCACTGTGGGTCCCTAGCCCTGTTCCACAGGTTGCAGAGTAACCTCCATGAACAATCCCAAAAGAAAAGCAAGAAAACAACTGCATTTGCAATAGCAACTAAAAGAATCAAGTATCTGGGAATATATTTAACCAAGAATATAAAGGACTTATACATACAAACTATAAAACACTGCTAGAAGAAATCTAATAAATGGAAGGGTACTCTGTGCTCATGGGTTGGAAGACTAATTATTGTTAGGATGTCAATTCTATCCAAAGTGATTTATAGATTCAATGCAATCCCAATAAAAATTCCCACAATCTTCTTTGCAGAAATGTAAAATTCATTCATCAAATTTATATGGAAAGGTAAGAGACCCCAAATAGCCAAAACCATCTTGAAAAAGAAAAACAAAGTTGGAGGACTCACACTTTCCAATTTTAAAGCAGAAATCTAAACAGCCTTTCTGCAGAATGGCCGAACGCTGACTTCACTCTCCCGATACCTACCCACTGCTATCAGGATGTATTGTTTTTTATCTCCTTAGACTCCTCCAGCCAGTCTGCATTCACCCTCATATGGGAAAGACAACAATGGACATTTGCCATGCTACCACAAGGTTATCTTCCTGGTCCCACTATTTGCCATGGTTTGGTAGCTCAAGATTTAAAAATGTGGAAACCAACAGCAGCAGTCACTCTCTTTCATTATATTGATGATGTTGTGTTGGCAGATGCTTTAGCGAAAGTATGTAGCCTGAAGCCAGCATCACACAAGGCTGCTGTATGGCTCCATGGGAAAACAGGGCACCGAGGAAACCAGACTCTGTGGAGGCTGGCACAGCAATCCCAGTTGCCCATCCTCAGACAACAGCTGAAAGACGTTGTGGACGCCTGCCCCTCCTGCTCACTGCGACAACCAAGAATGCTTCCTCACCCACCTTGGTCACATCATCAGCTGTGAGCAGATCCCAGTCACCAGATGCAGTGGACCAGTTAGTTATATCCAGCCCTCACCAGCCTCAATTCATAATCTTGAGCAACCGCTCCCACTCCTGTTGAGTTGGTATCTGCGGGACTCACGCAAGCACTGTGAATTCAGGTAAAAGGACCTGCAGCGTTTCAACTACAACAAGCACCCTAGGGGCCTCAGTGGTAAACTCATGCCCATAATTGAACCCAATGTTGGGTTTGCACGGACTTGCCAACTTTAGGTGCTACCAGCCTGTGAATTGGACTGCATGGAACACCCTTCTGGCCTGGCCGAATTCAACACATCAGAAAAAAAGCGCAGATTTTATCAATATCTCCATTCTTTGGGGTTTCCATTGACCAAGATGGCAGTGTTAAAATGCTCTATTGTGCCATTCTCCAACAAAATCATTGAACAACTAGCAAAAACTAGAACATCCATCTTCCTCAAAACTCCAGAAAACAAAGGGTTGCAGTAATTAGGAGGGCTAAACTCTGAAGGAGTGAACAAGCCAGTGCAGAGCCGATTTGCAAAGACTATGAAAGGTGGTTTTTTTTGTCTTGGTTTGTTTCTTTTTGTTGGCTCCTGGAGCTCAAGGATATCTCTGTCAAATCACTAGCCAAATACAAACTTAAAAGAGTAAGCTCAGGGACAAAATCCAAGAGTTTAAAACTTAATATACTAGAAAATATTGTAATGTACAGTGTGCAACAAAAATTTACAAGCAAAGAAAGAAACAGGAAATGATGGCCCATCCAAAAGAAAAAGATAGAAGTTCAGAAACCATCAGTGAAGAAGATCAGACTTTGTACATGATGGACCAAGACCTTAAATAAATGAGCCACGATACGCTCAATGAGATAAAAGAAAACAAGGAGAAAGAACTAAACAATATCAGGAAAATGATGAATATGAGAATCTCAATAAAGGGAGAGAAATTTTTAAAAGGAACCAAACAAATTCTAGAATTGAAAGCCACAATAACTGAAAAGAAAAATTCCCTAGAGGGTTTCAACAGAAGTTTGAAGCTGGCAGAATAATCAGTGAACTCAAACACAAGACAATTGAGATGATTCAGACTGAGGAGCAGAAAGAAAAAACAATGAAAAAAAGTAAACAGAGCCTAAGACACCTGTGAAACACCATCAAGCATACCAATGCATGCTTTATGGGAGTCCCAAAAGGAGAGAAAAGAAAGGGGTAGAAGGAATATTCAAAGAAATAATAGCAGAAAACTTCCCAAACTTAGTGAAAGACATGAATATGTACATTTAAGAAGCCCAATGACCCCCAAACAGGATAAATTCAAAGAGAACCATGCCCGGACACATAGTAGTCAGAGTGTCAAAGCCAAGGACAAGGAGAGAGTTCTGAAACTGCAAGAGAAAAGCAGCATATTATGTATAAGGGAGTCCCAATATGATTAAGAGCTGATTTCTTATCAGAAATTATGGCAGCAAGAAGGCATTAGGATGAAATATTCAAAGTGCTGAAAGAAAACAATTGCCAGCCAAAAATTTTGCATCAAGTGAGACTCTTTTCAAAAATGAGGGAGAGAGTAAGACATTCCCAGATAAACAAAAGCTGAGCGGGTTCATTAGCACTACACACACCCCATCCCAACCCCCACAGGTGATCTAAAGTGAGTTCTTGAATTCAAAATAGCATGGTACTGGCACAAGACATATAGATCAATGGAATCATATTGAGAATTCAGAAATCAACCCTCACATCTTTGGCCAGTTGATTTTTGACAAGGGTGCCATGACTTCTTAGTGGGGAATGAACAGTGTCTTCCACAAATGGGGCCTGGGAAACTGGATATCCATATGCAAAAGAATGAAGGTGGACCCCTACTTCACACCATATACAAAAATTAATTCAAAATAGATCAAAAACCTAAGATTAAAAACTAAAATTATAAGGTTCCTAGAGGAAAACATAGGGAATCATCTTTAGGATGTTGTGCTAGGCAATGGTTTCTTAGACTTTACACACAAAGCACAAGCAAAAAAAGAAAAAATAGATAAGTGGGACTTCATCAAATTTTAAAAACCTTTGTGTATCAAAGGACTTCATGAAAATAAAAAGACAATATACAGACTAGGAGAAAATATTTGGAATCCACATACCTGATAAGAGTTTAATGTCCTAAATATATAAAGAAATCCTTCAATTCAATAACAAAAAGACAAACAACCCAATTATTAAATGGGTAAAAGACTTAAATAGACATTTCTCCAAAGAAGATACACAGTTGGCCAAAAAGCACATGAAAAGATATTCACAATCATTAGCCATGGGTAAATGCAAATCAAAACCACAATGAGATACCATTTCACACCCACTAGAATGACTACTATTAAAAAAATACAAGTGTTGGAAAAGATGTGGAAAAATAGGAGCACTCATTCATTGCTGGTGGGAATGTACAATGGTGCAGCTGCTGTGGAAGACAGTTTGGCAGTTCCTGAGAAAATTAAGGGTAGAATTATCATATGACCAGGCAATCCCACTGTTAGGTAAATACTCAAAAGAATTGAAAGCAGGCATTCAAACTGCAACACTAGTAATTGCACACTAGTGTTCATAGCGACATTGTTCACAATGGCCAAAAGATGGAAGCAACCCACGTGTCCATCAACCAATGAATGGTGAAGAAAATGTAGTATGTATGGAATATTATTTGGCTATAAAGAAGTAATGAAGTTCTGATACACACAACAACATAGATGAACCTCGAAGGCATCATATTGCGTGAAATAAGCCAGACACAAAAGGACAAATATTATATGCTCTCACTGATATGAAAGAATTAGAATAAGCAAACTCACAGAGTCAGAAACGAGAATACAGATTAGCAGGGGCCAGAATGGAGGTAGGGAATAGAGAGTTAATGCTTCATTGGGACAGAATTTCTTTGGGATGATGGAAAAGTTTTGGTAATGGATGTTGGAGACGGTAGTATAGCATTGGGAATGTAATCATCACCACTGAATTATGTATTTCAAAGTGGTTATAAAGGGAAATTTTTGATTGTATATATGGTACTAGAATAAAAATTAAAAAAAAAACAATGGACTCTACAACACAAATAGTGAACCGTAAGTTAAACCATGTACTATAGTTAGTAGTATAATTATAAAAATGTACTTCATCATTTGTAACAAAAGTACCACACTGATGCAAAGAGTGCTGGGAATGTAATAAGGGAACTCTTTATTTTCTACATAATTTTTCTGTAAACCTACACTTCTCTAATTTTTAAAAAATAAAATGGGAAAATTGTTACCTGCTTTTTCTCTTTTTCTTTTTGAAGGTAATAGTCAAATCACTAAGCCAACTTAAATCATAACTTATAATTTATTAAAATAGTGACGTGCATTATCCATCTTTGTCAGGAAATGAGCATACACATTTTAAATGTTGGCTGCTTTCCATACTTGTCTATCTTCTTGTTAGTAGGTTGCTTGTTAAAATTTAAAATTTGTAACACTTGTTTTTTTCCTTTACGCTAAAGTCCTGTCTTTCATCAGCCTTAAAAAGTTTGTCTTTATGAAGGTGGCATTGTTGCATTGTTTTCATTCTTTCTTGATCAGTGAGGAATGGCTTAATAAAGACATTTGTCCTCTTCATTAGTTAGCAAGGGTTGGCTTGAGCTGTACAACAGTGAGTATGTATTTTATTTATCATTTTTCATTCTTCTGTTGGTGTATAAGTTCCTTGAGGTCAGGAACCATCTTTACATCCTTAGTTAGTGGCTGTTGGATAAATGTTGGACTCAGTGCTAAGAAAGCAATAATTTTCTTTAACATCCCAAAAGCTGTCAGCAAGCAAATGGTAAAGGTGATTTTTTTGAAAAGATCATCCAAGGTGTCTTTATTAACAACACAAGCAGGGGCATGGATGATAGGAGCTAGTTAAATAAGTTATACTGCCCCCTCTCTCCCCTTTGCTGGAAGTTGTTTCACTGTGAACTTAGTCTTGTGTTTCTAACTAGGGGGAAATAGGCCCAAATAGTCCCTCAGAGATAGCCTTCGTAAATTCAGCAACTGAATTTGATTTTCCAAAGAGTGTTTCTAAACTGATGACATGTCCTTTTAAAACCAATTACCTAAAATGTTCTGATTGCAACATCTGCTAAGCCTGTTTTGTTCTTTTATTAAATAGTTTTATTGTACCATGTGTGTAAGCTGCTTATTTGAAGTAATAAAGCTGAGCTGACTGCAGGCTTTCTAACAAGCAGGAATTTTGTTTAATAGTGAGTGAAACTGCATATTCCCTATCATCACACATAATATTAAAACAAAAAAATCCTGTTTAGAAATTCTTTTAACCTCATTTAAAAAGAAAGTCTCTTTTTGAAGTCCCACTTATCATATAAGATAATATAAAATGAAATGATATTAAGTGTGTAATTCTAGCAAGGCTTTTGACTCCTCATGTGTTTTTTAGCTTTTTTGTTTGGACCCAGAGAGGAGAAAACCCTTGCACTTCTGTAGATTCCTTATTTAAAGCACAGGATTCAATAGCAGTTCACTGACTAATTGAGGAAATATTTTTATTACATTGTAAAATCCAAAGTTTGGTAAGGGAAATCTGGTTATAAACCAGGGTAGTTCTTCTGTAACTATATTTGGATTGAATAAATATGTTTAATTTAATAACTTAAGACTTTCTCAAGTAGATATTTGCCTCCCTGGCTGCTGCCCACAAACCTTCTGTCTTCCTGGATGGTAGCACAGCTGCAGAGACCACAGGGAAAAATCCTGCCCACCTACCCACAAGGGGTCAGTGAGTGCAAATATCAACTTTGCTTTTTGCCTACAAGCCTTGTGATAAGCAGATTAAGATGGCTTTAGATAATGCAGAGTCCTTACTAATGACAGCCCTTCTTCCTTAAAACACATGGGTTATATATTTAGCTACATGCCCAGACTGTGCAGCACTGCACGATGCTGCATAGGTCATTTGACCTGCAGACAATGAAAGGACACTAGCTGTATTTGTGGTTTTTATAGTGGCGCTTTAATACTGAAAGCATTCTAGTTTTGGAGACAACTGAACTAAGTTGAGGTCAAGCTGTCAGTTCATCACTGAGACAAAGATGAGAGCTCAGTCACTAAATGACTAAAATTTCAATGTATTATACAGCATGGCTAGCAGTTTATACCATTGGATGTATTGAGAGAGCGATTCGAGAATCTTCCAACTCGTTCTCTATGCTCTGTCTAGCTTATAGTTTGCAAACTCAAAATCTTACAGGTGCCAGGGAGTAAATATAAATGGATAAAGCTGCTCCCGTGGAAACTGGGTGAGCTAGAGAACAGATGCCCTGTCTAGTGTTAGCACATCTTCTAATCTTTCTAGAGGAACTGGAAATTCGGCTTTTCTTCGTTTTTAAATATTGGCTATTGATTCAGATTTTTAAAGCAGTGTGTAGCCAGACAAAACCTGTCTGTAGGCCACATAGGTTGGCGGGTCATATGTTTACCTTTACTCTAACTAATCCCCTTGGTTCAAGAATTGGAATTTGTCCTTTTGATTTCAGGGTTTGGGCTCTTAATTTTAAAGCACACATATCCCTGAGAAAGTCAGTTCTTCAGTCAATGTCAATGAAGACTTGGTCATTTCCATTAAGCTTACATTGACACACATTTACTGCACATTGTCTGTGTGTCATGCACTGTGCTTGGGCACTGGGGATAATGCTAGAGCCTCAGTCCTTCGAAGGACCTGTAGACTGTGGAGAGAGTAGAGTGCCCTGGCACCTACGCATGTTACCCAAGCATGGAACCCTCTTTTTCTTGCAGATATTTTCTACCTACATTATGGATGGAAACTCTGAGAACAGATTTGATGAGGGCAGCCATGCTGTTGCAGGAAGGCACTATAACATAATAGTTGAAAGACCAGGGCATAAAATCAAACTGCCTGGAGTAGAAAACTGATTCTGCTTCTTGATAGCGGTGTGGCCTTGGACATGTTTGGTAACCTCTCTGTGGTCTCACTTTCCACATCTGTAAGTGGGCATGTTAATAATATCTACATCATAAGGTTGTTATGATGATTTAAATAAGACTACTACATATGTAAAGCCCTAGCACAACACCTGACACATAGTAAATGCATAGTAATTAATAAGTTCTGCTGCTGCTGTTGTTTTTAATCAAGAAAGCATTGAACTTGGAATCAAGAAACCTGGGTTCAGGTGCATCTTCTGCCTCTTAGTAGCTGTAACCATCTGGAAATGGGCTTAACTAACCTCTGTGAACAGCAATAAAAGTTAGAATAACCTGGTGTAGATTAAATGTACTTCTGGATTATAACATAAAGAGGTGCACAAGTGAAAAGACTTGTTTGACGGTGGGGGAGGACCACTGCCCTCACCCACACAGCACAGTCCACGTGTTATAGAAGAACCCAAGGCCCATTTTGCCCATCTCACAGTTTTAATTTAGGCACCCAGTCCCACAGTGCAGCATCTGAATATTATCGGCTGTAGAATGACTAAAATAAAATAAGAAGTCAGGGAGTAAAAATTATACTTTTGGCATCCCCACTTTGTTTAAAAAAAAAAAAAACTGCTGAAGGAAGAATACATACTTGAGTCTCAAAGCTCCTTTATTAAACTTGCTTTACAAGCGTTGCGAACAGTGGCTGAGAATCAGCTGGTGTGCAGAGACAGAGCGAAGGCTACAGTGTACTTCAGAGAATGAGGGATTCCAACAGAGCTGCCTGGATGTGGACACCAACCAATCCAAGAGTCATTATTTTAGGAATGAGGAGACCGATTGCATCCTTTATCCAAGATCATTGAACCAGTGGTCGTTCCACCACCCCAAGATGTTTAGACTCAGTTGTATTCAGGAGTTTCAGCTGTTTCACTGCCTTTTCCCACATTTTTGAAGACATATCACTTAAATTTATTTCAGTATCTTTAAATCACTTGGAAGTAAATGATCTAGTGGAGATGAAAGCACTTAAACAATTTCTGTGCCATGCTCAATAAATGTTACTTGAATCTGAATCTAAAGAAAGGACTTTATTGAATCACTTAATTATCTGATAATATTAGAATAACATACTAAAAACAACACAAAAAAAGTGTATAGTATCACAGTCCAAGAAGAACTTTTTGTTTTTGTTTTGTGAAAAAAAAGTTACATAAAAATAAATTGATCAAAACAGTAAAAACCTTATTCCTGTCTTCAAGCTTGTGGAAACTGAGCCTAATTTGTACAAATTCTTTTTTATACCTAATGTGCTCATTGACCCAGAGATAACACCTGTGTAATTTATTTTTAAAACTCTGACTAAAATCAGCATCTCAGTGAGATTCTAGGAAAGAATAGCAACAGCTGCCCCACATCTGTTTGAATGATGCAGTGTGAAAAAGATTCTAAATATAGTTGAAATTTGACTCAACTGTATTTCCATGCTGTGCTACAAAGTGTCAATTGAACTGGATCTGAAGAAGCTTATCATTAAAATAACCTAAAACTAAAATGGTATGATTTCCCCTGGAAAGCAACAAATATTTATCTTAAGCAATCACTGTTAGCAAACTTCAAATCTAACTGGTCCATTCTCACTTGCCAGCTGGGAAGAAAGATTATACCAGAGCGTAGGGGAATAAAAGTAAATCACATCAGCACAAAAAGTTGCCTTTTATGAGAAGTTTTCATCACATCCAGTATCTCAGGAATGCCTTGTCTGCCTGTTTCTCAGTCCTTGAGTCTCATAGCACCTGAGTTAACACTCTCAACATCCACCCTTCCTTCAACAAATATTTCTTAAATGCCTACTCTGTGCCAGGGACTTTTTTAGACTCTGAGGAATCAGAGAACAGGATAGACATTTTTCTACTCATAGATGGTTTGTTTTTTTTTTTAATTTCAATTGTAAAATATATGTAACATAAAATTAGTCATTTTAGCCATTTTTAGATTATAAAATCAGTGGCATTAATTACATTCGCAATGTTTTGCAACCCATTACCATTATCTGTTTCCAAAACTTTTTTGTCACCCAATACAGAAACTATAACCCTTAAGCAACAATTCCCCATTCCCCTCTCACCCGAGCCCCTGGTAACTTCTGAATACCTTCTGTCTCTATGAATTTGCCTATTCTAAATTTTTCATATCAGTGGAATTATATAATATTTGTCTTTTTGTGTCTGGCTTATTTCACTCAATATAATGTCTGCAAGGTTCATATAGCATTCCTTTCTATTCTTGTCTATGGCCAAATAATACTCCATTGTATATATATGTATATACCAACTTTTGTTTATCATTCATCAGTTGATGGACACTTGAATTGTTTCTACTTTTTGGCTATTGTGAATCATACTGCTGTGAGCACTAGTGTACAAAGATCTGTTTGAGTTCCTGTTTTCAGTTTTTTGGGGCATATATACCTAGGAGTGGAATTACCAAGTCATCTGGTAATTTTATGCTTAATTTTTTGAGAAACCACACCTGTTTTCCTCAGTGGCTGGACCATTTTGCATTCCCGCAAACAATGCACAAGAGTTCCAGTCTCTCCACATCCTTCCCAACACTTATTATTATTTCTGGTTTTTTTTGATAATAGCCATCCTAGTGGGTGTGAAATGGTAGCTCATTGTGGCTTTTGATTTCCATTTTCGTAATAATGCTGAGCATCTTTTCATGTGCTTGTTGGCCATTTGTATATTTTTGGAGAAATGTCTATTCAAGTCCTTTGCCCATTTTTTAATTAGGCTATTCATTTTTTTGTTCATAGAGTTACAAAGTTTAAGTGATATAATAGATAGTAATTTAAACATGTACATTTAGATAATATTGTGTCTATAAAGCCTTTAGTAGTACTTGGCACATAGTACATGCTCAATAAATATCACCTATATGTTCACTTAGTTTACAAAAATAAAAATACAAGGTACTACAAGGCCTGTACCAACAAACCCAATGTCATTGCTACTCTTTATTGAACACTTAATGATATTCCAGGAATTCTTTTTCTATATTTATATTATATCCAATCATTACAACATCCCGAGGGTAGGTATCATCCCAATTTACAGATGAGGAAACTGAAGCTCAGTGAAGTTGAATTATCCCGGGTTACATGGCTAATAAATGATTTGAGCTTGGATTCAAACTCAGGTTTTTCTTAACTAAGACTTGAGCCCTTAGCCACCTTGGAGTCTTACTAGTGCAGTCCCCATTGCCAGTTGCCACACTCCACCTCCAGGGGACAGTGCCACTAGCAGCACTTGTTTCCCCACTCTCCTGTGTCTTGGATAACTAAGTTGTATTCCCCTCTTAACACCTAACCGTCTCACCCCATCTCAAGATCCCAAGACTACCAGAAAATCAAAAGGAATGAATTATCAGGATAGGTCTTTACAGTAGTAACAGCAACAATAGAAATTAATTAACGATAATATCTTCCAGATTTGCACAATTTTCAGAAACTTCAAAGAACCTCTTTATATGCATGTCATATACCTTATATTTGTATAGAGCATTGTATTTTACAGAGCATTTCCATGTTAATGAATTTGCATAAGCCTCACAATCTATGTTATAGCATCACTTCCTTCCATTTTGTAGATGAAGAAACTGAGGCCTGGAGCAAAGAAATTGCCCAAAGCCAATAATTAATTTCTAGCAAAGCTGGGTCTCAAGCTCAGGTCTAATTCCTTTGCATCCTAAGCAAATAATGATTATGTGGTGATTGTAATCCTCTGGATTGAGGGGCCATATTTTATTGTTTGTCCCAGAACTTCAAGAGCTGCTGATTAGAGGAGTAAAGTTTCTCTAATCTCACTACCTAAATGCCTTCCCTGTAGGGTTTTACTGAGCATATAAGAAACCTTCAGATTAATAAAATACAGAATTTACCTCTCGCTCTCTGGTGTTGCCCCAAGCCCAATGTTACTGATTCATGCCTGCTGCTACTACTTTCCACAGATGCCTGACCTTGCGATGTGTATTTCTTGAACAACTTTCTTGGCTAGAGACGATTAGAAGCTAAAACTCTTTAAAATAGGGTACCTAATTAGGACAACTTTCTCCTCCAGGAACTTTTTCATCAGCTATGTCTTCTGTCCAATTTCATTAGTCTCTCCATCTCTGCTAGCTTTGCTCTCAGCCTAGAAACCCACTCAAATCTTTCCCTTTAAAATGATAGAGGGATAGATGGATAGAGAGAGAGAGAGAGAGAGAGAGAGAGAGAGAGAGATATTGTCCTGCATCTAGTTGATGCCTTTTCTCCCCCTTTCACTTCTCAAGCAGCCACTTGCTCACTTCCATTCACACCTCAATCACAGTAACCTGATCTCCTTTTCTACCCCTCCACTAAAATTTCTGTGGACAGTATCTCCAGTGACTTGCAGATTGCCAAGTTTTTCAGTCCTTATCTTACTGAGTCTCTTTGCTTCATGTAAAATTTTGATTACTTAATGCTCCTATAAAATTTTTACTCTCTTTTGTGAGTTCCTTCACAACTCCTATGCCCACACCTAAATTAGTTTCCTAAAATTCTGTTTCTGGCCGGTTGCTCTTCTTTATACTGACTTTCCCTGTATCATTTCAGTTATCATGGCTTCAACTCCCCACCTTGATGCTGCTGAGCGAGAACCCCAGCATAATAATCCTATCCTTATGCTCCTCTCTCTTCTTCAATATCTCAGGAGCACTTTGGCTTCAACATGGCCTTTTTTCTTCCCAAATCATCTCCTCCTGCAATCCCTACCTCAGTTAATAGATCATCCGCTCAATCAAAAACCATGAAGTCCTTTGCTCCCACCCTCACTCATTAAATCTCATTTCAATTACTTTGTCTCCTAGATCTTTCTCAAATCCGCTCCCTCACTTTGCCCTAGTTCAGTCCCTCTACTCCTTTTTCCTGAGCAACTGTCTTTAGTTATGTTCTCCCCTGAGCCTGGAATGCTTTTCTCACTTTTTGTTGTTGTTAATACAGCTAATGTACTCTTACTCATCTTGAAGACTCATGTCAGACTCTTTTGACCCTTTACTTCTATGCATGTGTATCGGCCTTTCCCCACTAGGCTACGAGTTCCTTTAGGACAAGTACTATTCCCTGGTCTTACTTAAGTTTGAGCCTCCAGGTAGGGACTGCAACAGTACCAAAGCTTACCAAGTCCTCAAAAAATGTTTGTTGAAGTGACTTTAACTCTAGGGTAATCAGAATGCATGAAAAACATTGGGAACGGGGAAGCTTTCAAAGAAAATATAGGCAGTTACTCCCAGCATCTTCTATCTGCAGCTATGGCAAAACTATTGGCTTTTAATATATAGATCCTCCTCTGCCTTACATCTTTGTTTCTGTACATGCTGCATTTACATGCCCCTTTCTTAGAAAATCTCTCCCTGTCTCTGTTCTTAGTCCCGGCCAACTCCTGTTTGTTCTTTTGGACTCAGCTCAAGGGCCCTCCTCAGGAGCATTAGATGCCTCTCACACATGCTAGTGTCTCTAGCTAGGCACTTAGATGGTATTATGTTGTCTATTTCCTGTTTCTTTGTCTCTTCCCCAGTAAACTGTGAGCCCATTCAGGATAGAGGCCTAGTCTTACTCTTCTTAAGTTCACAGTGCTTGACACATCTCTCCTTACTAAATGTTTGATGCATAATGAAGAAATACACTAAAAACGTCACAGATGCTGCTGGTTGCTCTGTTATTGGACTCTCTAGAGCATATCCCCCCACTCCTCCCAGAATATAAAGCTTAAGTTTCTTTTCCTGAGTAGGACCTTGAAGCCATGTATTTTAGGTGTGTTGAAATTCTGGTGTTTCCAGTTAACAGTTGTTAATCAGACTAGCTCTGATCTACTACTAGGCTTAAATCAAAGCATTCATTTTCAAAGCCTTTTTTGTTTATGAGTACAAATACACTATTGATGTTTATGAGAAGAATTATTTTCTCCCCTGAATGTTAACTAGCTACAAAAGCTGGTGTACACATGTGATAGTGTTTTCCATTGGCGTTTAAAGAATGTTGCCTTTGATGTTCTGCCCTTGAATGGAAATGAGTCTGCATTAAAAAGTCATCAGTGAGGAAAATGGAAAACTTTTAGGCAAGCACCTGAGAAGCATTGTTAGAATTCCTAAACATTAAAATCCAACAGATGCATTTTATATAAAGTTACATTTTCTGTTAGTAGTCCATATGTCTTACACTATGAAAATAGGTTGAAATGTTGTATTAAATAGAAATGTCTTAGTTAAGGTATGGTTGAAAGCAAAAGACACTAAAACAAGTTAACTTTAGCCAAAAAAAAAAAAGCAGAGGTGCCTCATGCCTTATGGAACCCAAAAGAAAAAGACCTAGAACCAGGATCTGAAATTCTGAAATAGTATCTCTTGGGTCTTTCTCAATGCATAAAATCTCTCATCTCTACTTCTTACCATGACTTGCTTCTTTCTTCCCTCTGTGAACCAGCTTGCAGAAGACAGGCCACCCCAAACCACTCCAGGTTATGAATACTCTTTCAATTTAACTAAACAACCCTGACTGAATCAGAATCTCTCAATTACAAGTCAGACCTCTCAGAAGAGAGAAGTTGGTTGATGTAGTATAGCGCAAAAGTCCACTCTGTCCAGGCAACCATGGCTGTAAGGACAGAGCCAGCTAATACAAATATGGTTACTTCGGTGCCCGTATGAATGCAAAAGAGGCACTTCGCAGACAGGATGGGCCGTCATGAACTAGGTAGACAACTCCTACACCACCCAAACCAAGGAAGCCTGAAGCAAAAAGTAGAGCATAGTAGCTCTCAATATATATCATTTATACGTTCATTGCCTTCTTCCTCCACCAAAGTGCGCATTCCTCGAGGCCAGGTACCATGTCTTATTTATGTTCAATTCCATAGTAGTTGGAGCAGTGCCTAGGAATAGGCATTCAAATATTTATTAGATGAGCAGAAACAGATATAAGCCCTGCCTTCATGGGAATTATAGTCTGGAAATAAAAGCAAGCAGTTAACAAATAAGCAAATAAAAAGCTATAATTTATGGTAAGTACTGTGAAAACTAAAAAAGAGGAGAAAGGGATGATAGCAGTCAGTTCAAACAAACAAACAAAAAAAAAAAAAGGGAGGGAGGGGTTACCAAGCAAGAACAGAAACTCTCAGAAGGTGGTTGATGGTGTTAAAACCCACAGAACCTTGTCACTGACTTTGCTTATTTATCCCAAGAGGCTGGAGGTGATAATCATAAAAGGTTCCATTTGCATTTCATTTCATTTATAACTTTAATACAGAAAAAAACATGGCTTACATTAAATAAATGGGCTACAAAAAAGATTGTTATAAAGAGCTATATAAAAATTAATATTTGCTGATTTTTTTCGTGTTTACCTAACAGTTTTAAATGGTCAATTCCTAGCCCAGAGTTTGATGTAATTATAAAATATTTCTCTGAGTTTACAAATGATTAATTATGTACACAATTAGGAGATATACTTTGGCCACCTATGCAAGGAGATTTGGATTAAGATTACAAATAGCACAATCATTTCCCAGAGAACAATCAGGCAGGATCAGATGATACACCAGGAAAAGGTTTTGTCAATATGATGGAAAGATTGTATACAGCAGTCTTGGTGATGGTAAAGAGACTAGACAAGAAGGGATCTAGGAAATGTGTTTTGCTGGAGTTATATTTAGTATACTTGCTGCCAAAATCTAACAGGAGAGAGAACTTTTTTGGAAGCAAGCGGATCTTCTAAACAATAATTAACAAGGCTTTTACCTAGCTAGACAAAAGTAACTAACAGGACCTTCTGTATAAACAACTCCAAAATCTTAGTAATTTATCACTGTATGTTTCTCTATATATAAAGTTCAGTGCAGCTAAGGAATCAGAGAGGACTCCATTCCATAAAGTTATTCAGGGACCCAGGCTTCTTACTTTTGTGGTTCCATTCTCCTGAAGGTACCCTCCATTCAGGCTGGTCCATGGGGAAAGAGTGAGTTTGGGCCAGACCTAGATGGTGCACACCATTGCCACTTATTATTTTGTCAGCTACAACTGAATCACATGAACCATACCTACCTACAAAGAAGGCTGGAAAAATGAATAGTTGGGGTCCTAGGAGAAGAAGAGAACTTGGTTCTTGGCGATTAATCTCAATGTCTGCACACTAGCGATATGTAGATTCGAAAAGCTGTGGAATAGATGTGGAAAGGAAAATATTGTGAAAAAGTGCTTTGTCCCTTCAAAAAAATTTTGGTTAAAATTTGAGATTGTTTCAAACCTTTTAAAAATAAAAAATATAGGTAGTTGGAATTTAGGAAATGTCCCTCAGAATTTCACTCTTAACCTTGGTAGTGTTGTTGGCTTCTACCAATATGAAATCTCCTCTAGGAGATTTCTACAACATGAAAAACAAATTTATTCATTAAATGCCCCCTTTAGTCTAGAGCAGCTTTTCCCAATGAGGAATTTAGGGAAGAGTCTAATTCCATAGTTTTACTTTGCCCTATTCCATTAGGCCTGGCTTATGTCCAATACCATATGCTCATTTATACGATGACAGTAGCTATTCCTCAGCTCTGTTTCAGGGATTCTACAAATTTAAATTTCCACTACAATAATAATTTTTGCTTATTGAGCACTTACTATATACTGGACACCATTCTAAGTACTTTATACCCTTACAGAAATTCATGTGGCATATATTATTATTATCTTCATTTTGCAAATGTTGAAGCAGGTACAGAGACGTTAAATAACTTGCCTAAGGTTAATCAGCTAGAGGGAGGCAGAGCTCAAATTTAAATCCAGACAGATTAGCTCCAGGGGTTGTCCTCTTAACCATCAAGCTATAGTGTAGGTGGAGCGGGGAAACAATAACAAAAAGGTCACTTGGAGATTTCCTGACATTAAGTGTCAAGGAAATAGGATGCCACCCCACCTTGTCTCAGGGATCTTTTCTATCCATTCACACTGGAAATGACCCAGGAAGTTTCAGATTTTATCAAGGGAGACTTAAAAAAAAAATTTACTATGGGCAATTTGAGCATGAATCTTATTGTGTAACCAGGATTGACTAAAATATGAGGGGCATAATTACATTTTAGGTGCCCCAAATTTAGTTTGGCAAATAGCTGCAGTGGTACTGACCAGCTTTCCCCATATAGGGCGGAGTATTCTTGGTTTGATTTTTATTTACTGACCTTGACAGGTTATTTTGAATTTATTTGAATTCAATTCAGTAAATGATAATTCAGCATTTACTTTGTGGAAAGCTCCATGCTAATTACTGTAGGGAATACAAATACAAAGAGGAGGAAAAATTAGTCATGGAAGATACTGATGAGTAGAAGTAGTAGAATTACCTAAACATTAGTGAGGCAATTGAAACTTTTGAAGACTTTTATTTAGGTGTTGAACCTTTAGCTGATAGGTTAAATACTGAATGTTATGAAAGGGAATGGCATTGGAATCCCTTAAGAAATGGTCCTTGATGTATATGCAATCGTATTTCCTCATACCTAATCCTGATTTATTAAAATTCTTTTTCTGTAATACTTTTATTGAGATATAGCACTCACATTCCTTACATTTCACCCATTTAAAATATACAATGCAATGGTTTTTAGTATGTTCCTAGAGTTGTACAACCATCACTACAACCAGTTTTAGAACCTGTCTCCCCAAAAAGAAATCCTGTGTCCATTAGCATTCATAGTTTCCCCCAAGTCTCCCAGCTGTAGACAACCACTAATCTACTTTCCTTCTCTATGGATTTTCCTATTCTCGATATGTCATATAATAGAATCATACCATTTGTGACTGGCTTCTTTCGCTTAGCACATTTTGTTTCAGGGTTGATCCATGTAGTAGCATGTATCAGTACTTCATTCCTTTTTATTGTTCAACAATATTCCATTGTGTCAGTATACCACATTTTATGTATCCATTCATCAGGTGATTGTCCTTTGGATTGTTTCTTCTTTTTGGCTGTTATGAACTGTGCTGCTATGAACATCTGTGTACCAGTGAGCATATGATATCATTTTCATTTCTCTTGGTATATATCTAAGAGTGGAATTGCTCAGTCATATGGTAACTTTATGTTTATCCTTTTTAGGAACTGCCAGACTGTTTTCCAAAGCGACTGCACCATTTTACATTCCTACCAGCAGTGTATGAGGGTTCCAATTGCTCCACGTCCTCGTCAACACTTGTTATTATCTGTCTTTTTTAATGTGGCTGTCCTAGTGGTTGTGAAGCATATCACAATGTTGTTTTAATCTGCATTTCCCTGATGGATGAATATTTAAATATTTATTTTACTGACCTAAGGCAAAAGCTTCAATCTTATACTTTCAAATTATACATAGAAAGGAAACTATCTTACCTTGCCGGTCCACTTCTTAAAACAAAAAAATACAATTCTATTCAAGACAAATGTCATTTGTGGAGTTAGAGTTATACCTAAAAGAATATAAGAATATAAAGTAGAATGCCATGAAGTTTAGATTATATGCTCATCTGGGAAATTTGCTTGGCAGTATGAATATATATGGTATTCCAACGCCTGTCTCTAAGCTACTCAAGGACTGTTATGTGACATTTGCAGGATAATCCAGACAGCACTTTAGTTAAATCCACAGTGTGATGTCATTCAGTAAATACTTGGAAGTGGAGATGTGTGTCCCTTCTGGTTTTATCAGTCAAGATTAGCAGTGGTTCACAGCACAATGAACTTTTTCTCCTCTGTAATCCATCAGTCTGTGTCTCATTGTGAGCCAATAATCTGTCACCTGATACTACTTAAAATAGGTTGCACTTTCGTGATTGTTGTGTTGCTGCGATGACATCGGGTTTTGGCTGTGGAAGTAGGAGGAAAGCACCTTTTTATGACTTTTGGTTGCCTCTGTATCTGTTTCCTTGTTTTTTGGTTGCCTCTTTATGCCACGGCGATAGTAAAACTGTCATTTTTAGCCCTTATCTACCTAGACTATATTCTGTACCAGTTGTACTTTTCATCACTTTACCTTTGGAGGCCCTTAGTGCGTTTATCTCTGTTTTTCTGTCAAACAAAGAAAAAGATACAGAGTTTAGGAGGTGTCAGAGTTTCACCATCTAGATTTCACCAGCAAGCAGATATGTAAAAAGAGCATCCACAAAAGCCATTTGGTGAGAAAAGAAAAAAATTAAAAGTTGATCAGAATTCAAAGGATGCTTTTTTATGGAGAAGGTCTCAGATGTCTCAGAAAGTGCCATCAAAAAAGAGACCCTAACAGTAGTCTGGATCTTCCTCCCTGATCCATAGAAAGAATGGCCCGACCCAGATGAGGATTCTCCCGGCCACTGTGGTCACCTAGCACAGCTCTGAGATGTGTCCAAGAGGAGCAAAGGAGGAAAAAAGGAAAAAAAACTGAGGATGGTTAGTTAATGCCTTCATAATACAATATCATCAATTGTTCTGCCTTATTTTTTCCTTTTAATATGGGTTTGTATGGCTTAGAGGGCGTGGCAGGAAGTATTGGCTAGGTTTAGGAGCAGAACATAGATTTTGTCTCCCCCAAAATACAGAGAAGCAATATATTTATAGAGCTGTTTTTTTTTAATCTCTAGTAAGTTCTGTTTTAAGCATTCTATTAACCAAAATAATATTTTTGCTAAAACTTAAAAATATCATGACCCAGTGATAATTGTTGCTTCTATTGAAGATCTAAACTACTGCATCATCCTGAACAGTGTGCCTTCAGAACTGTCAAAGAAGAATTAAATATTTATAAATGTATTCATAGGAATTATAGTTTAGATTCTGCTATTTGCAAATGTATAGCCCTTGAGTAATAATAAAAAATGACAGCTAGTACTTATTGAGCATTTACTATGTGCTAGGCTTTATACTAACAGCTTTACATTGGTTTTCTTGTTTAATTCTTTCTGTAACTCTCTGAAATAGGTACTGTTCCATTTTACAAATTTATGTTTAGTAAAATTTAGTGTTTGCCTTATCCAGAGCTTGCACTCTTAGCTCCCCAACATACTACAGCCCCTTTCCTCTACTATATAACATACTAGAAGTGTGTCTGTATAGGTGTGTGTAAGAGAAAGACAAAATGAATGAATCAATGAGAGATAGTATGCCTCAAATAGGGAAGCAAATTTATGGCTTTTGCTCTGGTAGTTTTTATAAAACCTAAGATTTTCTTTCCCTCCTTCATATGCTTACACACAAACACAAGTCAGTAACTGCTGAGGAGAAGCAAACTCAAGACTGTATATGCCTGTAGAGAAACAACAAAAATGTCTCTTTTATGGAACAAAAAGAAAAGATCCAAGATTTTTCTTGTTCTTCTCTGTTAAGAAATTAGGATGATAAGGAAGTTCACTTTTTCCTATTTTCCCTTAGGAAACCAAGCACCCCTGATTACTTATTTGGCATAGAAAATTCTGATTATTTAGAAATTCAGGAAATATTTTCTTTCCATTGTAAGCATAAAGTTATCCACAGTCACTTATTTAATTAAATTATTATAGTCACTTCACTGGGCCATTTTACTATGAAATATCCAAACATCAGTGAATTAATTAAAATCTCACTCACATTCACTTGTTCACACACACACACATAATACACTCATTTTTAGCAATCTCTATTTTAGACCTTTCATGCTGTTTAGTTAAGGTAAATGTCTGAGTATTATGTAACTAAAGTTACATTCCTATAAAAAAGCCTGGCCTTGGAAAGTTATCACTTTTAAGTATATATCTTATATTCTACAATTAAAAAAAATATATGAGAGGGGAAAAAAAACCTGGCCAAAGGCAACTCTTCAAATCAGCAGTCTTCCCCAGTTTAAAATATAGAATCCCCCAAGCTTATCTCATCCGGTCCTTTCCCTCACCTGCAAAGGTGGTTCTTTAATATGCTCCATAAATTCTCCACTAAGTAGTGTCTGTGGTCGAGGTACCTCCTTGGACAATCTGCTCATTCCATTTTCTGGTAGTTCTAAATGGTGGAAATGATTTCCTTTGTTGAGCCAAATTTTGTATTCTTTCTTGCCTCCTCAACACTAGCTCTTCCTTTTGGAATGAGACAGAGTAAAAACTAGGGTGGACTATCTTACCACGCTAACAAACATTTATTGACCTAGAGTACCTACAATATGTAAAGCAATTCTGAAATATTTCAGAATATTAATATATATGCTTTAATATCAACCCTTGATGTGAAGGAAAAAGCATGAGCTTTGAAGTTAGATAATAGCAAAGATAGTGCTGAGTGTCTGCCAGGCACTGTTGCTAGCACTTTATATAAATTAACTCATTAATCCTGATGACAGCCCTCAGAGAAAGGATTAATATCCCCATTTTACAGATGAGAAAACTGAGACAGAATTCAGAAACTTGCTCAGAGTTATCCAGCTAGGATAGTGTGAGAGCCAGCCTTTGAAATCAAGCTGCCTGGTTACAGAGACTCTGCAGACTCTCAGCCAGAGCTTGGAAGCCCTAGTGCTGCACCTTATTAGCCAGGTGATGCAGGAAATTTACTTTAACTGCCATTGTTTTAATTTCCTCATCTGTAAACATGGGCAAGGTTATTGTAAGGATTAAACCAGATAACATTGAATATAACCAGTGGTTCTTAACAGGGATTGCACATCAGATTCATCTGTGGGTTTTTTCCTAAAGTTTAGACCCTACCCAGAACTTCTGATTCATTTAAACACTCCAAGGTATGTGGTCTATTGTCAGCAATTTGAGACTCAAGTCAACATTGCTTCAGAATAAGCAGGGTGGTTTTTTGAATTAATCTTCTTGATAAGTACAAAATTCAGTACAGTGTTAGTCAGCATTGATAGGATTAAGTTTGGGGAGATATTAAAGAGTCTGACTTCATAATCCCATAGGGATAGTTCTTCATATACTTAAAAAGCACTTCCTTGCCTCATTTATTGTTGAAATATTTATCTGCATGTATACCCGAGGTAGCACATTTCATGAATAGCTGATGTTAGTAAAAAGGAATGTGTTGTTAGCTTTCCCTGTATTTGATAGCTCCTTCACTGTGACCCAATGAACCATTCTGAAAATAAACCCTTAAAATATTAACAGCATTACCTACAAACATTTTGCATTTTTAATTGTGTACACTGTGGCACTTAAGAGGTTATAAATATTCTAGTTGATACAGGCTTCTCATCATCAAGTATATTGGAAGAATCAAGGGTAGCTAATCTGTCAATGTGCTACCTTTTAAAAGAAGGGAACTCTTAAGGAAAATACAACTCTAATGTATTTATCGAATGAGAATTTGGAGTAATTCATTTCATTGAGAATAGTTGGAGAACTTTTGAGTGTATGGCAAGAGCCGTGCCATGTAATTTGAAGACTAACTCTAACCATATAATTTTGACTTTCTTGAACTGTAGCTAGGCAGTTTTGATCTCAGTGTTATGCTAGATCAAAAATGATGAGGCATCTTTGCCAAGAAGTTGTGGTATTTCAGTAGGATTAGTACTGCTCTGTTAGTCATTTATGGAGCATCTCTTCCACACTAGGTGCTGGGATGCAAATATGCAAAGGACATTGTCCCTGCACTCCATTTTGAGATCTTGAGGTGGGCAGTCAGGTGTTTTCAGTCTAGTTTGGCATACATTAAAGTGGAGGAGGGCAAAGTGCTTTGAGAGTAGAGACAAGGCTCACTTTATCCAGTCTGGGGGAAGGAAGCAGGAGGGTGAAGAGGGGCTGATCCAAGAAGGCTTCCTGGAAGAAGGGATGCTGAGAAGATGATCTTAATGGATGGATTTCAAAGGATGAATTGGGCTAGCAAGGTGAAGGAGGGTTAGAAGGACATTCCAACGGCCCTACTGCCTCTGGAGCAGTCTTTATTCGCCCTACCAATTGTCTCAGCTCCATTATTTAACATCTTTCCTGACCCACTGACTTCAGATCCTATACTATTTGACTGTTAATTTTTTTTTTCATTTCTGCAGCACAGTGGCTGGTTTTGTGAAGTACGGGTTTTAAGAGGAAAAAAAAAACAAACAAAAAACTTGAGGACTGAGTCTTTTTGTCCCTGAAATGAACAGCCTGCATGACCTGTCCAGCCTGCTGCATCATATGCATCATAACTTGATTAGGTTTGGCTAGGGAGTGTGCAAGGACCCCAGCCACACAGGCTGGTGAGAAATGGGGCTCTGTGAGGCTGCCATCCAGAGAAGAATGTAGTGTCACCAAGAATCCAATGGTAAGCAGTGTCCGAAGTGGTCGTCAAACCAGAGGGGTGTTTCCTTGGCCAAAGAGTAGTAGTAGGCAATGATATCCAGGGTGTGTTGTAGTTCAGAAAAGGACTCTAGCCCACAGCTGAGAATTTGAGGTGGGATAGAGATTGGGGGAGGTATGGGGTGGGCAGAGGCAGCCAGTAAAACACAGTGGGGGAATAAAAGAAAATAGTGGAAAAGAGCACAGGCTCTGGAGCTAACTAGCCAACATAGCTCACTTGCTTTGTGGCCTTCAGCAAATTATGTACCTCTCAGTACTTGGTTTTCTCCTCTCAAATAAGGAGTAATGGTATCCCTCTACACCACAACACATGAGGTAGTTGTGAGGATTAAATGAACTAATTGACGGAAAGCACTTGAAACAGTTTCTTGTGAGCTATTAGGGGAACAGAGTCCCTGCTCCATCAGGAAGGGGAGCTAAGCATGACATCAGGACCTCTGCAGTTAGTGAACGATTTATACAGAGTTCCAGTTCCCTGCGAGATATTAGTTTACTATGTAAAGCAATTTACTCATTCAATGCATATTTGTTAAATGTCCCCTGTGTGCCAGGCACTGTTCTAAGCACCTTGGATAAATTGGAGGAAACAGGCCAAGTAGATTCCCTGATGTGAGAGGAGGCCTGGCACATTCAAGGAGTAGCAAGGAGGCCAAAGTAGAATAAGTGAAAGGCAAAAAGTAGCAGCTGAAGGTCAGAGAGGCATCAAGGAGCAGACCATGTAGGACTTCAGAGGCTTTTCTAAGGACTTTGGTTTTTGCTTTGATGGTAGGTCAATATGGGATGAGGATTTAGAGAATAATAACAACTACTATGTTTATTGAATTTATAGAATGTGGCAGGCATTGGGCCAAGTGCCTGACTTGTGTTATTTAATTTAATCCTTCGAACAATGATGTAAGGTAAGTGATACTGCCCCCAGGGAGAAAATTGAGACCAGAGGGGTTAAATGGCTTGCCTAAAGCAGTATTTGAACCCAGGTCTGTGTTACTTCATGATGCTATACTGTAATTCAGTGGATGTGGGAATGTGTTTGCCACCAGATTGGGTATAATTTTAGACTTCATTTGACCCAGTTAGAAACTGGGTAGAGCCCAGTGCCTTTGCTTCCAAAGGACTCTGGAAGTCAGGCACTTGGACTTTGAATGCACAACAGTTCAACACACGATTGTTTTTCCTGGGGCGCTAACAGGTGAACACAGTGTCCAAACTGCTGCCTCATGCTTCCCACATATTCTGTTTTTCCACTTGGACACTTTAAATGTGCTCACTCTTTTCACATCTAAAGACCCCAGTGTTGGTGAGTGCTTTTGGAGGGCAGGGTGGAATCAAAGCCGAAAATAGCAAAGGTTCAGTTTTTCCTGTTCCTGACCACACTAGACCAGAAAATGAGACAGCTTTCAGAGCAGCAGCCTTCACCCATGAGCCTGCAGTTCAGCTTTGACTCAGAGGAGCCTATGGGAATGGTAGACTCCTTGCTCTGCAAGATGTTGTTCTAAACTGAGTGGACATCCTCCAAGTCAGGTTGAGGGTTCAAGACCAACCACAGTACATAGCATGAAGGGCAGGTAAAAGTCTGGTGGTAAAGAAGAGTGCGGTCGCAGTTGATTCGTCGGGGGGGGGGGGTGGCGGCCGGTTGCTAAATCCTAGGCTCTCAGGATTGCTTGGAGGGTACCGGCAGCGGGGGCTCTTTCCCGGAGGCGAGGGCGAGGCGGGGGACTTGGCCAGGTCCCCGGCGGGGTGGCGTGCAAAGTATGGAGGGCGGCGAGAAAGGAACAGGCGGGACACGTTTCTTTTTAGGGTGAAGAAACCAAGAGAGTTTATTAGGGGAGAGTACAAGCTTATATCGGGCGTTAGAGGGCGGGGTAGCTGTAGAGGTTAAAGGCTTGGATTGGTTCTGAGAGGGCGCGGAGGTTGATTGAAAAGGGGCGAGAGTTGCTCCGGTAACGGTGTCTGGCAACAATGTATGCGCACTGGTGGTAATGGGAGTTGCACTGGCAACGGGGAGTGTCCGGGCAAGATAAGGGGGTGGGGAAAAGGCGGTTCCCTCCGGCAAGCCTCCCCTAACGGTGGTATTTTGGGTGAGGAAATGGGGCCTGCCTCCGGCCTCACTTTCCCAGGCCCGGGGGGCTGCGGAGGGCGCTGTCGCCCGTGCCCACCACCCTCCCCAGGGGCTGATCAGGTCCCCCAGCCCAGGCCCGCCAAGTTGAAGCACGTAATCAGTGTCCCGCAGAAGAGAATTAGTTTTGCAGGATCTGCCCTAAGTCTTTTCAATTCATACTCAACTAATTTGAAATTTATAACTATTGAAGGAACTGAAATGTAGGATAAAAAAAAGGAAGAGTATTAATTTTTTTTCAAGAAGTGTGTAAATTAGGTGACTATTAAGTACACAGTGCAATGCTAGGTGCCAAGAATGCAAAGACAAATGGCCTCTGCCCGTTCCTAGCTTTTTGGGAGAGACGGGTAACTTACAAGTTTTTACAGTGTGCTTCAGGTACTCTGTTAGTGGTATATTCCAATTGCCATACACAGATTTAACTGTACATATTCAGCAAAAATGGAGCAAAAGAAAAAAACTATAAATAGTACAGGTAATTCTGTCCACCATTCCAGACTGAGCAGAAGAAAAGAGATGTGGATCGTTTGTTCTCTCAGTTGGTCTCAACTTCCTTATGTCTCTCACAGTGTAAAATTTCATTGCACAAGTATGATTATAGTGTTTAAAGCTACAGCTTGGCCCTGAGATGCATGTTCAATGAATTCATCTTGTGCCCAACCAAAGAAACAGCACTCAAAGACCTTTTTAAGAGATTGTCAGGTTGGTAATGACTTAAATGAGATTTTCACCTTATGTTTTGTTGTTAAAGCTTATTCTCTCACATAGATTGTCACTTCACTGGAGTGACAGATGTACAGGCTGGAGCCAAATCTGGTTGTGAATTCCAGCCCCTGACTGATTTAGTCCATTGTCAAGTTATTTCACTTCCATTAGTGGCCTCGCTTTTTTTTTTTTAACCTATTAAACAGATAATTATATTTCTTTCAATGGCATTGCTATGGCAATTAAGTGAATAATATATGTAAAGATCCTGGCAAAATATTTACCATACCTGATAGTTTCCACCCCATTCCTAATGAGGGTGGACTTGACTTGTGGGAGCCAATGAAGATTTTTAAGCAGAGAGACGTGATTGATGTGAGCTGGTGTGAGCTTTAAGGAAGGTTACTTCAGTGTCACTGTGATGTGGGAGCTAGAGCAGAGACATCTGAAGCGAGGAAACAAACTACTGAGTAGTCACAGTGGTTTCAACAAGAGACAAGGGTCTGGAATGAAGGCAGTGGCAATGGAGATGGAGAAGAGAAACCCAGAAAGTAGAATTGACAGAACTTGAGGGCTATTGAATTAAGAAGGGGCAGGAGGATCATCAAAAGTGAAGAGAGGCTTTGAGTTTTCCAGGTTTGGTGGTTGGGTAGATGGAGATACTGAATTAACTTGTATAGGGAATAATAGGCTGAAACTATATACCTGGCACTGAGCTAAGAAATTTAATAAATTATTTCATTTAGTCATCATGACAGCCCTATGGAGGAAGTATCAGCATTGCCATTTTACTGTTACAGAAACCTAAACTCAGAGAAGCCCCATGTCATATAACTAGTGAATGTCTCCCAAGGATTTGAACATGGATTTGTCTGACACCAAAGCCTTACTTTGAACGACAGCAAGAGATAAGTCCTCACTCACAAGCTGGGGAAATGAGTAGGGATGAGAGGGTGGAGGTAAACTTATTCTTGGAAACATTAAGTTTGAGTTGCTTGTGTCAGGTGGGGATATCTTGAAGGCAGTTGGAAAATCAGATCTGTAGCTTAGGGGAGTGGTTGGGGTGAGATCTGAAGATTTGGGAGTTGTTGGCATATGCTTGATGCCGTGGGGAGTGAATGAGATCATTCTGCAAAGTGTACAGTTAAAGAGAAACAGACCCTAATAAATGAAGGTTAGAAAGAGGAATACTCACCTAATTTAGGAGTTGGAAGCACTTCTATACCTATAGGAAATGTAATGTCTTCTGACCAGATTGGCACTTTGTGCTTTGGTGTGTAACTGCATGGCAGTTATTTTTTTATCAATTTGGTACTGTGTGTTCTAAGAATGTATCAGTCATTGTTGGAGCTTTGTCCTTGCCTTCACAGAGATTATAGTCTCATGGAGAGTTGTAAATAAAAACAAGTAAACAACAGTGACAAGCTGTAATCAATTACAGTATAGACTTAATGTTACTATGGGGAGCTCTTATAGGGTCCATATAAGACCCTATATAAGATTGGCTCCAAAGCCAGACTTAAGGGTCCATAGCCAGAGAAATTAGAATTACAGGTCATAATATGGAGTAAGTTTAGATTTAAAAAAATAATTGATGGGCCTAAAAATAACCATTGATTATCTCTTTAGAAAAATGAGAATTAAGATGAAAATTGAAATAATATATACTGAAATTAATTTGGTTATAGTTTAGGCAGGAAGCTGAGTTTTTTCAGTTTTTAAGGCAAAAATTACCTTTGAAGTCCTTGCAGGAGGTGCCACACTGAAGGCTGGCACACCATTTCTCAGTCAGTCCCATACAGGCCGTTTTCTTTCTAGCCTTGCTACTTTTGTTCTTTTGGGCACAGGCTGAAGTAGTTGGCTTGCATCGAGAAGCCACAGTACGTTAAAAAACACTTAGCCCTTAACACCAGACATGCAGTCCACACAACAAGAAGTCTGTGATAAGAGAGGCATGCAGGGAGCTACGACCACTGAGAAGCAATTGCTTTCTGCCTCCCACCCCACTCCCTTTTTGGGACACTCACCCACCACTCTGTTCAAGTTGTTATGTCTTTCTCAGTCTCTAACCCCAGTGAGCATGCTTAAATACATATTTTATGTATATAGATAAAATGATCCCATGCAGCTCCACTCTAATAAATATTTGAGTCAAGTGTGCAAGCTGATATTTCTTAGATTTTTTTTCCCTCCTGAATTACATAATTGTTTTAAGGAACCTTCATAAAATGTGAAAGTAGCAAATTTCTTTTCCACTGATGATCAGAACAGAAAATTCCCAGGCCTCCATATTGCACATTAAGTAGCACATTCTGAAATTATGGCCTTTACCCTGTTATCTAGTCTTCATTTTGAGAGGTTATTTAGCATAATGGCTAAGAACACAAGCTCTGAAGCCAGACTGTCCAGGTTTGAATTCCTGTTCCACCAATCACTACCTGTGTGACCTTGGACAAAATACTTAACCTCTCTGTCCTTCGGTTTCCACATCCATAAAATAGGGATTATAACAGTACCTACATCCTTAGGTCATGCGAGGAATATGTAAGTTGATACATGTGAAGAATTTAGAGCTTCTACCTGCCAGATATAGAATAAGCACTCTAAAAAAGGTTAGATATTATATACTTTACTGAATTACCCCAGGTGAAAAAAAAAAAACAAAACAGCCCTTTAAGATGGTAACCACTGACGAGTGAGGACAGATTCCCCCAGCCTATTGTAAATCACTAACAGGTCAACTCTCCTTTCATTTAACGTGGAGGGAAGAGTGCAACATTTTTCTCCTCTTCCTCTCTCTTAGCAGTGAGAGGTCCAAGGTGGAGCTGAATGGGTAGTCAGTTTCAAGTCCCATAGCCAGAGACAAGGAACTTTCTTTTCTGTAAAATAGAAGCCCCTTCTTCCCATCACTTCTGTAATGGCTATGTTTAGAAATCTTTTCAGAGCAGTATGGGAAGAATAGCTGAAAGCATGGTGTATAGTGTGATGCCTTGTGTTTAATAAGGGAGATAGGCAGCCAGCCAGCCAGCCATCATGTTGCCTCTGTTCCATAACGTACCATCAGATCAGAAGGGGAATATGATTCTTTTTTCTCTAGCTGAACTTTTCCATCAGTCTTGTTGAGCTGCCAGTTGGAAGACCCTTGCTGATAAGTCTCTTGAGCTCATTTGTCTCTAGTGGCAGCAGTGAACAAATCCTAGATTTTTGAATAGATGGTATGAGCTCCAATTTGGAGTCAGGGGATCACACCTCATATTGGGATGCCGCATCTCCCTTAGTAAGCACCTCCCAAACTTGCCTTAGAGAGCTCACAGCACCTACCCCCTTCCAAAAGGAAACTGCATTCTTAGTGGAATAAACTCTTCAACTTCTTAGGCTTTCTACAATCCGAGAAAGTAGAATTATAAAGGGCCTTATGACTCAGCAACAATGTGGTTTGGCCCAGAAGCATGTGTCAGATCTTGTTCCTCTTAACTGCTTAAGGGTTAAAAACCATTACTTTGGTTACAGAGCTCAGACATCAGTGGTACATAAGCTGGATCCAGCCCACACATGTTTGTTTGGTCAATGTAGTTGAATATATCTATATCAATCAGTTGCAACATATAAAAATAGTGAGGTTTCATATGAAAATCTGCATTTCCAACTTAATTTTTAAAAGATGCCAGATATGACAGCACTGGGTGTTGCTTCCCCCCACCCCCAGTTTGGAAATAGTCTGCCTGGGTGGCAAAACAGCACCTCCTTGGCCTCTTCAATTAACCTGGGTCCCCACCTCACCCACTTTCTTTAGTCTTGTTCATTTTCTATCCCCAGAGGCATTGGAGTTTATAAATCCTCTCTTAGAGCCAGGTGCCATTTTCTTTACAATATAATCCCAAATGAAAAGTGAAAATTCTCCTCATTACACTCTGTGACCTAAATTCAACAAGATAATAAATGCTGAAACTCAAGTTTTTGCTCTCTGATTTAGGATGAAAGAAAATCCCAAGTAAAACATTCTTTGTGTCACTTATTTAAAAATCACGCGGTTGAAAATTATCCTCATCTGATCTTTTTCCTGACTCAGAGACCAGTTTTTTTTTTTCCTTTGACCTTTTTTCATGGTAGAATTTGATGCTGTTCTTGTTACTACCAGCAATACAGGCTAAACAACAACCCAAAGTTTAACTCTGGCCTTGTCCTTAGTCATCTACTTTGGCTGCAGGTAGATTTGACGTTAGAGGCTGTATCTGAGGAAGGGAGCGTGGAAATCTAGAGGGGGAATAAGATACCTGTTTCACTTCCCAAGAGTTGAAAACTGAGTCATGCAGCCAGGCGATACAAAGGTAGTGTGTGCAAAAGTATGGTAAATTGCTTTTATTGGCCTCCCTCTTTCTTCTTGAGCTGCATGGCCAGGTCCCACTCCCTGAGTTTTCCAGGCCCCATTCAGGCAAACACACCTTGGTTGGTGCAATCGGCCCCAGCTCAAGTTCTGCCTCCTTTGTACCATTTCTTTATTCTGGAAACAGAAGGAGAAGTGCTCTCCTCTTACCACCTGCCAGCCACCTGAGGGCAATTGGAGCTTGATAACTTGAGGCAAGTGTGCAGCAGTCCATGAAAGGATTATGTCATGAAAGCATAAAGTATAGTTATTGCTGTGCAGAAGTTTAATCAGTTTACAAAAATTCATTAAGCATGTTGGGGGCTTTGGATAAAAAGTAATATGTGAATATTCTTCATTCCATTGTCATCATTGTTTCACTTTACCATAGAAATGTTTTATTAGTTTGTTCAGATTCCCATGAGAAGTCATGGACTTCTCAATCGAAAAGTTTTCAGTGGCTTCAGTAGGTCTGAAATTTCGGAGTATTTAGCAAGGCCTACAGTGAGCTAGAACATGATCTAATAAGATTGGACTGTCAAAACAAGAAGCACCAGTCTGTGGTTAAAAGGTTTTTAAGCAGGAAATGTTAAAGCTCTGCTGTGAGAACCTCGAAAAGATAATAAAACATGTAGGTTGGAAGTCTGTTTCTTTATAATTTCTACTGTGATCGGTGGTACACTCACCCTATTTAAATAGAGACACTGAAGCGGAATGAGGTATGATTAACCAGAAACAATAGATGGTATCTTTCTATTGGGAAACTGTAATCATTTGTATAATTAGTAGGATGAAGCATCAGAAAATACTTGAAACATTTTGCCAAGGCCCTGAAGAGTACTTGGGGAGACTAGCTCCAAAATGCTAAAATAGAGAAGATCCATCATCAGGAACAGAAGTGGGTTCCATTTCCAGCCCACCATCTGTGAGATTTGGGGCAAATTGTTTCACCTTTGGGTCCCTCAGTTTTTTCATCCCTAAAATGGCATTTTGTACATTATAGGATCAACATGGGGATTAAGAGATAGTGTCTGGAGAGGGCTTGGAACAGTGCTTCACATAAAATAAGTGCCCAATAAATGACAGCAATTACTGTTAGGTAATGGGGAAATCTGTCATAGCTTTTGGCTTCAGATATTCAATATGGTTTTCAAAATCAAGACCAATATCATATATAATTGTATTTCCAGGTTTTCTGTAATTCTATTTAAATTCCTCATCACTTTAAACCCCTTCCCTTAATCTTCTCATTTATTAATTTTGTACTCTCTCAGCCAGAACCACTCTCATGAATGAATGCTTAAGACCAAATCTGAACTGAGGTTTAGGCCAACTCTGGGATTGAGTCACTGTGATCTCTTTCAGCCTCCCAGAGCCTTTTTACTTTTCTTTTCTTTTTTATTTTTTCTCTTCATTTACCAAAGATTATCATACTTACACCATACCTACTGCTGAATTACAATGTAATGATTAATGAGATATGCTTATGAAATGCCTTATGGTTTGTAATGAATCCATCACTTATAATGAGAAGGCATTAATAAAGAATATAGTTTATTGGTGAATTTTTATAGACTACAAGAAAAAAGAGTAAACCCAGTACTAATGGTGATCTCATTTTTAGTATGTTAAATGATTGCTACAACTGAAACTAATTGGGCTTTATCTGATTAGTTGATGGTCAAAGTTAAACCCTGGTAGTTACTGCTTTCAAATTGTCTTTTTGTATAACTTGGGGGAAGAGTTTGTTGGGAGTACCCTAGGGCATCTGCCTGCCCTTGCCCACCAGCAGAGGACTTCAATCTGTGCACCCACACACTGCTAGAGGCAGAAGCAGATCATTCCCTGCCTCTACCAAAAAAATAGAAACCATGAAGAAAAGGACTCTCTTCAATTCTGGATGGAATTAGACACCAAATAAGAATTTTAACCTTTAGCTTAGCTCTTTGCTTCATTTAAAACACAGACTCTTTGTAGAAATCTGAAAAAAGAAAAATGTGTACAACTCATTTGATGTTTCATTTTTCCCCATGAAAGAAATCTATTTTCACCTTAGACTTTCAGAAAGATAGACAAAAAAAAAAAAAAGTTCATTTTCTCTAACATAGTTTATGATATCACTAGAAATTCTTGATAAAATTGTCAGCATGAGTATGGCATTCAATTAATAACCCACACTTTATTCATGGTATATTGTGCAATGTGTCAGCATTTCCCCTTTCTTTCCTGTAAATTGTAACTTTCCTGGTGATTAGCATTTGAAGTCTTTTCCTGATTAAGGAATTGTCAGCTGAAATCATCAGGGATTTCCCCTTAACTGTTTTGGAAGAAATCTGAAGAATTTAATGTGTTGCTTAGAAATTAAGAAATTTGGAATAATTTATGTGCATCTAAATGATGAAATAGATCAAGAACTGAGTGTTTTTCTTGAAAATAGATAAATATAGGGTCACAGAAGAAATAATAAAAACTTTAGAAATAAACTCTTGACAACACTTAATAAACTTTCATGTCTCTGTTCTATGCTTTTCAAAGTTTTTATTTGTTATATTTTAGGAGGTAAACTGAAGTAGGAACCTTAAAATTTTAGATGCTTAGAAAGTGTTTTTTTTTCTTTTCTATCGCTCTCTTTTTGTTTTCTTTTAGTATCCTACCTCAACCCCCAATCTTTTTTTTTTTTTTTTTAATTAAAGAAGTTGTAGGTTTACAGAAAAATCATCCATAAAATATAGAGTTCAGTACAAGGGGTATAGTAATGCTCTTTCGGCCCAGTGGCAGGACAGGGTAGGACAGTGTGGGACGAGCAGGAGACAGCTAATTGGTGTTTCAGATGAGTGGACAGGGAAGGTGTCTCAGAGAAAGTGACATTTGAGCTGAACCGGAAGGAACCAGCATGGACAGAGCCCATGGAAGAGCTCTATAAATATGAAGGAAGAGAAACAGCACCTTCAAAGGTCCTGGGGCAGAAATGAATTTAGTGTTCGAGAAGCAGTAAGAAAGCTGCTATAGCTGGAGCATAGGGGAGAGTGGTAGGGATAAGATCTGAAAGATAGGAAGGGGCAGATCTGATCAAAGTCAACTACAGGGATAAAACAATAGCAGGTGGGTTTTATCAAAGTTTCTTACTACTGCGTTTCACAATTATCCCAATTCTAGAAGTGGCATGTGAAAAACACTTAAAAGAAACAATAAGGGCCTATATGCCAAGTTTGAACCAGCTGCAAGGTCCAAATTTGTATATGATGACAGATAGGCCTTACTCTTAGTGGAAAGAAAGGACTTCATCAACTGGCAGCCACACCTCTCCTGTTGTTAACCTGCACATAAAGGAGACTGAGCAAAGGAAAGGTGTCCTCAAAACCAGTCATCCTGTGACTTCTCCATCCACCCTTGGACCAGCATGTATTACATCTGCCCCCTCCCTCCAATAGTTAAATTACTCCCTGTGCCCTTTTCCTCCATGAATGAAGAATGGCACTACTGAATCTGGTGACAAGGGGGGAATTAAAAAAAAAAACACAACTTTGCCTTCCTTCTCTCAACAGGTAGGAGAAATCAGTTTCGCCATACCAAGTGAAAAATAGAAGGGGGCCAAATGATAAACCTGAGATTCAGGGGACACCTAGCTATTACAACCAAATAGTGGCAGAATACTACTGACGCTTTCTGATTCTGATCTTCCAAACCACTTAAAGTCTCCTGGGTAGCCCAGTTTGAGCAACTTCAGGCTATTTCTAAGGTGGTTATTTTATTAGAATAGTGGAAAGTGGAAAAGATTGGCATGTAGCACTCAAAATATCAGTAATCAAATAGGGTAGCAAACATGCAGAGATTTGAGTTGGATGGATGTAGGGGATGATTTGTTCAAAATAATTTCGCAACTAGAAGCTTCAATGCCTAAGTGGATCAAAGCAGCAGGTCAATTCCTCCCTGACATTAAAAGCTTACACAAATCCCATGAATCAGTAATGTGCTCTTTAGGTTTGCAGTTTCCTTTCAAGCAGCCTTGCATTTTTAGTCACTTGACCACACCCTGAAAATAACCAAGCCTAGATGGTTCTCGTCTGCCAATTATCTTTTTTACACCACTAGAAGTAGGGCTGTGATCCTGCCAATAGCTTTCTTTCTCAATAGTAACTGCTGGGTAAAGACATAAGGCTTACATTAACTCTATTGAGGTCATTCACTGCACACCATTCCTGAGCCCTGTGCTAGCTCTTGGTGATAGCAACAATTAAATAAGATGCCAGGTGGATTCTACATGGGGAAATCGGCAGCGTAGAAGTACTTAATAGCAGAGGTATCAACAAAGTGTTCTGTAAAGGCAGAGTGAGAGCAGCTGGTTTTAGCAAGAGAGGTGGGAATCAAAGAGCGATTCAAGTAACTAGATTCACTTTGAATGGTTTAAAGGAAGAAGATACTAGGCACAGATAATCACATGAGCCAAGGCAGACACAAAAAAGTGATTGTGCATAGAACCTTTTTTCTTCTCTTTTTCTTTGTGTGAATATGCATGTGTTGGGAACAGTTGGAAGGAGAGTAGAAGGATAGAACCGTAGGAACGAGGGGAGTAGAGAAATAGGGAATGTGAGGCTTTAAGTAGCAAAACAGTACTATGGGCTTTAGTCAGAAGGACCTGGATGGGCCTTTAAACAGTTCTTTTACCCTGGAGCTCCAGGGTGGGAGAGCTTCTATCCGGTAAGGCTGCTCTGAGGATGAAATGAGGTGCACTGTAGCTTTGTTAAGAGCTAGACTTGGAGTCATATAGACTTGCTCATAAATTGTGCTTTCTTCTTGTGTTAGCTAAGTAGTTTTGCATGTCTGAACCTCAGTTTCCTCATCTATAAATGGGAATAATAATATCTCCCTCCCTTGTGAGGCTTCAGTTAGCTAATGCATGAACAGTGCTTAGTAGCACAGTGTTGGGTGCATGGTAAGCACTCAATAAGTGGTAGCTGTCCCCCTCCATCATCACATAGAATAGACCATCACTAAAGGTTAGTTCCTTTCCCCTAAGGAAATACAATAATTTGCAATGTTAAGTCCCTTGGCAATTTATTCACTGTAACTGCTAAGAGAATAGCTTGACCTTTTTTAGTAGCTCTCACTCACATGGAGAAGGTCTTGCACTCAGACTTCACTGCACTCGTTTTCCTTCATTGATCAATAGACTCATTCCTGTCAAATGCATCTTGATGACAAATGCTATCACAGGCAAGTGAATAAATAGCATGTCCTCCTCCTGGATTCGGTTCTCCTAATTTGAGGTACTCTCCATAGTGTTCCTATCTTCAACAATACACCCTTAAGCTCAGTACAATTAGTTCAACCTCATACACACACACACACCCAGATCTAAGCTTAGCATTGTGGGAAACGAATGGCCCAAGGCCCTGCTCTCAAGTAGCTAACTCCCTTGTTGGGAAAACAGAGTTGACGGAAACCATTAGGCAACAGTATGAAGAAAGTATATGACAAGGTACAAAGTCTATGTATGTTTGTGACACTGACAATAAATGCATTGGTCATCCAGGAAAAGGAGAGGGAGCTGGAGTTTTCAGGGAAGACTCCTGGCTTAGGAGCTACATTATGACCAACTAGCATGTGTTAGAATAACCATCATTTTTGGTTTCAAATCATCCCTCCACCTTCCCTGCAAATGTTCAAGGTGAGTCCATCCTGAGGAAAATAAAACTGTGATGTAAAGCAGTGGTTCCCAAAAGATCCCTTTTTTATACATCTACTCTCCTCTGTCATGCTTTTAAGTTCTTCCTTACCAAACTACATTTACAAGTAATAATTTATGTCTTCCATGTTTTATTCATCAGACAGTTGCTCATCAGAGAGCTTGATCAGCCTAAGTTACATCACCTCTATGTAGCAACACTGTTATCTAATTCCAGTTTAAAGAAAAAGAAGAAAACCACATTTTTATTTGTTAATTATGAATCTAGGATATAAGCCTGTTAATACCATGTAGATATGCACATCCCAGAGAGATGCAAAATCCACAAGCCATACAGGGAAAGATTGATAAATTGGACTGTTTAAAAATTTTTAAATTCTACATGGCAAAAACATATCCTGGACAAAGTCAAAAAGACTTTCCACCATCAACTGGTGGTTTGGTGTGCTGAGCCCTCTATCTTGAGGTTTGCCCTTGTGGACTTCATTACTGCAAAGAAGAGGCTTAATCTGTTTATAATTGTGCCTAAGAGTCTCCCCCGAGTACCTCTTTGTTCCTCAGATGTGGCCCTCTCTCTCCACCTAACCCAACTCAGCAGGTGAACTCACTGCCCTCCCTCCTATGTGGGACCTGACTCCCAGAGGTGTAAATCTCCCTGGAAACACAGAATGTGACTCCCAAGGACGAATCTGGACCTGACATTATGGGATTGAGAACATCTTCTTGACCAAAAGGGGGATGCAAAATGAAATGAAATAAAGTTTCACAGGCTGAGAGATCCCAAATGGAGTCAAGAGGTCACTCGGGTGGGCACTCTTACGCACTATATAGATAACCCGTTTTTAGGTTTTAATGTACTGAAGTAGCTAGAAGTAAATACCTGAAACTATCAAACTGCAACCCAGTGTCCTTGACTCTTGAAGGTGGTTGTAGAACAGTGTAGCTTGCAAGGGGTGACATTGTGATTGTGAAAGCCTTATGGATCACACTCCCTTTATCCAGTGCATGGATGGATGAGTAGAAAAATGGGGACAAAAACTAAATGAAAAATAGGGTGGGAGGGGGGATGATTTGGGTGTTCTTTTTTACTTTTATTTTTTATTCCTATTTTTATTTTTTCTCGTGTAAGGAAAATGTTCAGAAAACTAGATTGGGGTGATGAATGCACAACTATATGAAGGTACTGTGAACAGTTGATTGTGCACCACAGATGATTGTGTCATGTGAATATATCTCAATAAAACTGAACAAAAAAAAATCAGTTGAAAAGAAAATTATAGTTCACATAATAGATGGAGGAATAACTAATTTCCTGTGCAAAGAATTCTTACAAATTGATAGGAAACTTACAAATCAATTAAAAAAAAAAATCAAAAGACATAAGCAGGAAGTTCCAGAAAAAGAAATGACCAATCATCATTAAGCATATTAAAAGATTATTAACCTTACAAAAAATTAAAATAAAACAACTTTTTTACCTATCAGATTGGTAAAGGTATACACATTTGATAATAAGTATTGCAGAACCTTTGGGGAAATAGTCATTCTCAGAAACTGTTGGTAGGAGTATTGATTGGTACAACCTTTTCAGGGGGCAATTGACAAAATCATTTTAGTTTAAAATGCACCTACCCTTTAATCTAGCAATGACCCTTTAAGTAATTTATTCAACAGATAGTCACACAAAGAATGTATACAGTGATGTTTATTGTAGCACCTATTTATCAGCCAAAAACTAGAAGCAAGACTTCACCTTCTGTTCAAGATGAATTAATAGGGACCAGATTTAATCTCCCACCTGAAACAACTTTTTTTTAAAAAAGGCAAATATATGAAACAAAAGCACTTAAATCATTGGACTTCAAGCATTGAAAGGCAGTGATCCCTGAAGACAGGAAACAAATGATATGAGCCCCATGATTGCCCCTGCTAACTGTAGAAAGTTTCCAGGCCACAACATAGGAACCCAGAAGGAACCCAGGAAGATCTCTCTGTTCTCCTTGAGTGGAGATGGTGAAGCTAGGAGTCCAGAGAAGCCAAGATAGCTAAAATAGATTAAAGAGCTGCACACAGAAAAATAAATCTATAGATCTGAGGAGGTCTTCCTTGAGTGTCAGTTGAGTGATGAGTATATGTATGGGAGGAAACTACCCAAGGCCAAGGAAAGAACCATTTGAAGGATTAGAATAAGGACTGGAACTCACACAGGACTAGAAATACTGTCTGTTTTCAACATCCAGAAAGGAAAAAATTTCTTAATTCAGGGGGAATTAAAGTCTTGCCTTAGTTTGGAGAAAAATTAACCATAGTCTAAACACACCTCTGATTACCTTGAACAAAGCTTAAAAGCAAGACCCAAAAGGATAAAACTGTTTCCAATTAATTTTGTGTCCCAGAACAAAAGTCAAGAATGTTTATAAGAAGACAAAAATAAACAGAGCCCCACATTGTCTGGCATCCAATCAAAAATTACAAAGCAAGATAGTAGCAGGAAAATATAGCTCATAATGAGGAGAAAAATCAATCCATCAAATCTGACCCAGAAATGAAGCAGATATAAGAATTAGTTGACAAGGACATTAAAACAGTTATTATGACTATATTCCATATGTTTTGAAAGCTATAGGAAAGATTGTACTTGGTAAGTAGAGACATGGAGTATATTAAAAAAAAAAAAAAAAACCCAAATTAAACTTCTAAAGATGAAAATTACAATGACTGAGATTTTTTTTTAAATACACTAGATTGGATTAACAGTGATTTAGACATTGCAGAAGAAAAGATTAGTGAACTAGATGGCGTAGCATAGAAACTATCCAAGACTCAAAAAGGAAAAAGACTTTAAAAAGACAAGTTACAGTGAACTGTGAGACAGCATTAAGGGATGAGATATACAGGTAATTTCATTATCCAACAGAAAGGAGAACGAGAGGAAAATGAAAAATTATTTGAAGAAATAATGGCCAAAATTTTTCCAAGTTTGATGAAAACCATGAACTCACAGGTCCAAGAAGCTCAAGAAACCCCTAGCAAAATAATCATGATGAAAACTACACCAATAAATATTACAATTAAATTTCTTAAACTAATGATAAATTTAAAATCTTAAAAGCAACCAAAGAGGGAAAAAGACATGTTACATACAAAATAACAAATATAAAGATGACAAAAGAATTCTTGTCAAAAATAAAGCAAGCTATTAAACAGTGAAGCAATATCTTTAAAATACTGAAAGAAAAAAACTGTCAGTCTACAATTCTATACCCAGCAAAAATATATTTGATGAAAAATAAGTGAGATAAAGATTTTCAGGCATGCAAAACATGGAAGTATTAATCACCAGCAAACCTGCATTACAAGAAATATTAAAGGAAACCCTTCAAGAAGAAAGAAAATGACACAAATGGAAACCTAGATGTACTAAAGATGTGAAGAGCACCGTAAATTGCAACTACATGAGTATTATAGATTTTTTCCTTATTATTTTAACATCTTCAAGTGATAATCAGTTTTTAAAACAAAAATCTTAATGTATTTTGAGATTTTTAACATATGTAGAAGTAAAATGTATGACAATAATTGCATAAAGCCCAGATGGGGATAAATGGAAGTATAATGTTTAAGGTTCTTATACTTTACATGAAGTCATATAATAGCACTTGAAGTTAGAATGTGATAAGTTAAAGACATGTATTATAAACTAGAGTTACCATTAAAATATCACAGCAAAGGTTTATTGTGATAAACCTGTTATAGATTCAAGCCAACAAAGAAGATAACATGGAATAATAAGAATACTCAATCCAAAAGAGGCCAGAAAAATTAAAAAGAATAAGAACAGATGGGAAAAGAACAGATAATAAAGAATAAAGAACAGATGGGAAAAAAAGAAAACAAATAGCAAGATGATAGATTTTAATCCAGTCATTTATAATCATATTAAATGTAAATGGTCAAAGCATAGCAGTTAAAAGACAGAGATTATTATGCTGGATAGAAATGCAAGATGCCTACAAGATAACCCACCTTAAATATAAAGACACAAATAGATTAAAAGTAAAAGAATGGAAAAACCTGGTGACACTAATCAAAAGAAATCCAAAGTACTATATTAAACAGACAAAATACATTTCAGACAAAGAATATTACTAAAGATAAAGAGGATCGTTTGATAATGACAAAGAGTTCAATTTGTCAAGAAGATATATGTTGCTGTACCTAAGCAGAGTTTCAAAATTCCTGAGACAAAAACTGATATAATTGGAAGGAGAAACACACAAATCCACCACAGTTATACTCAGAGATTTCAGCAATTGATCGAACAAGTACTTAGAAAATCGATAAGGATGTAGAAGACTTGAACAATAATATCACCCAACTTAACCTAATTGACATTTATAGAACTTTCTGCCTAACAATGGCAGAACACATATTCTCTTCAAGTACACATAGAACAATTACCAAAAGACACCATTCTGGGTTTAAAAAAAAAGTATTAAATATGGAAGGAAATCAATTACAAAAAGATATCTGTAAATTTCCAACTATTTGGACACAATGCACAATTCTAAATAACCTATGGTCACAGAGAAATCAAAACGGAAATTAAAAAGTATTTTGTGAGAGTTTGTGGAAGATGGTGCCTGTTGTGACAGGTTATTGAAATTATGAGACAATAATTCAAATGGAAGCATTATAGTTCTTCAGAGCCATTATGATCTCAAAAGGAAAGGAAAATGATAAAGATACACCAGCTGAGGTGTTTTGAAGTGCATCAAAGTGTTCCAAACTGTGGCTTACCATAACATGTTCTCAAAGTACCATGGTGTGGATTAAAAGGAAACTTGGTGAGTGGCCTCCACCTAAATGACCCCCTAGGGAAACTATGCGAAATTATTTAAAAGAGCAAGGGAATCAAACAGTACTTATTCTTCATGCAAAAGCTGCACAGAAGTCATATGGAAATGAAAAAAGAGGTTTTCTTGCCCTCCTCCTTGTGTGTATCTTATGGGCAGTGGATGGAATTTAAAGAAAAGAATAAATGGAGCACGGTGGTTGTTCTGAATAAGAATCTCAACCATGTGCATTTATTGAAATAGGAAATAGTGACCAAGAAATGCAGCAGCTGAACTTAGAAGGAAAGAACTGTTGCACAGCCAAAAACATTGTACATATCTGATTTAGACTAGAGAGAGCACTTCATGTTGTCTGTAAAGATGTTCTATGGTAACAGTGATGACACTGGTGTGTTCCTCAGCAAGTGGATAAAAGTCATCTCCAAACTTTCCAAAAAGAAGCAGTTGTTGAAAAATGTTGACTTGTGCATTGCATCAGGAACAAAGGTGGCTCTGTTTAATTGACTTAGATCCCAGACAGTTAGTACCAGATACTTGCATGTAGAAGGAGGAAATTTCCATGCCAGTTCACAGCAGTGGGGGGCATTTTACATCCATCTCTTAGATAATGATAAATCAGAAGGAGAAGAATTCACAGTATGCGATGGCTACATCCATTATGGTGAACAGTCAAACCTGTGTGTTCAGTTACTGGCATGGCACTCCCAAGATTGATGATTAGGAAACTTAATAAGCAGACCGCATTATTGGATGCAAATGATCCTGTATCACAATTCCATAAATGTGCATTTTACCTTAAGGATACAGAAAGAATGCATTTGTGCCTTTCTCAAGGAAGAATAATCCAGTTTCAGGCCACTCCATGCCCAAATGAACCAAATAAAGAGATGACAAATGATGGCACTTCCAGGACAATCATTACTATCGATGAGGCAGAGTATGTTTTACAAAGGAATGGGTCCTGTCCTTGCCCCCGTCACACCTGTGTCTGTCGTAGAACATCTTCAGTTGAATGGCAGTGGAGACGTAGCAATGCTTGAACTTACAGGACAGAATTTCACTCCAAGTTTACAAGTGTTGTTTGGGGATGTAGAAGCTGAAACTATGTACAGATGTGGAGAGAGTATCCTCTGTTGTCCTAGACATGTCTGCATTCTGAGAAGGTTGGAGATGGGTCTGGCAGCCAGTCCAAGTTCCAGTAACTTTGATCCGTAATGATGGAATCATTTATTCCACCAGTCTTATCTTTACCTACACACCAGAACCAGGGCCGCAACCACACTACAGTTTAGCCAGAGCAATCCTTCAAGCCAATTCAAGCCAAGTGTCCCCAAATGAATCAAACACAAAAGCAAGGGAAGTTACACAAATGTCAGCACAAATTCAACCATATCACATCTCTACAGCACCAGTGGTATCCTGACTACCGTCTTTTTGCTAGGACTTAAACTGACTTGAGTGCTGCAAAAAGTTGACAAGAAAAAAAAAAAAAGGAAAGGAAAAAGATGAAGAATCTTTTGTGGTTTCTTGGGAAAACTTTTCATACCAGGTGAATACTATTGAACAAAACCCTCAAATGCTGATTTGAAATACAGGAACCACAGAAAAAAAAAAAGAAAGAAAAGAAAGAGAGAGAGAAAGAGAAAAACATTAAAATGTAAGAAGTCTTTTGGACATTGATTTCTCAGCTTTTTGTTTGTTTGGTTGGTTGGTTGGTTTTGTTTTAATGGGGAAGAAATAGAAGTGTGGCTGGAATAAAAGTTAAGCATACTAGAAGACACAAACCTAACATAGTTTTATGGACAAAGGGACTTGTATAAGCTTTAGTAAAAGGTACATTTCACCATACCTTTTTTATATTACAGTTTATAGTATATCTTTTGTTACCATAATAGGTTGTTCCTCCCCCCAGGCCCCCACTACCCCAAACAATCTTTGAGCTTTTGCTCTAAAGTACATTCAGGTTCCAAGCCTGACCATCTTGTTTAATCAAATTGCCAGACTCTTCCATGGTTTTTTTGGTCTACGGCTGGAACCATCTTTTGTTGTTATTTTTTGTTTTGTTTTGTTTAAACTGAAGTCTTTGAACGTTACATAATTTGAATTGTTTTTTGATTTCAGCAAGTCAAATCTTGTAAAGGCCTACATATTTTTTTAAGAATAGATGAAGTCTGTGCAAAAGCTTTAAAAAAAATGCCTCTGCCCTGCCTGCAATATATGCAATGTACGTTAACTTCGTCTCTATTCTCAGACACTGTTGTTAGTTATTTCTGTGTTTTCCTTTTTTAAAAAAAAGATGTATTTATAGTGGTGATTCAAGAGGTACTAACATTTGAGATTAGATGAGGCCATTTAGTCATTAATGAATTAATGGCACAGAACATGTTGGTATTTGAAGGGTCCTCTCCACTTTCCCCGTATATAAATGCCCCTGTGTATTTCGGGATTTGTTCAGGTTTCTTCCCTCACCTAATCTGGTACATAACTTGTATTTTGTGTACATTAAACATTTTATTTTGAACTTGGAATGTTCCCAGTGATTTCATTTAGCAGGATGTTTTCTACCTTGTTGGCATATGATAAAAATATCATGAGAAGTATTTGCTACCAATAGATAGATGGTGCCCCTATTGTATAGTGAGGAAAATCTCAGCAAAAGCATGTTTTTACTATTTTTATTTTTTAATTTTTTATTTTTTGTAATCTGGGCCAAAACATCATTGTAATCTTAAAACATAAAATGCTTTTATTAGATCAACTAAAATAGCTGGAAGACAGTACTTTAGAAACAGATAGTTGTGAGATTATAAAAATACAAATGTAACTTATCTTTATTTTTCTTTCAGTACTCCCCAGTACTGAGCATCTCCTGTCCAGTGCTCTTAGAATGTCCCCAACTTAGAAAACATTTCTTTTCCATTCAGTTAAGATATGGTTGCATTCAGGGTTGTGTGTTGGCCTTGCATGCTACTCTCGCCATTTTTACATTGCTTCCATTGCTGCGTATTGATTATGCCTTTGTTCAGTTTCTTAGACATTGCAACAGACTCCCTGGACAACATTTAGTTCAAGAACCCCATGAGTAATATTATAGGACCCAGTCCTAGTAATAGTAATATAATCATCCTTCTTAAAGTAAAAACTGCCTCTAGATTGTGGTAGGCTTTTACTGAACCATAAATCAGGAGCCATGAGTACTTTGTGAATGCAAATCCACAATTTCCTGCCATGTTGACATATAAAACATTTTCTTTTCTGGGCTTTCTTGATAAAGTTTCCATCAATAGACTTTTTGTCACATCTTTTTACCTCCAGCTCTGCCATCTTCACCACTCACTGTTTTGCTCAGACTATGCCACTGTAAATACAATTCCTAACATCTTTAAATGGCTTTTCCCTCCTTTTTCAAGGGGAAATTCATTTGTAAAACATGTTCAATGGTTAAATCAGTTATTGTGGTTTTCTTACTTGCAAACTTTTTAAAATCACCCACAGGTTGCATTATACTATATAAAGCCTTCTCTCTTCCAATCTGCTGCAGTCACTAATTTCCCTCTTGTAAATGAATTCTGCCTCACACCTTAAATCTGTTTCAGTGACCTAGAGCAGAACTCATTGTGGCCTCATCTTTCTTTTTTTTAACTGTTTACTGGCTTTTACTAGCAAACTTGCTTGTTTCTGGGTAATATTTAATCTTTTCTCTGTGGAGTCATTAAATAGTGCTTTTTATTCAGAAAAAAAGTATTTTGAATTCAATGAAAATACAGCACCTCAAAATTTATGGGATGCAGCTAAACCAATAAGATGAATTTTTAGCATTAAATACCCTAAGGTATTTAAAGAAGGAAGGTCTCAAACCAGTCATCTCAGCTTCTGCATTATGAAATTGGAAAAAGAAGAGCAGAGGAAAGGAAAAATTAAAATCAGTGGCAATTAATAAAACAGAAATCAGAAAATCAATAAAAAAAAAAAAATCAGTGAAGCCAAAAGCAATTTTGTTTGAGAAGATATACAATTGATAAACTTCTAGCCAGACTGAGGAGAAAAAAAAAAATTACACAAATTACCAGTATCAGGAACAAGAGAAGTAACATCAGTACAGATACTATCTAGTAGCAACTTTATGCTCAACAACATAAGTTCAACATCCAGTTTCTTTGAAAGGCTCATCCTGCCAAAGCTCACTTAAGAAAAAATAACTATCCTGGATAGTGTTACATCTATTAAAGGAATTGAATTTGTAGTTAAAAACATTCACACAAAGGAAACTCCAGGCCCAGATGGCTTTGTGGTGAATTCTACCAAATATTTAAGGGAGAAATAATACAAATTGTACCCAGACTCTTTCAGAAAATTGAAAAGGAGGGAATACTATCCAACACATTCTATGAAACCCTAATACCAACACCAGACAAATAAACTATAACAAAAGAATACTACAGACAAATCTCCCTCATGAACATAGATGCAAAAATTCTAAACAAAATTTTAGCAGATTGATAATGCATCATGACCAAGTGGGGTTTATTTTGGGAATGCAAATTTGGTTTAACATTTTAAAATGGATAGGTATAATTCACTTTATTTACTGTCCAAGAAAAGAAAACTCATGATCATCACAATAGAGGCAAAAAAATCATTTGACAGAATCCAATATTGATTCTTAATTTAAAAAATAACTATCAGCAAACTAAAAATAGAAAGGAACTTCTTAAACCTGATAAGGGTCATCTTTGTAAAACCTATAGCTAACACCATACTTAATGGTGAAAACCTGAAAGCCTTTTCTCTAAGGAAACAAGAAAGTAAGTGTATGCTCACCACTTCAACATTGTACTGGAGATTCTAACCAGTGCAATAAGTCAAGAAAGAGCAATAAAAGCATCCAAAGTGGAAAGGAAGTAATAAAATTGTCTTTATTTGCAGATGACATGATCATCAAGGCAGAAAATCTGGAATCTAAATAAACAAACAAACAAAAACTACTAGAACTAAAAAGGAAGTTTGGCAAATTTGCAGAATACAAGATCAATAAACAAAAATCAATTGTTTTTCTATATACTAGAAACAATCAGAAATTGAAATTTTTAAAATTGCTTTTTATTTTGTCAAAAGATAAGAAACACCTATGGATGTATCTGACAAAATAAGTGCAAGAACAGTACAGTGAATACTATAAAACATTCCTGAGAGAAATCAAAGAAGACCTAAAGAGTAGAGAGAGACACTGTGTTCATGAGTTAGAAAGACTCAGTATACCTGAGATGCCAGTTCGCACCAAATGATCTGTTGATTCAAAGCAACTCCAATCCAGATCCCAGCAGGATTCTTTGTAAATGTTGACAAGCTTATTGTGAAATACATATGGGAATACAAAGGATCTAGAACAAAAGAACTTTGAAAAAGAAGGATAGAGTTAGAGGACTCATTCTAGCTGACTTTGAGACTTACGAAGGGCAAGAATCAAGACAATGTGTTAAGATAGACAGCAGTTAAACAGATCAATGAAATCGAATAGAGTCCAGAAATAAACCCATACATAGGCAGCCAGTTGATTTTCCACCAACAAGCAAAGACAATTCAGTAGAGAAAGTATAGTCTTCTCAACAAATGGTCCGGTAACAATTGCATATCCATAAACTTATAAAATAAACTTTGATCTGTATCTTATACATATACAACAATTAACACAAAGTAGATCATAGATCTAAATGTAAAACTTAAATCCATAAAATATATGAAAGAAAACAGGAGAAATTATGACCTTGGTTGTTTGCAAAGATTTCTTACATGCAATTGGACTTCAAGAAATTGGACTCTATAAGAATTTCTGCTCTCTGTAAGATACTCTTAGGACAATGAAAAGACAAGTGACAGACTGGGAAATATTATTTGCAGATCACGTATCTAACAAAGGACTTGCATCCAGAATATGGAAAGAACATTCAAACCTCAATGATAAGAAAATAATCCAATAAAAATGGAAAATATTTTGAAAACATTTTGAAGTGGAATAAAGATATTGATGTGAACATACACTTAAAGAAGACATACGGTTGGCAAATAAGCACATGTAAAGATGCTCAACCTCATCACTCATTAGGGAAATGCAGATTAAAACTATAATGAGACACCACTACACACCTATTAGAATGACTAAAAAAGATTGGCCATACCAACTGTTAGCAAGGATGTGAAGCAACTGACTTTCTTACACTTCTGGTGAAAATGTAAAATGCTGAAACCACTTTGGAAAGCAAATTGAGCAGTTTCTTAAAAAGTTCAACATATACCTACCATATGACCCAGTCATTCCAGTCCTAGACATTTACTGAAGAGCACTGAAAGCATATATCTCTACAAAGACTTCTGTACAAATGTGCATAGCAGGTTTATTTATAATAACTCAAAAGTGGAAGCAATCCAAATGTCCATCTTCTGATGAATGGATAAGCATTCTATGGTATAGCCATAGAATGTAATGCTACTCAACAGGAAAGCAGGAACAAACCATTGACACATTCAGGAACTTGGATGAATCTGAAAATAATTATGCCAAATGAATGAAGCCAGACATAAAAGAGTACATACCATATGATTCCATTTATATAAAATTCTGAACATTGCAAATTGATCTAAAGTAGCAGAAAACAGATTAGTTGTTGCCTGGGGGTAAGGGTAGGAGCAGGAAGGTTAGAAAGGAGGGATTTCATAGAGGCACAAGGAAGCTTTGGGGGTGATTGGTATGTTCACTGTCTTGATTGTAGTGATGGCTTCATGGATGTATATATATCTGTATATCAAACTTACCAAATTATATACTTTAAACACATGTAGCTCATTGTATATCACTATCCCTTGTTAAAGGGGGAGGGGCAGGGACAGGAAGCTATTTACATGTTCATTGTGAAAGGATTAAGTAAATAAATTCTGGATGCCTATTAATCAGTTGATTTTTTTTGAAAATGAAGTCAAAATGTATGTGTCGATATGGAATGAACCTCAAAATATATTATTAAATTTTAAAAGCAAAGTTCAAAGCAATATTTAACATATTATCTTTTTAGTGAAAAATAAACATTGTGTATATATGTAAATGTATGTGTCTGTGTTCATACATACATATATATATATGTATATGCATATATTGTGTGTGTGTGTATCATAATGGATTTCTTGAAGGACACCCAAGAAATGTGTGGTTATTTCTGAAGATTGAGACTGGGTTTGTGGAAAAGAGAGGGAAGCTTTTACTTCTCATTTTATTCACTTCTGTTAAAGTATTCTTAAACCATATATATGTCTTTTGTAAATTAAAAAGTTATTCTTTTGTAAAGTTTAAAAAAAGAAAGAAAAAATGGTTAAAAAGAGAGAAAAAGAGAAAGAGAAAAACAAAAACTAGAAATTATCAATTGAAATATAATGTGATTACTGATTGAATATAATTATCCATTGAAAAATATAATTGAAAAATACAATATAATTGAAACAATCCAGTTTGGTTTTGTTCTCTTGAATTATTATAGAAAGTCAAGTTTTTAAGAGACTTTGATGATCATTCTGGGTTAGGAAATTGATTTTATGGGTTTGTTCCAAACAACTAAAATGTTTTATGAGTGTTATGCCTTATTTCTTGATCAGATTGAGGTAATAAATTATTATTTTTTAAATGCCTTTTAATTGAGCTAAAACATCTACTTTTTAGTAGTATATGAAAGTTACAGCTATATTACAAAACAGCAGAGACAGAACTAAGGCGTTTCAGAGTGTTTTCCATATGGATGTTAGCCATAGAGAGTAGGGAGATAAAATATATCAAAAGTAAGATTTCTTTAGGGAATTATAGGACTTCAGCATTTGACCTGAAGGACCCCATTTTTCCAATATGGTATATGTAACTACTCAAGAATTCAGAGTTGAAACTGTCTTGGGTAACTAATCACAGGGATTATCATGAATCAGTTTACAAAGATTCTTGACATCTATAAATGGGTCTGACTGAATTAGTAATTAGGTTAAGCTAGGAAGTCCCTTTGAGTCTTTGAGATTAGTATGGATTAAAGGCCTCCTCCTCAATAAAAGAATGCCCTATTCCAGAACTTTTGTAAGATGAGTGAGATTTTCCAGCAGAAGGAAATACATTTTTTAAAGCTGTTTGCTTTAGTGAGACTAACTTTTGAGGAAAACACATTGGCCATTTTTCCAGGTAGGATGGTCACTTTTTAAAAGTCAAACATCATCCAAAGACTCCATGTTGGCCCTTTTCTACCATCTCTTTTCATAAAGTGTTAGTTAGCATGTTGAAAATGGGAGTCAGAATCATGTCCACAAGAAGCAGTGTTCTAAATCTGATTGTATGAACCTTCATGATGCATTTGTCTTTATAAGAGACTCCTGAATTATAAGATCATGCCATTAAAGCAGAGTGGAGTGGGGCTAAGAATAATAACTGTATTCCCCGTTTAAGGATCGATTTCCATGCCTGTCATCAGATTCTAGTGAAGAGAGGATAAAATAAATGTGCACAGGAGCATGTGGAAAGCCAGATATGTGTAAATGACTGAGCACCTGGAGGGCTAGGCTGGGTTTTGCGCCAGGCACAAGGAGTATCTCAATACGTGTTTTCATTGGAGAAAATCTGGATGCTTTGTCCTGCTGTTTTGGGAACTTGATAAGCTGCCAAGTCAGAGGTGGGTGATGAGTAGTTCTCTCTTGAGAGCAACTCAGGGATTTTTTAAATGTGGTCTTGAGGATCCTCCATGTGATTCACAGGCTGGTGCACAGAATTTCAATATTTAGTGTTTGGTTTCTGGCAGGAATCAGTGATTAGATTTCCATCATTGGTGTTTTCATCAGAAACAGTATCAGCCTTTCCATTAATTCCATTCAGCGAGGTTTCCATATTCTGTTTTGTTTTGTTTTCCTTTTTAGTGGCAGGGGAATTGTAATATTAACATGTTACTGCTGGAAATAATATCTGAGGTCATCTAGCTCTAACCCTCTCATCAATGAAGAAACTTCTAGGTACTGGTTCAGTGGGAACCAAGTAGAAGTCAGGTCTCCTGACTCCCAGCTCAGTGCCCTTCTACCGCCTACCGTGTACCTGCCCCATCAAACTAGTCTGCAGACCAAAGGAGAAGCCAGGCCTGCTTATAATTGTGCCTAAGTGTCTCCTCCTGATTGCCTCATTGTTGCTCATATGTGGCCCTCTCTCTCTAGCTAAGCCAACTTGGCAGATGAAATCACTGCCCTCCCCACTACGTGGGATCTGACACCCAGGGGTGTAAATACCCCTGGCAACATGGAACATGACTCCCGGGGAGGAATCTGAACCCGGCATTGTGGGATGGAGAACATCTTCTTGACCAAAAGGAGGATGTGAAATGAAATGAAATAAGTTTCAGTGGCTGAGAGATTCCAAAAGGAGCCGAGACGTCACTCTGGTGGGCACTCTTAATGTATAATATAGATAACCCTTTTTGGGTTCTAATGAATTGGAATAGCTAGTGGTAAATACCTGAAACTATCAAACGACAACCCAGAACCCTTGAATCTTGAAGACAATTGTATAAAAATGTAGCTTATGAGCGGTGACAATGTGATTGAGAAAGCCATGTGGCTCACACTCCCCTTTGTCCAGTGTATGGATGGATGAGTAGAAAAACGGGGGCAAAAAAAAAAAGGCACCCAGTGATCTTTTTTACTTTAATTGTTCTTTTTCACCATAATTTTTATTCTGATTACTTTTGTGTGTATGGTATTGAAAATGTTCAAAAGTTAATTTTGGTGATGGACGCACAACTATATGGTGGTACTGTGAACAATTGATTGTGCGCTTTGTATGACTGTATGGTATGTGAATATATCTCAATAAAATTGAATTATTAAAACAAACAAACAAAAAAAAAAACAGTCTGCAGACCAAATACATGAGAGAAGCATGTCCACACTTACCCACAAATGAGCTGTGACCAAGACAGCCATTTTATTAGTTAGATGAGGAAAAAAACACTCTTGATTCATGTCGCACAGCATCATGGAAAGGTCTCATCTCAGTAAAATCCTCACCAGGGAAACCAAGTCAAAATTATAGTTAAGAGCAGGCGGACTTCAGCCAATGGCAGGGCATCCTTTCTTAATGGGTTATCTTGGTGAGCCAATAATTGAGATGTTCTTGGAAGTGTTTCAAAACCTGATGCAGCCTTGCTGTTCTACCCCAGGTTCATTCAGCCTGGGAACAGCAGCAGCTCACCGGTGCAGGCACCCTCAGCTGTGAGCAGGCAAGGCTGGCGCTATCAGCTTGGCTCTTCCTTCAAAGCTGCCATACAAACCTTTGAATTGCCATTGTTTCTTGATATCCTGTTTCCTTTCTTTTTAGTTACCGAGAACATTTCCTTTTCAACAACTATCGTGCTTTGTTTACATTCGAGGTTAGGTATTTGTGGTGATTTCCAGTAGGAATCTACCTCTGCCTTTGATTATAGACAACCCTATTTCCAGTTGATCTTTTTCTCCAGCAACACACCTGTCTAGCTTATTCCAATACCCAATCAAAATGCTAGCTTTGACCTCTCTCTCTGGCTAAGCCAACTTGAAAGGTGAAATCACTGCCCTCCCCCCTACGTGGGATCAGACACCCAGGGAAGTGAATCTCCCTGGCAACGTGGAATATGACTCCCGGGGAGGAATGTAGACCCGGCATCGTGGGATGGAGAACATCTTCTTGACCAAAAGGGGGATGTGAAAGGAAATGAAATAAGCTTCAGTGGCAGAGAGATTCCAAAACGAGCCGAGAGATCACTCTGGTGGGCACTCTTACGCACACTTTAGACAACCTTTTTTAGGTTCTAAAGAATTGGGGTAGCTGGTGGTGGATACCTGAAACTATTAAACTACAACCCAGAACCCATGAATCTCGAAGACAGTTGTATAAAAATGTAGCTTATGAGGGGTGACAGTGGGATTGGGAATGCCATAAGGACCAAACTCCACTTTGTCTAGTTTATGGATGGATGTGTAGAAAAGTAGGGGAAGCAAACAAACAGACAAAGGTACCTAGTGTTCTTTTTTACTTCAATTGCTCTTTTTCACTCTAATTATTATTCTTGTTATTTTTGTGTGTGTGCTAATGAAGGTGTCAGGGATTGATTTAGGTGATGAATGTACAACTATGTAATGGTACTGTAAACAATCGAAAGTACAATTTGTTTTGTATGACTGCGTGGTATGTGAATATATCTCAATAAAATGATGATTAAAAAAAAAAAAAAAAATGCTAGCTTTGATACCTGGAGACCATTCTTTACTTGAGGGAATAATTCTCCAGTCTTCATCTTACCTGGGTATAAAGCAAAGCGAGTGGGTTAATTCTTTATCTTGTGGCCCCATCACAGTAGAGAGGATGGTAAAGAGCGTAGCCTCTGGAACCAGACTTACTAGCTGGGTGACATCAAGCAGATTTACCTCTCTGACTCAGTTTCCTCATCTGTACAATGGAGATAACCTGTCCCATGAGTAGCTATGAGAACTCATTGTAAATTGAGTTAATTCATGCATAGTGTTTACTTAGCACAGGATCTGGCACATAGCCAGCACTCAATAACATGATGGTTGATAATGGTAGTGGTCATGATAATGGTAGTTAAGAGTGGTTGTTATTGTTTTTGTTGTTGCCAGTTTTCTACAGGCTGCTCCAAAAGAACCACTACTACCTCTACAACTGTTGGCCCTTGGGCCCCTGAAGTTGGGAGGTAGAGCCAAAGTTGGGTACACTGAATGGGGAGGGATGATGGCCTGGGAATGAAAGGGAATGAGTAACTTTGAGTATTAGGGGCATGTGGCTCTCCAAGGAATGGAAATAAAGCTGTTCTTTTGCTAGGAGAAAACAGAAGTAGCTTTCTGACCCACCATGAAGAAATGTGCAAATCAACTTCCCTGCCCTTTTGACAATCCTGAACCTCAGGGAGGAAGGCTAGCCTCAGAAGAAACACATTATGTATTCTAAAGGTTTTAGGAATTAATGGACCAGATGACAAGTTGGCATCTGGAGGGCTCTAGATTTAATCCCACATCTACAGACATTCATTTATTAAGCTTTGAATGTCTACTAGGTGTTAAAGAAAACAGCCCTTAGATCTAGCCCTTTGTGGGTTTTACATCCCAATAAGAAGCAGCAGTTGTTGACGTGAGAAACCTGCCAGTTGCAGATTTGGAAAATCCATGGTCCATCCTGACACTGCCTCTAACAAGCAGGAGGCCTTGAACACTCATCTCTTCCCTCAGCTTCCTCTGTAAAATGCAGGGTTTGGACTGGATGATACAAAGCTCCTTTCAGCTTTGATGTAACACAGTCTGCTAAAAGAGGAACCCAAACTTTGATCCCTTTATGCATTAGGTTTTCATGTTTGTGCACACATACTCTGAAAGAAGTGGTAAAATGTCATATATTAAGAAAGGTTTCTCATGATTTTAAACAAGTCATTAGACTTCTATGACTGTTTCCTCATCTGTAAAATGGTTATCAGTACCCTGGGCCCTACCTCATAAGTTGTTTGTGAACATTAGATAATAAAAAGATTGTAAAACACTGTGTAAATGTCAAGGGCTGTGTAATGGGAAAGAGTAACCTCAAATAGGGTAGGAAAACTAAGCATGCAACAGATGAAAACTAATCGTTTTCTTCTCCCTGAAGCTTAAAGAATATGCATTTTCTTTATTTTTTTAACAAAAAATAAGTGAGTTCTTTTTATACATTTTTATAGTAATACTTTATAATAGCAGTTTGGAGGACTACCTTCAAAGACACACCATGTGGTAATCAGGTACTTCACTGCTTCAGAACCTAAATCCCCTTGCAAGGAATTTAAGACAAGCTTACTTTATTTCAGATTCCAATCAACAGTAATATTGCAGTATGTAGCATAGTCCACTTCTTGCAATCATAAATTTATTTGCTGGGATAAAATGAAGAAAGTTAGAGAGCAAAGTAGAAGAGGTCTAGCCCCTGGAGTACTTTTTATAAGCTTCAGTCAGTTTGCAAGGACAAGTAATAGGTACATATTTTGTTTATTTGGCAGCTTTCTCTAAGGAGATCAAAGCTGCTTTGTGGATTTAGTCTATTTAATTCTCTCAACATCCCTGCTGTCATCCTCACTCTGGTGATATGGAACCCATAGCCAGATATGAAAACTGGCTTTTCAAGGACACATGCACAAGCAAATCAACATCAAGAATGGAGTTGGGCTCAAACTTTCTAGATTATATTTTTCCTCTTTCCATTTGCCCACATTAGCTGAAGTAAAGCCAATTTGAGAATTCCATAAAGGACATAATTTTCTCTCCAATTCACGAACTCTCAGAAAATTGGCAGATTTGCTGAATCTTCCTATTCATTGTTAAATATTCTAGAAATTTTGACCTTAGGTACTTTAGATATTGAGGTCTTATGTGTCATATTGAATGGTTTATGGAGTCAAACATACTTGGATTTGGCTAGCTCTGTGACCTTAAAAATAAAAAAAGCAACCTCTGTGAACTTCAGTTTTCAATAAAATGTGAATAATAGTTGCATTAGATTTGTGTCAAATACATAAAATGGGGCAATGTATATAAATTGCTTAGCACAGGACCTGGCATATAATAAGCATCCAATAAATAATAGCTCTTGGATTACAAAGCAAACAGGTTCTTAAGTTAGTTCTTCCCTTGTTAAGACTTCCACTAAATGTTTTAAGTGCTATTCAAGCAAATTCAGATATATTACAGGTTTTCTTCTTAAAAGAATGCTTAGTATTTTGCTATAGCAAGTCTCCTGCCTTTTCCTTTCCCCTTCAGTGTTCCATTTTGGGTGCAAGAAGCTTTCTCAAGGAGGAGTTCCTGCACTTTAGCTTGGATTTCTGTCAAAACAAGATTACCTCTTTACTTGACCCTGTGAGAAGCTTTTTAGTCTTATGAACCAATCTTTGATTTCAAAATTCTTTGGTTTCTCATGACTGTGGTAAGCTAACATGCAATATGTTTGGAAATAGTCCAGTATGGGTTCTCTGAGAATGAGAGACTGAGAGAGAAAGAGAGGAATAAGATGATCTAATGGGTTTTGGAACGTGGAAGAGGCGATGCTGTCTGCATGGAACACGAAGCTGTGGATCCAGGATCATAGGCATTTATTACTGCCAATGGCCTTTGTTCCCAAAGGTGGGGCACGTATAGAAAAAAAAGTGTCCTGGGCCCTATTCCAGACCTACAGAATCAGAATCTCCAAGAATGGGACCTGGGAATCTAGATTTATTTCTAACAAATTCTCCTTGTAGTTCTGATACCCTGCCAGGTTTGGGAACACTGCTCAATGCCAGCTTCCCATTTTTCAGATGAGGAAAATGAGGTCCGAGAAGAAAAGCATCTCCTCCAAGATCATATGCATGGCTGGTTTATGACAGAAGCCCTGCCTGGAACTCAGTCTGCCTCCCAAATCAGCTCAGGGTTTTTTTTTTTTTTGCTACTTCCCCAGGCCCCTGGGTCCCCTGTTGACTCAGGAGAAGCAGATGAAGCTTTCTGTGTCTGTACTTTCTCATCTGTATTACAGAGATAATAACTCTTGACCTTAAAGCGCCATTGTGAGGTTAAATTAGTTAAAGGGTATTTGTTCCGTTCACTTCGTTCTTTACTCAGAGTCTGTTCTTCAGACAACTGAAAGGGTGCTAAATTAAGCCATTTTGCAGAGAGGTCTGAGTCATCTAGTGGCAGCTGTCTGTGCCTCACTGGAGGTGCTTTGATCATTGTCATCTAAATGCATGTGTTAAGTTCTATCTGTAGCACAGTGCTCTGGGCTGTGCTAAGTGAGTTACTCAGATAATGGTCTCTGCCCTTGAGAACAGTGCTGAGGCAAAGGGGCCCAATAGTTATTCACACAGCAAAAGAAAAGCATGGATAGGATAGGCCGTAGAGACAGGGAAGTCGATATATTGAGTTCAGAGAATCATAGCTTCCAACCCCAAAGAAGCTTGGAGACATCTAGTGTGCCTCCTGGCTCAGAGAAGTGACATGATCTAGTGTAGTCACATAGCAAGTTGGGAGCAGGTTGTCTGGCCCAACCAGACAGTGTTCTTCCCTCCTCACCATGCTGGAGCAGGTTGTTTTTCTCTGGGATAGGAATGTAACAGTGTCCTTTATATTTGATCAGAAAAGGTTTTGGGAGGGAGTTGGCATTTCAAGGACATCTTGAGATAAGGTCTTTAGAGCTCAGGATATTACATAAGGGATGGTGGGTTCAGAGTTATGTTTGGGATTAATTGGGCCAAAAAGCACTATGAAGTATCTGGGAGCAACCTAGTCTTGAAGCAGCAAATCAGATTCTTCAGTATGTTTTGTACCAGAGGGGCGTCATGGTAGGATCCTAAAAGGGAAAGAGAAGGGTCAAAACTACTACCAGTGAAAGGACTGTGATGGGGGCTGGGAGTGATTGAGTGGTGGGGAGCAGCTCTGGAGGGTTGAGAGAAATTATTGCCACTATTTCTTAGCAACTATTATGTGCCAAGCCTCATCCTTTAGTGTTTTATGTAAATTATCTTTAACCCTCAGAGCAGCCTTACCAGATAGGTGGTGGTGTCCCTTCTGTAGATGAGAAAACACACTCAGGGAGCTTGAGTAACTCACTCAGAAACACGGAGGTACTGAGGGAGGCAAGATTTAAGCCCATGTTGTGTCCTACCAAATTTCTCTGCTCCACCAGGAGACCTCTCTAAGAATATTGGGAGGGAAATTATGGATAACCATACAGGAGGTAAATTAAAATGTCCACTTTGGTTTATAAACAAAGAAAGGAGCAAAATGGAGGGATAGAGCATGGGGTGAGGAAATAAAAAGGCCGCAAGTAGTTTGTGTTTTGCTCAAGGAAGGATAAGTGGAAAATGTCTAAGGTGGCTTATTTGGCAGGTCATTGACATGGTTACATGATCCTCAGAGACAGGGAAAAGGAAGGAGCACAGAAGAAAGATAGCATATGTCATATGAATTAAAAGTTACTGATGATATAGTATGTTTAAGATTAAGAACTAGGTATTGCTTGACCAAAGGGGAAAGTTCAAATGGATAGGTAGATTGGTGTGTCATCTAAACAGATAACGTAGTGGCTTCGGGTGAAGTAGATCCTCAGAAAACATCCCTTATGAATCTGTTTGCAAAGGGCCTTGTGCTAAGCCACTGCACTATCACACCACAGCAAGGAAATGAAGGGACAGGACTAGGAAAATTACAAACTACATGAGGTCATCAGGTTATCACACAGTATCTTGTAATTAAGGGAATAGAATAGGGAAAGTTAAGCCTGGCAGAACCCTGCTGCCAGTAGGAAATGGAACATTCACATGGTTTTGAAGAAGACCTGAAGCACGGAGCATGGAAGCAGAAGGCAACAGCAAACACTTCCAGTACCCTGGAATCCAGGGAAGGGGAAAAAGAAAGGGAGAGAAGACTTATTGAGCATTTTATTATGTGCTGAGCATAATTACTCAATTAAATACTCAATTAAATTAAATTACATTAAATATTCAATTAAATACTCAATCCTTACAACAGTCCTGCCAAATAAGTGCTATTGTCCATTTTACAGATGAGGAAGCAAAGGCTCTAAGAGATGGTGACTTGGCGAAGATCAGACAGCTAAGGCAGATGGGATTCACCCACATCTGACTCGGAACCATTTGTTCCTTCCATAAGTGCCACACCAGAAGGTCTAGTGGGGGATTGTTATGTGCAAAGCCAGAAGCTATGAAAGGTTTATGGGGATCAGAATGGATTCAGAGTGGTGATGAGGATAGTGGTGGCCTCAAGAAGTGGAACTGCTGCAGAGTAGAAATAGGAGAAGCTGGAAACAAGGGAATATAGTCACAGTCACTGTTTTATTTGCCATGTGTGGCATTTTACTGCCTGGCACTGGGAAGACTTAAGATATATTAGCTACATCCAATGCTCCCTTTTTGCTAAGGTGAGTTCCCTGCTTGAAAATTCTTTGTAAGCCATTAGCCTGCATGCTAGTAGGGTTGGGCTTCCAGGCTGGTGTGTCTTTTAATTACAGTTCCAAGAAAAATACTGGGTCCAGTGTGTGGTTTTGCACATTTTTAAACTAGTGGACCCATTGACAACATAGACATTCATACTCGTCAAGTCATCTGGGAGTTATGGGAAGGCTTTCCCCCAACTAATACTGTGCTTTCTCCGTCTGTGTTTAGAAATATCCACAAATATGATTTTCTTGCTCTTTTCAGTGACTGATTGATGGATACCTATTGTTTGTGGGATTTTGTGTTTATATGAATTGCAAATAACTGGTAAACGTCTTTAAAAAAATTTATACTTTAGAAAAAGAGGTTAGGCTATATGAGGTTTTTGTAATCTAAAAGTATGAAAAGAATAGGCAAATGTTTTCCTTTAAAAGTAGGTAAGGGTCCGTCGCACAGTAAGAAGTCTGTTTCCTATCAGTGGGAAAATGTATTACAGCCATGGATTAAATTTCTATTATTGCTGCTAACTTGCAACCCTATTCCCCCCCAAGTATACGACAGGTCTGAACATAATTCTTCTTTGTAGTTCATTGACTTGTAAAATAATGCCATGATTATAAGGTTTCCCCAGTGTAATTTTCAAAATGTTAGTAATAACCCCATTGCACCTACCTGCTATACTTGGGTAACCATCTCGATTGCTCAATTTATACTTAATATTGGTTACAGTGAAACATGTTTTCATCACTTGAAATTCAAATTTTATTTGCTAGGTTACTAATGTCCATTTATCTCTGTGACATAAATTAGGGTGTTTTGCAAGTTTGGCTTGCAAATAGATTGACTCTTTGAAAGCAACAAGTTGCCTTGAGATAAGTATAAGGAATCATTTGAATTGACTGCCTAAATATTCATGAAAATCTTCATTATTTAAAGACTGTTTGAGTCCTCTCAGAGTAAAATTTGTTAAGAATATATGTGTTAAAATAGAAGATTTAAGACCAGAATAGATTTTTGACAGTAGGGAGGCTACCTTCCCCTCTACTTGCTTCGCTTCCTTTCTCAGGTTGGAGAAAGAGCAAAGTCGAAAAGGTAGCATAGATGGCACAGCTGGTTGGTGGCAAAGCCCGGAACTTTCAGTCATTCTAGTCCACTGTCCACCAAGGCACTATATCCTTCTCATTGGCAAAAAGTTGACTTGAAGTAACTGTGTTTTTCTATCCTAGATGTCAGCTGGAAAAAACTGCTTTTTACATATAAACTCCTGGAAGTATTTCTCATACAGTCAGGTCAATGGAACACAAAAGTTTCTTCCTGCAATATTTCCCGAAGTCCCTTTGCTTGAATTTTCTTCTCGCTTTTCTTTTGAAAAGTCATATTCCTTTTGCACTTAGAAATAACTAATCATGTTTGTTCTGACAACTGATGGGCAAACATCTGTGGCATCAAAATTTCCAAGCAGAGTAAAAACCGATGGTCCTTCTCTTAATTTCCTTTGCAATGGTAGCAAACATTTCAACAGCAATACAGAGAAGAAAATAAAAATCTAGTTGGCAATTATATAGTTAATGTTGCCTGAGATGAAATTCTGCATTATAAAATCTACTTCTGAATCTGCCTGCAGGCTGTCGATCCTTTCAAAATACAGTACCTGTTGTTAGTGTTTGACGGAAGTGCTATGATTTGAGACTTTCGCAGTTTTTAGTGAAATTTATAAATTTGGTATATATGATGAGAATGAATGCTTTTGGAGAAGGTTTGTTGAAATCAGTCCCTCACGGTGCTTCAGACATCTTAGGATCTGAATTCAGCCTAAAGATTTTTAAAGGATTCCCTGAAAACTTAATTCAGCCTTAGCCCTGAATTTACAGTTGACATGAAGGGCAAGGCTCAGCAGACAAGCTGAGGAGACCACAGAGTACCCCATCACAAGACATGACTCACCCTGAGAAATCTTGTCAGAAATCTTATATGCCTGGATTTATTCGCAGAAGGAGAGGATAAATTTTAAAAAGTGCTCTGGCATCTCACTGCTGTGGTGGGATTTGCTGCTTTTTGGTCTCTGGTGCCATCCAGGCCTGCCCTGTGTCCCATCCTTTCCCCCAGTTTCCTGTCCCCCAACCTGACTGGGCTGACCACTCCAGCTCGCCAGATGCCCTGCGTTCTCTCTGGGCCCATTCTTCAGGAAGCCACCACTGAAGCTCCGGGAACTTACCATATGGTCTTTTAATGATGCTTTCTTTCCAACACAGACAGTGGGTCCTTTAGATCATGCTTGTGTCTCACCAAGCATGGCAGGCCCTCAGTTAACTGTGGTGGGTCAGTGGGTGTAAGAAGAAGCAAGCAGGCAAGCTCTCGTGCAGCTTACATTTTAGGAGGCATTTAAAAAATAATAACACCGGAAATAATATCAAGTAATATCAGAAAAGCTGACTTTAAAATGCTGTTATTGCTTAATTTATTATAATCTATGTAATAGGGAATTTCTGTTTATCATTGGAGTCACTGCTCTAAACTCCTTGGCTGAGAAGAGTGGGCAGCATGCTTTCTCTCACATCCTTGTCAGTGCTCATCCCTTTCCTTCAAGATTCCTCCCAGCATCACTGCCCCCAACCCAGGCAACCATTTTTAGAAATGTCCCTGTGAGCTCCCATGGCCCCTTAAGTTCACCTCTTCAGGTGTGCTCATCACACTCTACTGCTGTCATGGGGTTTACTTGTCTGCTTCAACCCCCACACTTTGCATCCTCTGTGCCTAGGAAATTCTAGGTGGCCAGCAGACACTTACTAAATGAAAGTTGCCTGAATCATACCTTTAGCCCCTGGATGAATATGAGAAAATAAATGCTCGTTAAATTTTCCTCCTGATCCTAGGAAGTCATCATCCTCCAGCTCTGTAGTATTTTAATAAAACATGAAGCTTAAACATATTTGGGCTACAAGATTCCGTACTCTGACCAGTGTGAGAATGCTAGTTGGCTTGTCATTATGAAACTAGGTTAAAATTTGAAAGCTACTGCTCTTTACCATTTTTTAACAGTGATTAATTAAGTGTAATTGCCATCTTTGTATTAATCCTGAAAAATAAAGTACATTACAAGAGGACTCCTATTTTTAGTATTCTTATTTAGTTAGCTCTTATCTATGAATCCTTTGTGAATTAAAGCATGTTTGATTGTATTTTACTCTTTTTACTTGTTCTTGCTTTGTCGTTTTGATCTCCTTAGATGTTGAATCATATTTTTGGAATGAAAGAGTCATAGGCTTTTTTATCATTAGCTATTTCACTATTTAATTTAGAATAAAGAATAGAATGATAAAATTAGATACAAGAGTCCTCTGTGTGTCATCAAGTAATCTAGTCTACTTCTGGTAACAAAAATAAAATTCTCTTTATATAATTTCTGGTTCATTTTGAACCCACTTTGTTAAGATGAATGGCCTTAAATCGGTTAAGGGTCTAAGGAGCGCCTCTCACCCTCACAAGGGGCCCAACAAAGTTTCTTCTCACAATTAAATGTTTCCTTTCCTTAATTTCATTCTATTGCTCCTAATTATGCCCCTTATGATTCATGTGCTAATTACATCCCCTGCATAATTTCTCTGCCTCCTTGCTGTTCACCCTTCATTTATCTCCATACTGCCTCCCTCGTTCGCTCCTGAATTCCCCGTGACCCATTCTTCCCTGGGCTCCAGGTTGAAGGCCTCAGAGGAAGAGAGAGGCTTCCCGAAGGTAGCTCTGCCCTAACGAAGTGCCAGGTCACATGCTGTTTCCTTTGTGTGAAGAGAATTTTTAGCTGAGAAAGAGAATTGTAATCAGCGCAATTGGAGTATTATACTTTAGCCTTGATCTTCTGCAGTGCTTGGGGATGTGTGCTAATTATTTGGTGCGGTCTTACTATTAACCGCATGATCTAGTAAATTAGATCCACACTCTAAGCTGGAGATTGTGCCTGTAACCCAACAGCACCATCTTCAATATATGCTCAGGAAGATGCTTATTCGAGATCTTCTCATTCCCTGTTGAGTCCATCCAGCAAATTCTGGGAGCCTTTTCTGGTCCCTTTCTTACCTCCTTCCTTACCAGCCTGTCCTTTCTCTTACAGTGATGCTCTCTTCTGGGGCTTCTGAATGTCTGCAGACTGTACATTGTGGTGCTAGGACTTGGACCCCCAAAGCCTTCGAAAATGAAAAACAAAGTCACCCTGCTTTGTCCTTTCAGAGGCTGCTTCCAGAGTTCTCCTCTCTCAACCATGATTTTGTAACTGCCTTGATCCATTTATTAGTTTTTTTTTCTCTAAGGAGGGCAAAACATTTTATCTCATCTTCATAGTATCCTGAAGAGCTAGAAGGGAATTAAGAGTGATCGTCTGCAGGAAATTTAACCCCTATCCCCCAGTTTATGGTAGAGTCTAATAATTCCTCAGTCTAGACTTTACCCACCCTCCTGAAGTCCGTGCCTGCATGGCATTGAAGGTGACAGCAAATCTGTCCTTCCTGACATCTTTGGGTGTGGTTAAGGAAAAGAGTAAATGCTAAGCATATTGTCAAGGACTATGAATGTCATGAAGGAGGAAGTTTTAAAAGTGTGATTTCTTCATGTTTACAAAACAAACAAATGACTCAGATCTATTGTACACATTCACAAGAGCTGTGTCCTAAGCTGATCCTGATTTTGAAGTCATGTGTCTTCCTTTGCATGTGAAGAAGGTTTTAAAGGGGGTAGGAAGTGGAGGAAGGAGATGAGAGGAGAGGAAGGAAGGCTTAGAGACAAGGACTTGGTCTAGGGCATTTGCTCAATGATGTCTTTCACTGATTTCCTCTGATCCTTTGTCCCCTTCCTCGTCTCTCTCTCTCTTTCTCCCCTGTCCCCCCCTCCTCCTCTCTCTCTCTCTCTCTCTTTCCCTTCTCCCCCCCTCTCTTTCCCTTTCTCTTTCCCTCTTTCTCCTCTTCTTCCAATTTGCAGGATTTTTTTTGTATGTATGCATTCTATTAGGCTAATTTCAGACAAAACACTGAAAACTAAAAACAGATGTCAAGGAAGACCAGAGCGTCTATGGATTCATTACTCTTGGAAGTTTGAGTAGCCCTGCCCTTGGTTGGCTGTGACCACTTTGCCAAGTCATGGAGCTGAGCTGCATTTTGGGTGGCTTCACTGACAATGATGTTGACGGGATTGTTTAGCCTCACTAGATTTAGATCCTTGGGCTTTGACCTTTTTAAATTTCTTCCATATTGAATGTACTCTGGGGTGGCGGGGGGCGGGATGGTGCTGTTCTCTTGGCTTTTTTTCCTTTTTTTCCTCCTTTTAACTTGAGTATATTGTACCACCTTAAAGAATTTTTCTAATGCAATATTACTGAGATATAACCACATAACATACAGTTATTCAAAGTGTACAATCAATTGTTCACAGCATCGTCATATAATCGTGCTTTCATCAACACAAACTTTGATTACTTTTCATTACTCCAAAAAATAAAATTAAAATTAAAATTAAAAGAACATCCAAAACATCCCATTCCCCTCCTCTCCCCATTGTTCATTTACTTTTTTTAAAAATACAGTTTAATTGAGATCCTATAAGGAGTCTTAAGATTAAATAGTGTTAAGTCCTCACAGCTATGTTTTTTTTTTTTAATTCAAAATTGCCTTAGCTATTTTTGACCTTCAGAATTTCTGAAATTCCTTCTGAATTTCCAGGTAGAATTTTAGAATCTACCTGTCAATTTTCAGAAAGTTCCCCTGGGATTTGGGGTAGGATTTCACTGAATCTGTATGTTATTGGGGGCAAATTGATAACACATACCATGTATTCACATACCATACAGTCATCCATGGTGTACAATCAACTGTTCACAGGCACCATATTATGGTTGTGCCTTCATCACCCCAATCCATTTTTGAATATTTTCTTTACACTAGCTTAAAGAATTTTTAAATGGATCAAAAATAAATCTTGACACTCCTTATCAAATTGAATAAAAAGGAAAAATAAGCACATTTAATTAATACAAAGATTCTGTGCTGTTTTGTAATTTGATCACAATCAAATTTGATTAAATTGGGGTCTGTGGGAGGGAAGACAGGCCAGGCATTTAAGTCACCAAACAGCACTGAGTATCAACAGATGTGATCAGTCCTACTGCCACCTGAGCTCAGTTAGGGACATGGCCACTTCCTCCTTCACTGTGCTTTATCCCAAAATAGACGTTGTCAGTGATTCTTTACTTTTTACTCTTTGAGGATTAAAATTTATAATTTACCTTATGAGGCTTTACAAATCAAACAATAATATTAAGACTAGGAGTATTGTTATTAAAGTCTCACATTCCATATAGGTATTTCATTATTGTTTTGCCTAGAGCTCTGAAATTAAAGGATATGGAAGGAAAGATGTCACATAAATTAAATTGTGATTTATTACCTTGTATGGGAGCAGATTCATTTGAGATACTACAGCTGTTGTTAGGATAATGCATCTAGAAAATACCAGGGATTGAAATGGTGTCATAGCCCCTGCCTTACCCAAAATTGAAACGTTGCAGTTTTAAAGCTGAGCAAGTATAAAGTTTAAAGTTCCTTTTTCTTATATTATGATCTCTGGACTTTATTTCATAATTAGTTTCAGTTTGACAAATTGAATAAACAAGTCCATCCATCTATCCTCATTGCCATCAATCCTGTTTGCCTCATAATTATTATGTGGTACCATGAAAAGTACTACATCTAGGGTGCTAACTAAATAATTATTCTCCAGAAATCTCAGAAATTTTCTTTGAGTCCTCTACCATGAGCTCACATACAGTAGTTATGTCCCCTAGACACCATGAACTACAGAATTTTGTCATATTTTCTTTCCTTATTGTTTCTGTGTATGATTTTTTAAGATTAATAAATTATACTACAAGTAGTTTTTTTTAAATTAGAGTTGTATGTTTACAGACAAATATGCATAAAATATAGCATTCCCATATACCCCTATTATTATTATTACCACTTTGCATTAGTTACACATAGTTTTAATTTCATTTTTTCACCTTATGTTATGAGAAGCATTTCCCCATAATTGTTAAAGATTGTCTTTAATAATAATCGTATTTTTTGCATAGTGTTACTACAGTTTGTTTTAAATTTTCAGCCTGTCAGATATCCAGATTTCCCCAGTGCTTCTCTATTACAAACACTGCTGTAATGACTATCACTACTTATACTTACTGCCTTGTCTTGGTAAGCTCAACAAACTTCAAATAAATCATATATTTTTGATAACTGATTATGGACATACATGGTTTGCTATGGACATACATGGTTTGGGTAAGGAAGGAGAATCAGAAAAGATCTAAAGATATAAAGTGGAATGATTTATTTCTTCGAATTTTTTTTGTTTTTTGGTAATTTGCTCTTGTTAAAGAAGTTAGAGTGGTATGACTGTGACAGTATAATATGGCTCCCTTTCTGGAAAGTTAGTACTTAGATCAAGGGCCAAAGTTGTCTTATTTTCTAAAATATTTACCTAAAAAACAGTCTTTTTCACTGTCATCAACTTATTTTTGTGGTCAACTTATATATAACAGTATTAAAACCACTCTCGTTTCAGGAAACATTCATTCAGTGAATGTTTATTAAGTTTCTGCACTTTGCCTGGTTCACTGAGAATATGAAGATCAATAAGACAGAGTCCCTTCCCTTAAGGAATTCATAGTCTGGTAGGGAAGACAGAGAAGTAAACAAATGATTACAGCATGTACAAGAGGTACTCTGGAGACTGAAGGAAGAATTAAGTCTGCTTTTGTATGTCACATAGGAAATACTTGAACTGAAAATTAAAGGATGGTCAGAGATTGCTAGGTGAAGGGATAGCAGGGGCACAGAACAGCTTGACAAGTTTGGACTTAGGGGATGGGATTGAGGTAGGGAGCAGTAAGAGATGAGGATGCAGTGGACCAACTAATGAGAGTTTTGTTGTCATGCATAGAAGTCATGCTTAGGAGGCCACAGATTCTAGCAAGAGAACAGGCCAGAGTAGAAAGAACAGATTGGAGAGAAACTGAGGCAGAGTTGAATAAAGAATTTTGTGCTGTCATCTAAATAGGAAATGCTAAGAACTTGAATTGGGACAGCTGCGGTGTCAAGATATTTTAAAGATAGAGAATGCATGCACTGTCTTGGCTACCTAGATGGATGATATTTACAACTCTCTAAATAAGAAAACATAAGAGGAGGAGACCATGTGGGATTTCTCCTCGTCTGATCTGTGCTGACTTCAGACTCCACTGTTGAGCTAAAGACTTGAGAGTCCTAGACCTTCTCAATGCTGCTAATCAGAGTTTTTCTCTCCTGGGTTTTCTAGTTAATTGCCCAGAACAAAGAAATAGAATGTGTGCGTTAGGTTTCCTGCTTTTGCTTAGCAACCTTCTCTTATCAAATGCAAGTTCTGAGTTTGGGGATATTTTCAGTATCTATTGCCTTGAAATGAATATTGTCTGACCAGTTCTCAACTGACTGATTTTTGTCCCACCAGTTGAATGTTCTGGGTTTTGATTATTTTAAAACCCTCATATTTCAACAGTGTTCAAATAAGTTGACGCAAAATGAATACATGATGTCAGCTGAGGACAGAGGGCATGCCTAAAACAACAGTAGATAAATTAACAAGTGTGTGATAATGTGAAAGGGTACATCTTATTAAAATGTCAGCTCATTTGGAGGAAATAATCTGAGACTCTTCAGTTTACTTTTCAAGACCTTCAGAGGAGTTTGTTGAAAGAGCCATGGAAGTGAAAGTGGACAGCAAATTAAAGATGTGGATAGTGCTGGGTCAGCTAAGACTATGCTAATTTAGGCTTCATTGTGCCTTGGAGCGTGGAAGGGATCATCACATTTTGAATTTTGGATCTGGCTATCTTGTGGTTCTCTTTGGGGGAATTCATAGCACATCATTTGTATTCACTTGTACATACATATTGCAGGTGCCCACTATGTGTTAGCCTATGGAGGTTCTGAGTAATATTAATAGCAATGTTTATTGATTACATGCTATTTACCAGGCACTATTCTAAGAGCTGTTCGTACATTAACTCACTTAATCCTCATTCTGCTCTTCAAAGAAGGTTACTATTATTAGCTCTATTTTATAGCTGAAGAGATTGAAGCAAGTGAAAGGTAAAGTCACTTGCCCAAGAGCACCCAGCTGATGAAATGATAGACCCAGGATTCAAACCCAGGCAACCTGTTTCCAGAGCTCATCTTCCTAAATATCATAATCCTTGCTGCCTGAATGCCCTTCTCTCTCCATAGCACACCTCCCTGGAGAGCCTGCCTTAGTGATTTCCTTCTCTGGGGTTCACCTGGATTCCTCATCCCACCTCCAGAGATCCTCTAGGTACTTTGGTACTGTGTTCCAAACTCATGTATTACTTCACCCATCACACAGGATATAAGCATTTGTAGCTCTCTCTCCTCCCATCCAGTCTTGGTTCTCTCTCTATCCACACCTGGCATTTGGGGCAGTGCTTGGCACAGAGACGTTCAATAAATGCAAATTGAGTTGACTTCATTTGACTTGACCTTACAGGGCTTGTCCTCAAGGATCTTTCAGTCTCCTTGGAAAGTATGGTCCATCATATGCAAGAATTGAATAATGAGGCAGTTTAAGCTGAAAGAATACAGTATAGACAGTAGGTATCACAGGATTTCAAAGAAGGGGGATTGGCCATGGACGTTGGATTTGATTCCACTGGACAGAGATGGCTTCTCCAAGTAAATAGAATCAGAGAAGAGAAGACAAGGAGGAGGAACACTGATGGGAACACTGACCTGCGATGATTGTGAATGAAATATCCATGTTAAATGCAGCGTTGTCTCAGAAAATGTAGGTTGGAGAGATCCTCAGTGACACAGATCAGACACCAGCTCATCAGAGAGACCCTGCTACCCCCAGGCGCTTCTTCCCACAGTCTCTCATATATGCATAGCCCTCACTGTATATTTCTGCCCTACATGACTGAGCTCCCTGAGGGCAAGGATTGTTTTTTGCCAGTGCCAAGCATCATGCCTGACATATAACAGTGGCCAAAAAAATAATAATAACAGTAACAATTTACAGTTATGTAAATATATAACATTGATTATGATAGAAAGACATTTCTCAGATCCTTATTTCATTCCAGCCTTGCTCCAATTACACTAATGTATTAGCTCAATTTATCTTTGTTGAATATTTTTATTGAAAAATTTTGTTCATTGAATTTTACCATCCTGTGAGGGTTGTAACATCTAGGAAATCTTTAATTCTTTAGGGCCTATCTGGGCATGATCTGCATCTTAATTCTGGAAAAGCTGTTCACACCCAGCAGAGTTTTAGCCAGGGCCAGGGAGTTATCGGAAACTAGGATTCAGTTCCCTCGAGAAGGGAGGTGGCATTGTAGCCCAACCAAACAGCCAGCATTTGGGACAGACCACCAGTCCCAGGAATAATCTTTGAGATACCCAACATGGTATCTCCAAATGCCCACCAAAAGTGGACAGCAATGCAAAACACTACACACACACTGCTCTTAACTCCAAGCCAAAGGGACTGCACCTTCTGACATACTTCTTTTTCTAGAAGGGGCTGGATTTGGAATATGGTTTAGAACCACAGTAAACAGTCTAAGATGTGTCTGAGTCCACAGGTGGGGCCACTGGTAGGTTACTGGAAGGAGGAACAAGTCAGGAGTTGGCACAGACACATGTGCACACACTAGAAGTATAGAGTTTCAAGCTTGGCATCAATGTTCTTTTGCAGAATGGGGTGGCCTCCAAATCTTCAGTGTACCAGTTCAGCCTCTTCAATATGCCCTCCTAGAAGAGTACAAGTAACATAATCTGGGCAGTCCAATAGGCATTTCAGGCAGGCCACAAATATTTGCGGTATTTTCTTCATATGCTGCTAACTTTCAAGAGAAAAATGTTCTTAGAAAAATATTCAGGCTTAACTGAAAAAGCACACAGCAATCAACCTCTATTCCTGGCTTGCATAAAACTATCTACTGATAGCCAAATTTGAGATGTCTGTAGGCAGACAAGTGACTAATGCCAGGGCCGTGTGTGGCCTGGACCAGATGTATTTTCTGACCACAAGACCATGTCTGGATTCTCCTTTGTAATCACCACACAGCCCACTGTAATTGTAAAACTTATATTTACTTCCTGCCTTTGACATGTAACTCAGCTTCCAAGGCTGCACCCTGAGCCAGAGTGAAGTTCTCTCTGTTGTTTGTCTAAAACTTAGAAAATCATCATGTGTGAGGGGTGTGCTTGTGTTTGTGTTGCCACAGCTGTTAAATATGTTAAGTGTATCCTTGCGAGAAATATGCCCACTCTCACCTAACATGTTGGAGGAAGCACTCTATTAATCAAATGTTTATTGAACATCTACTGCTCTATGCTATTTTAGACTCCAAGAAACATCAGTGAAAAAGACTGAAGTTTTCCTGGAAGAAGGCAAGAGATGGAGGGAGGGAGAGAGAGGGAAGGAGGAAAGAAAAGAGCACGTCGGGATATGTGCTGTGCATTTACATCGGAGTAACGTGATAAGAGAATGCCTGGGTGGCTTCTCTAGCTTGGGACATCAGAGAAGTCCTCTCCAAAGAGATGACATTTAAACTGACATTTTAAAATGACAAGAAGGAGTAGGATCAGGAAAGATCAGAGCAGAGAACATTCCAGGCAGGTTAGTATAAAGGCCCAAAGATGGGAAAGAACTTGGCATGTTCCGGAAATAGAAAAACGTCACCAGTGTAGCTTGTGGTGGGTGAGGGGAGACTGGTCAGAGCGGTTGGCAGGGCAGGATCACACAGGGCTGTGCAGGCCACTGCAAGAAGGGTGCAGGGTGGGGGGTGGCCCTTGTCACAGCCATTTAGGAGACGACTGCAGGGGTCTCAGCAGGAGGCGAGAGTGATTTGGACTAAGGTGCAGTAGTGAACAAGAGAAGGGGCTGGATTTGGAATATGGTTTAGAACCACAGTCAGAAGAAAACTCCCTTTTATGTGACTAAGCAGAAGTAACTCATTCCCAGCATATTACTACACATTCAAGACATTTCAGGGGCAGGTTTATAATTTGCGGGGCCAGGAACCCTTGGAAGTTAACGCTGATCTCCTCCCTGGAAACTGGGAAATAGGGGCAATGTCTTCCTTAATTACATTGCAGAGAAATGGCTTCTCTTCTTGAGCAGACATTCTGGAGTGGTGAAATTTGCAAGAAGCTTATCTAACCTTTAAAGTAAAGATTTACATATATTTCAAAGGGGACAGAGAAAAAACTGACAGGTTTTCTAAAGTAAATGAAAAGAGAAATGGGAGGAAGGAAGAAGTCTCTTCCTTTAGGCTCAACTAGGAGAATGAAGGGCTTTATTATTATTTTAAATTTGTATTTACCCTTACAAAGCACCTAAGATTGGGTAGAAATTGACTGATGGCGTATGCTTCTAACACCATGCCTCGTATGTGTGTGTAGAAAATAATAGGATGAGTTGTCTGTCTCTTTATAAACTAAAAAAACTTTGTGATCCCTTTAATATAGACTAAACTGATTTAATCAAAGTATTTCTTATAAGGTTGATATTATCTATGTTTGCTAATAATATATTCTAGGTGGTTAAGTTTTCTCTGTACAATGGGAATAACAATATAGTCATTCTTCACAGGTATTTTGTGAGGATTAAGTGAAATAATGTATATAAAGTGCTTGGCACTGTATGTGTTGTTGTAAAGCATTCAGTAAACTTGAAGTATCATTATTAATGAAATAATAATCTGGCAGGGAGGGATCCCAGAGCCAAGACACCGGTTTTAGTATTCGAACCACCCAGGCCAAGAAAATAGATACACTTCATCGCGACATCCCGTCCATGACCTTGGATCTGCTTCCTAAGGCGAGGCTTAGGATAGATAACCTCAGTTTTAAAACTTCTGTAATGCCAAGATTATCAGAAAGTTTTACTGATTCCCTCTCTTTATGTCTTAGGGTCAACTAAATTAGTGTAAGTGATATTTATTGCCAGACGTGACCTTTTGTTAGCACATTGTAGAATCCCGACGTTAATGTCACTTTCTATAAAAAGAGATTTAGGATGAGGAAATGTTCTGTCTCTAGAGAAGTTTAGCTCTTGAGAATCGTTCTCTTTTTAGACTCCCGGCCCGCGGGCTATTACTCACCGTTGCCTTCTTCCGCAGGCTCACTTTTGGTACCGTCTTCTTTCGTGATCACTGATGCTGGGAGCCACCTACAGCCTCTAAGTTCCCCACCCAGCCTTTCCTAGTGGTTGGCATTACATATGAGTTGTGCCTTCTTGCTTCCTCTACCTTTTGAAATTTAAAAATAGAAAATAAAAAGCAAACCCAGCGCCTTTTTACATTGGCTGAATTGTATTCCTCTAACAGATTTTCCAGTGAGCGCCACAGTCTAATATTCCATCAGAAACTGCCCTCAGTTCAGTGGCTGCCCTAGAATAAACCCTTTAAGAAATTTACAAAGAGATTCTTTTACTTTGAATATCAAACAGGCAATCAGAAATGGGCTGCTGCAGCCCCTAGGGAGGAGGCTTTGAAAAGAGACTCAAAGAAACAGGAGGTGTCCAGTTCTGCTCCTTGGCTTTTCTCTTCTCCATCCAGCCTTCCTGAGCCATGTGGAGGAATCACTGAGTTGATAAAAGGACTCAGGGAGCCGCTGACTGGGACTCCCGAGAGCCCCTCTAGGTCTGAAGGCTGCGACCTCCGAGGCCCCACCCACATCATGGCATCTCCATTGGAAATATAATTTTCTTACTGACAAAGCTTTTTGAAAATATTTTTATAATTTTGCTTTGAAATAGTTTGACTGGGAGTAACTGATTTCACTTATAATTGGCTAATAGCTTCTCAGCCATTAGCATTCTTGGGAATTCTTATTACGTTTAGAAAAATAAATCCAGCCTACATGTCGGTTTCAAATGAAATACTTTTTTTATTACCAAATCAACAATTAATGAGGCTAACCCAACGTTACATTTTGTAGACCTTTAGCATTTATTCATTTCAATTTTGTTGTTTTCCCATTTGTAACCAACCAATGAATGATTTTCAAAGTTTCAGGCATTTTTATAGGCACCTCAAGAGCTAGTAGGCCCCTGGCCCTGTACCTGAATGTTCAGTGGTTAAACCGCCCTACCTGGGCAGCCGTAAGCTCTGAGGGCTTAATGAGAGCTTGATCTGGGGACATTTCCCTAGGAAAGGACAGCAGTGTGGTGTCATATAAATAGCACTAATCTGCTAAAAGAGGGTAAAACCCCCACAAAAAAACTAAGAATAATTGGAGGCAGAGTGACCTGAGTTCCTGCCATCAATTCACTGAACATGAGCTCTGAGGCCCAGTTTCCCCACTCTGCTCCTCGGGCTGTGAAGGCATTATTGTGGCCTTTTTCCTGCTCCCAGAGGAAAACTCCATCTGGCCAAGGTGGAGGCCCAAAGCCATCGAGTCTGTGGAACCGAAAGATGCACAAAACCATCTGCCCCAGAGACAAGGGTTTCCCTCTCATACATTAAAAGCAAAGCAATTTTCAAATATCTGTTTTAGTTTGCCAGAATAAAAGAAGGAAGAGAAGAAAAGGGAAGGAAGAAGAGAGGGAAGAGGGGAAGAAGAAGGAAGGACTACACCTCTAACACTTGCTTTTTAAAAGCTATCTGTTTTCTATGCAAAATGACAGGCATCCCTTCTCTGGATAGAAAAGCTTTCATATGAGATATCCCACTGTCCCATTCAAAAGTCTCCCATCATCTGTTTTCTCTCAGTGAGGGGCAAGTACGATGTCATGGAAAGAACATGGATTTCGGAATCAGGTGGTGCTATGTGCAAAGCCAGCCCTACTATTCATTTTGCTCAGCACTTCTCCAAATGTGGGCCAGGGACCCCTGGGGTTCTGTGAGAGCCTTTCAAGGTTTCTATGGGGTCAAAAATGTTTTCATAATAACACAAAGGTGTTAATTTGCCTTTTTTCACTCCATTCCTTTCATGAATGAATTTTTCCTGAGGCTTCATGACATGATTCTGTAACGGATCAAATATATACACAGATATCAAAAGCTAACTGTCCTTTATTAAACCAAACATTAAAGATAGTTGCAAAACTGTAAAACAGTACAACTCTTCTCATCAACTTTTTGGTTTGCAAAATATAATTGCTGTTAATTTTTAAAATGTTATTTTATGTAAAATGTAATGGTTTGTTGTTTTTAATTGAATTAATAAAAACATAGTTTACAAATTCTTCAGTATTAATTACTAAAACCCACATAGAAACTGCTCTTTGGGGTTCTCAATAATATCTAAAAGTGTAAAAGCTTCTAACCCTAAGAGTTTGAGAACTCCTGCTCTACCTAATAGTAATTACCATTTATTGAATGTTTCCTTGTGCCAGGAGCCGTGCTTACTCACGCTACATTCTTCATCTCTTTTAATCTTTGCAACAAATCTCTAAAGTAGAGGCTTAAAAATGGGTACCCTGGTAGCCCAACTAGTAGTTGAAAGTGAAAGGCACCCAGTCCTACTGGCTCTGAAGCCACACCCTTGATTACCAGACAATGCTCCCTCACAATTTCACTCTCTGTGACTTTGAAAAAGTCACCTTATCAGTTTCCTTATCAAAAATATAGACAAAATCATACCTACATAGCATTGCCTAGCATGGGGGCTGACACCAAATGGATCCTGAGAAACATGGTCCCCTTCCGTCCATTCCTTCCTGACCAAGGAGGCTCACTGACTGCCTTTCCTTTTTGCCCCTAGATGGTCTTCAAGCAGACAGAGAGGCAGACGGAACAGAAGGAGCGGATGAAGATATGATTGTGACTCAAAGTCAGACCAACTTCATATGCCCCATTACACAGGTACTGCTTCCTCCTTCTGAAAGAGAAAGTAATGGCTTCACAGAGGTAAAAAGATTCCTGTTGCTTTCTGATTTGATTCCATGTTTGAAGTTAAGGAGGGAGCGAAGAAAAGTGACGAGGATTGAAGAGTATACATGGGAAGTTCCTGGGCTGGAAAGAGTTTTCAGTCAATCGTGCCCTCAAGGTTCTAGGAATAAATTCATGGTCCACAAGCCAGGTGCCACTGGTGCCACTGGTTTCCCTGCATTTTCTTATGTGCTTGAGTAATTATCTGCTTGAATAATTATCTAAAGCCATGAGAATGGGAAGTTAATCAAAAAAGCCCAAGGCTGGGAAAAAGCCACTCCAAATAATTGGCAACTTGGAGAGGTTACTGGAAGTTGATCATTATCATTCCTGAAAACCTTCTGTCTCCTTGATTACAGTTGGAAATGAAGAAGCCAGTGAAAAATAAAGTGTGTGGTCACACCTATGAAGAGGAAGCCATTGTTCGCATGATTGAATCCAAGCACAAGCGGAAGAAAAAGGCCTGGTGAGTTGGTGCAGGAAGGAAAGTGGACCCTTCCCTAGTGGTGGTCAACCAGAAGTGGTTTTTCAGGCTAAAGGAAAAGATACTTAAATGTCTCCCCTAAGTTATAGTCACCTCCATAGTGTAAACATGGAAGCTGGCTTTCTGTGAAAACAATACATAAGGGAAAAATTAGTAATCCGTTCAGGAAGAAGATGAAGGACCACACCTTCAAAACAGAAGAAAAAAGAACTGGGCTGAGTTTTAATCATTAAAAATTGATTTTAAAAATGAATTTTAATCATTAAATTACAGGAATTTTTGTGAATTCGTGCTATTAAAAAATAGCCTGGGAAAATTAAGGAGAATCTTGACTAAGACATTCTTCCCCCTCTTTATTTATATACTTATCAGAACAAGAGGGTATGATAATTTTTACATTTCCTGCCATAAAGTTAATTTGCTTTATCGCTATTATTAAGTGTATATTCTAAGATAACACTTAAGACTTCACTTCCAGTGGACTTGATGATCAAGATTTAATTGTCAGAGAAAACCTTCCATGTCTTTAATCCCTTAAATAACACTTCCCAAAAGATTTAAATAAATTTGTGGATAGCTGATCAATAAGAGAGTATTTTTTAAAAATTGGAGAGTTCAGAGTCTGTCTTATATATATATATATATACTTTCTTTTCTTTTCTTTTTTTTTTTTTTGAGGACCATGTAGGACGATGGTCTGTTTGCTATAATATGATTTGTCAGACAGAAACCTGAGCTAACTAGACTGACTGTGACTTTGACACAATTTGGAATTTCTTATGCTCTTATCACAGATTTGTTGCAGGAATGGAATTGCAGGTGTGACCAGTTCTCAATATACTTCTGATAACAGTCCCTTTGATGTGTGATTTGCTTCTCCATGGCCCAGAAATGTGCTGGTCCAGACCCAGAATTCCCCACCACTCCTCATCTGGGTGTGGACTTAGAGATAGGGTATTGGAGACTGTAGATATCTTGATAGTCATTCAGTCGAGTGATCTAAGGCCTAATGGTTGCAAAAGGTAAAGTGTTCGAGTCCATTTTTATCTGTTTTCAGTTTCCCACTTACAGTTGAAATGTCCTATTTCCCTAGTGAACCTGCCATTTTACCAGGTGAATAGAATTTTCTTAGTTTCTAGATTTCAAAGCCTTCCCTTTCCTACTTTTTTTTATGTTCATTCCCTGAAAAGCAAATTTTGGGTTTCTTGACATAATTACTAAGAAAAAGTATTCCCAGAGAGTTCTATTTCACAGCTCTTCTCTCTTAAAGTTTGTGACATTCTCTTAGAATCAGATTTGAAAAGGGCAGGCACTGATACAAAGCACAATTCTCACCACAAGTCCCTGGATGGGTGGGAGCCATTCCCAGAATGGGAGTTGCATTTAAATAGATCTTCTTAATTACATACTTTGAGTTTCTAATGTTTTTTGCCTTTTTGAACTATACATATTTGGAAGCACTTGAGTAACATTTATCAAACGGAGAACTTTTTTTTTCTGAGTATCTGAAACTCTGCAAATTCCCATAGCATAATAATAATAATTAAGTCCAAGTGGAAGAAGTCTGGTTGATTTGCAGAGATGGTAGTATTTTTACAGGGTCTTGAAGAATGAGAAGGATTTCACAGAACGGTGAAGAGTCTTGTTGCCAAGAAGCCCATCCCATTCAGGCCCTGTTCTACTTGGTGGATAGTAGGTGCAGGTGAAGTAAGTGTATACTACAGGGACAATGGAAGGATGCTGTGGGTGATAAGAATAGGAAAGTAGTGTAAAGACTCATTATAGAGGGACTTAACTGCCATGATTCATTCGTTTTGGCATCTCTAAATTGATAATAGTTATATTTGCCTTATTGGTATGTTTGAAGTTTAAATAAGATATATGTAAAGTAATAAGCAGTTTGTGGCACACAGTAAGACTCAGTAAACATTATGCCATCATCATCATCATTGAATATTAGCCATAATCACCATCACCGTCATCATCATCATCACTACCATTATTCTATAGGCATGGGAGAAAGTAAGGTGATCCAATGAAGATTTAGGAAATTTCTCCATTAAAAATGCAAGGGATGGATTAAAAAGGCATGAGGTGAAGAAACCAATTCAGGTGCTTTTGCATTAGATTAAGTTGTGGATAATGAGCCTGGACTGAGGCAACAGTGGTAGGTCAAAGGGAATGTGGAGGTACCATTGACAGAATTTGGGAACTGGCTGAGTCTAGGAGTGAGGAAGAAGACGTGAATGATGTCTGACATGTCTAATCTGTGTGTCTAGAAGGGCGGTCATGGCATTCGCCAACAGAGAGGGCATAAGAGGGGAGCACGATCAGGAAGGACTGTAGGAGGTTCAGTTTGGGTTATGCTTAGTTTGAGATCCTAACTATACAGCCATTTGGAAGTATCTGGGAGGCACAGAAAATGTGGGTTTTTGAACTAGGGAGAAGCTTTGAGCTAGAGATGCAGATTGTCAGGTTGCTGGTCTAGAGGAGTCAAACTCCCTCATCTGCCATCACAGACGGAGCTCTCTGATGGATGCAGTCACCAAGGGATAGCCAGCAAGGACAGAACCTTAGTCCGGCCTGCCGCCCCACAAGGCCAGGATCCAGCTCTGCACTGCTCACCACGATGCTCTCAGCACCTGATACAGGGCCTGATGTAGACCCTCGAATAAGCCTTCTGTTAATTAATTAAAGTACTAATCAGAGGAAGAAGACCCCTAAAGCAGTCTAAGATTAGCCAGGAGAGATAAGAAAGTTGAGTATCATGGGAGCCAGTTGGGAGTGAGCAGGGTCTTTAAAACAAGGTGCATTTGGCAACAGATTAAAACCTGGGGCCTCTCCAAAAATTACTCCAGAGGTTCCTGATGAAGCATGAAGTACTGTCATTTCCCATGATGCATGTTAAGGCGATGAGCAGTATTGGTTTCCCTTTGTTAAAAATGTCTGTGACACATCCAGTTTGAGAAATCTCAATTCTTCCTCCTAGATTGTTCTAATGATGTTTTGTTAGACTGGTGTTCCAGGTACATTATGTTACCAGGCACTGACTGAGGTTTACTGTGCATGCTTCAGTCCCTCAGAAGACCTGTCTCTACTGGCTTGAGTCAGAATAAAATCATTGAGACTTCAGCACTAACTAAATCTGGTATTTAGAATTATTTCCTAAGCTATCTCTTAAATAATAAGCTATTTATTATCTTACTAAAAAATGTCTTATGATTTTCCTATTAATAAAAGAGATTCCCAGTTTTACCACACTCATTCCTTTCCTCTTTTAAGAACTAGGACTGTATTTTAAAAAGAGTTGTATTTAAGAGCATCTAGAGTAAAATTATATTGAATAGAAATGTGTTGTGGACCAGCAGAACTCCAGCATTGAGCTTGTAGTCCTGGTTTTACCATTTACCAAGTCATTTAACTTCTCAAATCTTCAGCTTCATCATGTACAATGGAGATCATAGTGACATCTCACAGGATTTCAGGGATCAAAGAAGTGGTGGGGGATTTCCAATATAGATCTGGATGGACCAGCAAATTTCTGGGCAGTGGAGAAGCAAACCATGCTTTAGAAAGCTCTTTTTCATCTGCAGCGCATTATACAAATAGCAGGAGGGTTATTAAACCCGAGGGTGTTAGTATTTCCTCACTGCTTAGTAGCACATTATCTTAAACTCAGAGGGTGTAGGATAGAGTTACACTCTGTGTTTAGGTATGACGGGAATCTGTCCCACTCAGATTTCCTGAGGTATCTATAACCTTCCTAGAGCTTGTGGATTGAACCTTGAAATTCTTGGGACCCAGGTTCAGGAACTCATAAGACTGTGACTCTTGTACTTTGAGCTGATGCTGTGGCCAAGGTGCCCGCAGCCTTCCGGGATCCCTGCAGCGTGGGCCGCCCTTGTGCAGACACTTTCCTGCTGGCGCTCTGCTGCTGTGGAATGCTCTGCCCTGTCTGTGACCCAAGTTCCAGACCCAGCCTCTCCTTCCAGGCCCGTAGGTCTGACTCCTGCTCAGTGGTGATGGGAGAGCTTAAGCTTGCTTTTGCCACACCTAACTTGCTCACCAGGATATCCTGGGGATTAGTGCTCTAATGCTCAGATAGTTTTGTTTCTCCCCAGGAGGAGGGCCCTGATTCAGCATCATGTCATTGTGGCCTTTTCTTATTCTTTTAGTTGGGGGAAAAAAAAAAAAAACTTCTGTTTATTTGTGATGGGCTGTGAAATGGGTTCTCACCAGCTCCTGCATCAAGGTCTCCTCCAGGAAGCCTTTCCCGAACCCTCCTTCATGCTGGGCAAAATGTCCCTCCTGCATGCTCCTAGGGCACCCTGTACATCATCGGCATCCCCGTGTCACATCAGTGTTATCCCCAAGCTTCTTGGGGGCAGAGGCCATGGCCCAGAGCTGGGACTGGTGCTCCATCACACCCAAGCTGAGTTCCTCGACCCTTGATGCACATCGTCCCAATTATTTCTCTGAACCCTGTCCACTACCATTTTTTATTTTTATTTTTCATTTGTATTGTGGTAACATATATACAACATAAAATTTCCTGTTTTACCACTTTCAAATATACAATTCAGTGGTATTAATTACATTTAAAATATTGTGTTACCATCATCACCATCCATTACCAAAATATACCTTCATTTTTATAGAGAAAGAAACTGAGGTGTAGAGTATCATAGCCAGTGGGGTTCAGCCCAGGTCTTTTTCACTCTTGAACCTCTGTTTTTGTCATTAGGCATCTGGTATACCCTCACCCCACCCCACCCCCTGGGAGAGCTATTTGGTTAATGCTCCTGTCCCCAGAGTTTATCCTACAAGTGAGCTCAGACCTCCTTGTGTGACATGGATCACCCTGGGTTCCTTTGCATTGAAATGAGCGTGCAGGCCTGCTCCACCACTAAGTGGTGCAGTTAATTCCATCAGATGTTCTCCAATGTGCTCATTTACTGACTGAAACCAGCTAATGTCATCAGGAAGTCCTCCCCACCTCACTCTCCACTTCCCCGTCCACAGTTTATTCACTGTCTGCTCTGTGGGGTGGGGAAGGACCAAAGCCAAGAGTCAGAAGGGGATGGTCACTGGGCTGACATACCGAGTGTCATCCCAGCCACTGGCATTGCATTGCATTTCTATTTCATGGAAGTTTGAGCGATGAAAAATCACCTTTTCTGAAGTCACAAAAGTGTCCATATACTTTTCATAATCTTCACTATTTACTTTCATACTTAAAGAAATAATTCACTTTGAGATTTCAAGACATGGGACAGGATAAGAAAAAATAATGATTTTTAAACTGGTGAAAACCATTTCTCAAGCATCTTCAAGCTTTACCCTAATGCAGAGCCAAATCATTTGAATGATACATACCTAGGCTAAAGCACCTGAATCCTCTTTCATATAATTGCCTTTCTCTATTTTAATACATGTACCCAGCAATACAGGGAACATTTCAGCATTTTAAAAAGAAATGTTGTTATCAAGCATATTATTCATTACATTGCTTGAAGCCCCTCTAATATCAAGACCCCTTGATCCAGAGATCATGGCAAGAAAAGGTTTCTCCTTCCTGTTGAATTGTTGGGCTTCCTGCCACTAGACAAAGGAAAGCTACTGGGTTCAACCTTCTTCCCTTTCTGGATTCCATATTTTGTCCTGTATTTGTTGCTTTTGGTCTTAATATATGACTGCTTTTTTGAAACTCTGTCTTGGGTCACTGGGCCAGAGCTCTGTGTGGGCAGGAACCGTCTAGACCCTAGCAGAGGGCCAATCACAATGAAGGGTTTAATTAATGCTTGCAGGTGTGCATGTATGTGTTGGATATATGCATGATGTAGATAGATCACCCACTCAGAAACTTACTGGAAGAATGATGGTCTGGGAACAAATGATCATCATGGGAGGTAATGAGGGGAACACCCATTATGGAGGCACTGTGCTACCTGAACACTGTGAAATGGGGCTTCTCTCCCCTTTTTAACTCTGAGGGAGCAAAGGCTCAGAAGGTGAAGTGAGTTGCCCGTGGTTCGTAACTAGCATGTAGGTGGTAGAGATGGAATTCGTTCCCGGGTCATCTTGACTCTGAAACTTGGGCACCCCATTGGACCCAAATCTGGTTCATGCTGAGAAGAAATCAGGTAACTTCATCCGGTCCACTGCCTTCAGACTAGACCACATCTAAACTGAACCGTGGCTCCACCTCTATCTGGATGACTCACGCTAATTTCTTCAGCCACCACCCTTCCTCTGAATCCCCAGGGACCCACTCAGTCTCTCCCCCGGGAGGTCTGGTCGGTATTTCAGATGGAACATATACAAATCAGGATCCCTGGCTCCATCCCCCCAACCTGCTTTTCCCCATTGTTCCCCATCATGATAAAGGGTACCTCTGATCCCCCACCCATCTGCTCAAGTCGACCCCCTTTGAATTAAGCTTCACTCCTCCCTTTCCATTACATTCCACATCCAATCCATCTGCAAAGTCCTTTAGGTTCTACTTTCGGATGTATCATGAACCTGAACACTGACCGCCCTTGTCCAAGCAAGCGTCACCTCTCTCTTGGACCTCTGCAGGATCCTCCTAACTCTTTTCCCTGCTTCCACTCTTTCCCCCCCTACCTTGGGTTCTTCATTAAGTAGCCAGAGTAATGGTTTTTAGCTATAAACCAAATCACATCCCTCTGCTACCTCAGAACCCTCCAGTGTTTCCTCCTCATATTTAAAATAAAATCCAAAGCCCTCCTCATCCTCTGCAGTGCGCAGTTGCCCTCCCTTTTGCTCCGGTTTCAGCCGCCACACTGACCTTGCCCTTCTCCCCATGCTGCTTCCTCAGCCTGGCTCACATGCAGTGCTTGCTGCCTCACTCCGGTCATCTCTGGCTCAAGATAAAACCTCCAAGAGGCCTGCTCTGACCCTCAGCCGGGAATCCCTCAGCTCCGACACCCTCTCCCTTGTCCCTGCTGGGTTGCCTTCACAGCACTGAACGCGGAGATTGCAGCCTGTATTTATTGGTTACTTAGTGATGGTCCGTTTCCCCCATTTGAAAGTACGCTCCTTGAGGTAGGCCTGCTGTCTCCCAGCACCTGGACAGGGCCTGCTCAGTGACTAAATGAATGAGCACGTACCGATCCTGATTTTTTAAATGTAAGCCTTTTTTAAAAAATAAAATGTTCCCATTTAAATACTTGAATGTGGAAGAAGTTTATAAGGCATTAAAGTGACGTAGTCTGACTCAGTTTTCTTTCTCCATCACAGCTGCCCTAAGATTGGCTGTGGCCACACAGATGTGAGAATGTCAGACCTCATTCAGGATGAAGCACTTAGGAGGGCGATTGAGAGCCATAACAAGAAGAGAAATCATCACTCAGAATAGGAAGAAGCCACCCGTCCTCAGGGAAGCAGCAGCCTACCTCCTACCCCAGCCGTCTGTCGAGAGCGATGCTGATCAAAGCAGTTAGGGACTGGCTGCAAAACATACTTTGTTTGGGGTAAACCTGAGTGTTTTAAGGATGATTAACAGCATTTTTCTAAGTTACACAAAAATTCAAGCACATTATATTGTTTATTTTTAAATGTTGTGTCATTTTAAATAAAACTTTGAATATCTGCAATGTGTCTTGCTTGTGCTCCTCTCAATGTGTAAATTGTTTCAAAGGTACAGGTTTGATCCTGCCAGACTTTTCTATTTCTAATACTTTAGATTGTTTTTTATTATATTTTTAACTCAATAATGCCCAAGTGATATTTGAAATTAAAGCATGTAGAATCAAACCAATTATAAGCTTGTTCCATCAATATAGTAAACAACAGCCTTATGGTGTTCAAGCAAAACCAGTTCACATACCTATATTTACTTTCCAAATATGTAAGTGCTTTCTGTGTCATTCTGAATTGCTTGGGAAGCTCCAGTAGCAGGCTTATCAGCAGTGATAACTGATGCCCATAATGGAAACTCTGCTGCCACCCTCCTGAGAGTCTAAAATATCACCTGAAGCAACCACATCCTGGCTGCTTGTCCCCTGCCTTCCTCACTGACTCTCTGCAAGTGGCCTCACTCTGAGCCTCGGTGTCTCCAGCCATAAAATAAGGGTGTTGCACAAGATGTTTCTAATGTCCTTTCAGCCCAAAAGGCTGGGACTTATGACCAGCAGGATCTTTGAATTGGATGTCTTTGATTATATTTGATTGTGTGGAGAGTTGCTAATCTATTAATAATCTCCATAGTAACTTTTTATCTGGAATATTTAATTCAATGAAAGAAGCCTACCCTAGCTACACTGGGAAACTGAGAATTACTAATAAAGCTTACATTTATGGTGCACCAGGTGCTATTCTAAAAGCTATGAACTCCCATGGTCATCAGGGCCCTATGAGCCCAATGAGGGAGGTGTAGTCATGACTCCTACTTTACAGAGGAAGAAAATGAGGCTCAGAGGAGTGAAGTCACCCAACAAAAGTCAGAGTTATTAAGTGGTATTTGGTAGCCTCAATTCTCAATCCCTTACTGTCCCCACTCCCTGCTGATTTATTTAGAATCTAAAATGATATTCACAGCCCACATTTTAAAAAGCAAACCTTTTGTAAATAAGCATATATATATATATCATAACATACATATGCAAAAAAGTCTCATCAAAACGCAGAAAGTAACCAGATTCACATCTAATAGGCAGTTAAACCCATGAAATAACACTGTAAAACAACAATTAATTTTGCAAAAAAATGTCAAGGAATTCAGACGGTAGGTAGTATGACATGCAGTTGTCTACAAACTAAGTGATTTTGAATTTCTTAAGATGCTTTGATCTGAAGCACACTTTCCCAAGGAAAGGATTATGTTTAAGCCAGAACAAACATACTTTTCATGGAATGTGGTTCTTTTGTGAAATACTTTGTTTCCTAAACAGATAGGGACATGCATAAAAGGCTTGCCCAAGCTTTCCGTTTTCTCCAACTCTTTCTCAAGAGAACTCTGGAATATTGGTGTGGATACTAGCTAGAAACAGCAAATTAACACCATTCCACTGTGGAAAAGATTTAGTATTTATATCCCATGAAATATACTTCTTCTTTAGCCTTCATAAATTTATATTTTATAACTTGTCTAGCCAATTTTAAAATGTGAAATTTTATATAAAATTTTATTTTCATCTTTGAAGGTTTTCTGTTTGGTTGTCATTATCTATCTGGATTGTTTTTCTAAATTTGGGGAGAAGGACTTTTTAAAAAAAGCAGAACTTCTCCTTCAAAAGAAATGATATTTATCTTACCATGAAACCCAGTCTATACGACTGCTTGAAGGGTAGCAGTTCTAGTGCAAGAGGAGGTAGGTGTTCCATGTCCCTCCCTGCAGCTTCCTCTTCCCACAGCAGCCCCAGCATCCTACTGGAGTTTCCCCCAAGGACCTATGAGTGGCATCTGAAAACCTTGCTAGACCCTGTAGCTAAATAATTTTTCAGATATTATTGATTTCAGACTTGGACAATTTTGTGGACTTGCGCATTTAAACAAACAAAAAAGGCAAGTTCCTCTAAAAACTTTTCAGTTAGGAAGTTGAAAACATTATCACAACTCTCATAGATAATATAATTTATCTCTCACCTTGCAAAGAACGTCAAATGGGGAGTGTTCACCTTGAAGCAGCTCCTGCAACGAGTGCAGCCTCGAGGTCAGTGCTCCCGGCTGGAGTTTTGCAGGTGAGAGAACACTGAGGACTGAGGAACATCCCAGGCTCAGGTCGAAGTGCCCTGAATATATCAGGTAGTTTAATCCCCCCTACAACCCTGGAGGCAGTTGTTCTTACCCCATTTTACAAATGAGAAAAGCAAGGCTCAGCGTCATTGAGGCACTTGCCCAAGGCCGCGTGCTCGCGCGTGGCAGAGCCCCTGTTGGCACAGGGCAGGAAGTCCAGAGGGGGCAGGCTCTCATCCCCTAAGCACTGGGCCTGGGGCTGACAGGCACAAAAATGTTCAGTACATCTGCCCTCCTCTCCCTTCCTCCTTCTCTGTGTTTCTGAAACCACCATTTTCCCAGGGGGGCAGACACCAGTCATCCGTGCATTTAGAGGGGCCCATCCTCTCACCCTCTGCAAACACTGCCTTGTCCAGCCCCTCCCTCCTCGCTGTCCACACTGAGACTGTTCAGCAGCCTTCCAGCCAGTTTTCCTAATCCCTCCCCTCCATATTAACCTACTAAAATACCCTTCGATTGTGTAATTTCACCTCCTACTTAACAACCTTCCTTACCTACAGCATGAAGTTTCAGGCCTGGCATCCAGGATTCTGGGACTCTACTGCACATCCCCACTCCGGACACTGCAGCGCCCTCCCTCTCTCACGGTGGGGTTTCTTGGGGAGGGGCTAACCATCAGAGCTTCTGACCAGCACGGGCAGGTTTGTGGGCAAGATGTTTCACTGCTCCAGGCCTCAAATTTTTCATAAAAACTAAAAGGTTTGGACTTCTCCCTGTAGTTTGTTTAAGGATTCAGTGTCATATTTTCAATGAATAGGTCCTGTGGGAAGGATCTGGCTCTTTTAAAGGGAAGCAGGCTGACACCAAAATTAACATATTTTATACCAAATGTGTGCAACGAATTCAACAAGTAGTTTTAAGGCTGACTTTGTGCCATGTTTGGTGCTAGTTTCTTTTAGATACAAAAAGTCTCCCTTTTGCAGGCTTACTGTCTAGTTGGGACAGATAGACACAGTCATGTAAGAAAAAATAAATTACATAAATGGTTACATGAGTGCCGGGTACAGAGGACCGTAGCACAAAGGAAATATAGGAAAATTATGCATAAATGAAGATTTTGCTTTAGTAAATTTAGGTAACAAGTTTTGAAACAAGTTAATAAAACGCCTGTGAAACCTTCTGATTGGGAGTTAGGGAAAAGAGTGAATAGTGAGGGCAGGCCCAGCCCCATTGGAAATCTGTCATGTTTTTGAGATCTTCTAGCCTGTGTCAGACTTTGTGGGCACAAGTATTCTGAAAAGAAGGCAGTTAAACTGGCAGGGAGTAGAACACTCAGACATGGCTGGTGGGAATGTGAATTGGTACAGCCACTTTGAAAACGGTTCGGCTTTTAAAAAAAATGTTAAACTTACCACTGGACCCAGCAATTCCATGTCCCCTTGGTCTTTGAAAGCTTAACCCAGAAGAGATGCACAGTACTTAAGGCAGATGAAGTTTCTCCCCTACCAGTAGAGGGAAACATCTGTCAGGGTTCCCATGACACATTTCACAAACATTATCCCATTAATCCTCCCAACAGCCCTGGGTGCAGACAAGGAAACTGATGTGCAAAGAGGAAATCTTGACCAACAGGTCAGCGCTAGGGAGTGAGTGGCTGGAACCAGACTGCCCATGGCATGTCCCATGTCCCCCTGTGCCAGGGCCATGGCCTGACAGAAGAAAGAACCAGTTGGGTGGACGGCAGACGAAGTCCCAGATGGGTTCCTGGAGCGAGTGAGTGAAGTCCTCGAGGAAACCCTGGCCTTAGTTAGCAATTCTGGTCATCTCAAAGGGAGTCCCCAGATTCTTCCGGCACCCTGATCTAATTCCCTTTCCTCAACGTGAACTTGGGCTGCAGGTACTCTAGGAAACAGGGTGGGCACTGGGGAAACAGGGAAAGAGTGAGAGGAGGACCCAGCTCTGGGCCCGGTTGGGCCGCTCACAGCCTGGTGCCTCTAACTTTCTTCTCAGGACCCCTCAGGGCCTCTTTCTGGGCTCCGTGGCGAGCAGCGGAGTGGGGGGCCTTGGGAGGCCATACCTTCAGGCAGCGCCTCCAAACAGCCACACGTTTCCCAAGATCACCATTTCTTGGCACTGACATCTGATTTCCAATATCAAGGGTGATTTTTTCCCACCACCCTTCCCATAAATGAAACATAAGATGCTACATCATTGAAATGATTCTTCTGCTAGATGCAGGAGCAATATGTGAATTCAAGGTCGGTTAGAACAAAATAAAGCAAAACTCTAGTCTTCCAGAAGCAGAGGGTCAAACTGCAGTACCCTAGGTGGGGGGTGGGGGGGTGGAGGAGGACAGTTAATATCAGGAAAGTCTATTTAGACCTGTCCTCCCACCTCACCCACCTCAAAATAAACAAAACAAAACCCCTCACGCATCTCACAGAGATTTGTTTGATCAACGAATGCCTTTTACAAAGCAGACACGACATAGAACTGAGCAACACAAAGAGCAAACCCTAATGTAAACTCTGGACTTTAGTTAATAATATAATCATAGTAATATTGTGTCACCAATTTTAACACATGTACCGCACTAATACAAAATATTAATAATAGGGAAAACCGTGTGGGTGGTGTGGTGGGGAGTTATGGGCACTCTGGGCTTTCTGCATGAGTTTTCTGTAAACCTACAACTGCTCTAAAAAATTTTAGAAAATAAAAAGGCAAATACCATCTCTTGAAAGGCCCCCTTGCCCCTCCCTCCCTCCCCCTGCCCCTCCTGTCCATCCAGCCGTCCAGTATCTGTCAAACCCACCGCCGTCCGGGTCCACCTTGAAGGGAATAGTACTACAAAATACAAAAGGATGAAGCTGGCTATTAGAGTGATGTAGTTTCTCCATCCTCGGAGCTCCTCTGCACTTTATTTCAGCCTTCCTACTGCACTGGGTACTCTCTGCCTTGTGATTTACTGTGACTTACTGAAGGTGTCTCATCTCCGTCCCCGAGGGTGGAATCCATGTCTGATTCATGCTTATCCCGACACACCACGGTTTCTCAAGGTGAGGCCTTGGAGATGCCCAGGTGCCACCTCTGTGCCAGAGTCCTTGGGGGCAGGCCCAGGAATCTGCATTTCTGTAAGCTTCCCAGTGGATTCTCATTCACTTGGAATCAAGGGCTAAGCCTGATAGTAGCTGGAGTACAAGGAAAAGTCCAAAATGCATTAACGTTTAGTTTACAAAGCCAAAAAGATGGAAATACAAATACACTATGCTGGTCAAATACCATATTCTTATCTAAAAAGCTTAAAACGGACCACAGGTAAATACAAAGAGTTGTGAATATTTTTCTTCCTCTTCTTTTTCCTTTGTCTAATATTCTGATACTGACAGACTGATGATCTATTTCATTGCAATGCCATTTGATCACTCCCTCCCTGCCATTTCCAGAAAGTGCTGTTTCCTGCACTTGGAGGCCTCCTCTCATCTGGCATACAGAAAAGGGTCCAGCATATAGAAAAGTCTTGATCAAAACAAAACAAAACCTCTTGCTTTGCATTTCCACTAAAATCTAAGCTTCTGGCATGTTGAAAGCTTGGAAATATGCTCATGATTTCCTGAAATGGTTTCAGAGCAAGATCTCTAACCATCCCCTCCACTCAGTCGACTGACTCAGCCCACTGAGTCGATATGGGCTCAGTCGACATTTTTGGCATGAATATGGATTCTCCAAGAAAGGAGTGTCCCCAAAACTCCATTTGTGTGGCTTCCCCAATAGAGTTTTGTCACCTCCACTTGGGGCCAGTATGATTATTTGCTTAAATTTTTTTCAAGTGACTTTAATCAACCCACTTTTAAAAAATTTAATTATATGCTGTTATAATATATTAAAGTAAATACATATTAAAATTTTTTAAATAGGGGTTCTTGAAGCACCTAAAAGCATCCTGGGTGGCCCTTTGGGGAGCACTTGCCCCAGGGCAGGGCTGGGGGCCCAGGCCAGCACCCAGAGCCTTGCCACGCTCACTCGGGTTCTCCTAAATTCCTAAGGGACTCCCAAGGCAGGATTCTCCCTCCACTCCCTGCCCAGCACCAAAATAAAGAAGTAACTTGAGAATGTGGTGACACCAGCATGAAACTTTGGCTATTAATCATCGAGGCATACCCGCCTGCCCTCTGTGGTTGGGATTTCAGCAGTGATTGTCAGGACAGGCCGGGGGGGGGGCGGGCAGGGGGCGTGTGTGACCAGCGGGGCTGGAGTTTCACATGAGAAGTGTGACCTGGGAGGCTGCTTTGCGGGCAGCCCACGCCCACGGAGCTCGGCCAGGCGTTCCTGCTTCTCCCCTAGTCGGTAACCATGACCTCACCAGCGTGTCCCCATCTGTTTCCTTGAAGCAGGTGACATCCCCCGGCCAGCCATGTGGGCTCTTGGCACCCCTAGAGCACTTGTAGTCTACAAATCTCTTTTTCCTGCTGGTCTGTTTTGCATCTGACCACGCCGGCTGTTGGAGGGTGACACCCCCCCTCCCCACCCCTTGGCTTTCAGGCCCGTAGGATGGCAGCCAAAGAAAAGAGGCTTCACACCTGACTGAGCTGCAGGTGAGGTGACAGCTGGTTGATCATTTACAATTCACCCAAGTGGACACTGAGCCGGAGTCGTGAATGGGGCAACTGCAGCGGGCACAACCCAGTCACAGATGAGAAACAGGGTTTGGCCGCCCCGTGAGCCAGGAGGGGTTGCGACATGTTCTCAGCTCTGCAGAGACGGGCAATTGAGGAGCAAGGTTTAGGGAAGTCAAGCGTCCTCCAGCGTTCTTCCCAGAACAGCTGGACACGTCAGGAAACACAAGTTCCAATTTCACTCTCTTTCTGACTAGCTCAGAGGTAAGGGGTGACTCCGTTAACCTCTCTTTGCTGAGCCTCGGTGGCTTCAGTTGTGAGAAGGAGGTGTTAGCCCTACTCTGCAGACTGCCGGTGCTGTCAGGAGCAAATGAAACCATGTGTTTCAACAAAAGTCACCCAGCACGGTGCCAGGTTGAGGTAAATGGCTGGGTGGTGAGCCCGGGGGCTGGGAATTGAGCGCAAACGAGCAGAAGCTCAGCTGGAGGCCGAGAGTGCAGAACGCATCAGCCTCTGTTCCTGCTTTCAGGGGAGTTGCAGCTTATTTGAATTTATGAAAATGAAATAACTCAAAATACAAACCAAACTCACAATGCGTTAACTTTCAGGGAGGGAAGCAGGGAGCCCAGGATGGAGGATGAGGTCGTTCATTTTTCTAAAATACATATGTATGTATTTTCAATGAATTTTTTTCATTTGAATCATAAAAATTATGATTTTCAAAATAATGAGAGGATCAAATCACAAACCTCCAGGTTGGTAAGATGGACAGCAGTCCTGCAGGAGGAAGGAGGAGTGAGAAAGCCCCACGGGCTGCAAAGGTCCAAAAAGACTCATGAGCAAGGGGCTCAAACCTCAGCATGAAGGAGACCGATTTGGATGGGTAAGAGGAAAGCAGAGGCTTTCTCCCAAGGGGACCAGCCAGGGCAAAGACCCTAAGACTGGACCACAGGGCGGGTGGGGGTGGGGGAGGAGGAGGCAGATTGAAAGGGGAGGTGTGACAGACAAATGAGAATCCAGGGTCCATCCTGGGGATGTAAGCAGAAGGAGGGAGCCACTGGATGCCAGATGGATGTGTATTTACCATCCCAGCGTGCAAGACCCGTAGGGAGTACCAGAAATGTTAACACTTGGTCCACTTAAGAAACAAAGGAGAAAGAAAATTCTTAGGTTTAAAGAGAGACAGAGAGAAAGCCAAAGCCATTAAAAAAAAAAAAAAAAAGACCCAGGGAGAGTCAGGCTACAGAAAATGTAGAAAGAAGCAGTGCTGGGGGATTTAATAAAATTTCCAGATCTTAACAGTGCACTGGGCGGGGCCTGGGAAGTGAAAGACACAGTGATCTGTATCATCTTGTTCTCTGCCAAGGGAATCAACAAAGGGCAACTCAAAACCTAGGCTTTGGCTGTTGGGAAGGGAGGTGTAGTGGGAGGCCCTTGAGATGAATAAGCTATAAACCACAGCTCTAGGAGCGCTTTGCAAAAGATGCCCTTGGAGCACAAAATGGACACCAGCCTGGCCAGCAGCTTCTCACTTTCTCTGGACACCCATCTCTTCCAAACTTCAGGGGACAGAATAGGGGTCCAGGGCCCTGAGACTGGCTGTGGGATTTGGAGCAAGATGCCCAGCAGTGAGATGAAAGTACAAGGACCCCTTGCCTCCCCGTGGGGTGGTGAGGAGGGTGACATGACACAGGACCTTCGATCTCTTATCAATGTTGTTTATCCACTTTACAAATAAGAAATTTGGAAGTGGCATTGACAATGGTAACAGTTCTGAGGATGGGTTCCTAGGGAGAAATAACACTTTCTCTGTTGGTTTCCCTGCAAGGAGCTTCCTGGATCCTCAGCACCGAGGCACAGTATTAAACTCAGCGACACGGGAGTTAGACTTCTGTGGGCTAGCCTGGGAACCACTGCACATGGGCTGTGGGAAAGTGCATTCCCAGTTCCAGGAGTTCCACCCAGTAGACTCTTGTTCCACGTCTGTACATTGGAGGTTTATGCCAATAACTTAGCCAGTGTCATCACTTTGGATTTGCAAATCTGTCCTCTGAATTTAGTTGTTGGATTTTGCTTTTAGAAATATGTGTGTGTGCACATGGGAACGGGGAGGGGTGCGAAGATGCAAACCCACAGAGATGCCTTCTTAGATCGAGTTTGTTCTCGGAGCTACTAAAGCAGTTTTCCCAAGGGAACTCAGCAGTGGCAATTGTAAAAACCAAATCTGAGAGTTTGAAGTCCAGCTCTGTCACTGTCTACGTGTATATTCAGAGCAAGCTTCTTTACACCCTTGGCAGCAGTCTGCTCAGCTGTAAAATGGGTCGTGGTGAGAAGAAATGAAATGGCGTGTGTAAAGGGTGAAGGCAGCCTGACTCTCTTAAGTACTCAATAAAAATAGCAGCTATTGTTCGCAGTGTTTCATTCCATAAGTATTTGTGGATCTGTGCCAAGCATCAAGGCTCTAGGGATACAGCAATGCACAAAGCAGAAGAGAAGTGATGGGGGACAGACAGCAGGCAAGCAGGTGAGGAAGACACTTGCGCATTAAAAGGCCAAGGAGGAGAACAGAGCAGGGCAGGAGGAGAGTGCGGCAGAGGCTGCAATTTTAAACTAGGAAATCAGGAGAGGCCACATCAGGCCCTCACCTTGCGGATGGGGGCAGAGTGTCCCGGGAAAGAGATGTCAGCGGGGCTGCTGCTGGTCCTGGGCTCCCTTCCCAGGGGCTGAGGGGACTGGGAGCCCTGCTCCTGGCTTTGTCTCAGCTGATATTTAACTCTCCTCTCTCCCATTCTTCCAGGGGTGGGCTAAGGGTCTGGCTCTGGCTGTTTCCTCCTCAGGCCCTGCCTCCCGTCAGCCCCTTGCCTTCCCCATCATGCTGCCTGTGGGCCTGGCAGAATGTTCTGTCTTCTTAGTCCCTCGCCAGCCTGCAGGCTTTGCAGGTGCTGTTCCTTGGCTGGATTACTCTTACATCTGCCCTCAGCTCCTCCCCCTTGCACCAGTTAACTCCTCCTTCAGACTTTAGCTCAGCCCTGCTTTCTTCTAGGAAGCCTTTTCAGACCCTCCTCTAGCCCCCATTCTGCATTAGGTACTTGGTGTCTGGGTTCCCACCGTAGCCTATAGCTCCCCCTCCCCTATCCCAGCACTCAGGGTGCACGAGGCTGTGAGCTGCTTCACAGCAGGGCCAGGGCAGCTGCCATGGAGGCCATGTGCCCTGAATACATGAAAGCAGGAACTCTCCTTCCCCCTGGCATTTCCTCCTCCAGCCTCTCTTGGGATCTCTGTGATAACGCCCCCACCCCCACCCCTGGTCCCAGGTAAAACTTGGCCCTTCTGCATTGCACACTTTGGGGGTGGAGTGGGGGGCTCTTTCCTAGAGTGGCTCATCAATGATCAATTACATGAACCAGGCAAAGGAGAAATAAAATCATCTCAATCACTATGGATGACAGGAAAAAAATCCCACACTTCCAGAATTATCTTTTCTTTCATTAACGTCAGGAGGGGGCCAAACAACTGACTTCTAAATGACCTTCAAGGACAAAGAAGTCAAGGCCATCCCTACCCCATGGGGAGATGTGGACCTCAGGATTTCCAGGCTGGAAAAGTTCTTGCTCCTTTGGCATTTGCGTCCGGTGCTTGGCAGCCATCCTCATGTGGAAGTTCTTCCTGACTTCAAACCGGAATCCCCCCCTCTGTGATGCACCCCCGTTTCCTCTCCCTTTTCCTCCAAGGAGCTATGTTCCTGCCAAGAAAGAAAGTTAAAAGGGAACAAGGGCCATATGGTTTTTCTTTTAAGACTGATGCCCACATTTGATGAAAGCCAGAGGAAAGTGTTCAAATATGGGGAACGGAAATACATTTGCATGACATAAGCATTTGAGACTGATTTTTAAGGAGGCAAACCAAAACAACGGTGCTCCTTTTTGTCCAGTTTATTAAAATGTTGGAATATTAATAACAGAGTGGAGACCCCTACCCAGAGGAAGTCTTGGGTACAGGAGAGCCTTGGTTTTAGAATCTGACAACGTGTGTTCAAAACTTATTCTGCCATTCACTACCAATGGAAGCAGGCAGAAATCTCTTCACCTTTTGGAGCCTTAGTTTCCCTTACTGTACAATGGGGGATGCCAGCTACACCATGTTTGTTTGTTGAAAGAGTTAAATTGAGGGTATGAAAGAGTTTAGTAAACCATAAAACGCCGTACTGGAGTTAGTAATCAGGACTGAAGTTCAAAACAATTTTCTGAGCAACAATTGGGTACAAAATCCAACCATACGTTTTTTATAGAAATTGACAAACTGATACTAATATATAAGGAAATAGCCAAACAACTCTGGAAAAGAGTAACAGTGTTGGAAGACTAACACTACCTGATTTCAAGTCTTGTTACAGAGCTACAGTAATCAAGAGAGTGTGATATTGGCATGAAGATAGATAAATAGATCAATGGAAGAGAATAGAGGGTCCAGAAAGAGATATAGTTGGATATACATATATTTGGATAACTGATATTTTCACAAAGGTATTAAGGCAATTCTAGGGAGAAAGGACAGTCTTTATAACAAATGGTGCCAGAACACATGGGTATCCACCTGGAAAATAACTGAACTTGGATCCATGCTTCATGCTATGTAAAAACATTTAGCTCAAAATGGATCATATGCCTAAATATAAAATCTAAAACTATTAAACTTCTAAAATAAAATATAGAGAAAACTTTTGTGATCTTAATTAGGAAAAGATATCCTAGATGTGACAGCGAAAGCATAACCCATAAAATAAATTAATAAATTGAACATCATCAAAATTTAAAATTTTGCTCTTAGAAAGATACTATTAAGAGGATGCAAAGATAAGCCACTCACTGGGAGAAAATATTTGCAAATCATGTATCTGATAAAGGACCTGTACCCAGGATATATAAAGAACTCCCAAAACACAGTAACAAAACAAACAACCCAATTTTTTTTAAATGGGCAAAAGACTTGAACAGATGCTTCACCAAAGAAAATAAATGAATGCCGAACAAGCACATTCAAAGATGCTCAACATCATTCATCAAAACCACAATAAGATAGCACCACTCACCTATTAGACTGGCTAAAATTAAAAGACTGACTATACCAAGTGTTGTCAGGGAAGAGAAGCAACTAGAACTCTCATGCACTGAGAGAATATATGCTGGTACCACCACTTTGGAAAACAGTTTGGCAGTTTCTTAGTAAGTTAAATATAAACCTACCATATGATCCAGCCATTCCCCTCCTAGGAAGTTACCCAAGAGAAATGAAAACATGTGCGCTTACAAAGACTTGTTCATGAATGTTCGTAGCAGCTTTATTTGTAAAAGCTCCAAACTGGAAACAACCCACGTATTGATTAGCAGGTGAATTGATAAATGAACTGAGGTGTATCCATTGAATGGATTACAGGTCATAGCCAAGGCTGGGGCCCCTGGGGAATGGGCCGGGATGTCCAGCACCCAGGGCAGAGGCCTGAGAGCCTCTGGCCAGTTATAGGTGGTCTGACCCTCTGACCTGGGCCTGGCTTAATCCAGCCCTCCTGGCCTCTCTGTGACTTGACTGATGACCTTGCTACCATTTGCCATGTGACCTTGAGCTGATTCCCGAACAACTCTGACACAACAGACATATGATCCCAATTTCAATACCACTTCTGGGGTCCTACTTGACCCCTTGCCCTACCATCAGAGCCTCCCCACCCTGGGCTGAGCCTGGTTATCTGGCTTCTCCATGAGGGCAGCAACCTGCTTGTTCACCAGCGTCCCCAGCACCTGGCACACAGTAGGTGTTCAAGACTTGTGAGGGAAACACCTACTAGGTGCTAGGCGCATGGCATATGATAACTCATGTAATTTTCAGAGCTTCCCTGCAAGTGTGGGTTTAACCATCCCCATTTTAGAGATGAGGAGACCAAGCCCAAGCGAAATGAATTAACTTGTCCAGAGACACTTAGCTTTTAAGTGGTGGTGCTGGAGTTGGCACCCTGGCTCATTAGACTCCAAAGACCATGAGCTTGCTGCCACACTAGGCTCCACCAGCCTCTGATGTGGAGACAGCCGCTCCTGCCCTGCCCTTTTTGCTGACCCCATGGAACAGAGCCTCAGAAGTGCTTTGCTAGGCTCGCCTCTTCCCCAGCAGGGCTGCTCCAGAGGGTGGTTTGTGGTGACCAGGAGGGAGTAAGCTCAGGAGTGGAGCAGGGTGTAGGGTGCCAGTCTCCCATTTACCTGATGGGTTCCTGTTTGGGGTGTGCCACTTGAGAGCCTGGTTGGGTTTCTTCTCAGTTCCCACGGAGATTGGCCTTTTCTGGGAGGTGTTTTGATGATTTCTTTCCTCGCTGACCGGGTGCCGACTCCACTCACCCCTCGGCGGCCTCAGGCCTCAGCTGCCAGCCCGACAGGGGAAGTCAGAACTCATAATTATTTGACTAATCCTCATGTGGCAACACACCGGTGGTTGTTATTTTAGCACGAGGCAGGGCCCGAGTGACAGCTTTTCATGCTGCAGCCTTGCCCGCCTGGGCCTGTGAAACGGCAGCAGGGCACGTTCTTCCTGGGAGCACAGAGACCTTGAAATCTGGATGGGCAGTGGCTGCAAGGTATTTCCAAACCCCTGGGAACCTGCGTTAACCGGGAAGCTGCGTTTGTCAGAGCCAATCAATGGCACAGACCCTTCCCTCCTTGCTAGATGCTTCTTTCCTTTGCTCTTTCCTTTCTTGCTGGGACTGGTGCAGAAGACTCCTAACCAGGCCCCCTGTCCCCAGTCTCCCTCTTCCTGCTCCAGCATGATTTTTTCTAACCCTCCAATCAGCCTGCATCATTCCTGCTTAAGACACTTCAAAGGAGCAAGTCCAATCCCCTAGGTGTGCTGTTCGAGGCCTGGCCCAGCTGCTTAGCCGCCCGTCCAGGTCTCCACCCATGGCTTCTGCTGACCCACCAACACTGTAGGGCCTGCACATCCATGAACAGTCTGTCCTCTCCCCTGAGGGGCATTTCGCTGATGCTCGCCACTGGGTGCCCAGTGCCTCAGCAGGAGGCTCTGGAAGGCCCTCTCTAGCCCCTTGTGACCCCTCCCTCAGCCATGGCACCTGTCATCCCCCAGCCCTCAGCATTATCGCTGACATCCCCACAACCTTCAAAAGCATGAGTGCACTTTGGGGGCTGGGATGATACATTCCTTACCTTTGTGGCCACCTTCTGCCCAATATGAACCCACTCTCACTGCCTCTGCCTCATAGACCCCTCACCGTCCCCTGCTGGCTGCCTGGCCTCTCCCAACAGCTCCTAACAGGAACTCTCTGTCTTGGAGAGTCCTGCCCATCCCATGCTATAGCCAGAGTTAGTTCTGGAATCACAGGGCTGGCCATCGTTCTGACCATCATTCCCAGGGCCTGTGGGACAAAATCCGTACACCTTACTCTGACATTCAAGCACCTCCAGTCTATCCCTGCCCACCTCCCCATCTCCTATTCCCCTGCCCCTCACCAAGCAACCCTGTGTTCCTGGAACCCACAGTGCCTCTGTGACTCTGCTCAGGCTGAGCCCCCTGCCTGGGAAGCCCCTCCTGGCCTCTGCCTGGCATCCAGCCGCAGCTCAGGTATCACCTCCAGGAAGCCTTCCCTGATCCTCACCCCACCTGGGCCCTTCTCTGCCCTTTATGGTCCTGCTTCTCTCTTTCCACACTGTGCCGAGCCCATCAGCTAACAAATCTGTCCCTGCAAAGGAAGCCAGGAGGGCTTGTCCCTGCCCAGTCAGTCCCTATATCTCTCCACCTGGCCCGGAGTAGTGGCTGCTCTTAACTGAACCGAGCTGAGCCCCTCTCCTGCTCCTGGGGATCCGGCTTTACGTAAGGAATAAGGCCTGTGTGGCAAGAAACAAGTTGGCACCGCGGTGGGCCAGCCTCAGGGCCCACTTTGCAGCGGGGAGGCCCGGCAGGAAGAAGAGCAGCCGGGCCTTCTCATACCCGCGGCAGCGACCGAAGTGGCGCCCGGCTCGCGGAAGGAATGTGGCGGGTGTGTGGGCTCCGGGCCTCCCGCACCACCCCGGGCAGCTCCGTTTACCCAGGCCCGGCTCTGGGGGGGTCACGGCTGGCACCCCGCATCCCCCGACAGGTGTCCTGTGGGGCGAAAATCCCATTCCCCATAATGCCACAGAAAAACGTCCGCGGTGCTGGGAACACCTGCTTTAGGTGCGTCGGCGGAAATGCAGCCCCCGCTTCCTCCGCGGACCACGGCGCGACCGCCTGGGCGCGAGGCCGGGGCTGTGGACGGGCCCCGCCGGGGTCACCTCGGGCCTGCGGGCCGCAGATCGACCATCCCCGAGAGGAAGAACTTGCCCCAGTCTCCCTTCAGCTGACTCTCCCGAACGACCCCGGCAGGGTCGCTCCCGGGCTCATGGCGGGGTGAGGAAACGCCTCAGGGAGGTTAACTAGGGCGCCCTGTCAGCAGGGGGCGGAAGAGGCGGGGCTCTTTGGCTTTGAGGCTTGTGTCCTTTCTAATATGCTCTCCTATTGATAAAGGGGTGATAACAAGATAACGCTGTTAACAGCGACAGTGGACCCGGGTGTGTACACGGGAAGAAAGCAAAGCGCAAGTCGGGATTCTGAGGCGCTGAGTCGATTTTTCCTCAGGAACCAGGAGGAACCACTCAGTCCTTCTCTCATCCCAAATGCACATGGCCTGGGCCCTGTGGCCCTCCAGGAAGCTTCTCTCACAGTCAGTCAGGCCTGTTCTCCGAGTTCTGCCTCCTTGCAGGTGTTAGAGGCTGCTTTGGTCACTCCGGCCGTGGGCCATATCGTTTGCCAGCAGGGTCACTACGTTTGGGGATATGGTGAGGCTACCACTTAGCATTCAGGTCGTTTTACATCACAGAGCCTCAGTTCTGCCTTTGCAACGTGGTGGATAGATCCATCTACCTCACCGTCCTCAAAGAACGGATGTGAGGCTCAAATGCAGGGGCCTGTGGGAAAGCCCTTGCAGATTGTAAAGCAATCTCAGAAGGGAAGGGTGGTTTATATTATTAACTGAATGTGCTTCCCAGATCCACCTGGCTTCCATGGGCAGAGCAGTAGCCCATCACTTAACAAGGACAAAGTGCTGATGTGCCAGCTTGGTGGGAAGGGGGCGGATACGGGGAGTCAGGGAGCTGACTCCTTGTTGGGTATTCAGACACAGTTCACTGGGGGAATATGTTACTCATTCAGAGGATGTCCGCCCCACCCTCGGTCACCCTGAATGATCCCCACGTGTCTGAGCAATTTCTGAGTCTCCAAGCCCCTCTGACCCAGGATGCCCATGCTTGCTCAGCCACCAAGTGCAGGGCTGGCTTTCCCACTAGGCCACTAGGCCCAGGGCCTGTGATCCTTATGGGGGCCCATGAAAATGTGTTAATTTTAGTATCTTTTAAAATCAGAAGGAAAAAAATGAATGTAATAATGACTGTATAGCAATGAATCCAGCCCAGATTATATTTATCTTCATTTTGATGCAGTTGTAAAATATAATTTTATATATATATTTTCTGGAGGAGGGGGCCCATGGAGACAAAACTGCCTAGGGCCCACAAAAGTCATAATGAGACTCCTTTCTTGCTGTCCTTGTGGGAGATGTCTGGGGCTAGTCAGCTGCTGCAAGGAGATTGCAAAACCAGCCACAGTTCTCTGCAGCCCTTCTCACGAGGAGGGTGAAATCTATTTACCCAGCCCTTGAATCTGTGACTTGCTGTGGCCAATTAGATGTAGTAGAGTATTGTATTGGTTTCAGAAGTTCTTGTGCCTCCCATTCTGCCGTTTTTAGCCCAAAACCACCGTGCCCAGGCTAGCCTACTGGGTGATGAGGACACTGGCCCAGTTGCCCTGTTGCCCGGCAACAGCCAGTCTAGGTGTCCACAGTCACTGAGCAAGCCCAGCAGAGATCAGCTGAAGAACCCCCCGCTGAGCCCAGCTGAGCCCAGCCCAAACTGCTAACTCACAGGAGTGGGAACTAAACAAATACTTGTCATTTCAAACCACTAAGTTTTGGGATAGTTTGTTATGCAGCAAAAGCCTTCTGCCCTGAGGAAGGACTTGTGGCTAAGGAGGGACGGGGTGTCTTCTTATGATCCAAGCCATTGTCCAGCAGAAATGTAATGTGGACTGCAAATGCAAGTACATGTGTAATTTTGAATTGCCAAGTATCCACATTTTAAAAAAGTAAAAAGAAACAAGGGAGATTAACTTTAATAATGTATTTTATTTAATTTTAGTAATGTATTTTATTTTATTTAACCCAATGTATTCATAATATTGACAATTCAACATGTAATCAATATAAAATTTATTAGTGAGATATTTTATTCTTGTCTTCATACTTCAAAATCTGGTGTGTATTTTATGCTTACTGCACACCTCAATTTGGACTAGCCACATTTTAAGTGTTCAATAGCCTTTTGTGGCTAGTCACCACCGTACTGGGCAACAGATCTAGGCTAGTGCTTCCAGATGTTCAGATTTCACCAACCAGTAAATATTTTCCTCAAATTTTGGGGGACCAATATTGCCAAATTTTTATTTGGTGAGAAATGACTTTTTTAAAAAAAGAAAACCGATTACCACCAACCATCGCCAAGGATGTTTTGATGTGCCCAAACATAAAAAGGATATCATTCCATAAAGGATATCTTTAAATTAAACACATTTAGCTCCAAGGAAAACTTACCACACTCTCGTTATTGTTTTCATTTTGCCACAGATGAGAGGCAATCTCCCCCTGTTCCTGCAAGTGCAGATCTTGTCCGGGGACTCGTAGAATCACCTGGGGAAGCTCTAAAGGTATCTGTGTCCCCTTCTAGATCAAATCATCTGATCTCTGATGGCAGATAGCATAGGTATTTTTCAACACCCCCATGTACTTCCACCTCAGGGCTGGGCAAACTGAGACCCAGGGACGGGAAGTGAGCAGTGCCAGAGCTGGGAGTTGGCCGGGGACTTCCGGGCTTCTCCATTCCCTTCTCACTCACTGAGGACACAGCAGGCTGGCCCAAGGTCTTTACTGGGCTTGCAGAGCCACCGCCCTATAGGGGCCTTGGGAGATCAAGGTCAGCAGCACGACAAAGAGGAAAGAGAACAGTGCTTACAGAGTCAGAGGATCAGATTCCATGAGAAAAAATAGAATCCTGAAGCAGCACATCCTTACAACAAACCTTGAAAACCTAAACCTCTTAGTTGGTGGTATTTTTTTCAATCACAGTGGTGACTTGTTACCTCTGTGAGAGAGAGGACTACGCAAGCTGGTTTTCCCTAACAAGACTCCTGAATGTAGCTTGAAATAAAATAGAATCCAATGGACTCTGCCTGTGTCTGTGACCCAGGCTCTGCCACTTGCTAGCAGTGTGACTTTGAGCAAGTTACTTAACCTCTCTGGACAAGTTCCCATGTCATGGGATTCTTGTGAGGTATGTATAATGCATGAAAATGCTTGGCCAGTGATAAATTATTTATAAATGATAGCTATTATTATCATGTTAATTATTTTATAAATATGGCTTATTATGTGCCAGGTACCTTTTTAGGACCTTTATAAATATGAACTCATTTAATTCTCCTGACAACTCTGAGATGAACACTATTAGGATCCCCATTTTGTAGATGGGGAAACTGAGGCACAGAGTGGACCAGTAACTTGCCAAAGGTCACACAGCTACTTAGTGGCAGAGTCACTATTGACACTCAGGCAGGACTCTAGACTCCTTACTCTTAACTGTTCCCTGAAACTACCTACGTTCCTTCCTTCCATTCCTTTCTCCCTCTTGGGCCCTACTTGAGTATAGTCCTTGGCCTGTGGGAGGTGGTAGCTGTGGGGAGGGCTGAGAAGTGGGCCAGAGTGGGGAGAAGTGGCAGGATCTGGGAGGGGTGGACATGTCTGGGCACCTGGGCTGGGCCAGGTACGACATGAGTGCTTTCAGGCCGTTGTCTCATTCCATCTCCTAGCACTGGGCCTATGCAGATGAGCCGAGCAAGGCTCTGGGAAGTTAAGGAACTTGCCCTAAATACTGAGCTGTTGTGGGGCAGGGCTAGGAAGCAGCCTCTGAAGGGGCTGCATCAACCTGGGGCACTGCGTGGAGGTGGGCTCGGGCCTGCCTGTCTCTGCCTCCATGGCTGGGTGGAAACTGCACCCACCCAGCCATGGTAGAGTCTGCTGGGGCGGGGGGAGTGGCAGAGAACAGATGGAGGAGAGAACATGGATGGGAAAGTGCTTTGTGGACGGGGGCACTTTCTGCTCACTCACTCTCTCCTTCCTTTTCCTTTCTTCTATCCACCCTTCCTTCCTTCCTCCCTTCCTTCCTTCTTTCGGTGAACAAAGGATGACCAGGATATACTGGTAAATGGAATAGATGTGGTTGCTGGTCTGATGGCACTTGTAGTCTGGTGGGGGGACAGACATTAAACAAATAATTGCACCAATAATTTTTCTATGACAGTCAATGATGTAAAGGAGCTGTGATCGCTGGATCCTAGGAGCAGGAGTAACAGAATGACCACTATTTTAATTTGGGAGTTCAACGAGGGTCTCTCTGGGGAAGTGCATTTAAGCTAAAACCTGAAGGTCAAGTGGGACTTGGCCAGGAGAAGTGATGGGATGGTGGTGAGGAAGGGGCTCCTGGAAGACGACTCATCATGTGCAAAGGCCCCGGGGCAAAAAGTGTCTGCCCTTTTACATGGGGTACAAGGTGTGGCTAAAGTGTGAAGAGATGAAGCTGGTCAGCAGGGGCTGGGCCAAAGAGCTTTGGAAAGGTTTGGGTTTTATTATACTTGAGAAGGATTTCACATGTTCGGGTAAATGCTTTGAGAAGTAGCGTTCAGCGGCCTCACCAAGTTAGCTCCTTCCCTCCTGTTTCAGTTTGATAATGCTACTGTTATGCAAAATACCAGAAATGGATTGCCTTTTATAAAGGGGGTTTTTTGGTTACAAAGTTACAGTCTGAAGGCCATGAAAATGTCCAAATTAAGGCATCAGCACAAATATACCTTCACCAAAGGATGGCCAATGGCATCTCTGTTAGCTGGGAAGACACGTGCCTGGTGTCTGCTGATCCCAGGTTGTGTTCCAGCTCCTCTCTCAGCTCCTGTGCGTAATTCAAAATGTTGCTCTTGGGGTGTTTTGTCCTCTCTCAGCTACTCTGGAGCAAACTCTGGGCCAGCATGAGTCTGCATTCAATGGCCATCTCCAAAATGTCTGTTTCAGTTGCTCTAAGATCCTTCTGTTTGTGAACTCTTATATAGGGCTCCAGTGATTAGATCAAGACCCACCCTGAATGGGCAGGGTCCATATCTCCATGGAAATAATTTAATCAAATGTTTCATCCACAGTTGATTGAGTCACAATCTCCATGGAAACAGTCAATCAAAGGATTCAACCCAATCGACACTAATACATTGACCCCCACAAGATTACATTAAAGAACATGGTATTTTGGGGGACATCATACATCTAAACTGGCACACCTCCCTAGTGCTTCACTCTGAACCATGGGCTATTGGGGTTGTTGGGGATCTATCAGGCAGGGCACCCTTGAAGACTGTGTTTTCTGTGCACCCAGTGGGTGCTCTGACTTGCTCAGGTTGCCCCACCACCTGACAAGGGACAGCCCCCACATCAGAACCCAGGCCACCTCATTTAATCTCACACGCGTGTCCTGCCTTGTAGGGGCACGATGGCAGAGTGCTTTGAATATCTGTCTATCTGGAATCCTTCCTTCCCTTCACAAATGTGATTCCATCATCCATCCCTCAGAGAGCCCTGGCCCCACAGATCCATGCCCCTCCTGGTACCTGATCCTCAAGCCTCAAACCAAGCAACCTTCCTCGGTTTCCTGAATCCCCACTGCCTCCCACTAGGAGGGAGAGAAGCTATTTCAAACCTCCACGGCCCTCAGGCTTCTGAGTCACCTGCTCCTGCTCCTTCTCCTGCACTGTCTCCCCCTTGTCTGGCCCATGGAATGTGTTCAGAACATACCTGCCGAGCACCCCTGAGTGCTGGGCAGGGGCCCGTCTCACTCTCTCCCTCACTCTCTGCACCCAGACAAGGTGGGGCTCAGCCATGCTGGCTCCAGAAGGGGACACTTCATGATTCCAAGAACTACCCCCCCTTTTCCATTATCTGTGCCTTCTGCCCAGGAACTGCCCCCCTCCATAGCCTTTATGCTCCACAGTTACTCACACTTATTCATGTGCAGAGAGAGAAACAATGGGCCACAATCAATTCAGTGTTTCCTGAGAGAAGCCCGGCAAAGTGCCCAGCTCTGAGTCACCTCAGGGATGTTCCAGAGAAGGCTCAACCTCCCTTTCCCATCCCTCCTGGAAAGTGCGCTCAGACCCCACACCCTGGCTCACTGTGGGGAGAAGAGCCAAGGGAGCAGTGTTTAAAACGGTTTAAAACTCCGGCTTTGCAGTCAGGTGGATAGGGGGTGACTCTCAGCTCTGTGACTTACCAGCTGTATGACCTTGGCCATTTAACTTAACCACCTGAGACTCAGTCTCCTCAGAGTGGAAAGAGGAACGGGTCCAACCTACAGGATTTGGTGAGGTCTGAGTGCAGTCACTCTCTGCAGGGAGCCATGCCGAAGATGACAATGACAATGACAGTGACAACGATGATGAGCACGATGATGGCTATGAAGATGGTGAAGGTGAAGATGACAATAACGATGACAATTACAATGATGACAGCAATAATGAAGACAAGAAGACGATGATGATGACGAGGATGAAGATGGTGATAATGAAAACAATGATGATAGCAAACACACTCAGCTTCACAAAATCTGATTTATCAAAGGTTGCCTTCAAGCTGAGAGGAGCTGCTTTGGACAAATCAGCAACAATCCTCAGTTCACCCAGAGGGAGCTCACGTGCCCCCTGGGCTGTGGAGCTTCCACGCCCTGCCCACAACCCCCTGTGAGGGAGGCAGGTCGAGTGTTTTGATGCCCATTTCAGATGAGGAAACGGAGGCCACGGGGGGTGTCATGGGTTGAACTGTGTCCCCACAAAAGACATGTTCGAGCCCTAACCTCTGGTCCTGTGGACGTGACCTTTTTAGAAAATAGGGTCTTTGAAGATGTGATTAGTTAAGGTACAGCCAAACTGGAGTAGGTGGGCCCTGATCCAATATGCCTGGGGTCCTCACAAGAAGGGAGAGGGGATACAGACGGAGCAGAGAGCTGTATGCAACGCTGAGGTAGAGTGCGGGGCGGATTGCCAGAAGCCACCTCCAGAAGCCTGGAGAAAGGCCTGTGATAGATTCTTCCAAAAGACTTCAGAGGGAGCCCCCTGCCCCCAGTCTATGGCACTTCGCTATGGTAGCCCTAGGAAACTCAGACGGGGGTAACCCGAGACTCGCCTGGCCATGCAGCTTGTAACTCGTGGAGCCCTGGACCCTGCTCCAGGCCTGTTGATGCCAAGCTCCCAATCCTTTCACCATCCAGGGCTGCTGCAGCACAGAAAAAAAGCTCCTTGTCCAGGAGACGCCTCCTGGCCCTCATCTCCCTCTGTCCTGCCAGGGTAGGGCTCCCACTGGCCATCCCTTTTCCTGAACTCCTGGGGCAACGGAATTTCCCACCTTCCCTTCTTATTCCATACTCCAGGACCCAGCTCCAAGCTGACATGCAGAATCCACTGAAATGTGACTCTCGAAATCTGCAGCAGTGAGTACTGGATCTGACCCTGCAGGCCGGGGCTTCACTTATGCCCTGATTATTTCAGGATTCATAGTGACAGCTTCTTAATGAGCTGTATGCCCTTTTTAAAATTTTTGCTATTTTTATTAGGTAATATTTCATGCACATATATGCACAGGGAATACTGTGTATATATATATTCACATACCATACAATCAACCAAGGTGTACAATCAGTTGTTCACAGTACCATTATATAGTTGTGCATTCATCACACAATTAATTTTTGAACATTTTCATTACTGCAAAAAAAGAGAGAATAAGAATAAAACTTACAGAAAAAAGAACACCCAAAACATCTCATTCCCCCATCCCTCCCTATTATTTATTTACTTTTTGTCCCCATTTTTCTGCTCATCTGTCCATACACTGGCTAAAGGGAGTGTGAGTGTAACCCATGTTTAACAGGTAAATATTTGCATCTAATCTGTTTTTTAAAAGACAAAATATTAGAGCTTCACACTCCCTTTACTCCCCCTCCCATGTTTGTCTGCAGTCGCTGCACAGTATTTATCCGTAAGCAATTGATAGCATTGCTTTATGTGTTTTATAATTTACATCAATGATATGATATGCCATGCATTATTTTGCACCTGTTTTTGCTTAACAAGATGTTTTCATGAATTATTCAGGTTGATATGAGAGAACTTTGTTCATTCATTTTAACTCCCATAAATACTCCGCATCACATAGCTAAACAGCATTTATCCACCCCCTGGCAGAGGCACTGTTGCTTCTACTTACTTGTTTTTTAAAATAGGACTGCAGTGAGCATCCTTCTATGTTTTCTCTTGTGCATGTGGGAGAGTTTCTTTGGGGGTTTGTAGGCTCCTTGAGGACATGGATTTTAGCCCTCCTCTGCTCAGGACCCATTCTGAATGAGGCACGTATTCTCTTGAATGGTTGAACATGATGAGTTCAGGACTACCTGGAGAACCCAACTGGTTGGCTGTAGGGCAAGCATTACTAGCTGCCTACCAATATCCATTCCCCTTTCCCTGCTGGTGGAACGTGCCCTGCCCCAGGAATGGACCACTGTCAGTCTAAGCCAATCATGATAATCCTTCCCCTGCTCCTACAGCTCCTTGGCAGCTGGGAGTGGCTGCACAACCCAGTTCTGGCCAGTGAGATCTAAGTTATCTGTTGGGGAGTGTCTGGGAACTCTACTAGACTGTCTGCAGAGGTGTTCACAACCATATCTCCTGCCCCCGTAAACACACCCCTTTGCAATGTGACTTTGCTGCACCTCCATCAAGAGGTGGAGTTTGTGTTTCTCATCCTTCAACCTCAGCTGGCTTTGTGATTTGCTTTGACCAAAAGATTGTGGTGAAGGTGATATTGCAGGACTCCTGACTTCCTGGCCTACGTCTGCTGAGACTTTGCAGCTTCTGCCCTTACTCTCTTGCTGCCCTGAGACCTATGCATGGAAGCCCCAGGTGGTCTTCTGGAGCAAGGTTGGTGAACTTTTTCTGTAAATGGTGACATAGTAAATATTTTAGACTTTGTGGGTCATAAGGTCTCTATCATAACCACTCAACTCTGCTGTTGAAGTATGAAAGCAGCTGTAGATAACATGGAAAGGAATGGACCTGCCTATGTTCCAATAAAACTTTATTTACAAAATCAGGTGGTCAAAATTTGCTAACTTCTCTCTTAGAAGTTGAGACACCAGTGGATGGAGAGGCTGTGCCAACAGATTTGTAAGTGAGGCCATCTTGACCAACACAATGTCCATCAAGGTGCAGCTGACTGCTGACTCATGAGTGAGCTGAGCCCTTATGGGACCAGAACAGAAGAGCCACCAACTGATCCCAGTCCAAACTGCTGACCCTCAGAATCTTGAGCTAATGATTAGTTTTTGTTTCCCATCACCAAGCTTCATGGTGTTTTTTACATAACACTAAACAACTGATACAGGAATAGACACCAGCAATCCACCTTTTTGTGTCCTTCTTGCCAAAAGGCCTGGAAAGTGGATGTGATATCTGGAGCTGCAGCAGCCATTTGGCAACCTTGCGGGAAAGACCAAAAGAATCATGGTGTGGTTGGCTTTGCCATCACTGTGCTGCCAAAATAACATCAGTTCTTGTTCAGTTTTGAATTTCTTTTTAGGTGAGAAAATAAATCCATGTTTATTATAATACTATTAGCAGGATTTCCAATTTCTTGAAGCCTAAAGAAATTCTAACTAACACATGGCAAGTTGCAGGCTGCTGAGACAGCTGGGAGAGGATCTGGGGTGGCCAACAATTAGGGAGACTGAAACCATGCTTGACGGGAGAAATTTGGAACCTGGATCCAGGCTGTCTTCTGTTTCTCCTCTGGATCTTGACATGTCATTAGCATGAACATCTGGAGAACATCCTTCTGGTGGAGAGAGCTTGGGAAGGACCCAAATAAGGAACGTGAACCCATTTCCTGAGCAGCAGCCAGAGAGGCACCTGGGCCCACCCTCCCTGATAGGGCTGGAGCCCTCATTCCTTTTGCCATGACTTCTATGAAGAGAAGTGATTCAGGTCAGTTAGGAAATTCTGAGGCAGGTGTGTATTTACATATTCACCCTCTCACTACTCTGGCCAGGAGACTTCTAGCTTGGGGTAGTTCTCCCCAAGGAATCCTTGCTGGGAGTGAGGAGCGGCTGGATGGAGGGAAGGCTCACAGGGAAGAGTCAACAGAACACAAAGGTAACACTGGGTAGTTGTTTCTGAGGGAAACACTCCAAATCATCTGGAAGGTTTCAGTTCAATCTGTAGAGAATCCCCTTCCACCATGCCTCAATCTCACACACACACACACACACACACACACACACACACACACACACACACTATGCATGTACTATCTCCCTTAATCTCCAAATGCTCTTTTTCCTCTCCGTTTTGCAAATAATAATAATGGGTGATATTTAGTAACTGCTTTACCACATGCCAAGCCTGTGATAAGAGCCTTACTTGCATTCACTGAGAAAATCCTCACAGCAAGTCTATAGGTAGGTTCTAAAATGCTCACTTGACAGATGAGGAATCTGAGCACAGAGAAGTTAAGTGACTTGCCCAAAGTCACACAGCCTGTAAAGAGTGCAGCCAGGATTAAAATCCATGCATTCTGACTCCAGAGTGCAGACTCTTAACCCCAGCCCTCTTCCACATGCAGAGGATGAAAGTGAGGCTTAGAGAGGTCAAGTGACTTGCCTGATGTCAGAGCCAGGATTTGCACTTGGGTCAGTCTGGCTACAGGTCCCACTTTCTTGTTCTCTCCCTGACACCCCAGGCCGTGGCAGCCTTCTGCTTATCTTGGACCCTCTCATTGCCCCCCAGTGGAGAAATGAGCACTAGCCTTCATTTGAATCCTATTTCTGTCACTTACTCATCCAATGACCTTGGACAAATCACTGTTCTCATCTGTAAAGTGAGACTCAGGTTTGCCCCTCCCACCTGGCAAGGCCTTGTTGATTAAATGCGATTAGGGGTGTGGAAGGGTGGGATGCACTGTGGGGTTGAGAGTCTCGGTGATGGCTCTCCTGTTGTTTTCCTAACGTCCCAGCCTCAGGGTGATTGTTCTGAGCTAGCGCTTGACCTACAGGGCCCTGTTCTGGCAGCCAGCTGAGTTTGGGTTTTCCTGCTGTTTCGCAAAATCACCACCCTCCATAAAATGCTCAGGGATGCAAGGGTTTTGCAATCAATTATTGCATCAGGAAAACTCTCTGAATAGCCTCATTCTACCCTCTTCCCCGCCCAGGTGCCGGCCTGGCCAATGGGAGGGGAGGCACACAAGGGGAAGGAGAGCTATTCCCCCTCCTTCCACCCAGATGGCACCCGGGGCATGAACAGGGAGGTCTTGGATCTGCCCCAAACACCTCCAGGAAAGTGCTGTCCCCTGGGTGGGGCGGTTGGGGGGTGCGGAGATGGAGAGAAGCAAGAAACTGAAGCTAGCGTGGGGAGCCGAGGGTGGGGCGGGAATGGGTTGGGCAGCCCCTCTCACCCCACCCCAGGGAGCTCAGGGTTCTGGCTCCGCCACTAATTAGTTGTGGCACAGGACAGGTCGCACACACTCTGTGAGGCCTTGGGCTCCTCGTCTGCAGCCTGGGTACCACAGGCAAGTTAGGAAGATGAGATAAGATAATGTGTCCCCAAATCCTGACTTTTTAAAATAAGACCAAGGTAAGCTGTAGCCATCATCAGCATCATCATTATCTGTGACCTGTGGGGCCTGCTCAACCCCGGTTGCTAATGTTGGCCCATCTGGAGGGATTTCCTTTGGGTGGCCCTGCCACCGTGACCTTGAAACCATTCATCTGACCTCCTGGAACCTCATCTCTGGGACAGAGCTACACCCCCATGTCTGTGGGGCAGTGGTGTGGATTCAATGAAAAAATGGGTCTGGAGGAGCCAGCCTAGAGCCTGGCACAGAGGAAGTGCCCATCAATGGTGTCCTTTATCAGGACTCCAGCCTGGATGGGCCGTGGAGGGAAGGAAGCAGAGCTCGGGGAACAGAGGAAGTGATTGTGGAGAGGTGAATGGGGGAGGGGATGCCCCCCAGAGACAGGCAGTGAGCGTCCTCGCCCTGCCAGGGCCTGGCTTAGCCCTACTTCCAGTTTATTATCTACTGTGGCATTCACCCTCGCAGCCTGGGAACAAGCGAAGGAGGGGACCATCCCAGGACATGGCCTTTGGGATTTTCCCATGGCCTTTGTTTGCTGGCAGGTTCCCACTCAGGAGTCCATGAAGCATGGTTAACCCTCTCCAAACATCATTTGGGACTTTGACTCAGAATATAGGATAAGAGGACAGCCTGTTGTCATCTCTGAGGGCAATGGGGAGGTGCTCTTAAGCAGGGGTGTGCCAGAGCTGGCTCCCAAGAGCTGACAGAGTGCAGCTCTTCCCAACTCTGGGTTCAGTGGCCTCGTGTTGGTAGCTGGAGATGAGCCGTGGTGGGAGGATTTACACCATGGGAATTGGCAAATGCTACAATCCAGAGCCAATCATTAATCATTTACCAGTACACCACTGCCCCACCCCGAGAACTTGGCAATGAGGCTGTCGTCAGAGTTAAACTAGGAAAAGCCATATGCAGGGGATGTGACAGGCCTTCACTGAGGGCAGCCTGGGACCTGATCATACAGGTGTGAGAGAAGGGTTGGGAACCCTCCCATCTCCTTGCAAGGGGAACTGGAGTAAATTCTGGAGAAAGAACTGGAGAGGGATGGTAATTTCAGATACAGAAATCCAATTGGCTGTACTGATGTCTGTTTGGAGAAAAACAAAAAAAGGAGTGTATAAACAGAAAAGACGTGGTCAGAGGAGATGGAGCATGGCCAAGGAACATCAGTGGGTGAACATAGCCAATGCCCATTTATCATGAACATGGCTGCCTGGCTGTCCCGCATCTGTCCTTCCTTTCTCCAGAACCCTCACTTCCTTCTCCCAGGCAGCAGTGTGCCTCAAGACAAACTGGATGTTTTTGCACTAGAATATGATGCCCTGGCCTGTGCAGCCAAGCTGAGGCCGCCCTGAGGGCAGAGCCGACATGGAAGATGGAGAGAAAGACACTGAGCTGGTGGGTCAACCAACCCTGGAGCCTGTCCAAAGTTGTCCTTTGGATTTAAACTGGCAAAGTTGAGGTTTCGGTTACAACTGAAATTGTCCTGCCATTCGAAGCAGAGACGGTTAGAGGCCCACCTCCATCTGCTCTCTTTCTTCCCGGGGCCCCGGCTAGACACGCTTCCCAGCTGCTCTTGGAGTTAGGTGCAGCCATGTGACTGAGTTCTCACCAGTGGATGTGAGTGGAGGCTGACGTGGGTGTGTGTCCTTCAAGCTCCTTCCCCTTCCAGCCAGCAGGAGCCAGCTTCGACCATGCAGATGAGGTTCTGGAGCCACAGCATGGAAGGAAGCTGCCTCCGTAACTTCTGACAACCAGGAATGATCACCTCAGAAAGTGACCGGGGAGAGAAACATACTTCGATGTTCTCTAAACCACTTCCTTTCGGATATCTTTGTTACAGCAGCAGAGCTTTACCTTAACAAATTCACTGTCCATGCAGCAGACTTGATCACGGATGTTTCCTTAAGAAGATTTTCCCTTTAGGGGCAGAAGTGGCTTTCAGCTACCCTGGCTGAAAAACCCTTCTTAACATCCGCCTCGTCCACTCTGCAGATTCCGTGTGCACAAGTAACCTTCCGATAATGTGGCTTCCTGTGGGTGGCTCATCTGGGAGAAGTGAATGTTTTCATTGATCTGCTGATGCACACATACATCCTGCTCTGCCTGATGGCTGCCTTCATCAATAGCATTCTCTCTTCTGTCTTACATGATCCCACTTATCTCCCATCTGCTCCCCCTACAGTTCTCTGGTGCCTTTTCTCCCCCAAGACACTGTGAGCCCTTGGAGGACAGGGCTGCTTCTCTCTTAGTTCTGTATCTCCAGCATCTAACACGGTGCCTGGCACACAGCAGGAGCTCAATAAATGTAGGCTGAGTGACAGATGACTCTGACTAAAGACAAAGATCCCTTCCCAAGTCCAGGTTCATCCCAATATACACAATAGGAATGTCTCCAAAAGGTCTTAAAACCAGCTTTGGTAAGCAGTCCTTCAAACCAACAGGTGAGAACATCTGCAGTTTCAGCCCCTAGCTTAAGCAGAGGCACTTACTCTAAAGTTTTTTGAAGAGAGGGTGTGGAGGGACGAAGACAGAGCCAAAGGAAGGGAGTGGAGACCGGGGACTAGGGAACCGCAAGTACTTGAGGTGGGCCAACCTGACTTTGAATCCTGGCTCCCAGTCTTTTTAACTGTGTGACCTTGGGCAAGTTACTTAGTGTCTCTGATCCTCCTTATAGAGATAATAATATCCATCTGCAGGACTCTTGTGAGAATAAATGAGAAGATGTAAGTGCTTTGCACTTAGCAGAGTGACTGATAAAGTCTATGCTCAGCATAGGTAGGTTCCCTGCTCCAACAAAGGCAAATAATCTGCAGTCAGACACTTGTCCAGGGAAAGTGGTTGTCTGAATCCACAAACTGTGCAGACAGCTATGCCTCTGCAATCTGTCATGGAAAGCCAGATTTTGTTTACGAGGTTTGCTTAAAGTGAGTTTTAGCATCTGTGCAAACCCCTGGACAGCTACCACTTCTGAGCTTGCAGCTGCCGAGGACTTGGCTTCCTTCAAGAATGAAGGGCGATGGGCTTGGCTTGGCAGGCTGCCACCAAGGCCTAGTTCAGGCTGAGAGAGGGAAGATGGTATGTTTGAAGGGGCAAGATGAATCATTCCAAATCACCTGCAGACCTTAGATCAGATTGTGTGGAGTGGGGACTTTTTTCAAAATAAGAAAAGGGAAAAAAGCAGTCTGTAGGATGTGAGTGTGTGTGTGTGTGTGTGAGCGAGAGTGTGTGTGTGAGCGAGAGTGTGTGTGTGTGTTTCTGACGAATGCTTTATAGGTCGAGATGACTCACTGGCAAGGCAGTACTTGGAAGGCCTGAGCACAGGGGCCTCCCTAAATCTTGGGAGATGCTGTAGGGGATTACAGGGCAATTATTTGTGTATTTAGAACATGCCTTCCTTCCTGCCAGCTCAGCTTACACTGATCCCTGCCGAAGAAGGTCAGTGGGGCCCCTTTCACGCATAGTTTTGGGGCTGAGATTCAGCCCGAGATCTCTGTCTGACGGGGGACCCCTTCCAGCAGAGGAAGGGCATCTTTTCCTAGTTAGCATCTAAAGGTGTCCTATGGGCTGGTGAGGTCCTGCTGAGAGTCCTCTAATTCATCCAAAACAATTCCGGAATGTTCCAGATATCTGTTGCTGCGTTAACAACCTACCCCAAAACTTAGGGGTAAAACCAACGTTCGAGGATACTGTGGGCCAGGAATTCAGAAAGGGCACAGCAGGGATGGATCTTTCCTGCTCCGTGGTGTCTGGGGCCTCTGTTGGGAAGCTTCAGGTGGCTGGGGCTGGAGGATTTTATTCCCCAGGTGACTTCCTCAGTCACCTGCCTGGTGCCTGCACTGGGACAGCCACTGGACAGGCTCAGCTGGGCTGGTCCTCTGGAGTGCCTGTGAGTGGCAGGCAGGGCATTCTCAGGGCATTTGGAATTCTTACCTGGCTGCTCAGGGCTCCATTTGCCAGTGTCCCAGTGAACAAGGCAGAAGCTGCATGGCCTTTTATGACCCAGATTTGGAATTCTCCCAGTGTCACTTTCATTGAACCCAATTAGTCAAAGCAGTCGTAAGTCTGCCCAGATTCCACAGACTCCACCTCTCAAGGGGAAAAGTGTCAAAGAATTTGTATACACACATGCACACACACGCACTTTAATTTTATTGTGGTAACATATAAAATTTCCCACTTTAACCATTCTTAAGTGCACAATTCAGTAGCATTAACTACTTTTATAATGTTGTGCTACCATCACCACCATCCATCACCCAATCTTTTCCATCATCCCAAACTGCAGCTATACTTTAGAAGCTGCCACAGTGGTCTTCTAAGCCAGGCAGACAGGAGGAAAGAGGGGTTTAGCCCATGTACTGAGACCATCCTGTCCCCTATTTGTCCTCGGTCTGGATTGAGGGACATCTGTTTCCAGGCTCTGGACCCCTCTCTTTTTTGCCATCTAGAGGGTCTTATAGAAGAGAGGCTCTCAAGGGACAATTTTGGGGGAATTAAATTCAAATGTCTCCAGGGGCCAGGCTGCTGACATAGAATGTGAGGAGGCAGGGGTGAGACAACAAGGAGTGGTAGGGACTGTGGTTAACTGGACAGCGCGTGCCTCTCCCCCAAGGGATTGCTAACACTGGCTACAGTCTGGTTTTGGCCTGTGGGCTCCTGGTTTGTGACTTCGACATTAAAAAGAGAAACACCATCAGAGACGGCCGGAACCACAGAGATCACTAAGTCCTGTGGTTTTCAAACTTAAAAGTTGTAAAACCCTGATGAAAACTGGAATGGATGGCTCAGAATTCCACCTCCGCTTCCTGCTCATGCCCAATGGGCCACCACAAAGCCCTGGGGGTCCAAGGAACCCAGTTTGAAAACCATCAGTTTAACCCCTTCATTTAAACAAGAAGAAAAGTGAGGCCCATGGAGGAGAAGAGGCCTGTCCAAAGAGTCCTTCACCTGTATCAGCCACCCTATCCTATTTTTTAGTCCCACAACCCCTCCCAGCCTACAGGTGATTTTAGAGAGTGGTTAAGAGCTGAGCAGGGTGGAATGGGGAGCATGGATTTCTAAGCCAAGTGGTGGAAAAGTTGGTCTTTTTCCAGATGCTAGAAGAGAAATTAAGGCAAAAATGAGCCCAATGCCAATGGACAGGGAGAGCTCATGGAACAGAAGTTGTAGCAAATAACACAAAGGACAGTGAGGTGGTGGTGGTGGCGGGGGAGTGAGGTGTATTATAATTTGATCCAAAGCAGTTATGAAGCTGTGCTTATCATTGGATCCAGGAAGCCAACCAGACTGTCCCTGGCCTCAGTCCGTCTACCCAAGTGCATGCAAACACTGGACAGGCCACCCAGGTGACAAGTAATAGAGCATTTGTGGCCCCTCCAAGGCCACCTCCTCTGTGAAGCCTTCTCTGATCCTTCCTTTTTCTCCCTGCCAAGTTATTCTCTCCTTTTTCTAGTCACTGGATTGTAGTTGTTTTTATTTCTGTTTACTCTGCCTTCCCCACAAGGGTTCATTCCTTGAAGGGCAGTGTCTGTGCTAATTGCAGATCAGATTAAGAGGGTTCAAATCCTAAATTTGTCACCTCCTAGCTGGGTGACCTTAGACAAGCTAATCAACCTCTCTGATCTGCTTTGTGCATCTGTACCAATGGCAATAATAACAATATTTTGTAAAATTGCTTTGAACATTAAAGAAGAGAATTTGGCCTATGGGAGGAACTCAATAAATGTTCCTTTCCTTTCCTAGCTTTTGAAACCTTGTGTTTTGTATACTAATACTGTCTTTCCTAGATGTGTCCAAATTTTCTGGTTTTTGTTTGTTTACAATTTAGGGTCAGGAAGCATAAGGTACGTGACAAATACCCACTGTTGTATGGCTGCAAAGCCTCATGTACTGTGAAGGAGGGAGATGGAGATGGAAACTAGGAACTTAGATAGTTATGAGAACTTTCTCTTCATTTTTCAGAATGTGTAGAATGCTCAGAACCTTCCTGACATTGCTGCCGGGTGCCTACCTTGACATGAATGAAAATGAATCAAACTGGAGCTCAATCTTGTCCAGAAAAATCAATACAGTTTTCTCTACATTATGCAATATGTGAGTTCCTGAAAAGTCAGCTATTAATCAATTTTTTTTTTTCCAGTTCAACACGTGTTAAGCATTCAGCATCAACTCAGCAAAGTGCTGAGGCCATGCAGGGCACATACATACACACACACAATCAGACATGATGGGGATTCTGGATTTCCAGGATCCTACTTTCTTACCAAGCCATGTTGTAAATGCACCAAAGGAGCTCGCTAATGGAATCACCTGGTAGAACTTGTATAAAGCAAAGAACCCCTCACCATGGAAAGAATTACTTCCCAATTAACATCCTATTTACTTATATATTTGCATTTGTAAATGTGACAATAAAGGCCTTTTACAATTTTGGCACATGGCAAGCCTGTAATAAATCATTTGTTGACTAAATGAATATAGTTCAAAATCAAGGCATACCTGTATCTGATAATGTCTCACGTTTGTGCATGGATGCATAAATTGAAAGTACTTTTCACTTATTTTTATCTACTTGTTTTCATAAGAGCCTTGTAGGGGAGGGAAAGCAGGCCTTTAGTATGCCCATTTCACAGGTGAGGCAACTAAGGCACATAAAGGAGAACTGGCTTCCTCATGTCAGTATCTGAAAATCCTGATGGAGTTCAATCCAGACTTTGCCAGCAGGGAAAGCCCCAACATGAAATTAAGACAATTTTAGTAGGTTCACTTCTTCCTCGGCTGACCTGATCTCAGAGCCCCAAGGGTACATGTCCATCCTCCCACATGCATCAGGCCCCAAATGCTTAAGCCCCCCCCACCCCCAAGGATCCACGCCCTGCTGTCTTCTACCTCTGACAGCTCCACCCTGCTCTCCAGCTCCTGTCTTTGCAGAATGCCTATCTTTTTCCCCATCTCTAGTCTCAAGCTCTCTGGAGACCCTCTGCTCTTGAGGACATTCATTCTGGTGACACGGAGTCCTTCCTTTTAACAGACATGTGCTGCGGGCTGGAGATACGCGGCTGAATAAGACACGGCCCTGCCCTCTGGGGGCACTGGTGAGGGGAAAATGAAAAAGCTGGACAGAGGCCCCAATGGAGCCTGGGAGGGCATTTAATCTGGCTGTGGTGCTGGGGAAAGCCTCTGCTGGAGGTGACATTGGGATGGTGTTTTGAGGGATGAGTAAGAGTTCATCACATTGGTGGGGGAGGGGAGGGCAGGGCATTCCAGAAGGAGGGCATAGCACAGGTTACAGTGCAGAGGTGTACATGAGCTGGACTTTGGGCACCTACTAGGGGCTGCCACAGGTAGGGTGGAGGTGAGGAGAGGAGAAAGATGGGGCTGGGAAGGGAAGCGGGGTGGGTGGTGGGGATAAGGAAGAAGGGCCTACTTTTCCCCTGCATGGTTTTAGGTCAGTGGCCTGGTATGATCAGATTTAGATATTAGGAAAATTGCTCTGAGAATTGGGTGAGGAATGGATTGAGGGGATAAAAGACATACTTTGTTTCATTCCCCACTCTATCTCCAGCACCTGATAGGTATACTAGCACAGAGTAGGAATTAATGAGTGAGGTAGGAGTTTACTGTAAAAATCCAGGGGAAGGCCTTGAACTAAAATTATGGGAGTGGAGAGGAGGGGAGAGGTACAGGATTTGTGTCAGTCAGAGTTCTGCCAGGAAATGGAGTCCAGGCCAGGAAGTTCAATAGAAAGTGTTTAATGTAGGGGACTAGTTACAAAGGTATTGGAAAAACAGAAACAAAACAAAACAAAATGGTACTGGGAGGGGCCGGGTGGGGACGGCAACCCAGAGATTAGCAACCTAGGGCCAGAGGGATGCAGGGAAGTGGTGATGTCACCTGATTCCAGGAGCCAGAGTCCCTGGGAAGAGCTGGGATCATGAAGAGAGGGCATCATGGATTATTTCTCCCGGGGAGCAGACTTGGAGATGGAGACTGGCAGGCAGGGGGTTCATTAGGGAATGCTCTTGTAAGGGAAGGGAAGGGGCAGGATAGGGCAGAGGGAAAAGCCAGCTGTGATGCAATCTCAATGAAGGCCTCAGGTGACCCCACAGGGAGTTTAGAAGCTGGGGTGCCCTTCAGAGTCATCCCAAGTTGGGGTGAGCTGGCTGGACCTTCATATTCCCAGGATGACCAGTCATTAGATATTGACCCCTTGGGAAGGGGCAATTTCCAAAGGGGGCTCTGATATGCACCCCCAGCAGCTGGGGGAATAAATCCTTCTGTTCTGAAGGGCAGCACATCACAGCAGCTCCTAGCAGGGGCTCCAGCCACAGAGGAAGTGTAGCCAGCAGGTGCAATGCAGAGAGAAAGGGAGGGGGTCCCTGGCTACTCTCCTCCCACCTTCCAGTCTCTCTCCAGGGCTTCCCACTGGGCAAACAAACAGGGCTGGGAGCCAGGGAAACAGGGTCTGCAAGGAGGAGCCCCTGGGGAGCAGGGGAGGACAGGCCATGGTTCTGAGAGAGCAAACAGGTCTAGGGAGGACCCAGTGACCAGTGGACCTGAGAGATGAGGAAGAAGGTGGAGTCAGGGAGGAAAGACTGCCAGGGATTCTGGCCCCGAGGGTGGGTGGGGGACTTGGTGGTTGGTGGTGAAGCCTTTCACTGAGGAGGGGCAGGGAAGGAGGTGCATGCCTTGCAATAGGACACATACAATTACAGATCTTAATTCTGGCACAAACGACCTCTTTGGGTTCAGCTCCCTGCCACCACTGCAGTCATTCTGGCCTGCCACTCTCTTTGGATCAATCCTGCCCTTCTCCACATCCTTAGCTGGGCTGGTCACCCCCTATTCACCCCCGCCCCCCAACTCAATGACAGTCCCACACACCCTTCAAGGCCCAGGTCAAATACCTTCTAGGTGGAGCCCTCCCTTACCTGTCTAAATTGCAATCTCTCCCTCTTTGTGTTCCCATGAGTGCTCTACCACTTAATGGGTATGTGACCACAGTAAGTAGTTTAACCTTTCTATGCTTCAGATTCTTCCTCAGTAAAATGTCACTAATAGTGTCCTAGGAATGAAGTGAAGTGATACATAGGTGGGTTAGAATAGTGTCAGCACATAGTAGGCCTTGCTTAATGCTAGCTTTTATTATTATTATTTGAATTTTCTTCTTCTAATCCCCAGAGAAAAACCCTTGGTATATGCTTAATTAGTATTTGTTGAATGAATGGAGAATTAATACAGAAAAGGATTTATCCATCCGGCTCGACCTGATTTTAGAAAATTCCAAATTTAGCAGGACAAGGACTTTCTGATGATAGTTATCCATGGTGGGTGTCCAGGGACTCTGAACTGACCTGATTCTCTCAAGAAAGAAGAACCACTGATTCCAAACTGTTTCCATGGGGTTTTGTTCAGGGTCGGGCCCACGTTTGGTGCTCAATGAAACCGGGCTGCATGAACGCACGCGCTGGTGTGGCAGGAGTGCCCGGGGGCGGGGGGTCTCGCTGGCGGTGGCCAGAATGTCTTCCCCCACCAGACCCACCCACCCCGGGACTGGGGCTGGCATCGGGGCCCCAGATCCTGAGATGCGTGTGGGGGCCGGGGAGGGCAGGAATCCGGCGGCCACGTGGGCCCCTTCCGCCCGCTCCCCACATCCTTTGTTTCCCTGGCTCAGGAAGCTCTTTCTGCGAGTCACCGAGAAGGGGCGGCCCGGGAGCCTGGAGAAGCTATTTCCGTGCAATCCCGGCGGGCGGCAGGCGCGGGAGGGGCATGGAGGTGGAGGCAGCGCAGAAGGCTCAGTGTTTGCTTTTATTTCATCCAACAGAAGGTTCTATTTGTGGAAGCGAACAGACGCTGGGGATTAGAGCTGGAAGGAGGCAGGAACAGGGGGAAAAAAAAGCCACATCTACTACCACGCACAGGTCTTCCCCGGAACTACCGCGTAGGGGTGAATGACTGATTCTGGATTTCATCACCTTCCCTATCCTCCCTTCCTTCGGCTGCCTCCCACGGCTCGCGCTGGGGCTCCCAAGGCGCGGGACGGTGGGGGATCCCCGGGGCGAAAGGCGTAACCGCGGGGCTACAGTGAGCAGCGGGTGCAGAAAACCGTGGTGCACGCGCCCTCCCGCCCCGGCCGGGAGAACTCGCGCGCGGGCCCCGCGGCCACAGCCCATTGTGCTCGGTGTGAATGGGGAGCGCGCACCAATCAGAGGCCGCTTCCCTCGCCGTGGCCCCGCCCCTCCCGCCCACTTCCCCGGGTCCCTGACGTCACGGGAACTTTACCTCCGCCCTCTCCTCTGGCTGCTCGCGCGGAGCTAGGGGCCTGCGGGAGGGCGCGCACCGCCTCCTGCCCAGCCCGGCCCGGGGGGCGTGCGCGCGCCCAAGGCGGCCCCGAACGCACCACCTGCGCCCCAACGCGCGCTTCTGGCAGCATCTCCAGCCCTCCGGCCAGTCCCCACCCCCCTCTCTTAACCTCCCCCCTCCGCTCCGGTGACTGCTCGTAGGGCGGCAGGGCCGGAGCCGTCGCAGCCACCTCATTGCACAACCCGGCTTCCCAACTGTTTACACAGCCCGGCCTGTGAGTGTGTGTGTATACAGCGTGAGTCATCGGGAGGCGGAGGAGGTGGAGGAAAAGGAGAAGGAGGAGTGCACAGGCCGGGATCGGTGCGGCGCACACACTCACACTCAGTCACTCTCTCCGAGCGCGTCTCTCTCGCTCATACACAAGCTGGGAGCTCAGGAGCGCTTAAGACCCGAAGCGCCGTCGGAAAGTTGCTTCGACTTTTGCTCCGAGACTTCTGGCTCTGGAAAGTGCATTTGCTCCGTGGCTCCGCCGAGCCTGCGGAATCCTGTCCTCGCGGCTCGGGATCCCGAGAGCGCCGGCTGCCACCGCCGCCCGTACTCCCTCCGGGACTACCGGCAGCCGCGGCGACTATAGCGGCGGCGGTCCCCAGCGAGGCGCGGAGCCGCTGGCCCGCCCCCGGGGCAAGCGTCCAGCGTGGTGTCCGCGTGCAACGCGAGCGCTCGAGAGCGGCTCCTGCTCTGCCCTCCGAGGGGCCGAGCCCAGCCGAGCTGCAAACTCCGTCCCGCGGCTGGAAGAAGTCGCGGCGGCCGGCGCCCAGCCCGCAGCGCCCTCCCGCGCGGATCCCGGACGTACAAAGCCGGCGCCGCCCCCCCGGACGGGATGCGGACCGGCCCGCTGCGCTCTGCCATGAGTGGCGCCTCGCAGCCCCGCGGCCCGGCCCTGCTGCTCCCCTCTGTCAGGGGCGCCCCGGCCAAACGCCTGCTGGACTCCGACGACGCAGCGGCCGTGGCGGCCAAGTGTCCGCGCCTCTCGGAATGCTCGAGTACCCCGGACTACCTCAGCCCTCCGGGCTCACCCTGCAGCCCGCAGCCCCCCCGCCCCGGCCTGGCTCCGGGAGCGCTCCGGGGCCCAGCCGCATTGCCGACTACCTGCTGCTGCCCCTGGCCGAGCGCGAGCATGTGTCCCGGGCGCTGTGCATCCACACCGGCCGCGAGCTGCGTTGCAAGGTAGGCGCCAGGGAACCCGGACCCGGTTGGAATCGGGGGTGGGGTGAGGGGGTGGGGAACGACCGGGAAGGCAAAGGTGCTTGGGGCCGGGTCCGCCGGCGCTTGGTGCCGCAGGTACCACCAGAGCTTGGGGTAGGGCGGATACCTGGGGTGAATCCCGTAAGACGGCATTTGACCGGGCTCACCCTACTGGTGATTGAGGGGTTTCCAATGGAGTGGTATATTGGGGGCTCGGCGGCGAACAGAAGTGGTCTTTAATTGCTTTATTTCTGTCTTCTTTTCCTCAACGCCCAGCTTAGCGCGTGGCGTTCCATATAAGTTGTGGAACTGAAATGGATTCCAGGGCCATGCCATTCCCCTTCCCTCATTCTACCCCCCCCCCCGTCCCCCTCCCCGGTCCTGGAAGGGAGGCCCTGCCGTGGATGCCGCCTCGGAGCAGCTGGCAACTCTCTGGCCGGGGTTTCAAGGCATCTGGACTCAGCTGTGGGTGGTAAAGGGGTGGGACGGCCGTGTCGGGGCCCTGACTCGGGGATTCCGGGTGGAATCCACGCTGGCCCAGTATACCGCTAAGACCCTCCGCGTCCTCCCAAGGGAGCTGTTTGAGGTGGGGGCGGGGTGGTCTTCTAGCCGGGACGCGGGATTGGCCCGGAGTAGAAAATATTGGGGAGTCCACACCGGCTAGGAGGAACCCTCGCTTCCATTCAAGGCTTTATTTTCCGGCCCGCGATTTTCGCTTGAACATAAGGGCTCCCATCCAGGAGGAGGAGATACAACTCTTAGGAACAGGATCCGCCGCTTACTCCTCCGGCGCCCACAGACGCAGAACATTCCCGCAAACCATCCTTTGCGAACCCAGCACCCTCCGTCTCGGGCATTCCTGAGAACCTTCCGGGCTGATCCTCTCACCCGAAAGACAGGGTCAAACCCCAGTTAAAGTTGCTTCTGGGTTTTTCGCAACTCACCTGACTCCCCCAACCCCCAGACTTGCTGCTGCCACCTACTGTCGGCTCGGAATGAAATTTCAAATGCTTGATCTGGCCCAGTTTAAAGGGAAAATGATTTTTTTTTTTTTTTCCGGGTAGTTGGGGTAAGGGCTGTTTTGGGAAGACTATGTGTGTGTTTGGGGGGTGGGTGGGAGGAGGGGGCAGCAGAGGTTTTCTTCCAGTTGGTGCCAGAGCAGCCAGGCCTTGGAGGGGGTGGGGGGTGGGGGGTGGGGGTGAGTCTAGCCATTGTGCAACCCCTTCCAGTTCCTCTGAGCAGATAATAGCTGAATCCAGATGGTGACAGCCCGTGTGTCACCGTTTCCAGTTGAGTCTAGGATATGAGTAACCGGACTAAACAAAAGGCCCTTAAAGAAACCGGCGGCTTCCAGAGGAGATACTACCCATTTCCCTGGGGATGGAAGTGGGGGAACAGGGCATAAACAAACAAATGGAAAAAAAAAAAAAAAACCCATTCAGAGGATCCCATACCCTGTGGGAATTTTAACTCCGGCCTGCTGATACCTGAGTCAGAGTGCAAGCAGGTTGCTTAAGGCTGCATTGTCACAATTTCTCTCCAAGTCATCTGTTCCTCTTGACTAATGACAGATCTGCATGTTCTCCAGCCCCTGCTTCCCCTTGGAGGCTGCAGAGTCACCACTTCTGTGCCTTCTCTGTGCTGACCCTTTGGGTCTGCAGGAGGCACGTGGATCCCCAGTGGCAGCATTGCCTGCAAACAACAAAGAGACACACAGGCTGGGGGCTTTGGAGCTGCACTCTCAGGAGTTGAGTTCTGATGGAAGACAGGCACATGTCTGTGTGAAGGGGGTAACCCTTTGGATATTTGCTTGCCCACAGACCTAGGTGTTAGGGGCAGCTAGGGCCGCACAGGGTGGGGTGGCAGAGAGAAGGGGAATAAATGAATAGTCTTACCATAGTCAACCAGTGCCTGCAGGCTGTGATTTTCAGCTCAGCCAGGGATTTGGGAGGCAGCCTCTGCTTTTCTAGCCTCCTAAACGGTAGCTTTCTCTCTGCAGGTGTTTCCCATTAAACACTACCAGGACAAAATCAGGCCTTACATCCAGCTGCCATCACACAGGAACATCACCGGCATTGTAGAAGTGATCCTTGGGGAAACCAAGGCCTATGTCTTCTTTGAGAAGGACTTTGGGGACATGCACTCCTATGTGCGAAGCCGGAAGAGGCTCCGGGAAGAGGAGGCCGCCCGGCTCTTCAAGCAGATTGTCTCTGCCGTTGCCCACTGCCACCAGTCCGCCATTGTACTGGGGGATCTGAAGCTTAGGAAATTCGTCTTCTCCACGGAGGAGAGGTGAGCGGCTGCCAGAGCTCTTCTTGTGGCCTTCTGGAATGATGAGGAAAGTGCAGGCTGAGCCAGCCAGGGGCAGTGTGTTGGTTGAAAACAAAACCAAGGGCTCAGTTGTCCCAGATTTAGTATTTAGAGGTCCTGTTCCCGAGGAATCACAGCTAAGGCTGGTTTGTTCTGCACTCTCTCGAATGTGGCCTTGGCAACACCTTGGTGTGTGTGGGATGTCACGTGATGACAGGATGCTCTCCCCACTCCCACGCCCAGGGTCAGGCTTATTCCTCACTGTTATCAGAAAGGGCACCTCTTCTGGGGTGCAAATGTCAAGCTGTCCTTCACATTGATTCCTAAGAGGAAGCTTTGAAATCTTGGCTTCTCTTTTTTTTTGTACCTAGAAGGTATGGTGGAACTAGTTGTGCCCTTGTATTTGCAGAATCTGCCCTTCTTCTACACATTGCATTCCTGTTCCGTCTCAGACTTGGTCAGTGATACTTTCTTCACATTCTTTGGTGCCTTCTTTTGAAACATCTTGTTTGGCTACATCTTTAGAAAATAGCCACACTTAATAATAAATGGAAATTGGCTGGAATTCACTGCTAAATATAGATCATGGCTTATATCATAAAGGCCAAGATGAACTTGACAAGAGAATCATGAGCCATTAAGATTCAGAGTTGAGGTTTCAGACGAGAGAGTTCAGGAAGCCACAGCAGATAGCCCTTACCTGATTTTAAGAGGTGGCCACTTCCCTTGTGGGAAGATGGAGACCAATAACATTATAGAATTGTAGAGGTGGATGTGAGTTGTTTGTTTTTTTTTTGTTTTCACTGGTCACACAGGGCCTACCCCACCTGTGCATTTTTACCTTTAACTCCAGATCATATGAAAAAGTACAGGGTTGCGTTCCAGAGAGCATGACTTTGTATCTGACCTTGCAGTAATTATTAGAACACACTGATTAGCAAAGAAAAGCAAACTGTTTGCAATAAAGAAGTTTCCAATTCCTGGCATATGTGCCTTTGATAGCTGATGCATTTTCTGAAACATGCCTTACACACCTCCTTACCAGCTTTTGAAATCTGCGTTGCACAGGCGAATGTCATGAGCATGGAGTTTGGCAACCCGAGGGTTAAGCAACAGCAGGCTGACGCTGTTAAGTGTAAGAAGCACAGGTGCAGAGTTTTAGTAGTACAGCAGCCAATCAGGGGCACACAGTGAGGGTTGAGTCATATTTTCCGTTTACAGAACCAATGGGTATTTTACATAACGACAGGGAGGTCATGCTGAGGACATACTGAAGTTAGCACATGTATACTACACTCCAGGGAACAGTAAAGCAGGAAGGGAAAAAAAAAAAAAAAAAAAAAAAAAACCAACCCAGACCTTTGAGAGGAAAAGGAATTGACCCATCAGCTGGTACTAAATGTTTGCGTTTAACTTCACAAGTGAATTACCAAAACATGGCTATTTCGAACAATGAGAGGCCGGTTGCCACCATATATTAGAGGTTACCCACGTGGCTTTGGATTTGGGGGGACCCTGGAGACGTGGGTGGCTTGAGACCTGGGTGGCTGGATATGAATAAGAGAAGGTTCAACTAAAGGTTTTGCAGACTTGTTGTTCCCCAAACAGATAGGACCTCCCACCACCACTACCATAACATGTGGATTAAATATACTCACATGTTGATATGCCAGCCTATGCATACATGTGTAGGCATTTTAGGGGCCCTGCATTTCTCAAAATCCCACTAGCCACTTTGGAGCCTGTTCATATAACCTCTCCATCCAGGTGAAACACTGCTTTCAATTTAAACACTCTGATAAATGTAATTAACATTCCTTGCAACTTTCCCATGATAGTTATCACTGCCTGGGCTCAGGTGGACAAAGTTTCCTCTGTGTGTGTTTATTGCTGGGAGCAGCAGTGCTGACAACCTGTGCTTAATGGTGACTTTGGGCTCTGTGTTCTGTAGTGCAAAGTGTGGGCCCAAGTGGCCATGCCAGTGAATGGCATGGTAAGAGATGAGATCAGATTATAGGATGTTCAGGCCCTCGCCAAAGGAGTAGGATATTCTGATCTTCCCCAATAGCTTTTCAGACAATGTCAGCATTCCCCTGAGACAAGCTCCTGGTTTCTGCAAAGTTGTGCAACTGCAATTAGGATGTCCCTTCTGAGCTCCAGCATATGAACAGTACTTGGTGCTTTGCATCAGACCCTCCACCCCAGATTCTCCATACTTTGCAGATGTTTATTGCAGTTTGCATTGGCTTGCGAAATCCTGTGTCCAGGGTGGTGGTTGGACACAGCTTTCTCCTCTACTGGAAGAAGGGCTAAAAGCATTCTTGGGGCATTTGCTGGGTGCTGTTATTGGGAAGGCCTTGTTTTTCATAGCAGCTGGTCTGGAAATAATGGCTTGTTGCTCTGTCCACAGAACCCAGCTCCGATTGGAAAGTCTAGAAGACACACACATAATCAAGGGGGAAGATGATGCTCTGTCAGATAAGCATGGATGCCCAGCCTATGTGAGTCCTGAGATCCTGAACACAACTGGGACCTACTCTGGAAAGGCAGCAGATGTTTGGAGCCTCGGGGTGATGCTCTACACGCTTTTGGTCGGACGATACCCCTTCCATGACTCAGACCCCAGTGCCCTTTTCTCCAAAATCCGCGTGGACAGTTCTGCATTCCCGACCACATTATCCCCCAAAGCCAGGTGCCTCATTCGCAGCCTCCTGAGACGGGAGCCTGCAGAGAGACTCGCTGCCCCTGAGATCTTACTCCATCCCTGGTTTTGAGTCTGTCTTGGAACCTGGGTACATCGACTCAGAAATAGGAACTTCAGACCAGATTGTTCCAGAGTACCAGGAGGACAGTGACATTAGTTCCTTCTTCTGCTAATCCCAAAACCTCAGAAACCTCATAATTCTCACACATGGCATTTCCATTTCTAAAGATGGACAGACTTTTTTGGCCTGGTGCCAACCAAATACATGACTGCGTCAAGATCATTGCTGCTGAATTCGACATGGCGTCTCCTCCTATTTGTCCTGCCGGATGACTTTATTGATTTAAGCAGCAAATACCGATTGGCTGCCCAGCAAAGTTGTTTCCCTTCTTAAAGAGCCCTCGTCAGCTAGCTCTTTGTCAGATGTGGGGGTTCCCTATCTGTTATAGGTGGCAAGAGTATGGACATCTGCACCATATGATTAAGGGAAATAAACTTGAACCTTGTTAAAAGAGAGAGGAGCGAACCACACTGGCATTTGGGGCACTAACCGTATTTAACAGGGTGACAAAACTGTTTGGGCCAATTAACCTGCCGCCTTCAGACTCCTCTTTGGTAGCTAGACTTTTGCTATCCCGGCTTCTCAGAAGGTTTTTGTTTGACACTCATCCTCTCTTCCCGTTTACCAATGATTCCGCTCCGTTTTGGGAGTAGACTGTTTCAGGAGTGTAGGGGCCTGCCAAGACCTCATATGCATTAATGCCTTCTCCCTGACCTTGAAACTTTACCCTGTTAGCTATTAAAGCCCTTACCAGCTAACCTTGGAAAAGTATCACAAAAGATTCAAACTCTTAATTCCAGAACTCTGAGCTCAGACCGAGCGACTGCAGGTTGTTAAATAATTTGATCGCTTAGTAAATTAGCTTTTTTGGTTCTCCCCAAATATGTTAGCACTTATCCTGTATTTTTTCCCAAGATCATCTCAGGGTGGAGCATTTTGTCTGAAAGGAGAAAGCTAAGGAGACCCCCCCCCCCACAACAGCAAATGTAAAACATCTTTGTGTTTCAGAGAAAGTGAATTTTGGATAGTCTCAGAAAATTTTCAGACCAACTTCCAGAATTAGAGTTTAATCCTTCACGGGTATGGTCTGTCTCTGGCATTGTATGTGTGTCTGTGGTTTTGCATGGTGGGTGGTTAATATTTCAAATGTAGTGTGGTTTATGGATACATCTGCATAATCAGTACTTCCGGAGTAAAATAGTAAGCCCCGGATCTTTAAAGTCAGAAGGGACTTTAAAAGTCGTCTATTCCTTTCTCTTTCCTCTGCCACCTCCCAAAGCAGAAATCCCCCCTTCCACTTCTTTAACAATGGGGAATCCAGCCTTTGTTGGAATGCTTCCAGAGATGGGAACTTACTACTTAGAAAAGCAAGAGCTTGATGGAGAAACGGTAACTTGTATTAAAAAATAAATATGGATGAAATGTCAGTAAATGTCTTGGACAGTCCCAAAATCAGGCAGTTAAGTCAATAAACAAAACATACTATATTTTGAGAAATGACACAAGAGCAGGCAGTCATTTTCAAGGGCTTCGCTGAGGCAAACTACAAACATGCATCGTGAGAATGCTGTGTATACCTCACGTACTGTGTACTTTGTACATATATTTTACCTTTTATACTTATGTCTGATGTTTTTTTGTTGTTTTGGCTCTGAGGTTTGTTTCGTCGTTGTCTGTGTCTGTCCGAATAACCTGCGTGTCTAAAACCACGTGAAATGTGAATGATTGTTGGCAATTTTAACTTGACCGAATCCTGGGACTCGGAGAAGAAGGAGCATGGAGCCGCTGGTGCTCGAAGGCTCTCGTGGTTGTTCGACTGTTGTATCTGTGATACATGATCCGGCTGAGGACTTGGGGTTGGCAGGCGCTTCTGCCGGGAAAGCTAGAAACACTAGATCCTTCCTGTATGTGTGTATAGATGTGAACACTGGGACAGCCGTCTGAATTGTAGAGAAATTTTAATAAATCTGGTTTCGTAAACAGGCGTGGTAAATTTCTTTTGAGTCCAATCTGCCTTTGCCTTTTGCAATTTCGTGCTTGTGTTGAGGGCTGGGGATGCAAAGGTCTCTGGCTTTGGTCTCTAGGGGGGTGGGGGTAGAGGGGGTGGCAGAGAAATGAACAGATGACTATTATCATTTATGACCTTTGATAGATATTTAAATCCATCAGCTTTTTTCATTCAAGGGGGTACAATCATTAATTTTTTTTTTTTTTTTTACTTTATTTTGTTTTGTTTTGCCCTTGGAGATATCCTTTATTTTAAGTTTTGATTTAAAAAGCATTTTTTCCATATGAGCACTCCAACCCTCTGTCCCATTTCCTTGTGACTTCTAAATCTACTTTGTTTCTGTGAATTTGCTACTTCTTGTCATCTCTTATAAGTGATAACATATGATATTTGTCCTTACGTGACTTGCCTATGTCAAAGAACATAATGTTTTCAAGGTTCCTCCATCTTGCAGCATGTCTCATAAAGGGCAAAATCATTTTGATGAGTGAAACCACTTGGTGATATTGGATTGGGAGGTGCCATAGGTAGAATTTAGAGTTGAGAAATATTGGGAGAGAAACATACATAAATGAGCCTCGAGTAATAGGAATCCCCCTGGCTTTTAATCTTTTTGAGATCAGGGACCCTTGAGAATTTGATAAACGTGATGAACATACCTTAGAAAAATGTACATGTGTGTATCCAACAGAATTTTGCATCCATTTCAGAGATTCACATAAATTCCTGAAATCCACTCCTATAATGCTCCAGGCATCTTGGGGCTTCAGGTTGAGAATCAATACCCCCTCCATGAGACCTCATTAAGAAGGCTAATTGAAGCATTTTTTTTTTCTCCTGTAAGGGTAAAAATGGAAATAAGGAAAGGAAAACTAAAACTATAGTAATTTGAATCACAAAGGTAGATAAAGAGAAAGGACTTTGGTTCAGTTAGGTTTATAGCTCCACTATTACATTAGATTTTATTCTAAATGAAGTAAGGTAGCATCTGAGCTGGGAAAAAAATTTAAACATAAATATACAGAAAAATGCACATCTAAGTGTACGGCTAGGTGAATTTTCACCAACTGAGTGCACTCATGTAACCATTCACCAGCTCAAGAAAGCAAAAACATTTCTAGCACCCCAGTAGCGCCCTACTGCCCCTTCCCACCCCCTATTCACTCCCCCTCTACAGTAACCACCAGGGACATAATTTTAACTGTAAACATGCATATAAAATCAGATCGAGGAAGAATTCATCAACGCCAGGCGTAAGTAAAGCAACATACAGAAATTACAGATGACACAACTGCCCTTTTCTAGGATTCAGGATGAGATCACCCAGAAGAGCAGAACCATGACACCAAAGATGGCACAACTCAGGCCTCATGACCCAGGAATTTAAGAAAAGTAATGGAAAAAGCACATGGCAAGCAACATGGGAAGTGGCCAAATGCCTGGAGTAGGAAGCTGGGAGTCCGTCTGAAACCATCCCAGAAATAGGACCCTTAAGTCCCCACATTCCTGGACCAGGTCTCAGAGTATACACTGCAGTGTCTCCCTGTTCTTGTAAACCCAGATGAGGCGTGGCCTAACTAACTCCTGGGGCATACAGAAGGCTAATGCGTTGGACTTCACCGAGCTTTTTAATCAAAGGATTTCAAAACACTTCACAAGCAACTAAAGTTGCAACACCCTTTGCAGTGTTGTTGCATGCACCAAGTAGAGAAAAATATGGGTCAGGATTGGCTGAGATGACGTGTAATGCCACAAATCCATAAATTTAATCTCTACTAAGGTTGGAACTAATCTGGGGCAATTGTAGCCTCGTAGAAGATTGGAATGAGAGTGCTGGGAGCACTGGCTAGAAAGCTAATTACCATTTCACTTTTATTTTTTCCTGTATCCTCAACATACTTGTCATTTCAGTAAATCATTCAAGTCACATCTCAATAACCTCTTTTACTCATATGATAGTTTCTAGAACTTTCACTCATTCTCCTATTTCCTTTTATAATCACAGCAGTAGAATGAAACAGACAAGTCAAATATTTGCCTCATTTTATAAATGAGAAAACTGAGGCTCCAGGGTTTTTCAATAGTCACTCAGGAGTAAGCACTTAAGAGGTGGGGCATGAATTTGGGTCTCCTGATGCCATGTCAAACATTGTTGCTGTGAATGTATACTGCCACACAAGGTCTTTTGGTGAGGATGATGATTGAAGAGGGTGGCACAAAGCAAATATAAATCCTGAGTATTTAGTTCCAATAGTGTCTTCAAAACCACCCAGTACATCAAACATAAAGACAGGAGCATTACTGAAGATAAGAGATCTATTATTCATTCAACAAACATTGACTGGGCACCTATCATGTGCCAGGCCTTGTGAAAGACCCTTGGGAAACAGATGACCAAGTTTTAGTCCTAACCTACTAGATAAAAAGCTCCAAGAGGGCAGGGACCATGACAGTTTTGTTTTCCCCTGATACCCAGTGCCTACCACAAGGAAACTGTGCAACACCAACTCTGGATGGATGGATGGATGAATGGACGGATGGACAAATGGGTGGGTGGGAAGGAGGATGGAAGGATGGATGTCCTCTGGCAGCTCAAAGCTAAGTGGGGCTCTGAATCAGGGAGCCAAGAGTACAAGAATGGAAATCACATGACCAGAGTATTGTCCTAGCTCTGAAGCCCTCATCCCATGTGACCTTGAACAGCCCCTCTGCCACTCTGCTTCTTAATTTGCTCTTCTTTAAACAGTAGTGATACTTTTCACCTCTTTGATCTCTTCTGCTGCCATTCTGTGATTCTGTGAAAAAGGGGTCTTATATGTTCTTTCCCTGGGGGCTGTGGGAATGGGGGCTGTGAGAATAGCTTTCTGCTTAAACCAGCTATAGGCAACATGATTAGATTTCTTGCCTAATTTCATTCTGGATGAGAAGACACACTGTAGCGATGGAGATTATGGAAATGGCTTTTCAACATGGCTTTGGCTGGGAAAGGAAGAGCAAATATTTATTTAATCATTGCCATCCCCCCACCCCCCAACATAAAAGAGGGGCAGGATTCCATTGCCAGCACCCGAGAACTGCCCACCATCTGATCTGAGTTGGTCCTTTAATCTTCCCCCATTGCAGCCCATGACTCAGTGATTCCTAGAAGAGGTAGGAGAAAAGAAAAATGCAGCCAAATATTACACCTCAATCCTGCTAGATATTCTACAGAGGGCATGTCATTTTATCTTCTCAGCAATCCTGTAAGGTGGGTGATTTGTTCCCATTTTACAGATGAGGATGCTGAGACCCAGAGGCTGAATAGTTTGCCCGAGGTTACATGACTAGTACCTGGAGATTCCACAATGAAAAGTTTGGAAGTGAAAAGTGTTAGGCTGGAAGTACGGAGAGGAAGTTGAGTTTCATGACAATGACTATAAAGAATAACAAGGAAAACAAAAATAGAAATGTCTGGGAAGGGTGAGGATAGTGGAGATTGGAAAGTACAACTGCTTTAAGTCCAGTGATTTAAATGCAAAAGAAAAAATAAACACAAATTTATTAAAGTTTGAGGATCAACCATCACATTTTAAGTACAGTTTTGAAGAAATGTTCATGATCTATATAGTCCTGTCATGACAATAATATATGGCAATAATTCAACCCACTTGTGTACTATCTTATAAACTCTTCTTTGAGCAATAGATGGAGTGAAGGATGAATTTCAACAGCATCCAACAAATGCTTCACTGTATTTGCTTAATACATTTTTTTTTAAAGAACTGCATCTGGAGTCCTTTTTGGGCTTGAAAATAGGAGAATTTAAGAAACACAAATCTGTAAAATTCCCTCTTCTCAATTTTGAAGTGAGTGTGGGTTCCTTATAGTTTACACTGGCTGTGCACCTGTGTTTACACAGAGACACTGCTGGGCTTTCTTTATTCTTTTTTGGAGAAAGTAAGTTTTCTGATTTTCACTACAGGAGATAGGAAGACTTTTGTGATATCCTTCAGATCAAGATGGGTTGATGAGTAAGTTTCAGGTGGGGCACTGGTAGGAGTTTTATTGGTAGGAGTCTTTGTTGGTTTGGAATCCTGGGTCTCTTTTCATCTGTATATTTTAGAGGTCTTTTAGATGGAGGCCTGGTGATTGTGCTCCTATCTGATTCATTGACGAGCTTTTGAATATACTTGCAAGTGTTTTTAGAAGACAAATAGAGGTCATCAGAATCATCTCCTGACTCACTTGATTCACAGATGCTCACGTCAGACTCATTGTTGCTTTCTTCTCTTTTAGAATCACTGCTCTTTTTATTTTGCTGGAAAGGAGTGAGATGAATACCCTCTTTCAAATTTAAATTGTAAGTATCAATGGAGCTGACAGATTCATCCAAAATTTTTTTGGAAACAGTTTTTTTCTTACTCATTCTTTTTTAAAATGCAATTTTATTGAGATATATTCACACACAATACAAACCCATCTGAAGTATACAATCAATGGTTCAGTGCATCATCACATAATTGTGCATTCATCACCATGGTCAATTTTAGAACATTTTCATTACTCCAAAAAAAGAAAAATAAAAAAGAAAACCCAAAACATCCCATATCCTTTATCCCCCTATTACTTCTTCTAACTTTTCTTTTTCTTCTTTGTGCATCTCTATGCTTAGTTTTAGTTTGCTCAGATTTAGACTTTAAAATGACTTCTTTTGTTTTACTAAACTTTGCTGGGTAAATCAACTTTGGTGATTAGTTAATTTGGTCCTTGTTCCGATGACAAACGTTTGTTCTACATTTTTAGGTATGTGTACGTTTATTAGTGCATCTGCAAACAAATTTTTTTCCAATTCAAAAGATTCCCCCATCAAATGACTGGTTTCAAAGTTACCCACAGTATCGAATTGCTATAGATTGTTAAAATGTTTCTTTAAATTGTGATGAAAAGATACAGTTCTAGTAGGCTTATCAGTAGTCTTATCTTCACTTGACTCAAAAGTAAATCTCTATCTGTCTTGAACAGTAGGTATTTGCTCTTCTATTTGGAATGATTCTCCTTGTCCTGGAAGGTTAGCTTCCTGAAGGGGAATTTTTAGTAAATCCTTCACAAATAATCCCCTGGAGTTGTCATCACTGTTGAGAGTTCATTCCAGAGAGACATACTCCCTGGTTCTGAGCAGGTTCTTCTGTTTGCTGTGAAGTTTTTCTTTCAATGCATACAGCTGACATGCGAGGTAATAACATTCTTTTCCCAGCTGTGGGATATCTTGGGCTTCTCTCACTTTGGAGTTTTCATTTTCCAAAGCTAAAACTAACGTTCTATCGTTGTCCTGGTAATTTTTCAGCATTGTAGAAGTGCTGGTGTTTATTTGGTATGGTGCAACTGCAAAAGACTTGTGTTTGCCAATTTCTGCGAAGTTGTTCCTTTTCTCTTTCATTCGTTTCTTCATGTCTTCAAGACTATCCTGAAAATACTTTTTTAAGGTACTTTTCCTTGGCCATTTTCTGCCTTGGCCAACACTTCTGCCACGGCCATCGCCTTCCTCCTCACGTTCCAAGACTCCGTGAAGCTATCCGGTTGCGGGAACCCTGAGGGGCTCCAAAGTCTGTGGCCCCAGCTCCCGTCACTTCCGACTTCCGCGGCTGCGTTGGCAAGTCTCCGCTGTGCCCTCCCATTGGCTGGCCTGGCGGCCGTCACGTGACGCGATGGCGAACCCGGCAGCCTCTGCGCAGGCAAAGTCTCGCCCCCTCAGTAACTTCTTGACGTGGGTTATACGCTTTGAAAAATCACTTCAGAGGCCTGACTTTTGGATCACTTATTGAATGAGTGTCTTCCTGGGTTTCTTCCTCTAGTGTTCCCTCTGGTGAGCCACAGCCGCCTTGAGCCCTGAGCCCGTCAGTCTTACATTTTAATCCCATGTCTCATTAGCTAGAAGGCCGCGGTAGCAAGTCCGGGAAAATGACCGTGTGAGGGCCAGGCCTCAAGAGGAGAGGATTTGGGGGTCAGAGTTCACTCCAAACAGATTTCTTGTCCAAGCAGGTTGTTTTGCCTCTGTGGGTGGTGTAGACGCCACAGAAGCCGCTTGCTGCGTTCTCCAGAGGGTTCCATGCTCCATTCTCTGGGCTGGAGCAGGGACCACGGAATCAAGAGCCCGGAAGCAGGTGAGCCACCCCCCCTCCACTCCCCCGCCAGTTTACAGATGGGGAAATCAAGGCTGAGGGAGGGGAAAGAGCAGCTGATTTACAGCCAATGCTCGTTTTGTATCTGGAATTTTCTTTCTGCATAGTTGGAGCTTGTGTTGGTTTCTGAATTCCTGCTGATTAACATCTTTTCACTTTTACAGGGGGAAGTAGATTTGTGGATGATGTTTCATGGAGAGACTGGAACACTCAATAAAGCTTAGACACACTGTGGGTCGGCCTGTGCCTATTAGTAGCACAGCAAATTAATAATTAGAATGCTAATAATGGCAGGAACCCATATGTATTGAGTGCTTACTATTTGCCCAGCACTCTCTTAAGCATTTTACAAGCACTCTCCTATTTAATTCTCATAAGGATGCAATGAGGAAGGCAGTTTACCCCATTTTACAGGGCAGTAAATGGAGGCCCAGAGAGGTTAAGTAACTTGCTCAAGGTCACACAGTTAGTAAATGGAAGCTGCATTTCTCAACATGTGAAATGCAGCCCCACATCGGCATGCTCTTACCTTTTACAGTTCATTTCCACATCCGAAGTCCCACCATGTCAGTCTGTCTGCATGGAGATACTGACCTCATCTAGGGGAAAACGCCTTATGCCTCACACCTCTCAGAGCTAGCAATAAAGAGAAAAGAGCCTGAACTTTAGGGGTAGCGAGACCTGGTGTCAAATCCCAGCTCTGTTGCTAACTAGCTGTGTGATTCAGACAAGTCGCCTGACCTCTCTGTGCTTCAGTTACTCCATCTGTAAAATGGCAATAGCGTCTCTCCCTCCGGCTGTGGCTGTGAGGATTACATGAAGCAATGCATGTTTGAGCGCCTAGTCCAGTGGGGCTGCATAGCAGGTTCCACATTCAGGCAAATCCCTGCACATGGGAACAACCCAGCCTGGAATCCCAGTCCAGCTCCTTATTTGCTCTGTGACCTTATACAAGTTGCAAATCCTCTCTCATCCCTAATGTCCTCATTCATAAAATGGGTACATAATAATAAATGCAGGGTGGTAGGCAGGGTTAGTAATTAGCAAAGGGCCTGGCTTTGGGGGGAGCTCAGTCAGGGATCAGTGTCCTATTATTATTTTTATGCCTCGACCCCTCTCTCTTTTGTCCTCCCTGATCTTTCCCTTTTGGCTTGCAGGCCTGTGGAGGCCAAACTGTTGAATGCGTGGGGACTGCTTGGAGGAGCAGGCCAGTGTGGGGGCAGAGGGTACAGGATGGGTGGCCCACCTTCCCGCCTCCTGCTGCCTGGGGCTGAGCTTGGCCTCATTTGGGTCAGATAAACAGCAAGCCATTGGCTCCTCCTAACTCTTTACAGCTGGCCGTCTTCTCTAGGGTCCCAGAAATTACCTCCACCCCAGCCCCTCCACCACCCCCATCCCTGGGAGGGAAGGCTTTGAAACCACCATCTCACAGATGCCACTTTTACTCCCAAGGCAGAGGCCTCACTGGACTCCCACAAGAGCAGGGATTGAAAAAACCATCAAATAGCCAGTTTCTGCTGAAGCAGAGCTAGCTTAAATACAGTGGGCAGGGTGGCGGTATGGTTAGGTGTGAGGACCCTGGAGGTACAGGGGCTGTGGTCTGAAGCGTGGCTCTAGCACTTACCTGCTGAGGGAGCCTGGGCAAATTTCCTAACCCACCTCAGCCTCTCATGCCTCATCTGTGAAATGGGCTTAGTAAGAACTCCTACCCTGGCCCCTCCAGATGGTCGTGCAGTTTGAATATCATGCCTGTGAAGTATTTCCCACAATGCCTAACAGATACAAAATGCTCAACAAAAGTTGGCTATCAATAACAGGGGTAAAAGAAAATCAAAACTGGCAAGGCAGCCCTGTAAAAAATGTGCTAAACAGTGCTTCTCATGGAGGCAGGGGATGGGGTGGGGAAGTCTTGTTAAAAGAAGATTCTGCTCATTAGAGCTGGGGGAGGCCCAAGACTCTGCATTTTCAACCAGCCCCAGATGATGTCAGTGCTGGCCCAGGACCACTATTAGAGCAGGATGGGGTTGCCACCCGTTTCCAAACAGAGACCTGTTAAGTCTCATTAAAATGACTTAATTCCAGAAAATGGGTATATTCTGGATAAAGGGAATGGAGAGGAACCAGCATTGTTGAATAACTGCTTTGCTTTGGATTTGTTGAATTATGTCTCTTGGAATCCTTACAGCATCTCAGAGGGGTGTTATTAGCTCTATTGTACAGGTGGGGAACCAAGACCTGATGTTAAGTGACTTGTTCAAATCATGCAGCTAGAAAAGGGGCAGGGCTGGATAGGTCTCGCTACCTCTAATCCCATCACCTTCCTCTGTGCCTCAGAGGCAAAGGCAAGAACCTGAGGACACAGCCAGCTGGTTGTAGACAAGCCATCTCCTCTCTCTGGACCTCGATTCCCCCATTGGTTCCAAGGCTGTATGCATAAATAACCTCTGAGCTCCCTCCCCGCCCTTGTGTTGAAAGAGTTTATCGGTCTGGTCCATGTGCTTTCCACTCTTACTCAGCCTTCCTTTGGCTGTATCCCCACGCTGCTTCCTAATTTGGCCCTGATGTTCTGCTTGGAGACATATCAATTTCACCCTGTCAAGTTAGAAACACCAGCAGAACTGCTGGATGCGGTCATCTTCCCAACAGCAGACTAAGCAGCAGAGTGGTGACCAGAATAAACCCAGTGCCTGGGCCAGAGGGAACATTCTTCCATCCCCCAGAGATGGGCCTTTCAGTGTTCCTGCCTATAGAGAAGGCCACTTGCGTCAACCTAGCGTCATGTGTGATGTAGTTTCACCTGGAGCCTAGTCTTCGCATCTCAACCCCATGGGACCTGAGTGCTAGAGGAGAAGGGATTGGTTTGAATCCACAGGTGGAGAGGCAGGGCCTACGTTCTGCAGGTGGGTTCACATGTACTTCTTGGGCTCATGGAACCAGAGGTGGTTAGAAAAGCATGTTCAGAAAAGCAAGTTGGCTAGGAGCATGGGCTGCAGACATGCTCTGGAGCCAAAATCTCTGGGTTCAAATCCTGTCTCTCCTAGTGTATGCTCTTGGGCGAGTTATTTGATCTCTTTGGGTCTCAGTTTCTTGGGGCTACGGGAGCTGAGGGTGGTAGTTGTCTTATAGGGTGTGGTGAGAATTAAATGAGCTAATATGTGAAAAGCTCTTAGAACACTGTCTGGCACATGGTGAGCCCTCAATGCATGCAGGTCATCTCCATGAATATGAACTTCATCAGAGCAGGGGCTCATCTGTTTTGTGTACTATTGGACGCCCTGCACCTAGAACAGTGCCTGGGCATGTGATACCTACTCATGAATATTTGTGCAGTGACTGAGCCAGGGAACATCTAGTGTGTTGGTTTATAAACTGTGTCCAAACGAACCCTAGGGTGACTGAGGCCACTGTATAGTGGGAAGGAGAGAGTGTGAAGAGAAACACTTGAGTAGGGGTCAGCATCATTTGCTCTCTTCCCCTGCTGAGAGCTTCTCTGATTCATATGCTTTATATATGGCTTTCTGGATAAAAATTTTGTTTGGAGAAAGATTTTTGCAGCTGAAAAAAGTGTGAAAACCACTGATATCCCAAATTTGGTCCCTGGCCCACCCACATTAGACTTCCCTGGACGAGGGTTGAGAATGCAGATTCCCTGGCTCCACCCATGATCTACTGAACCAGACTGTTTGGGGAAGGGGCATGCACTATGACCAGTTTCCCAGAGGGATTCTGGGTCATGCTAACATTTGGAAAACACCTGTGTAACCATTTTACAGATGGGAAATTGAGGCTGATCAGGTGAAGTAACTTAGGGTCTTCTGGGGGATGTTGGAAGGGCTGGGGCTAAAGGTTTCTTAATTCCTAGACCAGTGTTCCTTCCACACTGAACTTCTGTGACTCTTGAATGGATGAGCCCCCTACCATAATTCCAGTCAGGTTATGAGAGAGGGTGCTGGGGAGGGAGACAGGAATCCTGCCATCACGACCTCTGCCCGCTGGCACTTTTCAGCCTCTTGGTGCTTTCCTTTTGCCCACACACACCAATGACGGACACTCAGTGAGTGTTGGGTGAATGAAAGAAAGAAAGAATGAATGACATTCTTGTGGTGAGTGATGAACACATATACAATATAATGGCAGGTAGTACCGGGTGCTATGAAGAAAAATAAAATGAAGAAAAATAAAGCCAGGTAAAGGGGAGAGAGTTATGGGGATGGGAAGACTATTTTAGATAGGAGGAGGAGAGAACTCATCTGGGAGGTGAGCATTCAGTAGAGACTTGAAGGCTGTGAGAAAAAGATTCATCTGGAGGGAGAACATTCTAGATAGAGGGAACAGAACAAACGTGTCTTCAAGGAACTGTAAAAATTGTTTAAGTCTTAAATGATACAATGTGTGTGAAGTTCTTAGTACAGCGTCTGATCCATATTGGCTGCTACCAGTACTGACATCATTTTGTTCTCATGCTGAGAAGGATGGGTCTCATTAGACCCACTTTGTTTTTATTTTATTCTCATTTATGCTATTTAAAAAGCCATGCTTTTTGAGGTATACTTTTCTTACAGTAAAATTCACTCTTGCTCAATGTTCAGGTTGATAAAATTTGACAAATGCATTCATCTGTGTAACTCCTGTCACTATCAAGACATAGAACATTTCCATTACAACAAAAAGTTCCCTTTGTAGTTAATCCCCTCCTTAACCTATGGCCCTTACTGCCACCGATCTGATTTCTGTCTCTAGGGCTTTGGAATCACACTTTTGGAATGATAAAATATGTAATTTTTGGTGTCTGGCTTCTTCCACTAAGCAGAATGCTGTTGTTTGTTCTTTTTTATTGCTGAGTAGTATTCCATAGTATGGATATACTTCTTATTGTTGATGAGCATTTTGGTTGTTTCCAATTTGGGGTTGTTATGAACAAAGCTTCTATAAACATTCATGTGTATGTCTTTGTATGGACATGTATTTTCATTTTTCTTTGAGTAAATACCTAGGAGTGGGATAGCTGGGTCATATGTTTAACTTGATAAGAAATCACTAAACTGTTTTCCTGAGTGGCTATACCATTTTACATTCCCACCAGCAATGTATCAGAATTCTAGTTGCTCCACATCCTCATCACCACTTAGTATTGCCAGTTTATCTACCTACCTACCTACCTACCTACCTATATTGTCTATTTAGATTTTAGCCATTCTAGTACACACGTAGTGCTATCTCATTTGTGGCTTTAATTTTCATTTCTCTAATAACTAATGAGGTTGAGCATCTTTTTAATTAGTTATTTGCAATTCACAACTTTTTGGTGACATTTGTTAAGTATTTTCTCCATTTTTAAATTGGGATATTGTCTTCTTGAGTTGTAGGAGTTTTTTTGTTTTGTTTTGTTTTAATACATATAATCTAGATACAAGTTCTTTAACCAATATGTTCTTTGCACATAGTTCCTCCCAGTCTATGACTTGTCTTTTCGTGTTAACAGTGTCTTCACTAGAGTGGAAGTTTGAAATTTTGATGAAATCCAATTTATTAATTTTTTCTTTTATGGTTCATGTATTTTCTGTTCTAAGATCTCTTTGCCTAACCCAACTTTAGAAAGATTGCATCCTATATTTTCTTCTAAAAGTTTTCTAGCTGTAAGTCTTACCTTTAGGTCGATGTTCCATTTTGAGTTAACTTTTATATGTGGTGTGAGGTAAGGGTTGAGGTTTCTTTCTTTATTTTTTTCCCATTGATTGTCCAGTTGTTCCAGCACCATTTGTTGAAGGGTTTACTTTACAGACAGCAAAACAGAAAGAAAGATGCAGCTTTGCCCACCGTTCTGTGTAGCGTAGAATTTCTAGTCCAGATTGGGGGATGGCAGAGCAGGGATGAAGGTACAGGCTGGGGGGAAACGTTGTGTGAGAAATGGGGCTCCCAGTGACCTAGCAGGGTGTCCCTGACGAGAATGAACAATCAGCACCTCCATGATGAAACTGTCATCTCGAAAGCAGGATGCAGGCCGGCTGGGAGGTGCCTGGCAGGGTGTCTCTCTCAGTGTTCTCAGAGATTTGGACTGTCTTGCGTAAACTGCAGATTAGGAAAGCATTAGGTAACGAGAGGGTGGCTGGAGCGGATTACACACCAGCCTGGCATGGGGCCATGGAATGCAGCCTGTGGGGATGGCCTTGCCTAGCAAGTCAAATATAGCTCCAGCCGGGACGGCTCGGCTCGGCTTCCTCTCTCCCTCCTGCAGCCAGGATGGAGATTCTGTGGGGTTGGGCTGGTCTCTGGCTCCAAGAAGAGCAGAGTGTCTGGAGCCTTCTCGGTATCTCCTAACCTCCGGAGGTGGAAGTGGGAAAGGAAGCCAGGAGCCCCTGTGAGCCGCAGAGTTTATTCCATTTTTAGAAGAAGGCAAATTGCAGAGACTGCCCAGAGGAAAAGTTAGAAACAAATAAAAATTCGTGCTACTCCTTTTAGCCCTCCTCTTCCTACAGGACCCCTTAGATGCTTGACTCCCACCACCCTGGAGATCCTGCAGATGAAAGGAGGAAGCCAAAAGTGTTTGTGGTGGAGGGAGGAGTGTGCCCAAAGGGCCGGATGGTGGATGGGGGAGATTTTCCTCAGAGGAGGATGATAGATAGCAGAGGCCCTCCTGCTTCTCCAGCTTGAAAAGGAAGTTTGGCCAGAAGGCAAAGCCCACTGCTCCCAGAAGAGAGGAGTCTTATCGCTGTGCAACCCCTCCTTTGAAAGCCTAAAACCCCCTCTTGGGCTCATGACTCTCAAATGTCCATCTTCAGCTCACATCTTGCTCCCCAACTCTGGATCTGGAATCCAGTCTTACCTGAGAGTATGCAGCCACCTCCTCTCAAAGCTGAAAGCATCATCATCAAATCTAACATTTCATCTGCTTCTATGTTTCCTCTCCTGATGAGACCCAGAATCAATATGGTTGGTTAGTGGCTCAGCACAAAAACCTGGGAGTTATTTTAGGTTTTTCTTTTTCCATTATCCCTGTCATCCCGTGTCCATTAAATCCTGTTTTTTTTGCTTCTTAGTTATTGTTGGTGTTGGCCACTCAACAAATTTTTGTTGGTCATTCAACAAATGTTTATGAGAAGAACCCAGTGTGTGCCAGGTAATGAGCATATGGCAGTGAGCAAAACCGACAAAAGTCCCTGTCCTTATGCAGCTGACATTCCAGTGGTCCCCTTCTCCTCATCCCCTATGCCATCCCGTGGGTCCTGTGTTCCTCATCTCTTGCCTGGGTTTCAGCAATATTCTTGTCTTTGAACTCCCTGCCTCTGGCCTTGCCTCCTGATAAGTTATTCTCTGACCTACAGTCAGAGGGTTCTTTCCAAAATGTAAGCCTGACCATGCCAGGCCCCTGCTTAATCCTTTAATGGCTCCTCATTGCCCATAGAAGAAAGGTACCTTCTTTTACCTGACATATGGTGCCTCCACAATGTGGTCCCTGCAAACTTCTTAAATTCCCATGTGTCTGACCCTGCCTCAATGACTTGGGATTCTTGACCATCTGTTCTTTCTTATCTCCATGACTTTGTTGCATTGCTCCCTCTGTATGGGATATATTCTTCCTGGAAAACTCTTACTCATGTTGCAAGGCTCAGATCAGATGTCCTCTCTGCCCAGAAGCCTTCCCTGATATCTCCAGGCAGAGTTAAGGGCTGCCTCCTTTCTGATCCTGTAGCTTGTTCATATCTAGTTCCCAGTGCTTTGCACAGTGGAATTGCTGCTAGTCTGGGAGTCCTTGGAGAGGAGGGACTGGGCTCTGTTCATGGCTGGCACATAGAGAATAGGGTGGTGCCTGGCACATGGTGGGTGTTCCAGTAATGTTTGTTGGATGGATGGATGAATGAATGAATGAATGAATGGCACTGAGCACTATGTTCTAACCACTAAGAAGGATTAGGGCTGGGGAAGGGAGGTATCCCATGCTCAGGTGGTGGGGGAATTGTGAGTCAGGAAGACAGCGTGGGCAGGTAGATAGAAAGATGGAGCCATAATAGTGAGAGACCATGAGGTGCTGGAGAAAGAACACTGGACTCAGAGACCCAAGCCCTGGCTCTACTTTTTCCTGGCTGAGGGCCCTTGGGCAAGTCACTTCTTTCTGTGCCTTGATAGCCTCATCTGCCCACAGGGCATGAGTTACCTACAAGCCTCATAGGTCCACAGGGTTGTTTTGAGGACCAGGTGAAACTGTGCTTGTAAAGTGCCTGTGGAATTATTGTTCTTGTGCCCACATACAAATGGAGCCTGGTCCCCTGGGGAGCAGCTGGCACCTTTGGGAGTTTCTTCACCTGCCGGCAGCCACACTGCCTTCTGGTGACCTGGAACGGGAGGGATGCTTTGCCCTCTGATGACAGCAGGTTCACTACCCTGTCTCCAGGAGAGGTGAATGGAGGAGGAATTTCTGCATTGGGGCATAGTAAAACTAAGTGCTCCAGGTCAGCTGAAAGAATCTCACCGGACCTCAAGGGCACTGTGCCAGGCACGGGGGTGTGGCTGTGACTAGTGCCCAGTCCCTGACTTCCAAATGCTCACAGTTTAGTGGCAGATGCAGCCTCATTGTGTGGGAGTATTAGTATTCATCAAAGTTCACTGTTCCTGCCTTTGGGAGAATTGTGCATTGCTGCTGGTCCAACACAGGCATGGATATATAACTTGCTTTCGACAGTGAAATGTGAGCAGAACTGATGTGTATTCCTTCTGGGTGGCAGCCTTAATATGTTTAACATTTTCTCTCTTCCCTCTCTCCTGTCAAGCAGCAGTGTCCCCAGAGAGAGGCTGTCCTGTGCAATTCCACTGAGAGTGCAGATGATGCTCAACAGAGTAACATCCAACCTGTGATGCACTTGTCAGGTGAGTGAGAAAGAAACCTTTGTTGCTGTAAGCCACTGAGATTTGGGGGATGTTTGTTACTGCAGCAAAACCTAGTTCATCCTGACTAATACACCAGTAAACAGTTCACCCTAGCAGTGGGGGAAGTGCTAGAAAAGAAATGAATGGTGTTCCATAGGAACACAGAGGAGGGGGCAGAGTTTAACCCTGTAGAGAGAGGTCTCTGATGGTTTCTATTTTTAGTCTTGTACTCATTTACTCCTGCCAATAACTTTGTGAGGTTGGAATTTTTATCCCTACTTTTTAGTAGGGGACTTTCAGCTCAGTATCATTCAACTTGTCATGAACAGAGCTGATATTCAAATTTACCTACTTCCTGGCTTTTGAAAAGCTATTATTATATTAATAATAGGTAACACTTTATTCCTAAGTGCAGGAATGTACTAATTTAATCCTCATAACAACCCTATCAGGTACCTAGTATTATTATCCCCATTTTACAGGTAAGGAAACAGAGACCAACTGACTAGCCCCATGTCACACAGCCAGCATTTGAAGCCCAGATATTTGAGTCCAGAGCCCATGCTCTTAACCATTGCAAAAATCCATGGCCCCATTCTCCCATGTTCCTGGGGGAGATATGTAAGTTCCGAAATAACTCTTCACTCTGTGCACTTTGCCTGGGTGATCTTACCAGCACACCTGGCTTCAGCCATTATGTTCCAGCTTCCACATGTTCGGCACAGATCTCCTTCTGCTTCGCATTAAACATCCCTACCTGGATGTCTGGTGGATATCACAAACAAGTTCCAGTATCAACACATCATCATCAGACTCCAACCTGCAAACTGGGCCAAGCCACCCTCTTGCTGAGAATCCTTGCGTATCGTCCCATTGTCTTCCTTAAGCATCAGTGCCCTTGCTGTTGCTTCACCTATTTCTCCAACCTCATCTTCCGCCCCTCTCCTTTGCTGGTCTTTCTAGAACGTTCCTCACATCATTCTCTAATGGACTGTTCTTTAAGATTTGGGTCAATAGCAGCTTTATTAATAATAGTATCAAACTTCGAACAATCCAAATGTCCATCAACTAGATGATTAAATCAACTGTGGTACATCCATACAATGGAGTACCACTTAGCAACAAACAAGAACACACCAGTATACATAGAAGCATGGATTAATCTCAGAAGCATTAGGATAAATGAAAAAAGTCTGAAACAGAAGACTACATGTTGTATGATTCCAGAGAGTCCTAGGAAAGGCAAAACTATAGTAACAGGAAACATCGATTGGTGGTTTCTGGAGATTGGGATGGAGGAGGGGATTGATGGCAAAGATGGGCAAAGGAAATTCTGGAGGTGGTGTGTGCTGGTTTGACTGTATTATGTCCCCCAAAACGCCATTATCTTTGATGTAATCTTGTGTGGGCAGACTTATTGGTGTTGATTAGATTGTAATTCTTTGAGTGTTTCTGTGGAGATGTGCCCCACCCAACTGTGGGTGATGCCTCTGATTGGATAATTTCTGTGGAGGTCTTACCCCATCAATTTAGGGTGGGTCTAAATTGAATCACTGGAGCCATATAAATCAGCTGACGAACAGAAGAAACTCAGTGCAGCTGAGAGTGACATTTTGAAGAGTTGCTACAGCCAAGAGGGACACTTTGAAGAATGCACAGAAGCTGAGAGAGTAGCTGCAGATGAGAGACAGTTTGAAGATGGCCGTTGAAAGCAGACTTTTGCTACGGAGAAGCTAAGAAAGGACAGATGCCCCAAGAGCAGCTAAGAGTGACATTTTTGAGGAACTGTAGCCTAGAGAGGAAGGTCCTGGGAAAAATCCATTTCGAACCCAGAACTTTGGAGCAGACACCAGCCATTTGCCTTCCCAGCTAACAGAGGTTTTCTGGACACCATTGGCCATCCTCCAGTGAGGGTACCCAATTGCTGATGTGTTACCTTGGAAACTTCATGGCCTTAAGACTGTAACTGTGTAACCAAATAAACTCCCTTTGTAAAAGCTGATCCATCTTTGGTGTTTTGCATTCTGGCAGCATTGGCAAATCTATATCATGATTGGGGTGTGTATAGATTTAGCAGACTCATTGAGCTGTACACTTCAAATGATGTGTTTCATTTATTTATTTATTAATGCAGTTTTATTGAAATATATTCATATGCTATACAAACCATCCGAAGTACGCAGTCACTGGTTCACAGTATCATCATATAGTTGTACATACATCCACAAGATCAGTTTTAGAACATTTTCATTACTCCAGAAAAGAAATAAAAATAAAAAAGAAAACCCAAATCCTCCCTTATCCCTGTGTATTATTGGCTCATACAATTGGTGTGGTACATTTGTTATTGTTGATGAAAGAGTATTAAAATATTACCGTTAACATAATTAACATTTGTAGTTAGCATAGTTAATGTTCATAGTTTGCAATAGGTACTATTTTCCCCATATATCCCTCTATTATTAACTCCTTGTAATGGTGTTATACATTTTTTCTAGTTCATGAAATAACCTTTTTATATTTGTACAGTTAATCATAGTCATAGTCCACCACAAGATTCACTGTGTGATACATTCAAATGTTTTAACCGCCAACTTTCTTTCTGGTGACATACATGACTTTAAATTTCCCCTTTCCACCACATTCATGCATCATTCAGTACTGTTAATTATTCTCTTAATAACATTCTTACCATCACCTCTATCCATTTCCAAACATTTAAATTCAACCTAGTTAGACATTCTGCACATATTAAGCAGTTGCCCCCGTTCTTTAGCCTCGTTCTGTATCCTGGTAAGCTATATTCTGTATTTTACATCTGTGAGTTTACATATTATAATTAGGTCATATCAATGAGATAATACAATAGTTGTTCTTTTTTGACTGACTTATTTCGCTTAACATAATGTCCTCAAGTTTCTTCCATGTTGTTGCATGCTTCAGGACTTCATTGCTTCTTATTACTGAATAATATTCTATCATATATATATATATATATACTACATTTTGTTTATCCATTCTTCTGTTGATGGACACTTGATGTATTAGTTAGGGCTCTCTAGGGAAACAGAGTCAAGAAGAGATATCTATAAATATGAGATTTTATAAAAGTGTCTCACACAACCATGGATATGCACGAGTCCAAATTCCATAGGGCAGGCAGCAAACTGGCAACTCCAGTGAAGGTGTTGGATGAACTCCTCAGGCAGCGAACTGGCAACTCTGATAAAGGTGTTCGAAGAACTCCTCAGGAAACGCTTTGCTGGCTAGCTGAAGAAGTGAAGGCCCTCTAACTTTCTCGCGTAAAAGTCTTCAACTGATTGGATTAAATCCAGCTGATTGAATTCTCTCATTGCGGAAGACATGCCCTTCATTGATGTAACCAGCCGTCTGGTTTATTAACCAGCCACAAATGTCCTTGTAGTAATGGTTAGGCCAGTGCTTACTTGACCAAACACCTGGGTACCATCACCTGGCCAAGTTGACATATGAACCTAACCATCACACTTGGGTTGTTTCCATCTTTTTGCTATTGTGAATAATGCCGCTGTGAACATCGGTGTCCAAATGTCTGTTTGCATCCCTGCTTTCAGATCTTTCAGATTTATCTCGAGTAGTGGGATTGCCCTGTCATAAGGCAACTCTATACTTAGCTTCCTGAGGAACCACCAAACCATCCTCCTCAGCGGCTGTACCATTTTACATTCCCACTAGCAGTGAATAAGTGTTCCAATTTCTCCACATCCTCTCCAACACTTGTAGTTTCCTATTTAATAGCCGCCTTTCTAATAGGTGTGTGAGATTGCTTTATTTATTTTGATGATACCTTGATACAGTTGATTTTTTAAAAACCCTCTGCCCATGGGTTCTGCCTCTAGGAAGTACTGTGGGCCCCTTATTTCTACTTCAGTGCTTTCTATACTGCTCCTGGTCTATTTTCTTGTGTCTAACACTGGACTTGGAGCTCCTGAGCCTGGGCCTGGGTCTTTCCTTGTTGTTATCACTGGAATCTAGCACAGTAGTTGGTCTTCAGTGGATATTCAGGGAGTATTTGTCTAACAAAGAGTGATTAAATGACTGCCAAAATAATGGGACTGCACCTTCAGGACAAAATTCAAGCCCCCTATTATATGGGCTGGAAAAATCTCTGACCAAAATGCCACAGGCTGTTTAGAACCTCAGTTAACCAGTCTCAAGCCAGAGAATGTGCATGTTTCTGTGCCATCCATCACTTTTCCTGGAGCATACTCCAAGCAAAGGTTCTCTTGCACCTTGCCATGTCCTCATCCTCTTACTGTGCCATTAGCTGTCCTGCATCGTAGACTGTAACCATAAGTTCAAGCAGGGAAGAGACCACATCTGTCTTCCTCCTCATTATTTTTCTAGTGCCCAGCACAGTGCTTGGGCCACAATAAAATCACAATAATATTTTACATGAAAAAAAATCATCAAGTTTGGACACCTGGAATAAACAAATTGTCCGTTTGTAGCTAAAGATGTTAAAGTCCATTTTACTTTTGAAATAACAAAATGAAGGGCAGCCCAGGCCTGAATCACTCTCCTACTCCCACCCCAATGTTTCTAACCTTAAATGGCGGTCTGGTGCTTTTGGATGAAGAAGCACAAGAGATTTGAACACTCTGTGTGTTAAAAATCTTGATGGCTGGGTACCGTTTGGTGCAGTGAGGTAGGGGAAGGATTACAGACATTTTTGAGAATGCTCTGTGGATCTTTTTAAAAAAAATAAACTTCATGTTTTAGAACAGTTTTAGCTTTACAGAAAAATTGCATAGAGAATACAGAGAGTTTCCATATACCCTGCACCCAGCTTTCCCTATTATTAACATCTTACATTAGTATGGTACATTTTTTACAATTAATGAACCAGTATTGATAGATTAACTAAAGTCCATTCTTTATTCACATTTCCTTATAGTTTACCTGATGCCCTTCTGTTCCAGGGTCCCATCCAGGATACCATGTACCTCTAGTCATCATGTTTCCGTAGCCTCTTCTTGGCTGTGACAGTTTCTTGGACTTTAAGACAGTGACAGTTTTGAGGAGAGCTGGTCAGGGATTTTGTAGGATGGTTCACAATTCAGATCTGTCTGATGCTTTTCTCATTTAGACTGGAGTTATGGGTTTTTAGAAGGAAGACTATAGAGGTGAAGGACTACACTTATTTTTTAAGATCTAAATTAAGTTTCTTAGTTTAGAGTAAAATGTATTATGGTTGACGTTATATGCTTGTACAAATGCCATGCTGAAAAGGGGTACAAGGACTTGAACCCAAAATGGAAAACAAAAATAATCACACTAAGGTGTTTTCTGCATTCCACTTCATTGTTTCCCTGTCCAAATCAATAATCCTGCTATTCCTGGGTCTTGGTAGTTCTTTATAAACTGGGTTAAAATAACTCAGAAAGAGCCAGGAAGCTATTGCATTTCTGCTTCAGTGTTTTCTTCCTGAACAAATTTGATTAGGGTCAGAAGGTATGGGCATGGTTCCATTCTCAAGTATCTACCCAACCATGGAGCTCCCTACTTTCCTCCCTTCCCTTCTCTCCTGACACATTTTTTAAGTCCCTGCTGTGTTCCAGGAGTTATGCTTGGTCTGAAAAGATGACCAGGACACGAGGAGCTGGAGTTTGGAAGGAGAAATGCATAATGATGGGATGTGTTAACCGTCACAGGTCTTGGAGAGGTGGGTATGTTCAGGGATGGTGTAGCCCAGTGGAGAGGAGAGCATTCTTTTGGAGTTTTATGAAGCTTGTCAGTAAACCTAATTGGGTATTGTATTAACGAATAGGCTAGACTCTGCCTGTCAGGGACCAAGGAAAAGTAAGATTCAGCAAGGCCAGTCTTTTCTCAGATCCCACAGCCTTTGAGTGAATGAGAAGTGCCTTTTGTCTTCCAAGTTCTGCTTGTGTGTGGCCCAGTCAGGTGACTCCAGGTAACTGGAATGGCAAACAGTTGGCTTTGTATCCAGGCTCACCAGTGGGCAGAAACCCAGCTTCTCGAGGCAATGCCCTGTTGTACCAAGCACTCATCCTTAAATCCCTGGCTCTTTTCCACAAAGTTCATGTCAAACCAGTGCCTAGGAGTGGGCAGGACAGTGCTTTGCAAAGAGTGCCGCACCTCAAGTTAGAAGGCTTGGGTTCTATTTAATATTAATGAAAATTGCCTCTTTTTGGGGGTCAAATATGAAGTTCCAGCCCCCATACTGCACTGTCTCATCCAGTCCTCAAAACACTGCCCGAGATAATGATCACACTAATGAGAGTCACTGATTATTGAGCATGAATTATGTGCCAGGGCTATTTAACAATCTTAAAATAGATTACCTTATTTAATGATCACAACTTTGTAAGTACTTATGGTAGGTTGAATTATCCCAACAAACAGATGTTCTTAATCTTAATTCACCTCCCTGTGGGTGTGAACCCATTGTAAATAGGACCCCTTGAAGGTGCTATTTTTAGTTAAGGTGTGGCCAGTTGAATGAGGGTAGTTCTTAATCCGGATTGCTGGAGGCCTCATAAAAGAGAAAGCCACAGGAAGGAGCCAGGAGGAGGAAGTCAGCAGAAATTGGAAGAGCAGTCATGGAAAGAAGAGGACATTGCCTTGTGGTGGGAGACAAAGATAAAAACCAAGGAATCCCAAGGGTTGCTGACAGCCAGGACCAGACTGCTACAGATTTGGGAGAAGAAAGAATGGCCTTGCCAATGCTTTCATTTTGGATTCCTTCTAGTCTCAGAACCATGAGCCAATAAATTCCTGTTGTTTAAGCCAACCCATTGCACGGTATTTATCATAGCAGCTAAGGCAAACTAAGCCAGTGCGTGAATCTTAAGGGTAGAGCCTGGTGAATTGTTACATATGTGTATGCTCATATAACTGCAGACATTCCTCATGCCTCCCTTCTAGTGAGTACCCCCTCCCCAAAGGTAAGGACTATTCTGACTTCCAGCACTGTAGATGAGTTTGGCCTATTTTTGAAAATCAAATAAATAAATCATGCAATATGAACTCTTCTGGATCTGGTTTCTTTCTCTCAGCATTAGGTCTGTGAGAGTCACCTATGTTGTATCTGTGGTGAGTACTGGTAGTATTGCCATTTTATAGATGAGGAAATGAAGGTACAGGGAGGTTAAATAAAGTCCAGGATCACTCAGCTCGTTGGTGATGGGGCTGGGCCAGGACCTAGGCTGTGTGACTTGGGAACCTTGGTCCTGATCTGTGTGCTCTCCTGCAGAGGAGGAAATCAAGGCTTTGGAGAATGAGGAAACAAGTAAAGTTAGCCAGCCAGCGGCTCCAGCCCAGATTCAACAGCATGGGTTGACTATGAGATTGTTTTCCCCTCAACCAGCTGTGTGACTTGGGGCCTCTTTCTAGGTCACAGTTTCCCCATCTCATTAAAGCCTTCTGAACCATCCTCACTGGGCTGTGGGAGGCTTAGGTGAGAGTCTTGTAAACCATGGGTGCCATGCCAACATACTCATTAGGATTTATTTGACTCCGGGTGTCATGGATGTTTTGAGAGCTGTGCAAGGGCTGGGTGGGCTCTCAAGGAGAGCTGGCTGTGTTGGGAGGGGCAGTGGGTACCCAGCCCTTTCTGTTCTCTCTGAGGGTTTGTAGAGCTTTAGCATCTCTGTACTTAGTCCACATCCCCCGGTCACTGTACTACCCAGCTAAAATCCAGGTCTCTGCATCTAAGCGTGTGCACCTTCTGTGATGGTTCATTACTTGTGTCAACTTGGCTAGGTTTTGGTGCCCAGTTGTGTGGTCAAGCAAGCACTGGCCTGATTGTTAAATCATTAGTCAGTTGATTGCATCTATGGCTGATTACATCTACAGTCAAGAAAGGAGATTACATCAGCAATGAGAGGAGTCTCCTCATCCAGTCTGTTGGAGGCCTAAAAGTGGGAATGGAAGATTTTAGCAGTCAGAGAGAAGAATTTCTTTCTCAAGTCCAGCCAGCCTGCTTCTCCTGGGGAATTCAATGTCACCTTCATCAAGTTTCCAACTTCCGCCTGCCCTACGGAATTCAGACTTGCCATCTCTATGGTTACGTGAGCCAGTTCCTTTAATAAATCTCTTCAGTTCACACACACACCCACACCCACACACACACACACCTCCCTTCAGTTCTGTTTGGCCTGGAATATGCATCCTCTGAACCAGCCCTGCTGGAGTCCCATTGACTGGCTTTGTTAATACACAAAATTAGTCATCTTCTGATCCAGAAGTCAGATTAGGAGAAGAAAAAAAGTCTAGTGACAAGGAATGGAAGAGGGGTGCTGTATGAGGGAATGGGGCTTTGTAGAAATAAGCTGCCACTACTTATCCAGTGCCGGAAAGCTAGCATGTTACCATTTTCTACAGAGGTGGCCTTTCAGTTTCAGTCCTGTGAATGAATGTGAAGTAATGTCATGTCCTGAAATATTGTTATTCTCATCTCTGTCAGGCACTGGGATTCATCTGAAAGCCTCAAGTACGCGTCTCAATTCTGTAGTTGTTCTTTATACACTGGGAAAAATAAACTTGGGGTGAGCTGGGAGTGTGGCATCCCCTTTAGTTCTGCTCTATGATTCCCCCAGGCATGAAGTCTTTCCCTCTATCCTTGTTTAAATCCTAACTTCTCCCTCTCCAAATGGCTTCTAAGAGAAAAGAGGAATGTTCCAGAATGCTCTGCTAGCCCAGGGATGATTTCCAGAGCAGTTTCCTGGATTACAGCCCCTTCCCCCATCCTCAAACCATGTGAAACAACTCCGGTTGACTATAAACCCTGAATGTGGGAAAAAGAACTGACACATAGGAGCTGTTTTCGTAAATCTGACATTTCTCATGAATAACAAATTCCTGAGTATGGGCAGTTGACCAAGACCAGGAATTCTCATTAGCTGGTGATACCCAGGCATGGCTCAGACTGAGGAAGGCAGCTGGAGGAGCAGTTATTGGTGTGGGCATGGATAACCCAGAGCTGATAATTGGGCACAGCTTAGCCAGGATGGTGCTAAAATACTAAAATGCTTCTGTATGGGTTGGTAATTCTCCTTACCTCCCCAACACTCTGATGCTCGCTGGGGATCCCCATCTCCCCACAATCCAACAACCAAAGGGTTATTGTTGTGACACAGCAAAGGCCTTCCAGACAAGCTCCAGCTGGGGTGGCCTCTATTGGATGGATCCTTGCAAACTGGAGGGTAATATGTTAAATGCCTCTTCTGGGTGTGGGACAGCAGTCCCTTCCCAAGACCCTGGAGAAACTGAGGCTGTTTGTAGCCCTTAGACCCCAGCCTTTCTTCTTCCCACTTCCTGAGACCACATCTGCTGATCTCACCTTTTTAGAGTTGAAGGACATCTAGAAAATGAGTTTAGCCTATCATTTCCCATCCAGAAGCCCAATCCCACCCCTTTCACATCTACGCCTCCCAGTCAACATTAGCTCTTTTCCTCCACTTTCATCTCTGTTGTGTTTCCTGGTTTTCCCAAACAGAATTAGTCAGTTCCTTCTCTGTGTTCCCGTAATACTTAGAAACCACATATCTTTATGATCCAATTTCATCTTATGAGCACTGTGATTTTCTCTTATGGACATACATAATTTTGTGAATATTTCTTTTCCTCTTTTTGCTTTAGCTGCTGGGAAGCTCAGAGCCCAATCTGTGAATCCCCTTGATCAAGTGATTGACGTATATTTTGTGAAATAACTTTTTCTCTGGCTTCATCTTACACTCAATTTTTCTTTTCCTCATTTTTTCATTTATATATATTTGTATTATATTCATCTTTGTTACCCACCTCAAATTAAAAAAGAATTTTTTGCATTATCAACTTTAATTAGCTATAATTTACATAATTAAAATGGATTCATCTGAAGTATACAATTTGATGAATTCTGACAAATGCATATACCCCAGTAATCACCACCATAATGTCAACACGGAGGATATTTGTATCACCCCAAAGTTTCCCTTCTCTCCTTTCCCAGTCATTTTGCCACCCCCACTCTGGTCCCAGGTAGCCACTGATCTGCTTTCAGCCATTGTAAATTAGATTTGTCTTTTTCTAGACTTTCATATAAGTGGAATCCTATGGCATGTAGTCTTTGTCCCTGGTGTCATTCATTTGGCACAATGCTTCTGAGATGCATCCCTGTTGTTCAGTGGTTCCTTCTTACTGCTGAGTTCTGGTCCATTGTGTGGATGTTCCACACTTAGTTTCTTCATTCGCCTGTTGATAGACATGTGGCTATTTCCAGTTCTGGGCTATTATGAATAAAGCTGCTCTGATCAGCTATATATAAGTCTATGTGTGGAAATGTTTTTGTATTTTTGTAAAATAGACAGCATGTATCAGTAAATGAATGAATGAATACATAATCTAATTAAATGATTATTTTTGCCCTCTCTACTGGAGTGAGTCTGTTTACCAATTAGGAATGTGCTCATCCACAGGTAATAGAAAGCCCAATACTAATGGCTGGAGTATAATAGATGCTTCTTCTTCTTACTTAGTAAGAAGTCTGGAGGTAAGTGGATGTTGGTGGTGGTCCAGCTGCTTGAGGGTACCATTAGGGACGTGGGCTCTTCCTCTTTTTCTTCTTCAACAGCCTTCTGCTGTGGCTTCATGATTGCAGGGTGCAAGATTGCTGTCCCCAGGTATCATGTCCACATGTGAGGGAAGTGGGAAGGACTGGGGAAGGTAGCTTAGTCTGTCCCTTTTTGTCAGGAAAGTAGAATTTTTTCCAGAAACCCTGGCATATTTCTCCTTATGTCTCATTGGCCAGAACTGGCTCATGTAACTACCCCTAAATTGCAAGAACACCATAGCATGGGATTGTCATGTCTGACTTAGAATAGTCAAGGGCACATTACTACATCTAGTAAAATTGGGGTTCTGTAGCAATGAAGAACAGAGTGGATGTTGGGCAAACAACTAACAAAATTCATTGTTGATGCCTTATCTTGGTGCCTAGCACACAGGGTGCTTAAGAAATGCATGTTCAGTTGGGTTGATTTCAGCATCTTCCTGGATGGTGTGATGTGTGGGACATAGAGTTGGACCTCAAAGCACAGAAATGTGGGTTTCAGTCCCTGCTCTGTCACTCTTAGCTGTGTGATTTTGCACAAGCCCCTACACATTTCTGAACTTCAATTCCCTAATTCTGTAAACAGGACTGATCTTTCCTAAATTAAGTTAATGCAAATGAAAGCATTCTGGTCTTTGTAAAAGACCAGACAGATATTGATAAAAATTGCTATTATCATGGAACAACAAAAGATTGGGCTTTCTCCTCCAATTCTCTGCCCTTCCTCCTGAGCTGCATTCCCTAACAGCTAATGAGGTGTTATAGTCTTCAGGAGAGAATAGAGATACTGTCCATGCTCCGACCTGGACTTCAGTCTCACCTCCTCTGAGCATTGTGGAAGACATGTTTCTCCTACTCCAGGCCTGTGGCCAAATGCAGTGATTCCCCAACTTTTTTTCACCCTTCCCTAGGCACTATGGAAGGCACTGGAACTTGGGGTGGGATCCTCATTTATCACACTGCTGCTCACTGGGCTATTGCCCAGTAATGGGTCACAGTATGTGTTGCCAGGGCTATTTACTCCCCTGACCTTGCTCTCTGATCACTCATGTGTCCAAGTGGTTCAAGTTCATCCCATCTTGTTGGACACATGAAGGTTTTCCACAGACACCATCATGACCTGGACATTGGCTTCCAACCATTGCCCCAATAAAACTCCTGGCTCCTAACTTCTCTCTGTCCCTTTCTGGTCTCATCTTTTTCCTCTAATCCCTGCGACTCTTTAAGGTACCAAGATCTTCTCATTATCACTTGATCCCATTGGTTTTTTAACTGTAATTCCTCCTCTTTTCCTGTGCCAAACCCTCATTTCCAACTCACTCATTCTTCCTTCTCACTGTGACTTCTGTCCCTATCACTTCCGCCAAATAAATGCCCTCCCAAAGGCCAAATGCCCTGGGCATATGAGAGGCCTTCCCTTCTTTGTGGCCTTTGGGGCATCCATATTCTCCCTGGCATTCCTTTTGATCCCATGGCAACCCTCTTTCTTCTCTTCCTTTAGCCATTCTTGTCTTCATCATCTGTCACCACCATCCTCCAACTAACCCTTGAATGCTGGTGTGCCCATCGTTCTGACCTCACCCATTTCTCTTCTTGATACTCATTCCACCTAATAGATTTCTTCCACTTCCACTGGTTAATGTTGCCCAGCTCATTTCCAGCTCAGATCTCTCTCTCCAGAGGAATTACTTTACCAAGGTGGAAGCTAAAATTCATAGAGGTTAAGTAATGTGTCCATGTTTATGTAACTATCAAGGAGAATGACTGGTAACTCTGTTTAATTTACTGACTTGTTCTCAAACTTTCTTTAGGAGAACAAGGGGAAAAGGTGCAGAAAGGAGACTAACATTTATTGAGAGCTTGCTATGTGCCAGGAACTAACTGGGCTGGGCCGTTTGTGTCATTTTATTTAATCCTTTGTAATCTTGGTAATTCCTGCTTTATAGATGAAGCTGAGGCCCAGTGAGGTGGAATAAATTGCCTTTGGTCACACAGCTAGGTTGCAGCTGGGTTTTAAGTTAAGGCTTTCTGACACCAAAGTCAGGACACTTTCTTTTCATTAATACCTAGTACCACTTTCTTTAAAAGTTCAGATTCAAACAGATGACCTTTTAAATCTAACTAGTCCAGACCATATGACCTTTGATGCTAAATTCTGTGGCAGGGCCCTGATGAGAACAGCTGTAGCATGAACCCATAAAACAGCAGTAGGCACCGACGCCGTCTTGAGTTAGACTTGGTCAGCAGTTGCAGGCTTGGGTGTTAACAGCAGTGTAGCATCATGCGATGTCAATCCTGGAATACCTTGGACTGGCTCCAGTGAGATCCAGGGCCAGCAGGACATTGAGAGAACCATGGGAAATCTGCTTTCTGCTGCTGCCCCTTCCTGGTAGGCCAAGACATGTATTTTTCCAGAACTACCTGGGTGGTTGGATAACAGCAGGGGAAGGAAGGAGTTAACCCTCCTGACTGGGCCTGTTGGCAGGAAGCCCATGTGCTTCTGTTACTGAAGACTGCACAATGTGGGAGGGAATAAATTGGCCCTTGCAGGAGCCTTGGTGGGCAGTGGAAATAGTTGCTGTTGGTTGAGCACAGATGGGGGCTTGAAGGACTGCCACAAGGTTAGAGAGTGGCCCATGCCAGGCCAAGGATCTTCCCTGCTCATTCAGTAAGCCTCCCTCCTTTGTTGGCACCAGCACCTTTGTTTAAGAAAGACACTGTATTGGATGCTTCTGCATTCTGTTCCCAGAGCTTCTGCATTCTGTTTGTTTGTTTTCTCCTGAATCACACTTCTGCTGAGAGAGCCTTGTGCTCACAAAATGTCTGATCTGCCTTTTCAAACTGCTTTCATTGTTTTCTCTTTCATTTGTTGGTCACTGTCATAAACATTTTAAAAAGTCATAACACACTAACTGAAAACCCAGGAAAAATAATTTTGATGTTTAAATTGAGCCTTCCAAAGTCACCCAGTTGCTTGCAAATAAATCTTTTGAATGAGACATACATATAAAGTTGTTTTAAAAAATCACAGCCCAAAAAGCACCAACTCTAAAAGAAAAAAATGGATAAATTGAACTTCATCAAAATGAGAATTTCTGCTCTTTTAAAGAAACTATTAAGAAATTGAAATGACAAGTCACAGATGGGGAGAAAATATTTGCAAGACAATCCAATTAAAAATGGTCAAAAGATTTTTACACACATTTCACCAGAGAATATTATGAATAGCTTATAAGTATGTGAAAAGATGCGCAATACTATTAATCATCAGGGAAATGTAAATTAAAACCACAATCAAATACCAGAACATACCCACTAGAATAACTAAAATTAAAATGACTGACAATGCCAACAGTTGGTAAGAATTGGAGCAACGAGAACTCTCACACATTGCTGGTGGGAATACAAAATGGGATAATCACTTTTTTTTTTAAGTTGGTAAAAAATTTATTTTGCATTTAGAATTAGCCAACTGGACTTAATTTAGATGATCCCAATTTTCTTGGCAATATCCAGATCATCATGGTCAGGGGCAGGGGAAGGTGCATCTTCTCACCATCAGACCTGATCAGGGCATTGACCTTGGCAAGTCAAGATCATGGGGCTTCTTCATAGCCTGTTCAGTCTGGTGCTTTTTGGTCTTGATGTCCAAGATGACCACCAGTGTGACCAGCACATTGTTGCCCTGTTTTATGAGCTCATGCTACAGCTCTTTCTGGGCCCTGCCAACGCCATGGTCAGGCATTCTGGTCATACAGGAGATGCCCTGATTCTCAGGAGAAGGAATAAAGCAAACCTCCATGCAATGATTAGTCATCGCTCTTCAGTGCTTCCTATGAGCTAGGTAGGCATCACGCATATATTCAACTTATTTAATTCTCACAGTGAACATTTGAGGTAAGTACTAGGGCTAACCCCCCCATTTTACAGAAGAGGAAGCTAAGGTGACCAGCTTAGCTAAGGGCACAGAGCTCATCAGTGGGAGGGTCTCAATTGGAACCCAGAGCCACTGCACTGTGCTGCCTTGCAGGGTGGAGTAAGGCCAGAGGGAGCATTGGGGCTGGCCCTTAAAAGGGAAAAGGGCAGAGGGAGATGGGTGCCCAGGTGGGTGCCCAGGTGGGAGGCACCCAGTGAGAGGGTGCCCTGTAAACCCTCACTGGCATTAACTGAATTCACGTGGCAATCCACGACCATGTCTGATACCATCTCTGGGAATAGGCCTGGAACACCCATGAGAAACAGGGCATGATAGTTGAGTAATGCAGCCTCATCTCTTAAGAAATGGAAAATTCTGAAATAGAAGGTTCTGGGAATTTGGAAAAGTGAAATCACAGGTCTGAGAGTCCCTTCTAGTATTTCATTCTTCCCTGAACCCCTCTTGCCTGTTTCTTCACCTCTGTGTGTTTACTGTTTCCTAGACTTGAAAAACCCAATCTCTTCCCACCTCACTCCTCATCTCTTTCAGACCTTCAAGCTCCCTTGTTGGCTGTGACAATTGAATGCTCTCCTCCCATTATCAGCATCACTCTTGAAAGGCAGGCAGAGCCCAGGTGATGTCTGGGCACTAACTGAGTTCACCTGGTAGAATCATTATGACAGTGATTGAGCTAGTCTGGGATTTTACCAGGCTCAGAGAGGTAAAGTAACTTTTCCCAGGTTACACAGAGTATTGTTCAAGCATTCCTGTCCTGGATGTACTTAGCCAATCTGTACCTTTAACATAGAGACAGTGACACCTGTAAGGACCAGGTGAGATCATGCTTACTAAAGGCTGTGGAACAAGGTAGCTGCTCAGTCATTGTAGACATGAGGCCTGCTCCCCACTCCATTTATCTTTTTAGTTGTGTGTATCTTCTTTCCACAATGAAAAGATAGAAAATTGGAGGTCAGAGTGATTTGGTAATCACTACAGTGCCTTGCCCATGAAAAGAAGGCTCAAAGGTTGTTGGAAGGTTGTTGGTTAAAAAAAGAGCCTTCCAGAAAATGTCCAGAGCCCAAGGCAAGGTCCACAGACCTTGGGGCTGTTCTTGCGTCTCGGCTGCCATGTCAGAATGGTGTCCTTGTGGCTCATAGGGGTCAGCATTCTAGAAAAACCTGTCTGGGAGACAGTGCCCAGCTCAGGGAAGCAGGGCGCTACGGAGCCCTCCCAGATTTGAGACCCCATTTCTCTCCACTCAGCTGGTTGGAAGGGAGCTGAATAATCATTTAGGTGCTTGTTGCAACAGGCGCCCAGGCCTCTGGCCCTGGGGCTGAGACAGGTGGCCTCAGAAGGCCCAGGTATTAATGTGGCTAATTACTCAGATTGCGTCACTGGGAGGCAGGAGATGTGATTGGCCAGGAGTCCCTGTGGGAAGGCACTCTGGGGCCCAGCCCTAGGTGTGCCCAACACTGTGCTGTCCTTGAGAGCTGAGGTGCCCCTGCTGGAGTTCCTGAGGTGGGGGCCCCTCCAGCAGCTCCCACAGTCCACATCTCCCAGATGATCTTGGTGTAGCTGGGGAGGGAGAGATGGGCCCTCCGGGAAGGGGAAACTCCAGGCCCAGGTAGAGTGGAGCTGACAGATGGCTTGATAATGATCAAAAGGAGCACCTCCCAGGAAAGAAGGGAAATGCTGCCCCTTGGAAATGTAGAAAAGAAAACTGCCAGGGACATGTCCTTGCAGAGCATTTGATCCCAGAGGAGGGCAATCTTGGCTTGCCCTTGTTTTTGGCTCTGAAGGTGATAAAAGTTTAAGTTTATTTCCTATTCCCTGTGCTGGGATGGGCTACACTAGGAAGACTAGTGGCATACTATCTTATGTTGGGATTTTTTTAAATGGAAAAAAAAAAAAAAAACCCAAAAACCCTAAATCAGTGCCATTCACAAAGCCGTTGACACTACCTTACAGTGGGTCAGCAACTACAGTTTAGTAGCCTAAAGGTACATTTCCCTATAGCTCTGTCCTCATCACAGGTGCTCAAAGTCTGTCTTCAATTCTTGGATAACCAACTTGTGGTTTGAGCAAATCCAGCTCAAAAGCAAGTCAGTGTGGCTTAGTCAGCTGCACAGAAGTGAGCCCAAACTTTGGAAATAGTCTCCAAGCCCAGACTGCAGAAAACCAAGTGGTGGATCTCCCACTCACTTTTTTATTTGTCCCCTGATTTGTGCAAATATCTATGACTTCAGAAAATACTTGCTATGTTTATCCATGTTAAAAGGTTTTTATAAGTTTTGGCAAGTACTGAATTTTGTCAAATTGACATTTCTTTGGTGGTATTTTGAGGAGGTGAGAGTGAGGTTGAGGGTGAGGGATGTGCCAACCAAAATGAACTTGACTTTTCCTTTTTTCAAGCTGGTGAGCCTGTTGCTTTCAGGGTTGGAAAAAAAGAGGCATTGATCCTTTTCTTTAGTAAACTGGAAAATGTTTCTCCTTTCCTTCTAAATATCTTCCCTGCTCCACCTGTTAGGTGAGACAAATGAGAAGCTCCTGGCATGATGCCTAGACTACAGAAGATGCTTTAGAAATGCTAGAACACTTCCTGCCCCTCCTTCTTTGCTCACTCACTCCTCATCATCACTACAACACATTGTTTCCCGTTGATTGATGATAAGCTATATCGATTTAATAAAAGCCTTTATTTTATTTTATTTTTTTGCAAAGATGGTGCATGTTGGGACAAATATTGATTGTAAGGGGTACCTGATGTGAGCAAAGTTAGAATTTGAAAACAAAAAGCACATTTTAGAATGGAGGACTTTAGTAGCTTATTTGAATGAACATAGGAGCAACATTGCTTATAAAAAGAGGCCCAGGTGTGGATACTGAGCAGTGCTTGACAAAGCCGATCATGGGGGTCCACTTGAAATGTTTTCTTCCTGTGGCTTCTGGGATGCACTCCTGTCCTTTCTTCTCCTACTTTGCGGCCCATGCTTGCTTCTGTTTCCTTTGCCATGTTCCCCTCCTCTTTTGGCCCTCATATTAGACCTCCCCAAGGCTTTGTCCCTTAGAGCCTCTTTCTTCTCTCTCTGCTTACTTTCCTTAGATGATCTGATCCAGTGCCTTTAAATATCACCTACACAGGGACAAAGTCTAGTATTTTTTTTTTTTCCATCCAAGATGTCTTCTGACAACCCCATACTTGACACCTTCACTTGGGCACCTTATAGCACCTTATAAACATCTGAAACATATTCAAAACCGGACTCCAGACTTTGGATTTTCCTCCCCAAACCTGCTTTTTTCCAGTGTTTCCCATCTCTGTTGATGAGACAGACAACCTAATTGTTGGTTGTTTAAGCCTCAGACCCAAGAACCATCTGTGACTTGTCTCCTCTAACATCTTACATTTGAACCATCAACAAATCTGGCTAGTTCCACCTTCAAAATACATCCCTCCACCTTTAGCATCCTACTTTCCCCCTGGACTGCTGCTGTGCTTGCTAACTGCAGCCCCAACTTTTACTCTCAGAGTCCCCACAGCAGCCAGAGGGTTCTTTAAAGACATAAACAAGATCATGTTACCCCTTGATTCAAAGTCCTATCTCAAAGGATGGGTGGACTGGCCTATGGAGAGAACGAAAGTATGTTTTATGCTTTATTAATGTTTTAGTATTGATTTAATGTCATTTAGCATTAATTTATGTTGATAAACACCTGTTCATTTGGACCAGAGACTCCCAGATGATGAAGGTTTTTTGAGTGAATACATGTCTAATCTTGATTCAGGTGCTAATATTCTGTATGTGCTTGGGTGTCCTTTTTGTTCTCTGGGCCTCAGTTTTCTGCTCTGGGCAAGTGATGGCTAGAATCCTGTGATGTACTTCACTTGGGCACCTTACAAGCATCTCACACAGAACATAATCACAATTCTTTTCTAAATTGTCAATCATAAACTACTATCATTCATGTTATAGAATGATTCGCTAATGGGTTGAGACCTACCATTTAAAATACACTGTCCAGCAGTGTCAGAACTGCAAGGCTCTGCCAATTGCTGAATGCAGGCACCCTGTTTCACAGATGAAGAAAGTGGTCCCCTGTAGCAGCTATGTGCTTTCTGGTATTGGTTCAGCAGTTCTTGGCCCTGGTTGCATATTTGAAGTATGTAGGAAAACATAAAAAATATGAACACTCTGGCTCTGCCCACATAGATCAATTCAGTTGAATCTCTGAGTTTGGGGGCTGGACATTGGGAATTATTTAAAAGCTCTCCAGGTGATTCTCTGTATTAACTCAGTCAATTCTCAGCCAACACTATGTGGAAGGTACTAATATTACACCTGTTTTTCAGATAAGTAAATTGAGGCTCAGGGAGGTAAGTTGCCCTGGAAGATTTGAACTCTGGCAGTCTGGCTTGGTGGCATATGCCGATCATGGCATGGTGTCTGGGACAGGGTTTTTCAGTATTCCTGTTATGATGGTGAGGATGATGCAGACTTGAGCGATTGAGGGACTGTCCTGAGTTCACCCAGTGAGGCTGGGGCAGGGCTGGGACTAGAACTCAGGACTCTGGGTTCTTGTCTGGGCAAACTGCTTCTCCATCAGGCTATGCTATCTCATCAAATATAAGATGCTGTTGACTGTGAGATCATTTGGGTTGCAGAGCTGTTAAAGTGTGATGGATAAGGCATCCCATAAAGAATGTTGATGGATGATCCCCGTCCACTCTGGGCTGGGGGATGGTGCTTGGGAGAGGAGGGCCCACGTCAGGGAGGTGGGTGCAGGGAGAAGCAGGACCCCTCTTGGACATCCACAGCCTGCTGCCTTTGTGGGACAACGGTGTCGCCTTGCACTTTCTCTCTTTCTTTAACTCTGCACTTTATTTGCTTCACTATTAGAATTTTAAAACAACAAATATGTATTACTTCTGTAATAATAATGATAATTCTAAAAAGTTCCACCAACCTAGGAGAATTTTTAGGAACAGAGGTAATGAAATAAATATGTAAATCTCCTAGTACCAAGTACATGGAAAATTCTAGATCAATATCAAGAAATTCTAGATATTTCTAGAATAAGCAAATTCATACAGTCAGAAAGTAGATTAGAGGCTACCAGGGGCTGGAGGAGGGAGGGGCAATTATTGCTTAATGGGTACAGAGTTTCTGTTTGGGGTGATAAAAAAATTTAGGTGATGGATTGTGGTGATAGTCACCCAACCTTGTAAGTGTGCTTAATGCTGCTGAATTGTACACTTAAAAATGGTGAAAATGGCAAATTTCATGCTATACATATGTTACTATAATTAAAAAAAAATGAAATTCTAGATCTGTCCCTCTTTGTCCTCACAGCTAAGGAAGGGGGTCAACATGGGACAAGACAGGCAGCAATGAGTGAAGTGGCCCTGCATGATTTCACCTCTTGCCTTGACTCAGGCCGTGTCCCATGCCCTCCAGGGGTTGGGGACTGGAGGGCCTTAGGGAGGGGGGCTCCACTCGGGGGCTCTGGCTTTCCTACCTCCATACCTTGTTGACTCAGTTTCCTTTACCTAGAATGCCCTTTCTGCATTTCATTCATTCATTCATGTCACAAGTATTTATTAAGCACCTACAAAGAACCAAATAATAGGCCCCAGGGATGAAAATAATCATACATGTTATGGTCCTTCCCTCAAGTTTCTCATAACCCAGAAGAGGACAACAGACGTTTTAACCAGTAAATGTCTTAAAGCTGGACAAGTGCTTGGATATATGTGGAGAAGGTATCATGAGCCACAGGGGAAGGGCAGTTTGACAGGTCAATTCCAGCTCAGTTAGGCATATTTCTCTTTGAGTAGGCTTACCACTGCTGGAAGGCAGTAGCTTTAGCAACTGGATCGGCTCCCAGTTGATTTCTTACCTGGCACCTCAGGCAAGTTGCTCGTTCATTTCTGGGCTCCCCCATAGTCTTCCATACCCTGTGTATCTGGTGGTACTTATTAAGTGTTTGGTGGAGGGATTAAACTTCTCTATGCCTCAGTTTCCTTAACTGTGAAGTGGGGATAATACAGTATGCCCAACAAAGCTTACGGAGCTCTTTTGAGAATAAAATGATTAGGGAAAAGGCTCACATGACTACTTGAAAAGTATAGTGAAGGGGGTAAGGCTATCCACTATTTTACTAAAAGGAAAAGCAATTCAGAGATGTTTAGTGATTTGCCTAAGGTTATAGAGCAGGCCTGAGACAGAAATATTTATCTGAACTTTGACCTGAAACCTCCCCTCCCCTCCACACCAAAATCAACCAAAACCCAAAAACTATGGACAACATGACTGCTTTCCAGCCTCCTTTCCAATGATCTCCTTCTTTTCACTGAGACTGGGACAGGTCAGGAAGCTTTGGCAATGGGCCGGTGTTCAGGCATCCTGGCCAGAACTTGATGCCTTCTCCTTGTTCCCCCATCTGATTGCAGAGGCTCCCCCTGCTCCCAACATGCCCTTGGACTTTTTCTGTTTCTGAAATATGTAGAGAAGGGTCAGGAAGATGGGTTCTCCTTGGGGCCACGGATGTTTGCTGGGTCAGGCTCACTGATTGCAAAATGGAGATTGGGAAAGGGTGCAGGAGGGCAGGGCCCAGGATCTCAGGGCTGCTGGTTGGATCCCTACAGACCCTCTAGCCACAGCCAAGTGCCCTGCCAGTCATGGGGGCAGGTGGTCCTCAGACCCCACCACCTCCTAGGACCGTGAACATCTGAGTGCCCTGTAGAATCCACAGCCCGGGGGCTGATGAGGCATGAATAAGTTGATGTTCTAAGCACTTAGAGTGATGCCTGGTGCCTTGTTAGTGCTCAGCTCCCTCAGGGACTGCTCCTGTCATCCATTCAGGGGGATGGATCTGGCCCTCCGGACATCCCAGGAAAGGCAGGAGGAGCTCTTAGACCCTAAAATAGCTAATGGCAGGACTGGACTCCTTCCCTGTAGGGCAGAGCATTCATTGGGCCATTTGGAGGTTGTAGATTCTATATGGAGCAGGTTTCAGCAGGTTAAAATGTGTTCCTTTACTCCAGGAACCCAGATGCTGAGATGGCTTCCAAATGATGGAAGCAGGAGACAGAAAGAAGACCCACTCAGGGGGGAAGAGTCTTGGAGCCTCACGCTGATCACATGACTTTGCTCCTTCATTTTCCCATGTATAAAATGGTGGCCACAATCCCTGCCGAAGGAAAGAACCCAATGAAGCAGTGGGCACAAGCCGAGGGTTTATCTCCAAGCTCTGCCATTTATTAGCTTTGTGGTGTTCAGCAAGTCACTTATGACCTCAGATAGCCTCAGTTTTCTCACCCGTTCTATGGGGGATTATGATGCCAACTGTCAGGTTGATAATGGGCTCTGTAGAGACACCATTCATAGCAATGAATGAGAGAAGGAAGATGGAAGGTGGCAGCTTGGCCCTAAAATAGGCATCAGTGTGGACTTGCACGTACGGCAACAATCCCAGAAAACGTTTACTCTTTGTGCTGCCTCCGTCTAGATTTAAGAGCCAGTGGGATGTGTGGGCTCACTTTGCAGCGTGCCTAGAGCCTCCCTGGGGAGACTGGGCTGGTACCAGACATGCTGACAAACACTGCCTGGTAAGCCACAGTGGTCAAGGACATGGATTCTGGAGTCAGGCTGCTTGGGTTCAGATCTTGGCTCTGCTGCTTCCTGGTTGTGTGAACTTGAGCAAGTCAGTTACCCTCTCTGCATCGCATTTCCCTGGCTCCAAAATGGGCATAATAGCACTTCTCACCTCACAGGGCTATTGTGAAGATTGACGTGAGTTAATTCTTAAAGCAAGTGCTATCTGTATTAGTGCTTGATAAATAAAATAAATTATTACCCATCCTGAATGCCCTGTTCCCTGCATCTGGCTACCGTCAGGATGTGTGGACAGAAAGAAAGTAGGTCTTTAATCTTCATCATCCTCAAATGGTTTAGACAAGGAGAAGGCAGAATGGGGGAAATTGCCTGCCTAGTTCAGGCATGACCAAGAGTGAGAATTGAGGTTTATTTTCTGTATCTACCACTTTGGGGAATTTCTGTCTTGGCCACAGTTCACCAAAAACCAGAACTGGTCAAACTGTGCACCTGTTCCCTTTTCTCCCCAATTCTGATTATAAGCTCTGGTGTCAGTCATGTCCAGGCAGGGTGGGAAAACTTCCATAAAGCAGGCTGGGCCAGTTCCCAGGGACCTAGGCCCTGGTGGCTGGGCTTGAGGGATTGAGCACTGGACTCAGAGTCCAAAGACCTGGTTCTGGTTCTGGATCCTGGGGCAATGTCCTGACTGCTCTCTGAGCTTCAGTATGACCTTTGGAGAAATGGTGGGAATTGCCATTAATACACTGTCAGAGATGACAGACATGAATGTGTTTTGCACACACTGTGTTTGGAGCAGTGGATAAGGGATGATTGTTGAGTAAAATTTCCAGTGCACTGGGAAACTTTGTGGAATTACTGCACAGCCCCAGGACACAGCCCGTCTGGGGATGTCCAAACCTTCAGCTGTAGTGTGGAGGCTCAGGAAAATCTAGCATGCTGGAATTTGGCAGGCAGGTGTCAGCTACGAGCATCAGGGGATGGGACAGTATCCTGACCTCAGTTCTTGTCTGGCCTCTGTTGCTGTGCGGCTTTGGGCAGGTCACTTTCCTTCTTTGGGCCCCAGTTTCATCTTCTGTGAAAGGAGAGGATGGTGACAGGAAACAACATTGTGGCAACGTATCAGCCAAGTAAGTAACATGTGAAATCCTTTTGCAAACCATAAGGGGCTACAGCATTAAAACAGCAGTGGCCAGAAGCTTTGGGCTCTAGTCCTTCCTCTGGAACAAGCGTGCTGTGTGACCTTGGGCAAGTCACTTCTCTCTGAGCCTCGTTTTCTTCTTCTGTAAACTGAGCGTCTTGGACTGGATCAGTGGTTCCTGAAATCAGGTGCACATTATAATCACCCAGCGGAGGTTTAAGAGACACCAATGCCCACTCCACCCCCCAAGCCATCCAATCAGAGTCAGTGCAATCCAGGTGTCAGGATCTTTTCCAAGCCACCCAGTTGTTGCCAGTGTGCAGCCAAGGTTGGGGACCTTTAGTCTAGTTGATCCAGAAGATCCCTTTCAACCTGAACTTGTTTGCTTTCTAAGGAAGTTCATGGGATATGGTGGTCACAGGCGCCCCCACACTGGGGCCACCATCCTCCCTGCTAAGGATGGAGAATTCCTGCCTAGCCCCAAAGCCCCTGTTCTCAATTCTGGCTGCACACTGGAATTACCTGGGGAGCTTTTAAAAATATCTATGACTGGGCCCTAACCCAGGACAAGTGGATGAGATCTTTGGGGGTGGTGCTTGGGTACCCCTAGTTTTAAAAAGCTCCCCAGGTGATTCTAATGTGCTCCTGAGTTGAAAACCACTGGTTTAAGAAGAGCTAGTGATCCAGGGAAAGCAGGGACAACTCCTCCTGGCCCCTTCCCTGCCCTGCTCAGTACACTCATGGCCTGCTGTGGTAAATTTGACCTCCCCACCCTGGCTGATGTCATCCGAGTGAGGCGGGATTGCTTAGTGGTTAGGAGCAGGGACTCTGAAGTCAAGTGTCCTGAATTTGAATTCCAACTCTACTCCTTTATTGGTTGTGTGACTTAAGACAATCATGTAATCTCTCCAAGCCTCAGTTTCCATATTTGTAAAATGGGGCTCATAAGAGTACCTACCTCCTGGAGCTGTGAAGGTTGAATGAGTGAATAAATGGAAAGTATACAGAACAGGACTTGGTACATGGTAAGGATCAGCTATAATTTGAGAGTAGGGACTGCTTCTGGTTCACTTTCAGACCCCAGTGTTGGACTCTGGTAACCCCAGCAATGATCTGATAGATTGGGTTGAGGAGAAGTCTATCTAGGGGAGATGGGCCCATGTTCCCTATTTCTAGATATCCTGCCTTGGTCCTATTTTCCTTAAAGCTTGTTTGATATTCCATCCATTCTTAACCCTGGTTGTGCATCAGAATGATTGGGAGAGTTTCCAAAAATGCACATTACCAGCCCCAGTTACTGCCCACCCACCCCTTCTACTCCTGCCCCACTTCCAACCCCAGTTCTTATTCAGCAGGTCTTGAGTGGGGCTCAGAGACTCCAGATTTGGAAATGCTCCCCAGGTGACTAATTCAGCCAGGGGCGAGAAACACTGCACTCAATGTATAACTTGATGTGATTCCATCGGTTTGCTTTTTTACATACATTCCTGACTCAACGAAATGTCTTTTGTCAGTCTGGGAGTCTGGATTTTTGATTCAGAAGTTATAACTCTACCAAATTATTTTTTAGCAGTGGGGTAAGCTTTCCGTGCAGCCATTTATTCCCTGTCACCCTGGTGGTAGATTGAAAACCACATTTTGAAGCTTCTCTTGTCAAGAGGTGGAGCCTATTTCCCTACTCCTTAAACCTGGGATGGTCTTGTGAGTTGCTTTAAATCACTTTCAATCAGCAGGAGGTGACGCTTGTGGGTTCTGGAGCCCAGGCCTCCAGAGGCTTTGTGGCTTTCACTTTCATCCCTTGGAACACTTTCCTGAGGCCTCCATGTAAAGAAGCCTTTAGTCAACCAGAGGATGTTGTTGAGGACCCAGGGACAGCCAGCACCAACTTTCCTCTCCAGTTGACTGTCCAGCGAAAGCAGCCGCTTGAGTGAGTTCAGGCCAGTCCAGCGAGGAACTCTCTAGCCAACCAACAGATTTGTGAGAAATAATAAATTGTTATTGGTTTAAGCTGGTTTGGGCTGGTTTGTTATGTAGCAAAAGATGCCTTAAATACACCCCGTCCAGCTGTTTCAACTTAGCATGAATATCATCAGGAAAGGCAGCCAGAATTCAAGGCGAAATTGAAGGAATGGAACAGCACTGACCTCTCCCAGCCATTCGGGTTTGAGCCTGCGTCTCAGGCTTCTATGGCTTGCTCTCGCCCCACAAACTAAAAAGCCCTAGAGGCCCACATGGTGGCTTCTGAAGCCAAGGGGATGCAGACCCCATCTGGCCTGTTAGCCTTCGAAAGGCTCATCCAGTAGGTGACCTGCGACTCCAACTGTTCCCAACATCTGCCTGCATTTCTGGTAATAGCCATTGTGTGGCCCTGGAGTCTTTGGAAAACTTGGCACAATCATGAATGAGTTAAATGCTATCTGATCATATGCTAGAGGGCCTGTTTTCATTTTCAAAACTGTGTGTCAGTGGCTCTAATGCAATGTCCAGCAATGTCTTGAGCAAGTGACCTGCAGGGGACATAGGATGCTGTTTACTCAAGATAGCCCCATCACGCAAAAGCAGCTTGCCCAACCAGGTTTGTAAGCAAGTGTTACGAGACCACCATTGCAACAGGGATTGCTCTGGGTGATGGTCCCAGGATGGGGCTGGTCCCCTCAGGCTAAGTTTGGGGCCATCTCCTTCTTTCTGGTTCCCCGGGGACCCTGAGTCCCTGGCAAGGAGCAGAGAGAAGTCATAGTTGGAAAAGCTCTTGGAGATGTGGAGTGGTCCTTTCAAGGATGGGTGCCCCGGGGGAGGCAGTATCACACTTTCCTGGAAGGAGACACTCCTTGTATCAGAGGAGGCTGGAGAGGCGCTGGGGACCTGAAGGGGGACGAGATGAGGTCTGATTTACAGACCTGTTTCTGAGCAAGAACACAGTGGCTTGCGCTTCTGAAAGGGTTGGTTTAGGGAATAGGTCTGTGGGGTTGGCATGGGTCAATATTTCAATATTTCTCCTACATTATATCCAAATACCCTGTCTCCTCCCAGGGCTGGTTCTTCTGAGGGTTTACCTGAAGGTCAAACTATTGAATGCTTCAGCTTTTCTACCCCTTCCCTCTTGGCCAGATTCTGAGTTACAAACCAACCCCCCACCCCAACCCCTTTCTGAAAAGCTTTTTGTGATGTAAATGCACTTCCACATGTTCTTTCAATTAATTTCACAGCAACTCCAAGAAATAGGTATCACCAGACCCATTTTATAGTTGGGGAAATTAAAGCTCAGAGAAAGTAAATGCATGGCACAAGATTCTAAGTCAGTGCTTTATAAATATGAAGACAAGAAGCTGTGGGGAAGGAGTTAATATGAAAAAATAAATACATATTTAAAACACATAAAGTGAGCCACAAATATGAGCCATGTACATAATTTAAAATTTTCTGGCATCCACATTAATAAATGAAAAAGAAAAGGTAAAATAAATTTTAATAATATATTTTTAACCAAGTATGTCCAAAATGTAATCATTTCAACATGCAAGCAATATAAAAAATTACTGAGATACTTTATATTCTTTTTTTCCTATTAAGTCTTTGAAATCTGAGGTGTATTTTATACTATAGCACATCCCAGTTTGAACTGGCTATATTTCAAGTGCTCAATAGCCACGTGTAGCCATTGGCTACTGTACTGGAGGGTACAGACAGGCTTTCCAACTCCCTGTGCTCCTTCTCCACAGCTTCTCTGCCCTCCTGTATTATAGTATCTTATTTTCCTCATTTCTAAAAGGAGGTGCTTGGGTCAAGGTATTTCCAAGATCTCTTCCAGCCATGAGGTTTTCTGATTCCAGAAGGAAGCCGGAATTCTGCCCAGGCTTCCCAGTGACACAGAGGGTCCAGGAAACATGGAGAAAGAGCCCTGGAAATCTTCACACAGCACGTTTGTATTTCTTCTCCCATGGCCTGCAGGGATAAACAGCGACAGATCCACAGATGCAGGGACACATGAACACACAGACATGGAAATAGGGACACACAGACACAGAAACATGGACTCGAGGACCCGGGACTCCGACTCCAGATGCTGATCACAATGCACAGGAACCAAGACAGACAGACACAGACTCACAGCACCTGAGAGGGCTGCTGGGGGAGAGGGGGAGGAAGGTGCTTTTGAGTGTGTTCCTTGTGCTGTGGCATATGTGACCCAGGCATCATTGGGGGCCATCCTGCCCCTTAAGATCTAGATGAAATTGCACAGACACCTGCAACCCCAACCCATCTCCTCCATTTCTTTCTATATTTATCTATATGCATGTGTGTGTCACCCATGTATATGTGGATACTGTGTCATTCCATAAAAAAATATTCCTTGCCATGTCCATGGTTAAGCAAAGTTTGACAGTCACAGTTTGAGAGGTCGCCTCATGGCCCCAACCCAGCCTCTTCCGTTGTAGCCTCCTCAGTGACTTTGGATTCTACCACCATTTCCCCAATGTTCAAATGCTGTTTTCTTTGCTCAGAGCTAATCATACAATCCTTACTTTCTTGGTCTTCCAGGTCACAGGTCCTCCATTTCTTTTGCCTTTGGAGAAGTACAAAGCTCTCCCAAGATTTTTACTACTCCCAGGTGGGGCTTCTGTCCTGAATGACCTTGTCCCATTTGTCCTTTCTTTGGTCTTTGCATGCCCCCAGTTTCCAAGCATTGGACCTCTTGGAGAGGTCCCTGAAGATTTTCTTGGGGTTTCAGGGAGGAGCCCCATCTCCCTCCTCTTCCCGTCGTGGCTCCTCACCTGCACTGTTGCACTGGGTGCTCCCGGTTCCTCTCCCTTTCCTATGCAGAGCCTGTCCCTGCCTCCTGGTAGACCTTCCCGTCCCTCCCAGTCTTTCCTGGTCTCTCAAGTCCTTATCTTATCAAAATAATTATAATTCCCTCCTACCCCTGCACTCCTCTTCAGAGGAGTCCTGAAAACAGCTCTTAAATTATAAAAGCTTTTCTGTCTTAAATCAGTGCATTAAGATGATAAGTAGGCAAGAATTTTTCACCTGGAGTCTCCAGCTCACCAACGATTTGCCTAGTTCAGCTTTCAGGAGAGTGAAGGCAGATGTCTCCTGAGGAGGTCTGAGTACCTGTCCCTTGTCACCACTCCTGTAAGCCTGTATGTTCCAGGCACTCTTCTTATGATCTCACTGAATTGTCAAAGTCATTTTGTGCAGCAGGTACTATTATCATCCTAGTTCTAAGAAGATGACTGAGACTCAGGGAGGTTAGCAACTTGCCCGCAACGGCACTAGAATTTGGCCTGGTTCTGGTCTCCCTGTCCCTCATCAAGCCTTCCTGGCCTGGGTCTACTGGCAGGACCAGTTCTCCATTAGCAGGGCAGAGCTGAAGGTGGGATGGGCCCTTCTCTGGGTAACACAGTTTTGCTGTGGACATTCAGAGATTCAGGATCTGGATCTGAGGGCTGCAATGTCCAGTGGTGAGACACTGTGCTGCTGGGTGGTCAGGTGGGCCCACGTGAGCCTCTTGCCATCATACCCCAAGGGCAGCAATGCCTCCTGCTCTCTTTAGGGTGGGCTGTTATTTAATCTCAGAAAAAAGGTGCTGTGCCTGCATGTCTGGACTCTATCCTGTTCCTCTGCTCCCCATCTAGGTGAGCCTGGCTCAGCCACTTCAAAGCCATTTGTAACTCAGATGAACTCAACCCTGCATGGAGGGATGTTCCCTGAGTGTCTCTCTTGGCCCCTGGAGGCATTGCCCAACACCATGTTTGTCAAATGATCAACATGGTCCAGTATTTTGAAAGAACTTCTTAAAGAGAAGGCAAAGGTTTTCTTTTGTTTTTGTTTTGTTTTTCACCACAGAACAGAATTTCTCTGCATCATGGGAGGGTGTATGATCTCAGGTAGATAAAGAAATCTGTCCTAACTCAGAAAAGAGAAACGTGACTAGACTTTCACTGACCTTTGGGAGAAGTTGCTTCTCTTCTCAAACTAACTTCTTGCTAGTGGAGTTAGTTTATGAAGCCCAGGAGGTGAGAGGGTAGGGGAAGAGAATACTGGATCATGGAATGAGGGGAGCTGTATCAGGGTAGTGGATGATAGAACTAGTGTTTCAAGTCCCAGTGGAAAGAAAGGTTAGGGTTAGGGGTAAGTCCATGTGGTGGATGGTGGGGTTAGGGTGGGTTTTTTGGGATGGGTGTGGGGACTGGGAAAGTGATTATATAGGTCAAGGATATTAAATGATGATGCTAGAGTAGAGTTTGGGATGTGTATGTGCTTTGGTTGGGGTGTAGGATTCAAATAGTGTATTGAGAGCGCCTTCAGCAGCAAGTTAAAGGAAAACACAACCATTAAGTAGCTTAAATAATTAGGGGAGTAGTTTTCTCACAAAACAAGAAGTCTAGAGGTAGGCAGGCAAGGACTCGTGCAGAAACTCAACAATGTCATCAGGACCCAGGCTTTTTTAATCTTTTTGTTCTACCACCTTGGTGTGTTGTCTCATCCTTCTGGTTGCAAAATGGCTGCTGTACCGCCAGGCATCATGTTCATATTCTAGGCAGGAGGAAGGAGCAAGATAACTCACCAGCTGGGTCTGTTTGGCTTTTTATTGGGAAACTCATAAACTTTCCCAGATGTTCTGCCTCCGCCTCCACCCCTCAGCAGACTTCTGCATGTATTTCCTTAGTCAGAACTGTGCCACATGGTGACCCTGAGCTTCAAGGGAGATGAGGAAGTTGAGTATTTAGTCTTCCAGCCTTTCTACTAGAGAAGGACAGGGGAGAAGGAGGTTGAGAGTGGGTATGGATGGACCAAACTCCCGTGACCCCAAATGGGAGATTAAAATGTATAAGTGGATCTACAGGGCAGGAGGAACTGAAGGTTGGTAGGAAGGCGGATAAGGAGTTGGACTAGCAGAAGGAATGTGGGTCTGTTTATCCAGACATCATAGAGTTGAGCCCTGCTAGTTGTGAAGTTCTGGGCAAGTTGCATACATTTTCTGGGCTTCGGTTTCCTTCTGTGTGAGTCTTCCTTGTGGGACAGATGCACTGGGGTATTTAAACACTCTGCAGGAGAGCTGATACTTGGGAGGGGCCAAGCAAAGGGTATTTTTGTTATTATTTGAGTGAGCATGTGTGGGGAATAGAAGGTACAGAAAGGATGGGGGACATTCAAAGTTCCCCTCCCCACCCCCTGCTTTGATCAAAGGCCAGATCTCATACAAGCTTCAGAGTCCTGGGCCCCTTTGTCTTTGTATTGAAGGCAGGGTTTCCTGAGAGTGCATGCAGAGTCAGCTGTTTGGCTTCCTCAGGGCAGCCCTGAGTGCCCGGGCATGGGGGAGGTGGCTGGAAGTGTGGGACTCATTGTGGGACTGAGGAACCAAACTCATCCTTCCTTGAGATGGAGTGGGTGCCAGGCAGGATGTCCCACACTTTCATCATCCCTAGAAGGTAATACTGTTGTCACCCCCATTCTACAAATTAGGAAGCTGAGGCACAGAGGGGAAGTGGGTTGCCCAGGATGCCTCATTCAGCATGTGTGTGGTACCCAGGAGGGCAGGAGAGAGCTCGGGATGCCAGGGAATGAGCCGGGGCTGGGGCCCCTGGTGGGGGCCGGATGTGGGAGAGTGCATATGAGGGGTTGCTTCTCGGCTTCACAGCAGCGAAGGACCGAGGAGATAGAAGTGAGCTTCCTTCCCATTCACCAAAGGATGCTGTGATGATTAAATGTGTGTGACTCACTTCTACCTGACCCACTGGCTTTTCCATCCAGAGAGTTCTGGAGCCCTGGGCAGCCTGGGAACCTTGCTCAGAGTCTGTCTTCCTAGGCCTCCCCAGGGCTGGTCGCTTTGGGGCTGTTGTCCCTGAGCCTTCGCATGTGCCATTTCATCCTTTGGGGTGGCCTCCTCTCATTTCCACTGACTCAAGCCTTCAAGATGTGGCACAACTCTCACCTCCAGAAGCCTTCTCTGCTTGCCACCACCCCACCACACACACCTACCACCCGTCAGCATTTAGAGGGCACTTGGGTCCTGCAGGTGGGCCCTGCTTTACAAAATAGGAAAGTGCAGAGATGCTCAGATCAGATGAATAAAGGGGGCCATTTTTCCCTTTACCAAAAGATCCGGTACCAACCATGCACTAGAAAATGTCTTGATGTACAAAAATCAGAATTATGCCTGCACCACTGTTGCAGGCATTTGTGTTCCCATTCAATCATTTACATATATATTTTTTAACAAGTTGAGTTTGCTCCCCCTGTCTCCTTTTGAAGGGGAAAGAAAACAAAATAAAAATAACATGAAAGATTTCTTTTTTTGGAAAAAAAGAGAAAAAAATATTTCCACCCACAAACTCTCTTATTTTTAAACATTCCAGCCTCTGTTCACAAGCATGTGTACTTAAATAGCTGCAATCGTGGAACTTTTACTTGGAGGCTGAACTGGGAGGTTCCTTAAAGGAAGCAGAGACCAGGATCTTTCACTCAGTAGTAATTAACATGCTGGGCAACAGCAGACACTGAATATTGTTATTGTTAATATTACTATTAGCTTAACCAGCACCTTCATTCATTCAGCAAGTGGTTAGGCAGGCACCACCACCACCGCCCTCCATCTCATCCCATGTCATCCTCACAGCAACCTTGCAAAGTGTTGATTATTCCCAGAAGAGGAAGCAAATTAAGTGACCTTCTCATATTTAAAAGCATTAGCTAGCAGCAGAACTGAGATTTGAACTCAGCACTTCTGAGGATAAAGCCCATGTTCTTTCTATTATGCCAGGGCTCCTTAACCTTGGTGCTATTCACATTTTGGAATGAACAATTCTTTGTAGTGGGGGGCTGTTCTATGAATTGCAGGATGTTTAGCAGCATCCCTGGCCTCTATCCACTAAGCTGTCCATAGCCTCACTCTCTCCTGCCCCTCTGCCACTGCCTCCCCGAGTTGTGACAACCCAAATGTCTCCAGACATTGCCAAATGTTCCCCAAGGGGCAAAACACCTCCTGGTTGATAACCACTGCACTCTGCCAAAGAACAGCAGGCTCCACTGCCTGTTTCCTTGGATCCCTATCCAATGCCTGGGTTTCTTTGGTATCCCTAGCCAGTACCTGGGGCTGCACATGCAGCAGGGCTAGTAGATAGGGTGACTTACCATGACCCCTTGCTCTCCAGCATCCTTCCAGTAGGCCATAGCCTATAGGTCATAGGTTTGTAGGTGGCCCAAAGGTCAGACCAGGCTGCGTAAGAGGAGCTAAAATGAGAATTCACGGCCAGTGCCCGCCATGCTCCCTGCCTGGTTCAGCCTGGAGGTGGCTGCAGCATCTTGTGGCACCTTCGAGAGCTTGGGACTTGCCTGCTCCTCACAGTCCCCAGATATGTTTGATGGGTTCACACCTATGGGTAAGGCCTTGCTGCTGCTGGCACACATAGCAGCTCTGTGCACATTAGGAAACGGTACCACCCTGGGGTGAGTAGAATCCAGGCTGGATTCCTGCCTCCATTCACCCTTCCCTCCCCCACCAGCCAGATGTTCTTGCTGAATCCATAACTTACACAACAATTCACAGCAGCCCTGACTTAAAAGAGCCAGTTTTGCTGACTTTCCTTCTCTCCCTCCGCCCCATGGCCAGGAAGGGCCTAGATAATTGAAGACCACAGATGAAGTCCAAATCTACTTTTAGAGCTAAGACTCTTACCTCACCCAACTTTGCCCTTGGTTTGCTCATTTATTCTTTCGACAAACATATTTAAGCAACTACTTTGTGCAGGTACATCTTAGGAATTTGGGTTTGGGGCATCAGAATTGAGGTAGTATGTAATGGTGAAGTGGTTCTCAAAGCCTGGTTCAGGGACACTTTCAGGGGTTCTTTGAGGTCCTAGGATTTTCTTCACATACTTCCTAAACAGCATGTTGCAATACATTGCATGTAGAAGCAAATATGAAAATCCAGCTCTCTTCTGTTAAGCCCAATGCAAAAGAGGTTTGCAAAATATAAAACAATTCCACTCTTCTCACTGTTTTGTTTTTGTTTTGGAAAACAGAGTTATTTTTCATTTTTCATGAAAATCTATTATATAAGTTAACATGTAATGGATTCATTATTGTTATTTTAAGTGAATTAATAAAGATTTAAACAATTCTTAACTTTAATTTTTAACACAGTAAATGTCAGTAGCCATAACCCACATAAACAAAAGCTCTGACGGACGCAATGATTTTTAAGTGTGTAAAGAGGTCCTAAGACCAAAAGTTTTTGAATTGCTAATGTGGTAGGAAGAGTGCTGTATTGGAGGCCAGCTAGCCTGTGCTCTGGTACCGGCTCTGCTCTCCTTAGCTGGCTGTGAACCTTGGGCAAGTTCCTTAACTTTTCTGAGCCTCAGTTTTCTCATCTGTAAAATGGGAGCCTAATGGCCACCTCAGAAGGTGATGGTGAGACTCTCACTCCCTTGTTGGAGCGCATATTACTGTCATGGTGTGTCTGATTCTGGCAAAAGTTGGGGGTGGCTTCAAGGGGTATGTGTTGAATGAGCACTGCCATGGTGGGTGGGGCCCTGAACATGCTACCAGCCGCCCCCGCAAGGTAAATATGTGAGGATTGGGAAAGTTGGTCAAAGGAAAGGAATTTAGTTTGTGAAATAGCTTCAAAGGGGCATTGAGGCAATGTGTTTTGCCCTTGATTATTTTGATTGTAATATCTTTAGAAATGTTGTAAAACCCTGCTTGCTTACTGTCTCTCTCTCTCTTTATAATGGACAAAGGCTCTCTCAGGGTGCAGATGAGCCGTCCCTGGCTGGGGTCCTTCGGGGGAGACGGCAGCCACGTCTGTTGTGCATGCAGCCCTGGGAGGGCATTTGGAGAAGTCCAAAGGCCCAGGGGAGGCTCTGATCACCAAGGACGGCCCAGGCATTAGTTCTGATCAGGGCAGCTGAGTTAGGGCCTTTGTCACCATGGGTAGGTCCCGGGGCAGCAAAATGACTCTTCATCAGCCTTCCACGGTGCCTGTGTTTCCTGCATATGAGATTTATTCTCTTCCATGGGACCTTCCCATGAGCTTACTGTGCTTGGACCATTCTCCCAAGCATCCCTCAGATCTCGGATCCAATGTGACTTCCTCCAGGAAGCCCTCCCTAACACCCCCAAATCCAGACCAGGCCCTGAATTACGTAACCCTCTTGAACATTGCCCAGTTGACTCAGACTTTGGTGTGGACCTGGAAAACGAATGATGGGTTGTTTCTCGTGAGGGTTCTGAAGCCTGGGAGGTGAAGCAAAGGCAGCTTTCTGCATTCCAGAGGAATGGAATGTGCCAGTCTGAATGGGGATGCGTACCTAAGAGCCCTGGGTTACCCCTTGTGCCTCCAAGGGAAGACATGGCTTATTTTTGGTGCCAGAGAATATGGAAGAGTGCTGGGGGTCTGAATAGAGTTGGGGAAGTCACTATTATTGAAACGGATCTCTTGTTTACATCAAAGTGTAGCCATTCTAGAGTGGGAACATGCTGGTTTGGCACCAGGCAGATGAGGTTCAAACCCTTGTTCTGCCGACTTCCAGCTGTGTGACCTTGGGCAACTTGCTTCACCTCTCTGAGCCTCATTTACATCATCTATAAAACAAGCATAATGAGACCTATTTGGCAGCTTTGCAATTCAGTTAATAACAATGCATATAAAAAGCCTGGCACTTACCTGGTGCTCAATAAGTGATTAAGTGGAAGCTGTTATTGGTACCTAATATACTGGGGGGCATTGTCTACCCTGTCCCGGGGTGGGGGTGTGGGTTGAAGGGAAGGGCTTCAGTGACATGGGGCTTTTACCCATCCTGACAGCTCTGCAGCCCTGCCTGCCCAGGTTCAAGGACATCTCGGCTCAGGTGGTCAGAGGCAGCCAGTTGGGAGTGGTTTGGATTTTTCACAACGACAGGTTCCTGAAAGTCACCCTAAGCTCTGGGCTGGGGATAGCTGGGTATAGGCCAAGGGGGGAAACATAGAAAGAGGAAGGAACTTTCTGTTAGAAAGCAAAGGGCTGGGAGGTGGGGCTGAGGGGAACAGTGCCATCCTGGGTCCCAGAAGTGGAGGGGCCATGGAGGGGCCTCAGCAGAACTTCCCCCATCCCCCACCCCATATTCCTATAGGCAGAGGGACTAGCAGGGCCCCCACAGCTGTTTCTGGCTGGGTCTGCCAAGAGTAGTCTGCCAGGCCTCTCTGTTCTTCCTTGCCTGCCCTTCCAGCTTCGGGCATAGCCTCCGTCCACTGGGGCTGGGGTTGCAGCCTCTCCCAGCAGCAACCCCTGGTATTCAGACCCCAGACTGGCTGCTTTCAAGCCTGCTTAGAAAAAAACAGGAAGGAAGGAAGCCAAGGGCTTCCCTCTTAGGCCATTGCCCAGGGAGGCCAAACCATGTGCAGTGGCTCCTTCTAGTTCCTTCTAGCTCCTGCCATGCAAGACCTGCTCCCAAGTCCCAAGAAGCCCTCTGTTCTCCTGAGCTGCCCATGGCTCCCTTTCTCCAGTGTTATATTAAAATGGTTCAGTAGCTGTTTTGTCATGGTGCTGCCTAATATCAGTGGACACCACCAGCCTTAACCCAAATAGTCTAGGTGTAAGTTTCTTTTTTTCCTCCATTAGGATTTGGATTCTGTCCAGTCACCCTTAGCTTTGGGATCTTGAGCAGGTTTTGTTACCAACCTGAGCCTCCATTTCTGTATCTATTAAATGAAGATACAAAGGCTAACATCTCCTTCTCAGGGTTGATGTGATGATTCAGCAAGATGGGAGGCTCCTCTTGTTGTCTGGCCCATCACAGGTTCCTGGTTTGGGTGACCGTGTGTCCTGGTTTGCCTGGGACAGTCTGCTTTATGCCTGTTGTCCTGGTGTAATGATCAGAAATGGTCCTTTTGATTTTCAGAAGTGTCCTAGTTTGGACAATAAGCTCTGCAGTCCCCATCTGCTGCCTCTGCTTTTTTCTCTAGTTCCTCTCCCCCTGGCCAACAGTGCCCTTGTGTAGAGGATTGGCTGTGTATTCTTGTCACAGCTCAGCCACCCAGCACAATGAGACCTTGGACAGGTCACCTCCCTGGGCTACCACATGTGGAATATTTCATCCACGTCTCCTGAAGAGCATGGCTCAAGTCTTGTTCTCTTCTGTGTCCCCAGGCCTGGCCCACAGGAGGTATTGAGCTGGGCGGCTGACTCACTCATGCAGTATTTGTGACTGAAGAAGCCACTGCCACCCCCACTTGACACTCCCGGGGAGTGGGCACGATGGTCTCTCAAGCTGCTGCCAACTCTAGCCCAGCTTCTGGCCTCAGGGGCCACACATTGTAATGGATTTTGGGGTCACCAAGACCTGTTTGCATTCTGGCCCTGCCACCCAGTAACTGTGTGACCTCGAGCAAGTCACTGAACTTCTCTGGGCCACCATTTCCTCAAGGAAACAGTGGGGAAATCTTCCAGCATGGTTGGGTGATGTCAGTGAGAGGGTAAAGCCTTTGGGTGTTCTGGGGACAGGGCAGGCACTTCCCTAACATCTGCTCTCCTGCCAGGCTTTGCTTGTGACAGTAGGGCAGCTCCCCTCCCCTCCCCACTTCCTCCTGACATCTCCCCCATGGGCAGGGATGGCAGGTCCAGGTCTCCTCAGGAGGACACTGGGAACTTCATCACCCATAACCATGCCAATTTCTGATCCAGAGTTGCGTGACATTTGGCCTAACAAAGGTGCAAAAAGCTGTTACTCTGAGGAGAAGATTCAACCAGCCAGTTTCACTGACATGAAGTTGGGGTCGTCCTGTCCGTCTCACTCCTTACTCCTTATGGGAGGAAAGAGGAAGCTCCCAGGCTCACATTAACCGAGCAGCTCCCAGGGGTGGACATAATTTAATTTCATCTTCACCACGACTCTGAGAAAAGGGCGCTGCTATTCTCACTGGAGCATGAAGCTTGGAGAGGTTGGCTTGCCCAAGACCCTCTAACTTACCTGCCGCAGAGGGGAGATTTGATCCCTGGTGTATCTGTCACCCAAGGCTGAATACCTTCCCTGACCCCTCCCCAGCTGGGGTCCCAGGCATTCATTTCCATCCCTCTCTGTGCCACAAAGGCATTTGTGTCTTGTAACTGCCTCAGTTTCTTCCTCTCAGAAACCTGAACCCTGCCTCCCACCTACTTCCCAGGGATGCTTTGAAGATAAATAAGAATGTATCTTCCCAAAGCTCACAGGCTCTCTGGGCCTCACCAGGGCAGCATGTTATTAGCTAAAGCACGATGACAGCAGCAGCAGCAGCTGTAATGAATGTTCTCCAAACATCCTGTCGCCGAGGACGGTGGCAGGGGTCATTAGCCCCATTTTAGAGATAGGAAAGCTGAAGCCCAAGATCATTTGTGACCACAGTGCCATGATGAGTCAGTGGAGGCCCAGTGCAGCCTCGCTCTCCCTTTGTTCTCCTCCCTTCCGCCCCAGAAAAGGATGGTGAAAAAGAATTACCACCCCTGGGAAGCTCTGGGCATTCCTTGGAGAGGGAATGGGCATAGCCAGACTTGGTGGCTCCAACCTGACAGAGCCTGCCCTAGAGTGAGGGTGGAGACAGATCAGAATGGTGGTGGTGGTGGTGGTGGGGTGGTATCCAGGGACCCCTTCCTCGTTGCACACCGACCTCAGGCGGCAATGCTGGGATATCACCCCCCAGGCGCCTTCAGCTGTTACTTTGAAGCTAAGACCAAGGCCAAGGTGATGGTGGTGAGCAGGGAGGGGAGCAGAGGGAAGGGGATGGGTTCTTCAAGCTTGAAAGGGAAGGCACTGATATGGAAGAGGGAGGAGGGGTGGGGGGTGAAGAACTCACATGCGCTCAGCACCTTTCATGTGCCAGGTAATGTACATGCAGTTTGCCATTTCATTCCCATTTTACAGATGAGGAAACCAAGGCCCAACTCATATCAGAGTTACAGAGCAGCTAAGATGCAAAGTTGGGATTCCAGCCCAGGTTCACTTGGCTCAAAGGCTGTTGCTGTTGAAGTCGCCTACCTGCCTCTTCGGACGCTCTTTGGGAGAGGTGTCGTCTTTGTGGGCATGTGACCTGGGCTCTGCACTCTGAAGGAACCTGCACCTGGTTTAATACTCAGCTATCATCTTGAAATTCTTACTAGTTTTTTATTTTTAAATTTTTATTGTGGTAATATATATACAACAGAACTTTCCCCGTTTAACCACTTTCAAGTATACAGCCCAGTGGTGTTAATTCCTTTCACAACGTTGTGCTTTTATCTTAATAGTTTTTGAACAAGAGGCCCGCCATTTCATTTCCATGGAGCCCTGCAGATGACGTGGCCAGTGTTGGGTCTCCACACAAGAGGCCACAGGACCAGGTGCCTTTCACTTTGGAGGTTTTTGTCAAGTTTGTCACCCTTGGTCTCATCTCATCTATAAAATAAGGAGAGGGGGTGAAAGGAACAGGCCTCACCAGCTCTCACATTTGCAGGGCCTGCGGATGAGGGCTGGTGAAGACCGGCGGTAGAAAGAAGCACCCTTATGAAGAATGGGCCTGGGACTCCCCCAGGGCAGGCCTGGGACCTCACGGAGCTTCGGAATCACTCGGAGGTTCTGGAGACAAAGAAAGGGGACACAGGAACCCTCTGGGCTGTCGTGGGTCGTGGGCCCCTCACTACAGCTATTAGTCACAGGAAGTGGCTGAGGAGTTGTTGACATATATAATCGTGGCTCTTTGATGGTCATAACTGGCTAGGAGGTACAACTGGCTTTTTCTTTTTAAACAAACACACTTGGACTAGTTTCAGTGTCTTCACCAGGGAGACTGTGCACTTACTCCGGATGCTGCTGGAGGACCCTCGCTGGTGTTAGCTGCACCTGTGGTGGTGGATGGTTCCGTGTGCCTGCAGACTCCTGCTCATGGCCTCGCACCTCAGGTGCTCGTGACTCTCTGATTTTCTGCTTCAGGCCCAGTTGCTGGAGCTCACTTAGCCTGGTGTGAGGGTAGCATGGAAGTCAGAGGTTCTGGAAGAATCTAGTTCCCATGCCTACAAGAGTGAATTTGAAAGCACATCCTTATGTTGACTTTTCTTCTTCCCTCAACTTACTCTCCCCAACCTCTCATGTCTTATGTCACGGGGTCATGTCCTAAATAATTTGCTTGGACCCTAGTCCTGGTCTCAGGCTCTGCTTTTGGGGGAACCCAAATGAAATTGGTGGTATTGCCCCTCCTCTGGACTGAGTTTCAGAAGCTGAGGCTCGATCTTTTGTCTCTCCAAACATTGCTAACTTTCTGTCTTCTAGGAGGGGTGCAATTTCTGGCAACAACCAAAGGTGATCCTGAGCAAAGCCTGGGATTGAGGTAGGTGATAAATCACCCTCAGATTGGGGCAGCAGTTGGGGTGGGGATCAGAGGAGAGGACTGGCCTATGCCATGTTGGCTTCAAGTCTGATCTTGATCATATCCTTAGCTGTACAATCTTCAGCAAGTGACTTGACTTTTCTGAGCCTCAGGCTTCATCTGTAAAGTGAAGGGGCAATAAGAACCAGCTGTCAAGTTTGCTGTGAGGATCAAGCATATCTGTGAAATCATTTGGTGAATGACAAACGGCTATACAGTTGGGAGTTACAATGGATTGAAAACAAGATGGTGGCTGCAAAGTAGTGGGTCAGCAAACAGAAAGTTTCCCTAGGAGTTTGAGCACATTTGATGAGGGGTGGCATCAACAGAAGGGCCACTATAAGAGGTTTCAGGGCCTGCAAGTGTTTTCTGGCTGTGGTCTCCCTGTTATTCTTGCTACACGTCCTCCACGGCCATGCCTTAGAGATATTGTTTGTAGAGAGGAATGATCTGGGTTCTGGGCTCCTTTTGTGGGCATTCATGAGCTGGTCCTTGAAGGGAAACATGTGACACTGGGGACTCGGGGAACAGTTGGTGCACTGGCCTGGGGGGGAATGGCCTAGGAGTTGTGGTGTCATCCATCCACTCAACAAGTATCTGTTGAGCAACTGCTATGAGCTAGGCCCTGTGCTAGTGCTGGGAAGCCAGCAGAAGACAAAGCTGCAGCCCCTTCTGGAATTCACGTGCTGATGGGGAAACAGGCAATAAACAGATTAGAAATAATATAAGGTCAGGTCGTGCTGTGAAGTTAAATAAAGTCCGGCAAGGGAATGGAGCGTGACAGAGGGCTACTGACTTAGAAGAGTGGGCAGGGAAGGTGGTTAGAGGAGTGGACATTAGAGCAGAGAAAGGAATGACAGGAGGATACGAGACATGAGACTACTTGGGGTCAAAGCAGGAATAATGGTCAGTGCAAAAGCCCTGAGGTGGGAGAGTGATTGGTGTGTTTGAGCAAGGGGGCTAGCATGGCTGGAGAGGGAGAGGGAGAGAAGGAGGGTGAGAACATAATGGGGAGGGGAGGGAAAGAGAGAGGGAAGATGATGGCAAGGATAGATCACATTCATATAAGGCTTTGTAGGCCAAGGTCAAGTTCAAATCTGATTTTTGCCACTAGCTGCTGTGACTTTGGGTATGTTCCTTCTGCTTTCTGGGTCTGGTCTCTTCATATGCAAAGTGAGGGGCTGGACTAAACAAGGTAGACTCTACGATGTCTGCTTTTTTCAAAACACCAATGCCCAGGCCCCACCCCATCAACTGAATCAAAATCTCTGGAGATGGGACCTATGCATCTGTGTTTATTAAAAGTCACCCCATATGACTCTGTGAGCAGCCAGCATTGAAAAGATGGGACCAGTTGGTCTTAAAGGCCAGCAGGAGAAGATCCCAATAGGAACATCTCCATCGCCTCTGCCCATCAGCAAGGCCTACTGCTTGCCTCACCATCGAATACCCAAACCCCATGGAAAGAGCACATCAACCCCTGGGACCAAAGGGCATAGGGGCAGTGGTCACCCTTGGCCCTGGGAGATTTTGTTTACGGTGCACATTTCACTTCTACAGGATCCGCACAGCTGCGATCTTGCCTCATCGCAGTTGCCAACAATGAGGGGCGGCCTACACTCTGTTTGCTAATTTCCTTGGTTCCTCTTTTGGGCATGTGCCTGTCCCTCCGTGTTCCCGTGGCCGTGTGGATGTGGACCGAGGCCCTGAGGGTGACTAAGAGGGGAAACCCCTGGCGGTGAGGCTCCCAGCGGCTCCTGGATTGCGTAAGGGCTATTTTTGAGGCGATTGCAGACAATCTGATGAATCATAGCAAACACACATGGCTCTGGTGGGGAACAGTCCTTCCTCATGCCACTGTGGAAGACGGAGCTTCTCCAAATGAATCAGCAACACCCAAGTCCGGGCTCCCTGGGAGGAGGATGAAGGTGCGAATTACACATTTCCAGAGTATTGGGGTGTGGCCTGCAGACCAGGGAGTGGGGCTGCAGGGACCCGGGTCATAGGGTCTCCCTCACCCAGTTGAGCCCCCCACTGCCCACTTCTGGCTGTCAGGAACCCACAGAGACATGGTCATGGAACAGAGTCACTTGCACTTCCCAGGGAACTGGGGGAAGAAAGTCTGAGAAGGTAGGGCCCAGTGTAGCTGCTTTGTGGTGACATGTGGGGTCTGAATTCTGAAGCCCAGAGGCCTCCCCTTGACTGGGTGGTCTGTGCAAGAAGTTCCTGCCCATGAGAAGGCCGAAACCCCCTTTATGAGGGAGAGGGGGAGGCATGTCCTGCTCCCTTGAGCTCAGAAGCGTGGTTGCTGAGGGGGTAGAGCTGCATGGTGGTTGGGAGCATTGGAATGGACAGTACTGGGTTTGAAGTCCACACCCAATGTGGCAACTTGGAGCAAGTCCCTGGACAAGGCTGAGCCTCCACTTTCTCCTGTGTGAAATCGGGACATTGCTAAGAATACATGATGATTGCCTGAGGCAATTAATTTGGGCAATTAATGGTAGATTCCCATTTCTTCACCAAGTAGCCAGCTGTATACCTCTGGGCAGGTCACTTAACTGATCTGTGCCCCAATTTCCCCATCTGTAAAACTCACCTTCCTCAGAGAGTTGATAAATCAGCCAATATACGTAAAACTTAAAGAAAGATGCCCGGTCCATGAGGGCTCAATAAGTGCTTGTTATTGTGTGAAGTGAATATCATAGAAAGCTATCATATCATGCATTTATCACAGCAAGAGTTCAGGAAAGAGTAGATGTCATTGTTGTTATCATTGTCATTTTTTTCTGGAGAGCTGGAGTTGATTTGGATAAAAGCTTTTAAACAATACTGGTGCTTGGGCCCCACCCCAGACCAAATGAATTGGAATGTCCTTGGATGCGCCTGGATATCTGTACGGATTAAAAGCCTCCATTTGATTCTAATGTGCATCCAGTGTTAAAAAGCCACTGTTCCAGTCCATCCCTCTGCTCTGCATTGAGTTTTTTTCCCCACTTCATTCCTTCTTGACCTACCTGCCCCACCCCACTCCACCCTCCCCATTCCATTCTGTTTTCTCTTTTATGTTTCACTCCATCCATTCTGTTTTATTGGGATCCATTCCATTTGGGTGCATTCTAATGAGTTTGATTGGTTGGATGATTGAGTCATTCAAAAAGTATCTATTGAAGGCTTACTGTATACCAGACACTGATCTAGGAGGGGCAGATACAGCAGGAAGTAGGAAAAGACAAAGTTTCTGTTCTCAAAGATTTTGTATGTTCATATGATGGAAACAGGAAATAAACAAATAAATAATATTTGCAGGTGGAGATTAGAAAAATACATCCAGGAAGGAGGTTTCAGTGCAATGGGTGGTTAGGCAGGCCTCTCTGAGGAGGTGACATTTGAGTACAGACCTGCATGAGTGAGGAAGCAGTCATTTGGGTATCTGGGGAAGAATGTTCCAGGAAGAGAAGAGAAATTATGAAGGCTTTGAGGAGTGTGCTGGGCCCATTCCCTTCTAGTCTATTCCATGACTTTCCACGCCACCTTTTATAACTCATCCTTTTATTCGCCCTCTATCCCATTCCAATCCTTTAAATGTCCTGCCACTTTATTATTTTCAGTCCTAACTAGTTTCCTTTGACTTGGCTTACAGAACTGGGCTGCTAGATTAATGTCAGGTAGCAGGTGGTTATACCATAAATGCAAATTCTGAGTCCTGCTGATGCAGGAGGCGCCGTCTTCTGGTCTGGCTCAGCTCAAATCTGGATAGATGTTTGTTCTAGTTTGCTAATGCTGCAGAATACAAAACACCAGAGATGGATTGGCTTTTATAAAAAGGGGGTTTATTTGGCTACACAGTTACAGTCTTAAGGCCATAAAGTGTCCAAGGTAACACATCAGTAATTGGGTACCTTCACTGGAGGATGGCCAATGGCATCTGGAAAACCTCTGTTAGCTGGGAAGGCACGTGGCTGGCGTCTGCTCCAAAGTTCTGGTTTCAAAATGGCTTTCTCCCAGGACGTTCCTCTCTAGCAAGCTTGCTCCTCTTCAAAATGTCACTCACAGCTGCACTGAGTTCCTTCTCTTTGAGTCAGCTCATTTATATGTCTCCACTGATCAAGGCCCACCCTGAATGGGTGGGGCCACGCCTCCATGGGAATATCTCATCAGAGTCCACCCACAGCTTGGTGGGGCACATTCCAAGCAAATCTAATCAGCACCAAAATGTCTGCCCCGCAAGACTACATCAAAGATAATGGCATTTGGGGGACACAATACTTTCAAACTGGCACAATGTTCTTCCTGGCAACCGTGTCTTTAAACCATGTGCACGTTTAGAGAGAAATTATAAATCACTTGTGAGAGATATATTTTCCCACGTGTATGCTGTTGATCTCGTGGATTGTTTGCTTGATTATAGACTTTAAAGACAGAGACTCAGTGGACAGTAGAAACCCATCATGATTCAATAGTATGGGCCTTCATCTCCTTTCTTACCTGCCACAGACCCTCAATGAGAGACCTTCTAGAGATGAGCATGGGGGATCCAATTGTCCAGTTAACATATTGGAGATCTTGCTCAGAGCAGGGCCTTTAGGGAATAGGACATAGGATAAGAAAAAGTTTGATTGGCAAAGAGAAGAGAGAACTGACAGGAAAAGATCTGATAAAGTAGGGCCACCAAGAGAAGTGTGCATATCCCAGGGTAGGGGCCATGGAACATGGAAGAGGGCTGAGCACGGAAGGTCAAGGCCACACACATGACTATTCTGCCAAAGGCCAGGCTGATGCCTTGTGTGGCAGTTTTAAGACAAGTCTGCAAATAAGCTGCCCCCCCCCCCCCCCCATTGAAAGGTGAGGTCTGTGTCCTCTCCCTTTAATTCTGAGCTGGTCTTAGTAACCCTCTTGTGACCAACAGAAGACAGCAGAGGTTTTGCTGCATGACTTCTGAGGCTGGGTCTTAAATAGCCCATGGAACTGCTGCCTGATTCTCTCGGGACAGTCATCCTGGGGGAAGCCAGCCTCCATGTAAGAAGTCTACTCTGAGACCATCAGGCTGGAGAGGCACATCCGAGCTCACAGCAAAGAGCCAGCCTCAACTGCCAGGCATCTTGGACATCCGGCCCAGTTGAGCTAGATGGTTGCAGCCCTGGTCACAACAATGGCAGCCTCATGGAAGACTCCAAGCTAGAACTGTCCAATCAAGCCCCTTCTGAATTCCTGACTCTTGAAATCATGGGCACAATAAAATGGTGGTTGTTTTATACCATGGCACAATAACTGCTGGGATAATTGCTTTCCAGCAGTAGTGAACAGAACACCTTGGACCAGCCAGTGCTTTGTGGCCCATGCTTAGGAGCCAAATATCCAGAAAAACAGCAACAGCTATTTAAAATGGGCTGCCCGTGGGCAGTTGGAAGGGAGAGAGGGGAAGAAACAGGAGCCTATGGAACCACAGATGTTAGACTTAGAAATGATTTCGGAGATCATCTTGTCCAATATTCTTCCTTTGAGAGATTGAAGGGCAGTGATTTGCCCAAGGTCACCAGACCTGCATGCAAGAGATCCAGGACTGGGACCCCAGTTCCCATACCTGGACTCCTATTTGTCCTTCTTCGTCTTTTCTGGGCCAAGACAGGGCTGTAGGGGTAAGAGCGTGGTTGGATGGTGAGTTTTGGTTTCCCTGGGATGGATTTGGAATTTCATTAAATTAAATGCCAACTTGAATCTCCCTTGAAGTGTCTCCTTATGAAATTCTTTGTGTAAAATATCCTCTTTCTGTTCATTCTTGCATGTCTGTATCCTCCCCAGGCCATCTTTTTGATGCATTCAATGATTTAATTCATCAATATTTATAAAGCACTTCCTTTAGGCTGAGAACTGTGCTGGGGCCTGGAGCTCCCTTGTTGAGCAAAATAAACATAAATCCTGTTCTCAGGAGCCTCCGTGACTGGCCCACTTGGAAGAAACATCTTTCATCTCTCATACTCCAGGCCTGTTGTCTTTACTCTGCAGAGGACACCATCCCTTTGTGTAATAGTTGGGGATTCGTGACTCCGCTCTGGAATCCATGCTCCTCCAGGGTAGGATTAGGGATGACTTGCAGATGTCTCTTCTAAAGCATGTGACCCAGCACCTGACCAGCTGCCCGGGCTGCTTCGGAAGGTAATGAGTTACCCATCATTGTCAGCCACTGACAGGGAAGAATGTGTGTGTTATGGGTTGGGGGCAGGGAGGACTAAGGTATCACATTAGTCAAGGGACCTCATTCTTCCCAGCTGACATTCTTAGTTCCTCATGTGATGTATCGTCAGCTGTGGTTTATGGGGTGCTCACTGTCCCTGGTGTGATGCTTCAAGCTTTATAGGCAGTTAATTCTTTTTCTTTGCAAAGCAACAAAGGCATTTATTTGGGGTAAAAATATGGAACGCTTCATGTATTTGCATATGATCCTTGCACAGGTGCTATGCTGATCTTTTCTGTGTTGTTCCGATTTTAGTTTACGTGCCTCTGAAGGAGCATTGCTGTTCTTTCTTTCTTCTTCTTTTTTTTTTAGAGAAGTTGTAGGTTTACAGAAAAATCATGCAATGAAATATAGAGTTCCCATACACCACCCTTTTATTAACACCTGCATTAGTGTGGTACATTTGTTACAATTCATGAAAGAATGTTTCTATACTTGTACTATTAACCATAGTCCATTGTTTACAATAGGGTTCACTATGTTATAAAATCCTGTTTTTTAAAAAATATTTATTCTAGAAACATGTAGATAACCTAAAATTTTCCCTTTTAACCACATTCACATATATAATACAGTGCTGTTAATTATGTTCACCACGTTGTGCTGTCATCACCACCATCCATTACCAAAACTTTAAAATCTACTGAAATAGAAACTGTGCAATTTGAATATTATACAGTTAATTCTTACATCTACCTTCTCCAGCAGGTGGTATAAAAACCTCCAGGGTACAGATGGGAAATCAGGCTGAGAGACATCAGTATTTTGCTTAAAGGCACTCAGCTTGGAAGTGGGAGAAAATGGGTTCAAACACAGGTTGACTTATGTGTCTATATTTTTCAAACAGAAGATTGTTAACCATTAGTGGGACATGAATTCAATTCAGTAGGTCATGACAGGCACAAAAAACAATAAAACAGAACAGAAGATACAACAGTGCATTGCTTATAGCAAGCCTTAAGTATTGGTTTCTGAAAATTTGGTTATATGTATCAATAAACACACACACACACACACTCCAGATGCATGCATGTGCACAATTGTGAATGTGTGCATGTACAGTGTGTTCTGTGTCATGATGTAAAATATATATTTTTTTGGTCAAAAGTGTTTGAAAACCATTGCCGTAGCCCCAAACAAACAAATAATAAATAATGCACCAATAATAAATAACATTTTACTGAGCACCTACTATGTGCAGGGAATACTCTTTTTTTAAAATGTAATTTTATTGAAATATAGTCACATACCATGCAGTCATCCAAAGTTTACGATTGCTCACAGTTTCATTGTATAGTTGTGCATTCAGCACCACAATTAATTTTTGAACATATTCATTACTCCAAAAAATAAAAATGAAGAATAAAAATAAAAGTAAAAGAGAACACTCCAAGCATCCCATACCCATCCTCCCCCTTCATTTACTTTTTTTAAATTTTTAAATTGAAATATATTCACATATCATACAATCATCCAAAGTGTAAAACAGTTGTTCACAGTATCATCATAGTTGAGCATTCATCACCACAATTAATTTTTGAACATTATCATACTCCAAAAAATAAAAACAAGAATAAAAATAAAAGTAAAAAAGAACACCCAAAATCTCCCACACCCCTCTCCTCCATATTATTCATTTACTTTTTATCCCCATTTTTCTACACATTTGTCCATACACTGGGTAAAGGGAGCGTGAGCCATAAGGTTTTCACAATCACATGGTCACACCATAAAAGCTATACAGTTATATGATCTCCTTTAAGAATCAAGGATACTGGACTGCAGTTCAGCAGTTTCAGATATTTCCTTCCAACCACTCCAATAAACTAAAAATCGAAAAGGGATATCTATACAACGCACAAGCCACTAAAACTTTACTTTGCCTCAATTCCCTTCCTCCTTTTGGTCCAGAAGCCCCCATCCCCACCCCCCAATCACACAATGCAGGGTCCAGACTCATACCCATGAGTCACATTCCACATTGCTGGGGAGATTTATACCCTGTGAGTCATGTCCACACAGGGAAGAGGGCAGCGAGTCCCCCTGCTGGGCTGGCCCAGAGAGAGAGGCCACATCCAAGCAACAGAAGAGGCCCTCCAGGAACAACTCTTAGGCACAACTACGAGTAGGCCTAGCCTCTCCCCTGCAGCAACAAGCCCCATAAGGGCAAGCCCCTGGATCGAGGGCTCAGCCCACTAAGCTGGTGGTCTGTAATGCTTGTGAGAAAATCAGAAATTCCCCAGCTGGGGAAGTTCAACATTTCTACATTATTCCACAGTCCCTCAAGGGGGCCCTGCAAATACTTTTTGTTGTCTGCCCAGATCACTCTGGGTTGTATCGGGGCTTCACGCCAACCTGCATAAAAAACAAAGTCTTACTTTCTAGTCAAGGTTCCATGTAATAACGGCATTTGAGTAAACTGACCACACAAGTTAAATTATATAGTGTGCTACGGAAAATACAGATTTTGCACCATATAACTATCTCTTCCTTTGGTCCCACACAGAAGCCAAAGTTTCAAAACATGGTCAATATCATCCTCTCGCCTTCAGTCTGATTTACCTCAATGTCAACCAGGTCCATTTCATTCATATCTCCAGTCGAGATCCGATCTCCTTTTCAACCGTTTTAACAGTTGACTCACGGGGCAGTGCCAACACTCACAGCTGCAGAACCCTGGTCTTGAGTCCCAGGTGCCACACAGACACTTGAAGCCCCAGGGACCAACCACATCACACACAAACAGCTCAGAATCTCAAAATTTAGAAATAACTGTTATAACTCATGAATAAATGCAACTGCTATAAGAGCCCTCAATCCAGGAACCTCTATGTAAGCCCTCCCCTTGTTGTATTACCATATACTAAATGCTTTTATAAATAGATGGCATTTACATTGATCCTCTCAGTTTATTTTGGCTTAGATTGATGCAGTAGTCAGGATGACTAAAAGCTCTACCAGGTTGATTAGTGTTTTGTTTTGTTTTGTTTTTCAGTGTTGGAGTTTTCTAACATTTTTAAAGGTTTACTCAAGGGCTGAAATCTCATCCATATAAAAAACCTGTTTAGTATGAGTTATCTCTTGTCATCTAAGTTCAGAATATTGACTGAAGCCTTTCACATATATGGCATTCTTAGGGTTTCTCTCCAGTTTGATTTCTGTTCTTGCTAAGTTTACAGAAATAAACTAAGGTTTTCCCACATAGATGATATTCTTGAGGTATCTCTGCAGATTGAATTTTCCCATGTTTTCTAAAGGTAGATGAAAAGTGAAGGCTTTCCCACAAAGGTGACATTCGTAGGATCACTCTCCACTGTGAATTTTCTCATGTCGTTTCAGGGCAGAACATTTATTAAAGGCTTTCCCACATAGATGGCATTCATATGTTTTCTCTCTAGTGTGAATTTTCTTGTGTTGTCTCAGGGTAGAAAACTGAGTGAAGACTTTTCCATATACATGGCATTCATATGGCTTCTCTCCAGTGAGAGATTTTTTATGTTCTCCCAGGCTAGAATAATGAGTGAAGGCTTTCCCACATAGATGATATTCAAATGGTTTCTCTCCAGTGTGAGTTTTCTCATGTAGTCTAAGAAAAGAATAAATATGGAAGGCTTTCCCACATAGACGGCATTCATATGGTTTCTCTCTAGTATGAGTTTTCTCATGTTGTCTAAGGTAAAAACAAAGACTGAAGGCTTTCCTACATAGATGGCATTCATATGGTTTCTTTCCAGTGTGAATTTTCTTATGTTTTCTCATGTTAGAAGCCTTAGCAAAGGTTTTCCCACATAGATTACATTCATAGGGCTTCTCTCTAGTGTGAATCATCTCATGTTTCCTAAGGATAGAAAAATAGATGAAGGCTTTCCCACACAGATGGCATTCATATCGTTCCTCTCCAATGTGAGTCCTCTCATGCTGTCTCTTGGCAGAATATAACATGAAAGCTTTCCCACATAGATGGCATTCATATGGTTTCTCTCTAGTGTGTTTCACTGCAAGCTGTGAGGCCAGAGCTTTCAATAAAGGATTTACCAATTAAATGACCATCACATGATATATTTTTAGTGCATATTTACTTTTGTTTATTAAGAGATGACTGGTCACTGAGGTCTTTTCCAACAAGATTGCTGAGGTGGGATTTCTTTCCATTGTGAGTTAATACCTGTTGAGTCACTCTGGATCTGTGAGTAAAATCTTCTGGCAATTCACTAGATATGCCATTCTTTTTAATATGAGGATTCTGCCTCTGAATTCTGGGATTGGAAAAATCCAGTTCTTTCTCTCCACCGTTTCTCTTGTTGCTCCAAGTGGGAAGGTACATCTGATTTGAAGATCGGATGCCCCACTGAGACCAGATGACTGATATTCTCCAGCGTCACATCTCTGAACAATTTTCTCTGGGATATGTCCATCAGGGACCACTCTTCCTGGGTGAAGTCTATAACTACATCTTTCAAGTTCACTTACCCCAGTGACTGCATTGTCAGTAGCTCAGCTGACAACTTTCTTCCTCTGGGTTTTCAGTCACTACAAGATAAGCGTGCGGAGTGCAAGATATCCCAGAGCTGTGGGCGCTTCCCCGGTGGATCCCGCAGGGACAAAGCCCAATCCTCACTGTGGAATGAGCACCAGCGTCTGGGGAACTGAACCCCAAGGTGTTCCCTGGGTGGTCTGAGTCACTATGGGTTGGAAAAGGCGGGTTCGTGTGCCCGCTGCAGGGTACACCCTTCCTGTTCCTCTGGCTGAATCCCTGAGACTCAGGGAATACTCTTGTAACTGTGAACAGTTCCTTTTCCAGAGAGGAGGCAAAGTCACTTTGACAAAGAAACAAGCCCCTGCTCTCTGTGGCTACCCTCCCCTCCAAGTGAGTTGGCACCCCAGTATCCCCACCATTCATCAGCCTTGTAGTCAGGGGGCTGCCTCATCAGTCTCCCAGCCAGGCTGCAGCAGAAACCGCAGGGCTGAGTTCAAAGAGCTCTCTCTCTCTCCAGAATGTGTCCTGTGTGGACAACCTTATTTCAGTAGCATGGCAGGATGAGACCACTCAGGTTGCTTGGGGGGTCTAGACTGTATCCCTGTACCTGCCCTGGCTTGCAGGCTCCTCAGTCTACCAGGCACTGAGACACTCATTATTTTAGGATGTGTCTTTTCATTCATTTCAATTCTTGGGGTACAGATACATTGACACATTTCCAAAACTGAATGAAGAGCAAGTGGTTACAATAGGAGTTACAAGAGGAAGGAGGAGAAAAGGAAGAACAAGGGGAGAAAAGGAAAGGAGAGGAAAGAGGGCAGGCTGGGAGCATCTCTTCTTTAACTGCATTTTCAAGTTGTGGGACCAGAATGTCAGAACAGGCAGGTCTTCTTACCTATTGCCTGATCCAGTCCCCTCATTTTATAAATGGGGAAATGAGGCCCAGAGAAGGGTAGAGACTTTATCAGACACCCCCAGCCTGGCTTATAGTTCCTCCCTTCTCCCCACACCTGCCAGGCTCAGCACTGGCTGGCTACCTGGGCCTGCCTGGGCACTGAGGCCCTCAGGGCTACCTTGGACTTGGCCCTGCCATCCTTCCTGGATGGCTGCCTTGCCTTGGCTGTGTCTTCAGCTCTGATGCCTGGCACCCTGCTCTTTCTAAGTTCCTCTGAGCACCTCAGCCTTGCCTTGCTTTTCCACCCCATCTGGGGCTAGAGAGTCCTATTGAAATATTAAATAACATATTTGGCCCAGAAAGTGACCAATCAGAACAGACACTGGCCAAGTCCTAGAGGCCCTGCTGGGGTAGGCACTGACCCTTCAGATGCTGAATGTAGGTGATCTGAGGGTCCCGGGACAGGGACCAGGGTGGCTGGGTGGGAGGTATACTTGCCAGTCTGGAGACAGTGGCAATTAACCAACAGGCTTGAGAGTATTTCATTATTGTAACACCCAATAGATGCTTGCTGGTTGCATGTCAGCCTGAATCCTATCCCTGAGCCCACCTGGGCACTGGAGCCTTGGATTGCACCTTCCTGGTGCCACCTGCCATTGTAGACTTCTAATGTTTGTCCCCATCATATTCTCTGCTTCCAGCTTTGCCTGGAAAAGAGATGGAAGAAGGGGTACAATTTGTCTTATGATTTCTCAGTGCCAGGCTTTGGGATGGAGGTTGGAGCAGGGGAGACTTTACTTGTAATATCTCATTGTGAACTCTGAGTGAGAGAGAATTTTATCATTTCAGTCTGACCTCTTTGGATGAAGAATTGCAGCTTTGCAGGCCTATGCTTTCCTTCCTTCTTTCTTCCTCTTGAGTCTCTGCTCTTCTTTATTCAGCTCTGAACAGAGACTGGGTTTTTGGCTTCTTGTGCATCATTGGTGCTTTCTAGGTCTCACTTACCCCTTCTCTTAAATAGGGGCATTGGAACATATCAGGAGTTTTTGAACCCTTTTGTCCCCTCCCTCCCCCTTCCTTCCTTTTTTTTTTAATTAGAAAAGTTGTAGGTTTACAGAAATACATAAAGCATAAAATACGGAGTTCCCATATACAAACCTATTATTAACACTTTGATTTTCTTTCTTTTTATCAACCTGTTTTGTTCAGATGACACATTTCATGGAAGCCCAATGGGTTAAACATGTGAAGGCAGATCTGCCCTGGTTGAAGGAGATGGGAACCCCCAAAGGTGCCATGGAACACAGTTAGGGAACAACTGAGTAAGGTGCTCTCAGGGCCTCTTCCAGGTTACCTCTTCTATGGCTAATTCTCACCCAGATCTATCTGGTCTTATTTCTTTTGGGGCTAATTCTGCCTGAGACTTGCTTATAAGCTTTGCCAACAGATGCCCAGGAAAAGGCTTCCTACTCCTCTTCTTACTACCCCTAAGATTCTAGCTCAAAATGGGCTGTTTGGTTATGTCAGCCAGGGGCATTGCCAAAGTGTTTCCAGTCAGAATAAGAACTGTGCGTCTTTTCCATGACTCTGCCCTTTGCTTTGGCTCCAGAAGCCTGACTTGCACTGGTTTGGAAAGCCCAGCATTGTTCCTTCTTGCTGGTGGCTGTGGTGTATGTGAATCCCAAACTGAAACCTTGTTGCTTTGCCCAGAACCTGGAGGTGAGGCTGAGGGAGAAGACTCCATCTTGGTCAGCCCTGGTGCTGTGGAGGGGACCTTGTATAATAGGTACCTTTGGTTGACAACTGAACAGCCATTCCCCTTCTGTTTGCCAAAAGCCCAGTTGAAGGAGAGTGACTGGTCTAAACCTATCATGGCTTTCCTCTTCTCCTTCTCTAGGTACTTGATTTCCCAGCTTCCCTTGCAGCTGGGGATATCACATCTGTGATTAGATTATAAATGATGGCGGCTTCCCTCTTGCTCACACTCCCCTTCTTGCTGCCACCCTCTCTCACTCTCTTCCCCTTGTTCACTCTGATGAAACCAACTGCCATGTTGTGAGCTGCCTAATGGAGAGGCTCACATGGCAAGGAACTAAGGGAGGCCTCTGGCCAACAGCCAGTGAGGAACAGACTGAGGTCCGAGTCTAACAGCCCAGGAGGAATTGAATCCTGCCAACAATTACTGACTAAACTTGGAAGCATAGCTTGCTCCAGTTGAACCTTGGAGATGACTGTAGCCTCAGCTGACATCTTGAGTGCAGCCTGTGAGAGACCCTGAACCAAAGTACCTGCTAAGCCATATTTGGATTCCTGACCTGCAGAATCTGTGAGATTATAAGTATATTATTTTAATCCACTAAGTTTGGCATAATTTGTGAAGCAACAACAGATAACTGAAATAGAGGCCTTTTGCTTTCCTGATAAAAGGGATAGAGGAAGCTGTCACCCCTACTTTCCCCCAGATACACTGGCCATCTTGCAACCACAAGGTAAAAGGCACGATGAGTACTTTACAGATTAAATATGGTGGAGCGGCCAGAGAATAACCCAGGGTCCCTGACAGCAGCATCTACCAGCAGCCACCACCTGCCTCTAGTCTTCTTATATGAGAAAAACATATTTTTATGTGTTTAAGTCTCTGTTGATAAGTTTCTATTATTTGCAGCCAAAAACCTTCCTAAAAGGCTGGACTGGATGATCCCTAATGGCCCGCTGTTAGGGGGCTGTCCTCATGGGCCTCAGCCCACAGAGTGTGTGGTTCTGAAAGATGTAAAGCTTTCCCCAAGGTTGTGATGGCATTGTGTGCTGCCCAGAAACTCCAGCATATGTGGATTTTTTTCTTCTGTTGCAGTTGTCAAAAATCTTTCAGTGTCCTGGCACAGAAAAAAGTGGTAGCAAAAATAATTTGTTTAGTGCTAATTATGAGCCAGACATTGTGACAGTCATTCCCAGGCAGTGGCCCAAATAATCTTCACAATTTTAAGAACTTTACTCGGTCATTATTCTCATTTTACAAATGAGGAAGCTGAGGCACAATTAAGTAACTTGCTTGGTGGTGATGTCATGATTTGAACTTAGACTGCTTGGGTTGAGATCCTGCGCTCATAATTGCCTTTCTTTACCTTGAAAAATAACAAGTGAGCCCCTAGAAGCTTTCCTCACAGAGACTTAAGGGTTTTGCATCTGCTCTGGACTTCAGGTACTTTGGCCAAACGCTTTGGTCCTCTGATGCTTTGGCCTATCTATGAAAACACCTGAAAATGACGGGAAAAAAGGGAATACTATATATAGGGGAAAATCAGTCTAACTTTAGACTTTGCATAAAGAAGACAACTGCAGACTGACTGAATTTTCCACTTTTTTTGGGGAGCCACAGAATGTAGTCTTAGCTTCCATTAGAAAAATAGTCTCATGGACTGAATCTCATGATGCTTTTGGCCTGGCTTGACAGGTAAACTGATGATGTGTGTAGCATGTCCAGCTGCATATGTGTGTGTGTGAGTGTTATGTGTGAGAGGGCAGGGTACCCCTGTTAACTAGACCATGAGATCCTCATGGAGAGGCACCATGCCTTACGTATCTTGTTAGGATTTATTTATTAAGTGTCAGGGACATACCAGTGGACAGTGAATGTAGATTATAGGTACCCAAATACATAGGGTAGAGGCACAGAATTTGGGCTGTAGAGGCTACCACCAAGTTCAGGTACGAAGCACAGGGAGAAGATACAGTGAGTGTACAATGCAGATGCGGCTCTCAGAAGATGAATGCACAGTAAATGAGCCTAGAGGAACAATGAAATAGGGTTGTCAGTTCAGCTATCAGAGGCTCTTAATACAACTAGTGCAAGACAGTTGTGGTAAAACTACTAAAGCTGTCAGTTGTAGGTACAAGGAGTCTAAGCTGTAGTGGGGGTTGGAACCACAGCTACTGGAAAAGGAAGGTTCCTCAGGTTCTAGGAAGAGAGACGGCTGGTTGTAATTAAAATGGGTACAGTAGAAGGAAATTGTTACAGACATACATGCTGTTCCGAGAGTGTTGGAACACAGGTGAGTTATTCTGATCTGTAGCAGGGTAGACTTCTGCCATAAGCTGAGGAGTGTGTGTGTGTGTGTGTCTGTGCAGGTGCGTGCATGTGTGTGGGTGTGTACCTATGCATGTGTGTGCAGGTGTGCAGGTGTGTGTAGGTGTGTGTATGTCTGTATGTGTGTTTGCATGCGTTTGTGTGTGTATGCACACATGCTGGGGGTGGTTTGGGATGTCCAGATTCTCATCAAAATATCCCTGCCAGAAGCCAGAGTTTCTGGTCAACCAAGATGGCAATGTAAAACACTCCAGAGTGCCATTGCCACACGGAATCTTTGAACAAGTAGTAAAAATGGGCAAAGCCAATCTTCCTCAAAACTCTGGAAAACAGTTAAAGGGTTGCAATATCTGGGTAAGGCTGAATCAAGAAAATGCAGTTTTAAAAATGGTGTGAGAAGCTTGTGGCACCATTGCTACCCCCTTTCCACCCCCTCTCTACGCCCTCTCCAGCATGGTGTGAGCCAGCCTGTGCTCCCATTGTGGTTCTCTGGCCCTGTTCTGGAGGGAGCAGAGTAACCCCTGTGCACATATTGGGCTGCCTGCATGTAGGTGCCAATCTATTGGGTGGCAGCCTGAAATACTGAAACAGGAAACGCTTCTCAGGCTTGCCCTTCCAGAACTTGTCCTGCAAGCAGAGGCAACTTGTTGACTGCTAAAGCAGTGTAAGAAACAATTAAGTCAAAGTGTCCTGGGGCAAAGAATTACCTGCTTTAAGTTCTACAATAGAGCACCCTGAGGGGGAGAAAGTCTGTTTCATAGGGAGACAGGAGAATTGGAATGCCAGTAAACTGGGAAGTTCCGAAGGCCATGAGTAAGCACAAGCCCAGGACAAGACACAGGCTCTGAAAACCCAAAGAGGACCTTGCATTTTGCATTTGCCTCAGGCTGATCTTCTTGATAGGAGGGCTAAAATCTGAAGGAAATCACCAGCCAATGCAGGGCCAATTTGGAAAGCCTGGGCAGGGTGCTTTTTGTTTTTGTTTGTTTTTATAAGCTACAGGCACTCAAGGAAATCTCCATCATAATACTGGCTGGATAAAGATTTAAGAAACAGACAGTTCAGGGACTAAATCCCAGAGTTAACATATTAAAAGGTTAAAATGTACAGTGTGAGACAAAAGATTACAAGACAAAGAAACAGAAAATGAGGGCCTATCAAGAGGAACAAAATAAAAGTCCAGAAATCATCATTGAAGACCAGACTTTGGACATACAGGACAAAGAATTTGAAAATAGTGATGCTCAGTATGCTCACAGAGAGAAAGGAAAACACAGAGAATGAACAAAAGCATATCAGGAAAACGGTGAATGAACAATATGAGAATATTAAGAAAGCAATACTTTTAAAAAGAAACCAAATACAGATACTGGCATTGAAAATCACAATAAGTGATGTGAAAAAATCCCTAGAGAGTTTCAACAGCAGATTAGAGCTGGTAGAAGAAAGAATCTGAGAACTTGAAGACAAAACAGTTGAAATGATTCAAGCTGAGGAAAAAATAATTTGAAAAAGTGAACAGAGCTTAAGAGGCCTTTGAGACATCATCAAGTGTGCCAATATATGCATTATTAGAGTCCCAGAAGGAGAAGAAAAAGAGGAAAGGGATAGAAGGAACATTCAAAGAAATAATGGCGTAAAATGTCCCAAATTTAATGAAAGACATGAATATGCACATTCAAGAAGCCTGACGTGCCCCACACAGGATAAACTTGAAGAGAACCATGCCAAGAGCCATAGTAGTCAAACAGTCAAATGCCAAGGACAAGGAGAGAGTTCTGAAAGTTTTAAGAGAAAAGCAACATATTATGTACAAGGAATCCCAATAAGATTAAGCTCATCAGAAACCATGGAGGTAAGAAGGCTGTGGGATAAAATATTAAGAGGGTTAAAAGAAAACAATTGACAATCAAGAATTTTATATTCATTGAGACTGTCATTAAAAAATGAGGGTATAAGTAATGACAAATCTATGGTTTTGGACATATAATGTGAAAAATATAATTTGTAACAAGCACAACCAAAAGGTAGTGGGAAACAATATGTAGGTTCTACCACTGTCAAGTATGTCCATTCCAGACATATTCAAGGACTGACGAATGACCACTGGGTGAGTCTGTGTGTCTGCTGTGAGCTGGACTGGAGCCTGGACTCCATTTGTTACATGGTCTTGATACATGTCCATTCCAACGAGGGTCAAGAAAATGTTTTTGTTTCCCATGTATCAACTCAGACCCCATGTCCAACAGTCCTCAAAATGTTGGGATGTTTTCCTTTCCCTAGTTTAATTACATGAGTTAAAAGGCTGTAGGTCACTTTGACATGGTAGTGCAGGGTCTTTCTTCCTGGGGGTGGGGGGGATGTTGGTCTTTCATTCAGTGGGTTCTGTGTCAGACAGTGGGCTCAGATTTGGACACTTGACAAGAAATCCTGCTCCTTGATTTATTTTGATTGCATAGATTGAGTAAGTCCCTTGGGGGTCCATCTAGTTTGTCCTAAGAAAAGTCATGTCCTACTAACCTTCTCCATAGCTCTCTGTGGGTCAGGCTTTCAGCTGCCTCTGTGACTTTGCTGCTTGTTAAAATATTTACATGCATCTTGCTTTTGACATTTAAGTGCCTCCTAGCATCCGTTATTTTGGATACTATCGTCCCCATTGCTATCAGGGAAGCCTAGCAGATACTCAGCATTTTGCAGCTGAGTAATGTTATAACTTGACCCTAGTCATGCATCTGGCAGTGAGAAGGGAAAGCAGGCATCTAAATTGAGGGGAGTCATGTGTTTTCTTGCAACATAGAAACCTCTGCATCATCTTTAAGCTAGAGGGGAGTGTTACCATATAGTAGGTGTCATGGGCCACTTCTGCAGGCTCAAAGAATTCTGGAGGGTCTGGAGGCTCAAGGTTCTTGATTATGTCTGCCCTAATGTCCCTACCCCAAGTCTCAGCTCTACTCCTTTCTTACCGAAGCCCTGATCTTGGCGTAACAGAATTGCTGGGGTTGAGGATTCTCAGGTGCATTGTTATCTTTATAATTAAGACCTGGGCCTGATTCTCAGCCTTTTCTGTCCTCTGGCTGTCATCTGGAGGACATAAGAACTCTTGATATATTGCCAAAGAGGCCCTCTGACTTTCATGCTTTGCCTTAAATTGGTGATTTTCATTATCTTTTCAGTACATTGATAGCACTCAGTAAAAGCCATTTGATTCTATTTTCATTATAATTGCTATTGTATCTAAACCTCTTAAAAGCCTGAGATGTTGCACCCACCAGTGGATTTCCTACCACAGGTATCCCATCCCACTCCTCCACCGGTGAACAGTTACATGTTTGTACAACTGCTCTATGCAAGGGGCTATGCATACTCCTCCTACCACCCCAGTGGTGGAATACTCATGGCGAGCAAACCAGTGTGTGGGTGTACCAGTCCAAGATCCCTTTTGAGTCTGCTTCCTCAGATCATCCCACTTCTGGTACCAAGTCTCTTAAGTCAGATACTCTGGGAAACACACTGCTAAAGTTGCTGGAATGCAATATATCAGAAATGGGTTGGCTTTTACAATGGGAATTTATTAGTTTACAGGTTTACAGTTCTAAGGCCATGAAAATGTCCCAGTTAAGGCATCAATAGGATGATATCTTCTCTGAAGAAAGGCTGGTGGCATCTGGTTCCTCGGTCACATGGGAAGGCACATGACTGGTGTCTGCTGGTCCTTCTTTCCTGGGTTTCATTGCTTTCAGCTTCTGGCTTTAGAGCCTCCCTCTGTCAGCTCTTCGAGGGGCTTTCTCTCCAAGCTCTCTGGTGTTTCTCAGAGTTCTCTGGCCTTTTCTGTCCTTTATCTTCTCATAAAGGACTCCAATAAAGGTTTAAGACCCACCTTGAATTGGGTGGGTCACATCTCAACTGAAACAACCTGATCAAAAGGTCCCACCCTCAATAGATCTGCACCCACAAGAATGGATTAAAAGAACATGGCCTTTTTTGGGGTACATTACAGCTTCAAACAAGCACACTGATTCTGAGACAAAACTTTGAATTCAGGGTATTTATTGGGGAGTCCTTTGGGGAATGACATTGGTAAGGAAATGAAGACTCTAGAATTGGGCAGCAGGAGGGTTGAACTTGGTTGCAGTTGAAACAGAGGCCTTAGCCAATCCCATAGGGAGCTCTGGAACTGAGATGATACCCCCTGAACCTCTAGATGGACTAATGGTGGGCTACTCCCAGGATGGGGAGTAACTTTGGGTGAAGCAGTGCCCTTCAGTTAAGGGCAATTCCTGGGGAGGCCTTGGCTGTGAGCCGTCAGCAGCCAACACTCCTGGCAACTGGGACGATGAATGGCTCAGTCCTAGAGGATATGCCACAGTGTCCACTACAGCAGTGGCTCTCCAAGGAGGATCCCCAAGCCAGCAGCATCAGCATCACTTGGAAACTTGTCTGAAATGCAAAATCTCAGATCCCATGCCAGACCTACTGAATCAAAAATTCTGGGTCTGATATCCAGTGGGGCCTGTATTTTAACAAACCCTCCCAGCTATTTTGCTGCAGTGAAAGTTCAAGATCAACAGGAGTACAGGGAGCCAGATCTAGTGGATAATTTACAAAGAGAAATGATTCTGCTCAAGGTAAGTCTTAACATATATTTACAGAGACACATTTGATCATGGGAAGTGTATGTAGAGTGATACCTACTTACAAAGAGTTTCCTTGGTCTATTTTTTTTTAATGTGTTCATTTGTTTCCCAAAAAACTGGTGCCTGAGGGCAACTGGCTCATTTGTTTCACATGTTTGGGCCCTGAAGTGTTTCCAGAAAACAGTGTGAGCAGCTTTTAGGAAGTGACTGGGACCTGGGCAACTTGGGTCTCGAGGATTATCTACATAAATCCAGAAGAGCCAGTGAAAAAAATGGGGTTGAAGTGAAGATTCAAAGGAAGTCACACACAGGAGCTGCTGAGCACTCTGAGCTTTACTTTTACTTCCAGGGTCCTGGCATCCAATTCCTGCCCTGCCACAGACACATAGTGTGGTCCAGGGCACATCCCTTCCCATCTGTGGGTGTTACCATGTCTACCAGGCAGAAGGGCCTTGAAGTTGACAGATTCTGAGGTTCCCTCCATTCCACAATCTGAGTGCTGCGGTGGGAGTCATGTCGCACTTGTCCCCCAGGACCCACGTTTGACATTTGGGACCTGAGGTCTCAGGAAAGGAAGAGTCCTCCTGAGTGTTTAAAATCCTCCCTGGGCTTCCCACCTCCCATTGAATGATGTCTAACTCCTTCCACGGCTTCTGAAGTCCTGCCTGGGGTCTTCTCAGATCTCAGCCTCCTCCTTACCCTCTGTACTTAGCCATGCTGGGCCCTTCCTTGTCTTTGAGCAAGCCAGCCTCTTTCCCCACCTCGTGACCTTTGTGGTTGTGATCCCCTTTCCTGGAAAATCCCACCCCCTCTCTTTGCATGCCCAGCTCTTTCTCATCTCCTGGGTCTCTGCTCAGTGTCACCACTCGGAGAGGTCCTTCCTAAGCACCTAACTATATTAGTGCCCTGCTCACCTGCCTCAGTTACTATCCCGGTAGCCCATTTGTTTCCTTCAAAGCACTTTTCACGGTCAGAAGCTCTCTGGCTTCCTTGGTTATTGTCTGTGCCATCCACTGGAATGGGCAGCTCTGTGAGTCTGAAACCTCCAGTCTGGGTTGATCATGACAATTGTTGGGAAACATAATTAAAAAACAAAATCTTCTCCTAACCCAGAAACCCCCCCCACAAAAGCAGAAAAGACAGAAAAACAATTTTATTATTGAATAAGTATTAAGCCAGCCTGTGATGCATCCCAGACAATCTGCTAAAGAGATTGGAAGCACAGAAATAAAGCTCACCCTTTTAATGTAGCTAAGCAGACACAACCCTTACATTTGTATTCTCAAATTATTTCTCATAACTTTAGGATCCCAAGGTAGATGTACAGTTTGGAGCCAGGAGTACCCCCATGAAGTTATGCTCTTCTCTTCCCGGGAAACTGGGAAATGGGGGCAGTATCTTCCTAGCTTATGTTTCAAAGAAATAGCTTCCTTCCTTGAGGAAATTCTTGAGTGATGAAATTTGCAAGGGGCTTATTTAACCTTTAAAGAAAAGATTTTTATACACTTCAAGAGGGACAAAGAACTTGCAATTACAAGTTTCTAAAGGAAATGCTGAAAGAGAAAGGATGCGAGAGGACATCTCTTTCCCATTTTGTAGCAGGGAGAATTAATTAATTAATTAATTAATTTTTAAATTTATTGTCACAATTGTCCCTAGCCAGTGACCCTTAGCATGAAGCTGGTGCTTACAAAAGATGCCTGAATGGGTGAGTGAGTGGAGTCAGCTCCTGGGAACTCTGCCTCTGGGTGTCCGGGACCCTTAGGCACTCCTCGCTGAGAAATGGGTTTCAGCAGGCAGGCCCATTCCCTCAGGCCACTGCCTTGGGAACCGAAGAGGGGTGCTGGTGGGCTGGGCCTGGCTCTGTTTCCATGGGTGCCCACTCCTGGCTCCCAGCACCCTCCCCAGACCTCTGAGTCCTGGAGAGAGAGAGCGAACCAAGGAGATAGGGGAGCTGGACTTGACTTTCCTCCCCTACACACCAGCAAACAGACAAATGCAGATCATCTATTTTTGAATTTCAGCAAGGGTGTGTCAGCAGAGCCTGGGTTACGGCATGGTGAGACAGGGTGATGTAATGCAGGCCCGGAAGTGTGTCAGCCAACACCGCCCTGGCCAGGACTGGGCTGGCTGGGCGGCCGGCTGGGGGAATGGAGATTGGAGTGACCCCTTGGGGAAGGGAAGAAAAACTCATTTCCCGAGCAGCGCGTCTGTCAGGTGCTTTCACTTGAGGGTTCCATGAGGAATTCTCACACCTGTCAGCCAAGGCCTGTATTATTGATTCACTTTCACACGTGAGGAAAACGAGTCTAAGAGTTGAAGTCACTTGCCCGAGTTCATGTGGCCCAGTTATAGAGGGGGGATCCAGACGCCTTTCCCTCAGAACTTGGAACCCAGTTTTGTTTCCCTTTGCTTAGAGACTCTGGATCTGTGTTGTGGGTCAACTACTCCCTTGCTTTGTGAAGTCAGTCAAGTATTTTGACCTCTCTTGATCTCAGTTTCCTTAGCTACTCTACTTCCACTCACCTGGCTCTCAATCTTGGAGTAATTTCTCATCACCCTTAGCGTAAAACATGAAGTTCTTAGGTATGTCCCACAAGGCCCACCTCCTCTGGCTGCCGACTGCCTCTGTGCCTCATCTCCTCCACTCTGCGCCTTGCTAGTTCTCTTCCAGCGGCATTAGGTTCGTTGGACTCGCCGAGGGTGCTTCTGCCCTGGGGCTTTGTCCCAGACCTTCAGTCTGCCTCCAATATGCTTTCCTATAGCTGGGCCCCATTGCTTTGTTCAGGTCCCAGCTCCAGCCACAGGGCCCTATCCTAACCACCCTACACAGTGGCCTTCCCGCCCATCCTTGAGTCCCTCTCCCCTGACCTGCTTAATTTTTCATCCTACCACTTACCACCACCTGGCATTAAATTATCTCTTTTTTTATCGGGTTTATTTTACAAGGAACTAGAGAGCAAGGACTTTTTCTCCATCTCTCCTTCTCCTTGGTTTCCTCTGTCCTTAGGACAGTTCTTGTCCTAGAGTAGATGCTGGAAAATTATTTGTTGAATGAACAATAGAATGCCTGACTCAGTTTCCTCCATCGGTAAATCTGAGGTTTAGACAAAGTGATCACTAAACTCCTCTCTGGAATAAGTACCTCAGGATTCTGTGAATGATGATTTTGTAACAGACACTGAAAAGGTGAAAGGAGCAACTCACATTTTAAATGACTATACATACCTAGTTTTCCTAACTAGGTCTCCCCTTCTGCTAGGACTCGATATCCCTCTCATTATAAGCTTTCTCACTTATTCAGACCTGCACACATTTGAATAAATGAGTGGCTTTTGCTTATATTATATCTTTTCTCTGGAATGTTCCCCATGCTTAGCCTCTTGAATTAGTCTTTGTTCTTAAGGGCCCAGTTCAAATGCCATTTCTTCTCATGAATCCAGGAATAAAAAAAAGTGAATTTTAAACCCAGTTTGGCCCCTCACGCTGCTGTGAGGATTCTCCATAGTACTGTGTGTTTGGAACGTGGTGTGAGTTCTCCTTCCTTCCTTCTTTGGGTGAGTAGCTGATGTTGTGGGTTTTTCTCCTCTTCTCACCTGCCTGATGTTTCTTGCTCTGTCTTCTTGCTGGGACCAGGGGCTTTGGATTGAATGGAGACACCCTCCCTGCTCTGAGCATGTCAGGGTTGGAAGAGACCTTTGATTTGGCTTTCAGTTCTTCCAAGAAAGGGCTCAGCTTTGGTTTCTTTGTACCCCTTGTCCTAAACCCTGGCACTAAGCCTGGAGTCTCAGGGGTCTCAGGAACATTTGCTGAAGGATTGAATGCCAGCTAAGGGGGTTGAGTTCCAGAAAGGGGAAGAAACTGGCCCAAGGCCACCCATCCAGCAAGCTTGGGTGGGGAGAGGCATCAGATTCCAGCCACCCAGCTAGCATAAGTAAGGGATCACTCATCTGTTTGTCTCTTTCCCCTTTATCTTTTTGTTTCAGGTCAAAGACTGAGGTGCCCTAGCCCCAACATCCTTTTTTGTGGGTATAGAAACCCGAGCTCCTGTGAAGGGAGAGAATGGGAGGGAGGGAACATAGGGTGGGAAGTGAAATACCCTGATTGGCTCCCAGTGAGAGGAAGCTGCCCTTGGGCCTTCAGGACCTGCCGGATATGGGCATCATTTCCTCTCAGGGCCTGCTCAGCAGATGACCCTGTCCTTACCATGTGGTGGTGCCCAGGCCTATCTGCCTTCTGCCTTCCCACTCTTTGGCAACAAAAGCAAGGTAAGGTTGCAGGGAGAGCAGTGCCTCAGGGCCCAGAGACCAGGCTTTAGAGAAGAAGGTGGGGAGAGGGCACCCATCATGGGCCAGGCCCTTTAGTTGGCATTTGAGACCCCCAATCTCACCAACCCCTCATCAAGACCTTGAAGAGTGAGGTAATATTCTTTCCCCTCTCCTTTTACAGATCAGCAAACTGAGGATCAGAGAGGTGCGGTCAGTCTACAAATCACACAGCAAGTCAGTGGCAGAGCTGGATTTACACCCATGTCTATCCATCAAAACTTGCATGGCTTCTGGCTCCACTGTGGACTGATGGGCTGTGTGGCCCAGTGTCCTCTTGGGACCCAATTTCCCCATCTATAAAATGAAAGGAAATGGCTGTTAACGGTCCTCCCAACTCTGAGGTTCCTGGAGCCACCCTCTTGGGAATTCAGACCCAGTCCCTACTTTGTGAAACTGTGTGTTCACTTGTCTGTCTTTTCCTGCAGAACTGGGAGCTGTCTGAGTCAGGGCTGGGATGTCAGTAGCTTGGGTCAGTCCTGCTGGGGTAAAGGCGTAGCTTCGTGTGTGGTACCTGAGTCTAAGAAACTCTCCCAGACTCCTCACTTCACAGAGCACATAGTATCTTTTTCAGAGCCCTCCCTCTGACTGGAGAGGGAACTTGTAGTGGTCTTTTGTGTGTGTACGTGATGATCTCTTAAACCAAGAGTCCATGATGCTCGAATGTTGATGCCTATCCCCCTTCCTCAAGGTTTGGGGGAAAGGGAAGGGACCTGTACTAATTTCTGAAGAGTCGAGATTCTTCAGCATGGGTAAGGAGGGTATATATTAGGCTCCGTGGCCTGAGTAGTACAACCTAACCTTATGGCTTCAAAATATCTCTATCCCCAAGATACAGCAGTGCCTAAAGCTGCACTCTTAGTCTTCATTTATTGTCCTTTCCCTGAGGTTCTCTTTTACAAAGTCTCCCATCGCCTCGGCTCCTTAGCTCTTGGTTGTGGAACCAGAGCTGGCGGTATGAGAAGTACATTTGGCTGCAGGTCTGGAGACCACCTTTCTGGTTCTGGCACTGCCTCTGGCTATATGATCTTGAGCAAGTTGCATGACTTCTGTGAGCCTCAGAGAGTCAAGTTGGGGAAAGATGCCAACTCCTCCAAGGTTGTGAGGACCAAATGAGGGACTTTGTGTAAAGATGTAAAGTGGAGATCAAATAAAGGGAACAGTAGATTCTGAGTGTCTAACCCACTGATTTCTCCTCAGGGAATATACTCTGGGGGAAATGGGGTAGAAACCGCTGACTTCTATGACTGTGGAAGGTCCAAAGCCCATAACTTCTGGAGATGACTGAAGGGGAAGTTTCCCAAAGGTCAGAGCTGGTTGTTAACCTTGCTTTAGATGAACCTTCCCCATGGGCCTGGGATTTGCCAATTCTAGGCAATACTTTTCTTATGGCTTTGAGGTGGCAAATGCCTCACTGGGCCCTGACACTTGCAGGTCTCTTGGGGGCAGTGAGAAGGGCCCTATTCTATGTCAAACATGAGGCTTACCAACATGGAGTTGCGTGTTATCATTTATAGTGTTTCTTAGGTAAACCCTCCTTATTCAAGGGTATAAGTCACAGGGAGGCTGGGTTTCTATTCCTCTTCCCCAGGTATAAAACAGGTGTGTATTAGTTGTCTATTTCTGGTAAGAAATTGCCCCAAAACTTAGTTTCTTGAAACAGCAAACATTTATTATATCACAGTTTGTGTGGATCAGGAATCTGGGTGCAGCCTAGCTGGGTCCTCTGATTCAGGTATCTCACAAGCTACAATCATCATATAGTCATCTCAAGGCTCAGCTGGGGGAGGATTTGTTTCCAGGCTCGCCCGTGTGGTGGTTAGAAGGATTTAATTCTTTGTGGGTTGTTGGCTGAAGACTGGATGTTGGATGGAGGCCACATGGCTCCCCACCTCCCCACCCCCCCATAGGGTACCTCACAAGAGGACAACTAGCTCCATCAGAGCTAGCAAGTAAGAGGGTAAGAGAGGGAGTGTGCTCAAGATGGAAGTTACAATCTTTTATAATCTGATCTCAGAAGTGACTTCTCATTGCTCTTGCCATGGTCTCTTTGTTAGAAGCGAATCTGTAAGTCCAGCCCACACTCAAGGGAATGGGATTACACGACGGTCTGAACACCAGGAGGTGGGGATCGTTGAAGCCATCTTCAAGGCTGCCTCCCACAGGGGATGACAGTAGCACCTATCTCAGAGAGTTGTTGTGAGGCTCCAACATGATGGTGAGAAAGTAATTGCTTTGAATATGTCACAGCACTGTCAAAATGCTAGTTGTTTTTGTATTATGAATAATCTATTATGTATTATAATAAATATCTAATATTTCAGTAATAATGACACTTTGGGGAGCAGAAACATACTTTAGGGAAAGATAGAAAGACTATCAGGAACCAACTGTTCTGACCTCTTCATTTTGCACATAGTGAAATGGCACACCCATAGTCACTAGGGGAGTTAGTGCCAGAGCTGTAAGGAGGCAAGTGGCCAGACTCCTTGTCCAGTGTGCTTTCTATTTTACCATGTTGCCTTTAGGCAGGGTATGCAAAAAGAAACATGGACACATTATTTTTATGAGAAAGGAGTCTTTAGGGTAATGCTCAACACTTTACTTTTGGGATGATTTTCAGTTCAGACAATTAGAGGCTGCCTGTTAAATCAGTAAATAGTGCAAGGGCTGGAGTACTCCAAGCTGGAAAGGGCAGGAGAATGCGGTGGTTCTCAAACTTCATTGCACATCAAAATCACTTGCGAACCCTCAAAAAAAAAAAAAAAAAAATTCTTGCTTAATTGGTTTAGGGCACAGCCTTGGCATTGGAAGTTTTTTAAGTTCCCCACCTGATTCCAATATGCAGCCAAGTTTGAGGACCATTGGTATACTTTTTAATCAGATAAGTCAGTATATACTCAACAGACCAGCTAGTTCTCTTTTGGATGTGGAAGTAGAACAGACCAAATATGGCCTACTGCTTGGTTTTGTAATGTTTTTTTGGAACACGACCATGCTCATTCAGTTACCAATATCTCAGGTTTCTTTTGTTGAGTAGTTGCCATTGAGACTATATGGCCTATGAGCCTAAAAATATACTCTCTGGCTCTTTAGAGAAAAAGTTTGCTGATCCCTGAGTCATAAGATAGAATGGCTGGAGCTATGTAAGCAGCGGCACTTAGGAATGTGGGTTTGGAACTCAGAAGAGTGACCTGGCCTGGGATAAAAATTTGAAAATCATTTCCATAGAAATAGCACTAGAAGCCAAGTGAAGCCACTCTGCAGGATAGTTGAGATTCAAATGAGGGAGAGAGCCCAATATGGTAGCACAAGCACAGACAGTATCAGGAGAGATGATCTTGAAGGAACAATGATATTTAAGGTGAGGGTGGAAAAAGTACTCAAGAAGAGAGAGAGTGGTCAGGGAGGTAGCAGAAGACCCCAGAGAGAGTGGTGTCAGGAAGCCAAGGAAAGAGAGTTGGTGTGGTGGTGGCAGGAGAGGTGGTGTTCAACAGGGCCCGATACGGTAAAGGCCAAGGAGGTAAAAGCCGGAGAAGGAGCTGCTGGGTTTGGCATTGGGAGGTGATCGCTGGACTTTCAGAAAACAATACCCTGGTAATGGTGGTGGAGGTATGGACTCAGTTTTCAAATAACTGATCTGCCATTCTCACTAAATCTTTTTGGGGGAGAGGGATTGTTGTTATTTATATTTTCTGATGCAGTCAACCAAATTGGAACTTTATCTGTTCTCTTCTTGCCTTTATCTGTTTTTCATCTCTACCATCTTTCATTGGGTCCATAGATACACATGTAGGCACCTATACATATTACACCTGTAGACTTTTTAAAGATGATTTCATAGTTTCAACTTCTCTCTCACTGAAACAGGTCTCTGCATGATTAATCTGTGCAGAAATCACTTGCTATAGAGGTAATTGAGCAAATGCTGGTTGATTCAGGCACTCTTTCCCTCTCTCTCCATTCCTCCCTCCCTCTCTTGATAGTTCTAAACTTTGTTGCAAGGCTGACTTGTGAAATGACCTTGGATGAATAACCTCCTTTCTCCATGGGCCAGTTTGTTGCCAGAAGTCGAGCAGCAGTATGCTGACCCACAGGGCAGAGGGCTTATGAGGAAAAGGGAAGAGTGACTGATTCCAGTGTGGCCATGGGCAAGCCCTTTACTGAATGGGAGTTCAGATATCCAAAGCTTCAAAAGAAGCACAGGGATGGGCAGATTTGGGGGAAAGATGGGAAAGAGTGTTAATAATAGGGATTGCTAGGAAAATCCAGGATGCGTGGCCATAATCATGTTGATGGAGAGGGCCAACATGATAAAGAAGGTCTGATTTTCCTCTGTGTAGAAGTGGCTTTTTTCTTGAAGATATTTCATTAGTTATTACTAGTATTACCTTTGATTGAGCACATTATGCACCATGCACTGTATTAGAGTTTTACATTTCTGATGTCATTTAATCCTCATGATAACCCTGTGATGCTGGAAACTGAGGCATAGAGGAGATAAATCACTTGCTGGAGGTCATTGACTGGGAAGTGGTGGAGCTGGGATTTGAAGCTAGTTTTGTCCATGCTGTTTCTGATCATTACTGCACAGTGTCCCCAAGTAGGACAGGGATGTCTGCAGTCACTGTTGTATTCACAGTATCTTGTACTGTGCTTGTGTTTCATACACACTCAATAAATCCTGGAAGGATAAAGGAATGAATGCCTCCTGCATTCATCACCTACAACTACAACAATGCTGCAGAAAAACATCCCCCAAATCTAAGTGTATACACAACATATGTTCATGGGTCTGTGGGTTGGTTGTGGTTCAGCTGATCTAGTTTGTCTTGGCCAGGTGGGGCAGGATTCTAGACCTCTAGTCAAACTTCTTTCTGCTCCACATGTCTTCATTCTAAGCTTGGGGTAATGGGTTAGGACTCTTTTGGGGCATCTCCTCTCATGTTAGATCACAGAAGTTCAAGATGCCAAGTAAAACCAAGCAAACACATTAAAGGACCTTGTTAAGTCTCATCTGCTATAATTTTTCTGACCATAGCTACTCACGTGGCCAAGTCTACCATCAAGGCCAGGGAGACATACTCCACATACGCTAGTGGAAGGTACTGCAAGTCACATGGCAGAGGTTGGTATGTATGGTTCGAAGGGCTGGGAACGTAATCCAATCCACTATGCTCATGCTATGAGTAATGGCGAAACCTCAGTAGCAGTGGCTTAAGAAAGCTAGGGGTTTTTCTATCATACTAGTCTGGATGTAGGTAGTTCAGACCAGATAGGGGATTTCTGATCCATGGACTCCTTAGGTGCCCATGCTCTTTCTATCTTACTGCTCTGCCATGTATGCCTAGATCCCCTCCTGGTCCAAGCTTATGCTCCAGCCATCCCCTCCATGAATCATGCAGCAACATGGAAGAAGGGGCACAGGACTTAAGGCTTGCAGAAGGCTCCTGAAAGTTGCCATGACACCTCTGCTAATATCCTTCTGACCAGAATTTAGTTTCAAGGCCACACCCAGCTGTAAGGGAGACTTGGGAAATGTAGTCTTTATTTTGAGTGACCATATGACCAGCTAAAATTTCTATTTCTATTGAAGAAGGAGAGAAGCAGCTCCTCCCACATCCACTGTCCTGGATATGCAAATATAGAAAAGGGTGGAATGGGGTAGCATAAGCATGGACTTTGGGGTCAGACAGATCTGGCCCAAACCTAGGATATGTCGCCTACCACTTTGGAATCCTTTGTTGCCACACATCCTTTTTGTTGGATCTTTTACACACCAGATTATTCTCTGTTCCTCAACATATCTTATGTTCTCAGACCTTGTTGTCCTCCCAACTGGAATATGCTGCTTTTTACCCACTATGGTAACATTTTGCTCCCCATATAAAATTTGGGGGCTGCTCAGCATCTGAATTCCCTTGCTATGTTTGGGGAATTTTTATACTTCCTGAGGCTTGGCAGAAGGCAGAACCCAGTCCCTCCACAGAAGCTAAAAAGGCCAATTATACATGTACTCGGCCTCATTGCTGACTGGTGACTTGCCCTTGACCAATTGATGAATCTGCCCTAGGCTGTGAATTTGGAGTCCAAGTCACAAAGAAGCAGAGAGATGGAGAATCCTCTTGGGTGAAGCAGTGGCAATGGCTGCCACCTTCCATTTCCACAGTGGCACAGATAGAGGTGACTGCAGGGACATTTAGGGTCCAGTTTGGCAGTGCTTTCAGTGCCATCAAAGGGTCCAGTCACTGACCTCATTCTGTGGCATGACTTGGGCTCTGACTGTATGACTTGCCATGTCCTCCTCTGTGTTTCTGAGTGTGGTTCTTCAGCCTTCTAAGCAAGTCACCGAGCTTTCCGTGTCCTTCCAAGAAGTACTTTTACAGCTTCAAACATTCAGAGTGAGTTTCATTTGCTTATTACCAGGTTTCTCCTGATAGGGTAAAATATCCAAATTCCAGCATTTTTCTCCAGATTTCCATGGCCTTCTTTAGGATGGATCCTTTGGTCCTCTCTTTGTGCTCTCACAGTGCATTACTTCTAATTCTAGCTACTACGGTTGAATCCAGTGATATTGATGCTTTTTTTTTTTTTAGGTAAAAAAAGAGCTAAATTGTTGCATTTTCATATAGTCTAGCCTACTGCTTTCATTACTCTACTTCCTGACAGAGTTCTTTCCACCTCTGTCTGTCCCTCTAAAAGACTGTGAGCTAAAGAGGGCAGGGCTTCAACAAGCGCTGGAGCTGGGTGGCTTTGGATAAATAGAGAGAATAAGATGCAGTTAGGAGAGGAAGAAAGGAAATGTTCCTTCCACAGGTGTCTTTCGGGTGCCAGGCACTTGCTGGGTGCTTTCATACACATTCTTCTTTAATCCCTACTATAGCACTATGATGTAGGTATGGTTGTCACCATTTTATAAAGGAGGAAACAGAAGTTCTTAGAGTCTAAGTGCCTTTCTAAGTCTACACAGTTTAGGAAATGGAAAAGCTGGGATTTAAAATCAGGCCCATCTAACTGGAGTCAAAGTTCTTTTCACATGAAAAATTTTGATATTTGAAGTTCTCCGTCAAGTGAAGATTTTAGTACCATGTCTTGTGAGCAGGAGGATGTGTATTCATCCTTCCATTTATTCATCCAACAGCTACTCGTTAGAATTCTTACTATGTGTAGGTCACTGCACTAGGGACTTGGGATAGTGTAAGGGCTAAAACAGACCCAGTTCTTGGCCTCAGAATTCATAGCTTAACTCACTGTTCTTCCTCTAAGAAGTGAATTTGTTCATCATTCATTGTTTTACTCATCTGTGCACCCGTCCATCCGTCCATTTGTCCATGCATCAAGCATACTCATTCAATTCACTCACTCACATATCCATGCATTAATTTTTTTTCACAGACTCATTTAATCATTTAATAAATTTAGTTACTCTTACTCTCATTTATTCATTCGATCACTTAGAAGTTTATTTTTTTATTCACTCGTTCATTTTATTCATTCTGATTCATTCTTCTCTTCACTCACTCACTGCATCCATCCATTTGATCACCTGCTAATTCATTTACTCATTCATTCCCTCTCTCTTTCATTTTTTCAATCATTAAACATTTCTTAAGCCTGTACTATGTTCCACAGAACTCAAACACAGTCATCTACAAGTTCTACAGGAAGGCTGCTGCTGGCCCTGTCTTCTTTGATAAGCCACTGAAGAATCCTCTGTGATATCCATTTAGGGGGATCCCCCAGCAAGGGGGCAAGGGCAGGGACTACAGCCTGTCAGAACTGTTTCCTAATCTGAGGGGCCTCTCAGGTGAGGCAACACATCCTTGCACAAAATGTCACCTGCTGCCACCTCCCAAGAAGCGATCAGCTGAGACAAGCTACCAGCATTCAGCTTTTTCTATCTTTCCTCCCTTCCCTTCAGAGAAAGTTCCCCCTGAAGCTCTTAGTCTTCCCCAACTCTGGGCAGGGGCTGAGGAGTGACTTGCAGGGTAGAGGCAACACCCGGGAAGATATGAAGCCTGTTCCATGCGGCTTATCAGTTGCCTGTGAGGCAACTGAACCCAGAACCCACAAGAGGAGGAGAAACTTGGTGATCTTATCAGCGATTGTTGTTTTTGTACTTATCTGGGGATGGGAGGGGGGTATAGGAGTGGGAAAGAGTTTGGATTGCAGCAGAAGAAATTTAGATGAGACACCAGGAAGAACTTCCCAACTTTCAATACTATAAGGCTAAAGGGAGATAGTGTAGTCACCTTTTATCCTAAATTCTTGGTGCTCACTGTGGACGGGAGGTTAATAAATACTTATTGCATACACAGGACTAGGGGCCTGGAGGCTTAGGTTCAAAAGTCACTCTCTGTCACTCATTTCCACTGGGGCTATTTCTTCTATTTCCCTCTTCTGAGCCTCAGAACCTTATCAGCCGGGATATCTGCCTTTTAGGGTCATATTAAATGCATCAATATGTGAAAGTGACAGTTTCAATAAATACCTGGTACCTGGTATACTCAAAAAATGTCTGTGGCATCAGAATTCCGGAAGTTCTAGGTCCCATGATAGTCTAGAAAAAAAACAGATGCAATAAATCATTAATTTATTTATGTTGGTTAAGAGCCAGTAGGTTTTGGAATGAGATAGACCTGGGTGAAATTCAGAGCTGGGTGGGGGGTGGGGGTGGGGATATTAGAGACGAGGAAGGGAGAATGGACTGGCAGAGTCAACAAGGAAGCCAGGAGAACCCCTAACCTAACTCACCTCTTGGCCCAGTGATGGGAGAGGTTAGGGAGAAAAAAGAGCCAGTAAAAGTTTTAAGCGGGGGAAGTACATATTTAGATTTTGCTCTTTGAAAAGAGCATCTTGGCTGCTAAGGGAGGATACACTTGAGAGGGTCAGGAGTGGGTGCAGTGAGTCCAGCCTGGAGGTTTTCACGGCTAAAGCAAGTTACTGTGATCAGTTGTCAGCTCACAGTGAGCTGGATCTTAGCTGCTTTTACTCTTTGTAAGTAAAGTAGAAAAGGTATTGTCAGGAGCCCTGGGCAAGCAGAAAAGGTATTGTCAGGATTAGAAATTATACCAGGAACTCTGCTACAGTGCTCTGACCAAACAACGACAACAACAACAACAAAAACAATAAAAAACTGTCCTCCTTTTGAAGAGGGGTTTGGTACCATATATCCAAGGTTTTACTTCCCTTACTCTCTTCAATCCAGTGATTTTACCAGAAACAGTGCATGGAAATGGAAATGATCTAAACTATGGAGAAAGTTTTTTGTTTTTGTTTTTGTTTTTTTCCGCCACTTAGTGATTCTTTATTGAGCACTTTCTATGTGCTGGACCTGAGGACACCAGAGAATGTTAAGAGGAAACACAGCTGGGAGAGATTCAAAGGGTTGCCTGGTCATCCATATAGTTATTCATTCAAAATATATTTACCAGTACTTATTTTTTTTTTAAATCTTCATTTTATTGAGATATATTCACATACCATGCAGTCATACAAAACAAATCGTACATTTGATTGTTCACAGTACCATTACATAGTCATGCATTCATCACCTAAATTAATCCCTGACACCTTCATTAGAACACACACAAAAATAACAAGAATAATAATTAAAGTGAAAAAGAGCAATTAAAGTAAAAAAGAACACTGGGTGCCTTTGTCTGTTTGTTTGTTTGTTTCCTTCCCCTATTTTTCTACTCATCCATCCATAAACTAGACAAAGGGGAGTGTGGTCCTTATGGCTTTCCCAATCCCATTGTCACCCCTCATAAGCTACACTTTTATACAGTTGTCTTCGAGATTCATGGGTTCTGGGTTGTAGTTTGATAGTTTCAGGTATCTACCACCAGCTACCCCAATTCTTTAGAACCTAAAAAGGGTTGTCTAAATTGTGCGTAAGAGTGCCCACCAGAGTGACCTCTCAGCTCCCTTTGGAATCTCTCTGCCTCTGAAGCTTATTTCTTTTCCTTTCACACCCCCCTTGTTTACCAGTACTTATTATGTTACTGGCATCTGGGTTTGCAACAATGACCAGCGAAGACTGGCATGGTGTCAGCCTTCTTGGAGCTTAGAAATGGGAGCAAATTGGAGTTAGCAGGACAGTGAAGATGGAATGTTTGTGCTAAAGTAGCAACCTTCTCTGACTCCCCCAAATTTAGTTTGTTTTTTCTATTATATGCTTTTCTTCGCCACAGAAGAGGTTCCACTCCAGTCCATTGTAAATAACATTTCCCCCCTTGATTGCACATATAATCACTTGTATATAGCCCGTAATGGACATTTCCAAAATCATTATTCATTGAGTAGACTGATGAATGAATGAGACCTCCTTTAGATCGTTGCAAGGAAATTGTGCTATTGCATCTTTAAGAGAAAATAAAGCAAGTTTAATTTTTCAAATTGATGCCAGATGGGATTCCAAATTACAAAACGAAACCTAAATATCTGGATTTGATATCTGCCCTTTTGTCACCCTGATACAGAATTGCAAAATGGAGGGCAACCTGGGCTTTACAGTGAGATGATGTGGGTTTGAATCTTGGCCCTTGCACGGTGTATCCTTGGGCAAGGTATTGATCTTTTTGAAGCCTCAGTTCCCTTTTGGGTATAATGGGCATGCACATATAATCACACATAGAGCAGTGGTTAAGTGTAGACTCTAGAACTGGAGTTCTGAATTCAAATCCCAGCACTACCATTTACAAACTGTGTAATCTTGTACAAGTGACCTGTTCTTCTTACTGTTATCTGAAAAACAGGGATAATAATAATATGTGCCTTGTAATACTGCTGGGAGGATTTATGAGTTAATATACATAAAGGTCTTAAAACAGTATCTGGCACATAGTTAAGCACTTTGTAAGGTTAACTCATATTATTACCTACCTCATAGAGAAGATGGGATAACACATGTAAGGTATGTGCTTAGCACAGTGCCTGGGCTATTCTAAACCTTTAACACCTGCTAGCTATCATTCTTACTCGATATTTTATCAGTTTAAGTGCACATTCCTTTCCTTTTTGTCATCTCTGAAAATGGGATGCATCTAACAGTCACTCTTGGGAAGGAGGTATTCGTGATATGGTTTTCATTGCCTGCACATCAAACCTTGCAGAATAATGTCAGGAGCTTGGAAAAAAATCCCAGAAACAATAGAGGAGCTCTCTGTGAAGAAGTGCTGCCTCATTCTGTGATTATCCCTGTGGTCCAGGTGGCACAGAGGATGATGTTGTGGGGAAAGCTGTGAACACAGACAACTCAGTCGAAAAGTGATTCCGAGGAGTTGGATTCTGAGTTTGATTGAGCCTTAGGAATACCTTAAACAACTCATTTTACTTCTATTTTCCTTTTCAAGTATGCCTGAGATTGATATATGTAAAAACCCATTCTAAATGGGTTGTAGCTATAAAAAAGCTTTCAATAAGTGAAAAATATACATTCTAAGTAATGAAAATCCACTGTGTCATTGTTTAATAGTAGCTTTTTTGTTGTTCTTAGAGGTACGTAAAATGATGGTACGTCTTACAATTGACAGCATCTTAGACGGGTGAATTATGGCACTGTGCATACCCAACCAGTGTTGTGCAAGCAGCCAGGCCACTGCAGTGAGTGCTGTGGGATGAGAGGGAGAAAGCGAAGAGAAGTAGAGGCTGAGGCCCCTGTCTGGAGCTAGCCACGGCTTGTTCCTGTGGATTGGGGCCTGGCCTGGGGCAGCCCAGCTTCTTGTGTTCTCCCCACAGCATCCTGCTCCAGACTGACCTGCCTTGGGCTTTCCTGGGTGGCGAGGTCTTGGCTCACCCTCAGCTTTCAGGCAAGTCAGCTTGCTTCACCTGAGCAAGTTGCAACTGCCTGGGTTGAGCCTCACCCGTGACTGTACAAGGGACAGGTGTGGGTCGGCCAGGCAAGTAGGTCTGATAAGGATGATGGGGCAATTTCTGGCTGGCACCACCTTGTAGGTAATCTGGGCTTGCCTTCCAGGGCTCAAGGCATGGGCCAGGGAAAGAAGGGTGGTGACTTGTACCCAGTGAAAGTGACAGGCTTCTCTGTGAACATCTTTGAGAGAGAGCAGGACAGAATCTCAAAAGGAGGCAGTACTCCTGTTTCCATGTGCCCAGGGCTTATAAAAATGCAGACAGCGACCCCGGTCCCCCTTCTCTGTAACATGGCTTTTCCCTTTGGTTTCTAGAGGATTCTGTGGGGAGAGGACTTTTTGTTTGTTAAGAACAGTAGGCAACACTTAGTTGGGAGACACTGGGTGCAGGTGTTGACATGTGGATGTCAGGGAGGGAAGGGCCCAGGATGGGGTAAGAGGATGAATGAGGTGGTTGATTGTAGCTGGAAGAGCCAATGCCCACATTTTACGTGGGGGGAGAATTTATGAGCACCCACCCCTGTTTGAAAATCACTCCCAGGGTGTGAGTATATATGTGTGTGTTTGTACACCCAAATCCAAGTTCTCCAGCTAATAAATGAAATTTTGAATGCAATGTGTACTGTGATTTTACTTCTTAGGAAAGAGATAAAAGAGGTATTTGATTTGATCTCAGGTTTGGCCATTTCTGGTCTGAAAACTTTAATAAAAAAAAAGGAGAAGGAGAAGGTCTTAAGTTTCATTTCTAGTTTGAAAACTTTTAAAAATAAAAGAAGAAGAAGGAGGAGGAGGAAAATCCCACAACAACTATTCCTGTATTCCTTTATAGATTACAATGGCAGGATATTGCTATCAATATTAACTATTGGTTGATTGGTTTTTTGATTGACCAATCCATTCAGCTAACATTCACTGAATGCCTGCTTTGTGTCAGGGACATATAGTAAAGTACCAGAGAGGCTCCCTGGCCTCTCAAAACTTCCAGGGTAGTAAATAAGCAAATGCTTGTGTTATGAGGCATTTGCTTGAGTCATTTGATTGTCACAGTCTCCTCTTGAAGTAGACAGTGTTACCTATTTTACAGATAATGAAACTGAGACTCCAAGAGGTGAAGAAACAAGGGTAGATAAAGCACTGTGGAGTTCAGAGTGGAGAAATGATTTCCATTTGGGAGTAGTCTGGAAAAACTTTCTGAAGGAGGTTTTTGAGCCCTGAGACAAAGGCAGGGCTGACCACAGCAGGTGGAGAGCAGGGGCAGCCAGCTCTGGACCATGGCATCAGCCAGGCCAATAGTGAGGGGAGGTTTAGCTGCTCATAGGGGAGCCAGTGAGGCTGCCAGCTAAGCCTGAATCCCTTGGACCCAACAGAGAAGTTCGAATCCATGCAAACAGGTCAACACCTCAGCCAAGAAGTCCCTGCAGACCTTCATCACCTGGAGTTGCACAACCCCATTGGGATGAACTGTTGGATTTGGAGGGACAGCTCACCTGGGAATGGCACAAACAAGTCTCTTCTGTCTCATAAGCATCTCCTCTGAGCAGTGGGCTTCACCACCTGAGTCCTGAGCCTGTGGGACCTAAGGTGGGCACTAGAGAAGGCCAGCTGTAGGCAGGGGGTTCAACAGAGGCTTGTGGCCTTTACTGCTTATTCACTGGGTCTGCAGATACTTACTGAAAACCTACTGTGTGTAGCATGCTGTGTTAGGAGGTGATTAAGGCATCATCTCTGCAATCAAGAACTCAGTCTCATTCAGACCAGAAAACACTTGATTGCCGTGATGATAAAATGTGCCAGGCATCATTTTAAGTATTTTGTGTGTATTAGCTCTTGGAGTCTTCACAACAGGTTGGTCCTATTATTTAATCCTCATTTTACAAAGGAGGAGACAGGGGCAGAGAGAGATTAAGCAACTTACTGAAGGTCCCAAAGCTAGTTAGGAACTGAGCCAAGATTTAAAGCCAAGCAGACTGACTCCAGGGCCCAAGCCTTTAACCATGGTGCCACATGGCCTCTTGTTCAGATGACCAAATAAATTATTTGGTGCAGTATGACTGGAGACAGCACAGGATGCAACTGGAGCACAGAGAAGGGGCCCCCAGGCCAGTTGGGGGTGAGGGCAGGGAGGAGTTCCTAAGGGTGAGTGGTGGTCACCCAGGCTGGGGAGGGAGGTGGGATTCGTAGGCCACTAGAAGGAACTGGAAAGAGCATGGATCATTTCAGAAACTGTGAGTCAGCCCCTATGGCTGGAGGGGAGGTGGGGGGAAAGGTGAGGGCAGAGGAGGAGACAGGCAGGTATAGTGGTTTGGGGGAGCTGGAAGCAATTCCCTGGGGTCATCATGTGAAAATGCAGCCTGTTGTTCCCCTGGGTTCCCAAGAACTCCGGGGCCTGTAGACATGCCAGTCACACTTGGGCCCACTCAGGACTGGTTGCCTCTGTGTAAATAAACAACCCCTTGCATAAATCCCTACACAACCAGTGACAAAGAGACCTACTGAGGCTATTCCCTTAGGGGGACTTGGGAAACCAGGGATGCAGTGACTTAGCCTTTCCAAACTGCAGTTTCATCATCTATAAAGTAGGGGTTTTGTAATCATCCCTTGCATACAGTAAAGGTGGAGTCTGAATTGGATTTGTGGAGGCCCTCATTCCTTAATCTTTTTATGGGTAGATTTCTGTAAGGGGATTTTGACTAAGCAAGTAAGGCATTTTATGAGAGATTATAGACTAACAGCTTTCAAAGGTTTTTTTTTTTAATCTTTAAATAAGCAGGGATATTAATAAAATTAATGAGAACTTGATAATTTCTCTTACGTCACCATCCTCTCCCAGGATTATTGTCAGGATGGCATGCCTTAGAACTTAGAGTTCAGATTTGGAATGTCCACCATGACAATATATCAACCAGAGTGGGCAATTCTGATAGATGAGATTGGATCAATAAAACACTATCTGACAGACAGACAGATGGATAGGTAAATAGAATGACACAGCAAATGTGGAAAAAGGTTGAAATTGGTGGATCTGGGTATCTGGGGGGATAGGGGTATGTTGGAGTTCTCTGTATGGGGTTTGTATTATTTATGTAACTGTGTTTAAGTTTGAATGCATTTCAAAATAAAAAGTTTAAAAGTAAAAAAGCACTATTTGCCTCTCAATTTGTATGGTCAACTTTTCCAAATACCATTGGTTTCTTCCTTTAGGGTCTATCAGTTTGGTTACCAAGTCCCTTAATAGCCATCAAGGGCAAAAGCACTGCACAGTATGTTTTTAGACACTGCATGAGAGGAACAAACATTCCTGCTTGCCCTAGCAATTGGTGGAGCTGAAGCAAACTGTAAACAGCTAGGGAAACCAGCAGTACTATTTTGAAGACCACATGGAAAAACTCAAAATTGGGTACCTTGATGTTGTATTAAGGGCTACTAAACTATGTACCATTCTTGGGAAAATGAAGTTATGGGACCTCCATGCATCACGTAAGCATCTATATTCTTGAAAATATTTGATTGTTGCTTCATTTAAAGGTTTGTTCCATATATACATATCCATTTATCTTCATATACAAAATCTCAAATTTTGAATGTTTTTTTTTCCTCATGCCCTTACAGTGCAGCTTTGAATGTAGTAAATGAGAATCCAATCCTTAGTAATAAACATTTCCGTTATACTGTTTTTCTGAAAATAACTCCCAAGATCTTTCAGAATTATTTTGTGCTCATTTGAAGGGATGATTTCTTAACTATAAGACCTTCAGTGATTATCTTTTGGCATGATTTTTCTACTCCATGTTAACTAGTTTTGATATGTTTATTGTTTTATTCAGATGATAAATAATTAGGAAAGAAAAAAGGAAGTGTTTATAGATAATTTCATTTTGAAGTTCTTTGAAAAGCACTCTGGAAATACTTAATTTGTGATGCATTTTAAACAAAAGATAAATTCAAACTTAGAAATTAGAGTCAGAACCCTCCTGGATTTATGAGACGCTTAAGCTTTTAGGAGTCATTTCATACAATTTCCTGTGTTCCTTTATCTCTGGAAGTACTTTAACCTAAGCGAGTAACATACTATAATATACAGTATGTAAACATATTTTTCATAAATGACACAGCTTTCTGTCTTCTGCACCTTCAGTCTGTATGGAAATGCTTTGGAAAATTGTCAAGAGTTTCCTCAGATGCATGAGTTGATAACATTGAGAGCTTTTTGGAGTTCTTTTACTTCTATGCTCACAAACCAAAACATATTAGCAATGATTCCCAAATCCACATGTAACCATGTGTTATGAAATGCTTAGCTCTCTTTTCTTCAATTTTTCTGCAAAGCCATTCAATTTTCTGCTCCTGTTGGCAACTCTATGATACTCCTGGCCAAGGATTTTATTCAAATTAACTTCATGCTGCAGATACATTTTTGCAACCCTGTGCAAATTGGTTCCAGTCTTCCCTTAAACCTTGATGAAACCTAACAGACTTTCTTTGTTTATGTTGGTCTTCGAGGTCTTCCTGGATCCCCTTCCTGGTTGACAAGTGTTCTTTCATTGCTCTGTCAGCTGGCTCATCGTGTTTATTGATGAGGCCCAGGAAACACTCATCTCATTCTTAATGCCTTGACACTATTCCTTTGAAGATTTCATTTTTAAAATACATGTATTTTTATAGTGATCGACTATATAAAAAAACTCCTTAGTCCAGGTAAGTTCTATGAAGGCAGGGACTTTTATCTGTCTGTCTTCTTTTTTTTTTTTTTTTTTTTAAATCCACCGTTCCCAGCATGTAGACAGGGCATGGCACATAGTAGGTGCTCATTAAAAATTTGTGGAACGAACAAATGAAGTTTTTCTTTTCTTTCACTGTTCACCCTGATTTAAGACATACTATTTAATATTGTTTTGTTTTTTAGATAGCATAAATCCATGTTTTAAACTAGGGGTTGGCAAAGTTTCTGTAAAGGGACAGATAGTAAATATTTTAGGCTTTGTGTGCCATAAAGTCTCTGTCACAAGTACTCACCTCTGCCACTGGAGTGCAAAAGCAGTCACAGACAACATGGAAACGAATGAGTGTGGCTTGTTCCCAGAAAACTTTATTTACAAAAACAGGCAGCCAGCTGGATTTGACCCAGGGGTCATAATTTTTGACCCCTGTTTAAAATATGAATTAGAAAAATTTCCCATTAGGGAAATACAAATCAAAACCACAATCAGATACCATTTCATACCCACTAGAAGGGCTACTATTTAAAAAAAGGAAAATAAGTGTTGGAGAGGTTACAGCAAAATATGAACACTCAGTCATTGCTGATGGCTTTGTAGAATGGTCCAGCCACTGTAGAAGACAGTTGGCAGTTCTTCAGAAAGTTAGGTACAGAATTACCATATGACCCGGCAATCCCGCTACTAGGTACATATCCAAAAGAATTGGAAGCAGGGACTTGAACAGACATTTGCACACTGATGTTCATACAGCATTATTTGAAATTGCTGAATGATGGAAACAGCCCTAGTGTCCATGAACTGATGAATGGATAAACAAAATGTGGTATATACATACAATGGAATATTATTCAATCGTAAGAAGGAATGAAGTCCTGATACATACAATGATATGGATGAACCTTGAAGACATCATGTTGAATGAAATAAGCCAGACACAAAAGGACAAATATGGTATGATCTCACTGATATAAAATAATTAGAATAAGCAAATTCGTAGAGTCAGAAAATAGAATATAGGTTACCAGGGGCTGGGGTGGGATAGGGGATGGTGAGTTAATGCTTAAATTGTACAGATTTTCTCTTTGGGTTGATGGAAAGGTTTTGGTGATGGATGGTGGTGATGATAGCACAACATTGTGAACATAATTAACAGCACTGAATTATATATTTGAATGTGGTTAAAAGGGGAAACTTTAGGTGTATTTATTTTACTTGAATAAAAATTTCTTAAAAAAAACCCATAAGACTGTACAACACAAACAGTGAACACTAATGTAAACCAGGGACTATAGTTAATAGTACAGTTATAAAAGTATTCATCAATTGAAACAAATGTACCATATTAAGGCAAGGTGTTAATAATAGGATGGTATCTGGGAAGTATGTATTTTCTGCATAATTTTTCTGTAATCCTTCAAGTTCTCTAATAAAAAAAAAAAAAGGAGAAGAGAAAATATATTCCTTTTCCTTCAACTTAACTTTGGCTGAGCAGGTGATATTTTTCCTGTTGGTTTCACCATAAATCAATACTAACTCAGTAATTGCAATTTTATTTCTCTCATGTTTTCTGAAAAATTTCAGAATATTTTTTCCCCTAATAGAAATAGAAATTTCTCTTTCCCACTCTAAATTTTTTTCTGGCAGCACAATCAATCCAAGGAACAGAATGCTATTGTATTCCAGTCCTCAAAACTCTATTATCCAGAAGGTTTGTACTTTGTAATTTGCCTTGAACTTTCTGTACTTTGAAGGTATATTTTGGTTGATACAATGTTGCCACTGCTTGTGTTATGAATTTTGAATCCCGTGCAGGATCTCCACCCGACCCAGCAGCACATTCTGCTTCCATATTGGTACCCGACGTCCACTGATAAAGTATCTGTAGTGAAGAAGTATTCTGTCATTCAGTACCACCATTATCTGTTCTACCATTTGACTTGCTAGGTAAGCTCCTAGAAATTTTTGTGAAGAATGATTACACAGACTTTCAAATAATTACAGGCATCATGGAAGAAACCACAATTTATCACATCTACAGTGTCAAAGGTCTATAGAGAGTAAGTTATTTTTAAAAATTTTGCCCATAATGCAAAGGGCTGACAGGAAGGAAAAAGAAGCACAATGGGACAGCAGCTGAATAGCTCCTAGGGAGAGGTGGCCTATTGAAATGCCATCATCGGAAGATAGAAGCCATTCATCACTTCTATCAATGTGAGCATAGATTTTCTTATTTGCTATGATGATGAAAAATTGGCTAATACTGTCATGGATCAAATAAAACTGCAATGCACATCTCACTATATGGAAGTGATTTCATATAATAATAATAATAAAAGTTACATTTATTGAGTGTTTTCCTTGTGCCAGGAACTGTACAAGGCTCTTTGCATGGATTTTCTCATTGAATCCTCACTGTGGCCCCATCAGATAGCTACTTGGTCCCCAGTTAGCTGTGCTTAAGAGAGGTTACATACTGTAATGGGCTGAATTGTGCCCCCAAAAAGAAATGTTGGAAGTCCTAATCCCCAGCACCTGCTCACTTATTTGGAACTAGGCTCATTGGAGATGCAATTAATATGAGGTCGTATGGTGTCCTTATAAGAAGAGACACAGAAAGAAGATGGCCACGTGAAGACAGAAGCAAATGTTGGAATTAAGCTGCTACAAACCAAGGAATGCCTGGGGCTGTCAGAAGCTAGGAATAGGCAAGGAAGAATTTTTTCCTAGACCCTTCTGACAGAGTGTGGTTCTGCCAACACCTTGATTTCAGACCTCTAGCCTCCAAAACAGTACAACAATGCAATTCTGTTGTTTCAGACTACCCAGTTTATGGTACTTTGTTACGGCAGCCCTAGGAAGGCAACAGATGGACCTTGCCCAAGGGTGAAGAGTTAGCACGTGAGAGCTGGGATATATGTTTGTGATGGGGCCAATGTTCTTTCCCCTTGAGGAGTGTGCTTGGGGTGACAGCTGGGTGGGGTGCGAGGAACCTTCCACTGGAGTGGAATCCCCACCCCATCCTGTGACCTAAACCCTCTTTAGGCCCTGGATCTGCCCCTTCTTCTGAAAAGATTCAAAAACCAGAAGAGAAAGTTCCAAATTGGTTGTGGGGATGCAGGAGAGATGGAGACAGGAGTGGAATGTAAAGGCCACCGGTTACGCCCAGGGGCAGACTAACCAGCCCGGTGGGAAGAGGAGGCTGAGGGGAAGAAGCCAGTGCAATAGCTATTGGGAATGTTGGATATTCACCAAGATTTGGGCAACCTGGGAGAATTTTAAAGGTGATTTAGCAAGTTGGTTTGTTTAGGACTTATCAGTAAGTACCCACCCATGTTTCCAGAAAGGTAGTTTACCTTCAGTGGGAAAGTACGGCCAGAGAAGATGCTCAGGGGGCAAGATGCTGGTCGGGAGATTGCTGCTTTAGAGGGACCCTCGTATGTTTGAGGGTTTTTCTAAGAATCGTACCCACCACCACTTTGTGAGTAACTTGCTAGGCTCCCTACCATTGCTTTGCAACACAACTGTCATTGTCAATTCTGCTTTGTAGAGGAGAAACCCAAGACTCAGAGAGATGAAGTGATTTGCCAAAAGTCACCCAGCTAACAAGTGGCAGAATCAGGATTTGAAGGCAATGCAGGGGAAATTGGGTGAATCACGGGATGCCTCTTCATGCATGTCTTCACTGACCAGTGTGGGCCTTGGATGGACTGAAGGAAAGGAGTGAAGGAGTAATGCCCTTTGTTTCCTTAGCACTGGCTTTAACAAGCCTTAGTTTCATCATCGACAATTAGTAGAAACAACTGCTTAGACCTGTGGATTGTTAAAAAGCACTCTGATCTCTGCTCTTATGTTTAATCCAGGCAAGTCGGTGATGTGGGTCCATTTATTGCTCCCATTGTACAGATGAAGCTGAGGGGAGGGTTCTTCGAGGACCCTGTCAGTGAGTTGAGGCATCCAAGTGAGCAAACAAGAGAGGAAGTAAATCCTCTCTGTACTGTATGACAGAGGAGAGGCACAGAGGGGAGGCCGGGTTTGGAGCGAAGAGAGAGGCCTTCCGTGGGGAGAAGGAGGGCCCGCCTAATGCAGTGAGGGCCTGTGGTTAAGAACAGGGGTCTTGGAATCCCTATTTGCATTTGCCTCTTAACCTGTGCACTTGGGAGCCTCAGATGCCTAAAATGGGGGCAATAAATTCTCTCTCACAGGGTGGTGCTTAAGAGCATCAAATGAAGTAAAAGTGCTCAGCACTGCACTCTGCCTGCTGGGAAGCTCCATGCCACAGAGGCATCGTTGGTGTGATGATGGAAACCTGGAGCCTGAGCTGGCAGAAGGGTGAGGGCTTGAAGGTGCTGCAGTCTGGGGAGCTCAAGAGGGCCTCAAGTGCAGCTCTTGAGATGGGAATGGGGGAGGGCTTTTATTCACTTTTGGCAGTACTGGCTATCTAATTTGTGAGGGGTCCCCTTGTTGGAAAGTTCCTAAGAATTCCAAGATGGCAACAGCAGAGTGTTAAACTCAGCTCGGGGCGCTTCTGAGCACGGGCCCTGGACATAGCTCGGGCTGCACGTCCAGGGTGCCGGCCCTGTGTCCTCAGCAACGCCTGTCTCTTCTGGACTTCTGAGTCAACACTGCCAACCTCGGTCGGCTGTCCAGGTACACTGGTTCACATACCGCAGACCTGGGCACTTGGAAACGTCCATTCTTAACTTCTCTCTTAAAGCACTTAAATGCATTGGGAGGTGTGGGAAGCACTGGAGAGAACGATATTTCAAAGGCTTGTGGCAGACATACATTAACACAAACAGAAACTAATGAATTAATCATTTTATTCAGCTAGCCAACAAAGTTATCGGTACCCAGTGTATGCCAGACGCTAGGTTTGATCCCAGAGATACAGGAATAAATAAAAAACAGTTATGAGCACAGAATTCAGAGTCATGCTGCTGGGATTGGAATCCTGGTTCTACCACTTACGGGCTGTATGACCTTGGGCAAGTAACTGAGCTTCTCTGGCCTCTGGTTCCTCATCTGTAAAATGGGGCTAGTGATACTACTTTCCACACAGGGTTGCCACGAGGATTCAATGAGTTAACGCTCTCATAACAAATGAGTTAATATGGGGAGTATTTTTGTGCATAAGACATGCTGTGTAATTATTTCCTCATGGAATTAGAAGTCTAGTGGCAGAGAAAGACACAAAGAATACTCACAGGAATGAATTCATTTAACAAAGAGTAAATCACATCCACCATGTCCCAGGCGTTCTGTGTGGCACTGGGGATATAAAGAAAAGCAAGAGGTGGACTCTGCTCCTCCTTGCTGTCCCCTGTCCCCACCCACCACCCCCTGCCCCTGCAGGTGTGTAATAGCACAGCTGGACCTTGTTAGGACAGCATCCCCATTTTGAAATACACTATTATTCTCTATTTTATGCGACAGATAATCATGTGGGAGCAAGCAGGTGTGCAGGAGAGGCGTTTCCAAGGTGTGCAGAGAGTGGAGAGCAAAGTGTCGCCCACTGGCGGGTGGGGGTGGGTGGGTGGGTTGGGGCGGAATCATTTCCCGTCCTCACGGGAACCTGCTGTCAGGTGGAGCAGACGCAGCCTCCGGTCTCTGGCCGCGTGAATGGCAAGACAGAGCAGAGCTGAGTCCCATATTTGGCCAAGGGAGAAGTGTGCTTCACCACACACCCTCTGACTCACCCTCCCAGCCCAGCAGCCCTGGGGCTGAGCTCCAAGGCCCTCTGACTCAGGCGCCCTGAGCTGTCTTCATCCTGGGGTCAGGGGAGGGGCTGCCCCTGTGCCGCTCAGCTCGGCCACTCCCTCAGCCTCCGCTCCAGTGGGCTGAGCTGGATGCTCTCCTTGCTGCCTCCCCTGACTTGCCGCAGGTCCCCTTTCTGCAGAGGCTGGCCGCCCACCCACACCCAGAAGCAGATTCCACAAGGGCTGACTTCTCCATGGGTAATCTCACCCCGGCCTCTTCTCACAAGGCGGGTTTGCAGGTGATGTCATTCAGATACACAAGTGAAGTTGCCCATCAGGAAAGAAGCCAAGATCTGGGGGCTCCTCCTGGTTCTGTGTGGCCTTGGGCTGCTCACCACCCCTCTCTGGGCCTCGGCTGCTGTAAGGGTCCATGCCTCTCTGGGGAGCTGTCTGGCATAGTCAGCCATCGGGAAGAGCACAGGTGAATGAGGAGGGGTCTTTGGGGCCCTTGCCTCTTGATGTGTGGTCCCTGGAAATGTAGCACCAGCACTGCCCTGGAGCTTGTTAGAAATGCAGACTTTTGGGCCCCACCCAGACCCACTGACTCAGAATCTGCATTTTAACAAGCTCTCCAGATGACTCATACACACACTGAAGTTTGAGAGGCACTGCAAACCTGGCTGCCCAGTGGTATCTGGGGAGTTTTAAAACAGTCTGATGATTGAGACCTACCCTAGAGATTCCAATTTAACTGGGCTGAGTTATGTCCTGGGCATCTTAAGAGCACCCCAGGTGATTCAAAGGTGTAGGAAAGGTGAAGAAGTCCTGCTCAAGCGAATCAGGATGATGCTGTTCAGCCAGGTCCCACTCTCAAGTGTGCACAATGTCTGGTCAGGTACAGAAATGAGCCAAACAGGCTGGGTCAGTGTATGTGAACACATGGTGTGCAGCGGGGACTGCAGAACGGCTGTTGCATGTTTACAGGGCTCAGAGGCTACTGAGCTGCAGCCAGTTGTTGCCTCACCTGAAAATACACCCCATGGAGCTAGAGTGCCCAAATTTTCAAGAAATACCCAAAATATGTATTTTAAAGCGATGCCTTCTGATTTTTTAAATATTAGCTCGATTTTATTCTAAAAACACTCTGTGGTCCAAACAGGATGGGCCAGATGTCATCCAAGACCTATTAGTTTATAAACTTTGTCCAAGGCAATGTGACCAACTGTCCCAGTTTGTCAGGGACTCTCCTAGCATTAGTGCTGCAAGTCCTGCTCCTGGGAAACCTTTCATTTCTGGGCAAATTGGGATGGTTTGTTACCCTAGTCTGAGCTTTAGTCTTGATACAGTGTAGCTTCCTGGTTCAGGAGTATTGATTCTGGAGCTACCTTGCCCAGGTTTGCATCCTGGCTCTGTCACTTACTTTTTGTGTGATCTTAGTCAAGTTTCTTCATCTCTATGTGCCTTAATTCCTTCATTAGTAAAATGGGGAGAATAAGTACTTACCTCCTAGGCTTGTTGTGAAGATTAAATGAATTCGTAGAGATAAAGCACTCAGAATAGTGTCTGACGTATGGCAAATACTACAGGAATTGTCGCTATTATTAGTTGGTCTTCAAATATGGAGGACTGAGAAGGAGAGACTTTAAAAGTCAGAACACCTTAAGCCTACTTAAAATTGTGCCCAAGAGTCACCCCCAGAGAACCTCTTTTCTTGCTCAGATGTGACCTCTCTCTCTAAGCCCACTCGGCTGGTAAACTCACTTGCCCTCCCCACTATGTGGGACCTGACTCCCAGGGGTATAAATCTCCCTGGCAATGTGGGACATGACTCATGGGGATGAGCTTGGCCCTGGCATCATGGGATTGAGAACACCTTCTTGAACCAAAAGGAGGAAGAGAAATGAAACAAAGTTTCAGTGGCTGAGAGATCTCAAATAGAGCTGAGAGGTCATTCTGGAGGTTATTCTTAGGCATTACATGAATATCCCTTTTTAGATTTTAATGTATTGGAATAGCTAGAAGGAAATACCTGAAACTGTTGAACTGCAACCAAGTAGATTTGATTTTTGAAGACGATTGTATAACTATATAGCTTATACTGTGTGACCGTGTGATTGTGAAAACCTTGTGGCTCCTAGTCCTTTTATTCAGTGTATGGACAGATGAATAGAAAAATGAGGACAAAAAGTAAATGAATAATAGGGAGGGATGGGGAATATGGGATGTTTTGGGTGTTCCTTTTTACTTTAAATTTTATTCTTGTTCTTTTTTGTGTGTGGTAATGAAAATGTTCAAAAATGGATTGTGGTGATGAAAGCACAACTATATAATGGTACTGTGAACAATTGGTTGTATACTTTGGATGATTGTATGGTATGTGAGTATATCTTAATAAAACTGAATTAAAAAAAGAAGTCAGAGCACTTGCTGTAAAGTGACAAAAGTGAGCGATTTGGATTCAGAAGACCTGGCCTTGAGACCCAGCTTGGCCACCTATGAGCTGTGTGAGCTGGGGCAGGATGCTAAACTTCTCTGTGCCCCAGTGGCCTCTGTCATAAGTCACAATATTCCCTCTTCCATTCAGGACTGCTGTGAGGACAAATGAGGTGGTGGGTATAAATATGAGACACAGCTGGGAGAGGTGTGTGTTTGTTAGTGGGTTGATGCAGCCTCTTCACGCCTCAGGAATGTTCAAAAAGAAACTCTTAGGGTGACTTTTAAGAAATGCCTTCATTGTAAAGATATCGACATATCTCAAGAAATTCAATCAGTCACTTACCACCACGTGTTGGCATCATCTCATCAGGAAGTCAGACCTGCTGTACCAGGGTGAGCAGCAGCTTTTCTTGTGGGTAGAGACTTAGAGCCTGCACAATATTTTTGGAGAGTTTGTTGTCCTTCTCAAAAGTCAACCCTCGATTTTGATATGCTTTTCACTTTTTCTTTTTTTTTTTAAATAACAACAGCTCTTTGCAAATAATTGGTGGTGAGTCTTGCTGTGGTCCTTTTTGTTTTTTTTTCTCATTTGGAAAATCACATCACAGTTGAGCACTTTGCTTCAGAGCCATGTGATTAAAATCATTAATATCAGTTATTTATTGTTGCATAACAAACCACAAACCACCTGAAAAATTAGTAGCCTACAATAACAACTTTCTCTTCAGCTCATGATCCCATTGGACAGTTCTTTGGTCTAGGTCAGGCTTGGCTTATCCTGACGGGGCTCACTCATGCGTCCCTCTTCACCTGTGTCTCTCTGGTCCCAGACAGCCTTCCTCACTTCTCTGGGGGTGAACTGGTTGTGAGCTGGTGGCAGAAGTGGGCCCCATGTCTCTCATCATTTAGCAGGCTAGCCTGGACTTGCTCACAGGCCAGCAGGGTGCCGAGACTCCCAGTGTGCAAACACTTTCCAAACCCCTGATTTTGTCCTGTTTGCTACTTTTCCACTGGCCAAAGCAAGTCACAGGACCAAGCCTGGAGACATTGTTAGGAGGCCATTACTAAAAAGTGTGGCAGGGAGAGGTGAACAAATTGGGGTAATTACTGAAATCAATCTACCACATAACTTCTAATTCACAAAAGTACAAATTACATAGACAATGACTATATTTTCTCACCAGAAGTCTGGATGGAGACAAATTCTGAGAAATAGCCATGTATTCACTGTGAAAATTTGCTATAGTGAACATTCTTGTATGTTCAATTGTGCTTTCATATTTGAGTATATCTGTAGGATAAATCCCTAGAAGTGGAATAGTTTTTTTTTCTTTTAATTTTTAAAAGTAACCCTTATACAAAGGTGGTAGAGAAAAAGGTTATAGAAAAGGACTTGAACTGAGAACCAGATACTTGAGATCCAGTCTTGAATTTTCCACTTCACCTTTGCAGAGGACATGTGGCCTTTTCGCTGCCCAGTGTCTGAATGCCTTTCCAAATTTTGGGGATCTTATGTCACTTGGTGGGAAGCAAGTAAGGCCCTGACTTTTGCTAAAGATAGAGGGACTGACATCATCCAGGGGAGCTCCAACCCATCTTTCTCCACTTACCTGAAATGTCAGCTCCTCGGAGAAGACTTTCTGTATTCCTGCTCACACAATCATTCATTCACAACTTCATGCATTCAACATGTTTTGTTTTGTTTTGTTTTAACACCTGTCATGCCCCAAGTATGTGTCTGTACCATGTTGGTTTTTGTCTTTACTCTGTTATGGCATTATGGAATAAAGCAGTGGTGAAGAGCCTGGGTCCTGGAGCCAAGGCTGCCTGGGTTCAAATTCTAGCTTTATTGCTGGGCTCTTAGAAAATGATTTCTCGGCTTAAAGCAGAGCAGCTGAGTAGAAACAGGCTGGGTCCTGGATTTCCATCCATTTGTCCTTCCCCTTTCCAAGGGCAGTGATCCTTGAAAAGATGTCATGGAACCCTGGAAGTCTGGAAAGTACAGTTTTCAAGCAACTGATGTATTTTACTCCTTCATTTGTACATGAGAGGCATTTGTGGTCTGTTGGGGTTACATGACCTACCCAATTAAGGTCACATCCTAAGGCTCAGCTAGGACCATGAAACCTGGGTCTCCTGACTCTCCTAGGAGTATTTATTCTAGTGTAACGTGAGCTTCCTTGGAGCAAAGTGGGGACGGGAGCAGAATTCATTTAATCATTCATTCATTCAGGCTTCACTTGTCAAAAATATATTGAGCATCTCCTATGTTCCAGGCTCTGTTTCAGCACTGGGGATAGAAGGGGGCAAAATAGATGTGGTCCCCGCTGCTATGGACTTTACAGTCTGGTTAGAAAATAAACAACTCCTCTCTAGAAAGAAAATAAACAATTATTCACACATGTGAATATGGTCAATTCTCATATTTAAAAATTCATCCACCTGCTAAAGCTTATTTGCAACTCCTAGGTCCATACTCACGGTGCTTCTGAGGTCATTTGTGGACAGACGCAGAGCAGCAAAAAGCTGGAGTCACCAGCTGCACAGTTCCCAGCCGAGGTCGGACAAGGTGATGCTTTGCCTTGTTTCAGCTCTCATACTGAAAACAAGCGTCTTTTACGCAGTCTATTTAACACCATGCTTTTCACATCATTTTGCTTTTCACAGTGATTTCGCTGTTTAAAATGGCCCCAGGCACTGTGCTGAAGTGCTCCCTGTGTTCCTAGCTGCCCGAAGGCTGTAATGTGCCTTACAAGGAAACACGTGTGTCAGATAAGCTTCGATCAGGCAGGAGAGTGCTGCTGGTACTGAGTTCAAGGTTCATGAATCAACAATATCTTAAATATGGTGACTTTAAACAGAAACACACTTAAAACAAGGATATGTGTTGATCAGTTGGTGGAACCTAACCCTGTATTTCCCCTAGAAGCAATGGTTCAGTATCTGCTGATTCAGTGTCTGCAGCAACTTTATAGGACACAACAGCTGCCAATATCGAGAATCGACTGTGTGTGCTTCTGGATTGGGATGAGTCTTCAGAAGGAGGGTGAGGACAACTGTCATCCTCACTTCTTCAACTGCTGTCCTGGCCTTCCTGCCTTGGAGATGCTGAGCCCGGGACAGCTCTGGGATCAGGCAGGGGAAGCCACTCCTGCTACCATAGATCGAAGAGCCAGGCCAAATTTTGGGGAACTTGTGTCAATTGGTGGGAAGACCCATTCAGGGTCTTGGTGGAACAAGGTGGGGAGTAAAAAACAAGCACACAGGATAAATCCATCATACAGATTCAGGATCATGTTTCCAGAAAGCTATTTCTAAGCTCCAGTCTAGGAATTTTACAAGCTCTAAAAGTGACTGCAATTTCAGTTCAGCTTGTAATTATTCCATATAGAGGGCAGATCTGAGAATTTGTACCAGGGGACTGGGATGTTAGCACTGACCGGAAGTGAGGGTGGGAAGGGGCATAGACAGAATTGTAGGTGTGGAGAAGGAAGCTGACACCAGTCAGAGAGGCCAAGTTAATTGATGAAACGTTTATCCAGGGTCTTTTATATACCAGGCACTGGGTTGGGCTCTGTCTGCCCAGAGAGGAGTAAAAGAGAGCTCTGCCCTCCAGGACCGCAACTTCTGTGGCAAATGCAGTGAGAACTTTGTGCTGGGCAATAGGAGATCCTACCCAGATGTTTGACCTTTGCCTTTCTGATCCTGACAACTGCCAGATTCAGAGAGACCTGTTTCCTTTTCTTCTGATCTGCCAGCCTTACCTTCATGCTAAAAACCAAGCTCATCATATTCATTTACAGATTTTGTCATTCATGAATAATTATTGAGCAATGACCTGGCAGCTTGTTGGGAAATGGGGACACAAAGACAGGGTCCTTGTCCTTGAGAAGCCTCTTACTCAGTGGGGGTGGGGGGAGAAGGGGGCGGAGAGAAGTGGCCAGTGCCATGTGTTAGTGGAAAACAGGAATGGCTCAAAGCGTTTCAAACTTAGAAAGGAATCTCAAAGCTAGTCTACGACCTAATCCCTTAAATAATGTCTTAAATAATGCTGCGGATCTGGGAACACTTTTTGATAATCTCTCTTAAAATTGTTAATTTACTCTATGACTGGACAACTAGTTTAACTAAACTGCTTGTTTCTTTGCTTTAGCTGGAATTAAATCATCAGTGTGAGGCGTCAGGTGCTGGTCAGAAGTTCAGATTGGCTGTTAGTGACATCCTAGGTATTTCTTGGACACAATTGTCATGACACACCCAAGGTAGTCATGGTGCCCAAAGTAAGCATGTCCATTTATATATAACTATCTACACACACATACACACACACACACACATCTTGATTAATAAGAAGTGGGGAAATGTATTTGTTATTACTCAACAAGTGCAGTTTGTTCATTAGACAAAATCTTTCAAAACATGAGGTCCAAAGGGAAAAATTATGAAAGGGGCCCTTGAGGGTGAAAAGTATGGGAATCACTGATGGAGCCCAGTCTTCTGATGGAAAACTTGATTCCTAATATTCCACCAAGTGGTCAGCCCGTTTGCCCTCTTCCAGGGATGGGGAGCTCACTACTCCCTGAAGCAGAGCAGATGCCTCTCCTGGGTTCAAGGCCCTCTGCAATTTTGTCTCCTCCCCTCCCCTCCTCCCATGTACTGTTTGGTTTCTATGAGGCTCAACTTTCCTCCCAGCTCTGTTGCTAAATGGCTGTGTGCTTTGAGCAACTTAGTTACAGTCTTTGGGCCTTGAAATCAACACCTTGGTGATGAGGGTTTGGATCATGTTGGGATATGATAGAGAATGCTAACACTCACCAACAACCAGTTCTCTCCGGACACACCGTTGGCCACATTTCCCACCTACATGGTTTTTTGTGACCTGATGTGGCAACAGAATATGGGTGGGGGTGACCTGTGACACTCCAGGCCTGGCCGTGGAAACATCCTGATCCCCACATGACCTTCCAGACTCTCCTCAGCCCCTCTCTCATGGCTGGATGATTCCAGGATGACCTTGAAGCCACATCACGGTAGAGCCACAATACAAAAGCAAACGAGATCCCCGAGTCACCTTCTTTGGCAGAGCCCCTGGACTAGGAACACCATTATTTGATTTTGTAAGAGTGAGAAATAAAACTTTTATAGTGCTAAGCTCCTGGAATTTGTGGGTTATTTGTAGCAGCTCAGAATATTAACTGTCCTGATTGAGGAGCCAAAACAAAAACAAAAAATAACCCACATCCCTTCCAAGTTCATAACCAACAGGTAGATGGGTTAGGTTGGAGGGTGTAGCACAGGTGTATTACCACAACAGATGGGCTTTATAATGCTGCTCCGCTTTAGCTAGATGGTTTTGCACACCCCCCCCCATCATTGGCATCTCTGGACCTCCCTAGCGTACCCTGACATGGACGTAAGTCTACCTCGCTGCACAGGCAGATGCCAAAGAGAGAGAACTACTTGGCAGGGCTTATCTGTTTCTTTTCCTGACCTCACTGATCAGGTAAGTGGCTCCACCTGCCATGAGGAGTGAGCCTAGTGGGGAAAGAGCTGGAAGTGATACCCTGGATAACGTTCCTCTGCATGGAAATGTGGGGCTGGGAAACTGAGGTTCCAGTCCAAGGTTTCTCCCAGACATAGGCGGTGGGAGCTCCCTGAGCTCCCTGAGGTCAGGAGTCATTTCTGCTCCTCCCTGTGCCTTCCCCCAGCACCTAACACAACTCTAGGCACAGTGCGCTGATTTAGTGCTTTCCGGTTGACTGGTGCCTTCTCGTGAGCATCTGTGACATTTCCCCCACTGGGTCACTCCAGAAGGAGAATTCGCTGTGGTTTGACCCCTCACACTGACAGACCTTGCCCAACCCAACAGTTTGGGAGTGTGAAAGGCCAAGCCGATGACCCAATCCTTCCTTGGGGAAATATCAATGCTCTCCTTCTCTCCACCAGTCCAATGCTGGGCAAGACACTTGACCCTGTGAGCTCCTGGCCAGCCCATTTCCCTGGCATCACTGGGTACATCTGAATCCTACCGTTGCTCTGTCAGTTCCTGAGACAGGGACCGAATATTATTCATTGTACCAGTTGAGAAGTACCTGCAGCAGGTAGTGGTGATCAAAGATAGGGATTTATTTTTGTCTCATGTAAAAGAAGTCTGGTGTAAGAACCCAGGCTTGGAATGACAGCTGTGCAGCATCCTTGAGGTCCTCCTTTGGTCTGGATGCTTTGTCATCCTTAGCTCATGGCTTCCAGCCTCAGGGTTGACTTATGGTTGCAAAATGGCCATTGCAGTTCCAGCTCTTATGTCCATACTCCAGGTAGCAAGAAAGAAGTGGAGAGAGCAATAAAGCTTCCCAGCTGAGTCTACCCTCCTCCTTTTTAGGGGTTTTCTTGGAAGCACCACTCAGCAAATAATGCCTTTATTACATTGCCTAGAATATAGTCAAATGGTCACATGTCTCTACAAGGGTGCCTGGGAAATATAGGTTTTCAGCTGATCCTACTGCTTCTCCAGTAAAATCAGGATTGCATTATTAAGGGAGAGTAGATAATGGCAGGCAACAAACCACCTCTGCTTTACCCATCTCCATATTCTCGGCAGCACTGACCACACAGTAGATGCGTACATGTTTCATTCATTCATTAATTCATTCAAAAATATTTATTGAGCATCTTCTTGAGTCAAGGCATATGTCTACACATTGAGGGGAGAAACAATACAAAATAAAAAAATCGAAGTATAATATTAAGTAATAATATAGGCTCTGAAGCAAAATAAAGCAGGGCAAGGGTGGAGGTGTGGGGCAGTTTCAGGTTGGATGGTCAGGGATTGTATTTCGAAGGAGATGCCTTTAAAGCAGGGACCAGAATGAAGCAAGGTGTTCTAGTTTGCAAATGTTACCAGAATGCAAAACACCAGAGATAGATTGGCTTTTATAAAAGGGAGTTTACTTGGTTACACAGTTACAGTCTTAAGGCCACAAATTGTCCAAGGTTAGAAACACATCAGCAATTGGGTACCTTCACTGGAGGATGGTCAATGGTGTCCAGAAAACCTCTGTTAGCTAGGAAGGCATGTGGCTGGTGTCTGCTCCAAGTTCTGGTTTCAAAATGGCTTTCTCCCAGGACGTTCCTCTCTAGGCTGCAGCTTCTCTTCAAAATGTCACTCTCAGTTGCTCTTGGGGCATTTGTCCTCTCTTAGCTTCTCCGGAGCAAGAGTCTGCTTTCAACAGCCATCTTCAAACTGTCTCTAATCTGCAGCTACTCTCACAGCTTCTGTGCATTCTTCAAAGTGTCCCTCTTGGCTGTAGCTCCTCTTCAAATTGTCACTCAGCTGCACTGAGTTCCTTCTGTTTGTCAGCTCATTTATATGGCTCCAATGATTTAATTTAGACCCACCCTGAATGGGTGGGGTAAACACCTCCATGGAGATTATCCAATCAGGGTCATCACCCACAGTTGGGTAGGGCGCATCTCCATGGAAACATGCAAAGAATTACAGTCTAATCAACACTGATATATCTGTCCACATAAGATTACATCAAAGATAATGGCATTTGGGGGGACATAATACATTCAAACCAGCACACAAGGGATGAGCCAGGTAGGATTCTGGGGAAGAGTTTTCCCACAGAGACACTAGTGTGGGGATGTGCTTGGCATTCTAGGAACAGAAGACTGGCATGGTTGGAGAGCTGTGAGTGAGAAGGAGAGTGGTGGGAACTGGGTTTGGAGAAGAGGTCAGGATCCAGATCATGTTCCATGTTGTAGGCCATGAGAAGGACTTTCAATTTTTCTCCAGTGTGAGGAAAACTATTGGAGAGAATAGGCAAGGGAGTGAGGTGTTCAAATTCAACCTCTTCCCTATTCTCTCTAGTTTCTTCTGACCATCCAATTGGACATATGTTATACCCTCTCATTCTATGCTCCATGTTTATTTCTCCCTGTATCACAGTCTGGGCAATTCTGCAGATTTTAGATTTGTCATCACTAATTTTCCCTTCAGATATGTCTAATTTTCTGTTTACACTATCCATTGTTTTTCTAATTTCAATTTTTATACTTTCTCATTTCTAGAAGTCCTGTTTGGTTCTTTTTCAAATATGCATGGTTGGTTTCTTATTCCTCCATCATGTTTTCAATTCCCTCTCTTATTTCATTAACAAGGATTTGTTACTTGTGTGTTTATGATTTTCGATTGTGAGCTTATGCTCCTTGGAACTATACTAGAAGTCCTTCTTGAGATCTGGCTTTGAACTCCAGCGAAAAGTTGTAGTTTGTTTCTCCTGGTACCAGGGGGAGCTACCAACCTGGGTCTATTTGGGCTATTTTGGACCACATAAGAGATGTGAGTAATGGGTCCAAGTCCTCTGAGTTTGGCCTGGTGGTTAAGAATTCTTGAGAGAAGAATTTTTTCTTTGTTTCTGCTCAACCTAGAGCCAAAACTGAGACTAGCAAGTTTCATTCTGTGGAGTGAATTTTTATTCCTTATTCATCCATTGAGGTTGTCATTCTTTGGAGTCCTGGCTTTTTATAGGAATCTCCAGTCTGATCTCTAACTTTCTTAGGGCTTTGGGCCTTGTCTCCCACTCCCCTGCCCCCTCCCCCCCCATGCACAAGGCCAGTTAATACCTTAACTTTCTGCCACTGGGGGTCACACGTACCCACAGGGACACACCAGATCCACTGTTTGCCCACTCATGTGAAGTCAAGGTTTCTTGTTTTAAGGGATTCCTTTCTTCTTTTTTTTTTTTTGCCAGCTCAGCCATTCATTAAGGAATATGTATCTACATTTTAAAAAAATGGTTCATCCATTCCCCACCCCCCTTAGGTGACTTTTTTTTAACTAGAGAAATTGTAGGTTTACAGAAAAATCATGCAGAAAATACAGACTTCCCATTTACTCCCCCTTACACATACAGTTTTCCCTACTACTAGCACTTTGCATTAGTGGGGTAGTTTTGTTGCAATTGTTGAAACAATATCATTATAATTATACTGTTGACTATAGTCCATAATTTAAATTAGGGTTCACTATTTGTATTGTACAGCCTTATGTTTTTTTCTAAAAAAAATTATTCTATTAATATATATACAACCTAAAATTTCCCATTTAACCACATTCAGATATATAATTTGGGGCTGTTAATTACATTCACAATGTTGTGCTACTTTCACCACCCTTCACTACGTGAGCTTTTCCATCACCCCAAATGGAAACTCTGTACCAAATAAGCTTTAACTCCCCATTCCTTACCCCCACCCTGGCCCCTGGCAATATGTATTATAGTTTCTGACTATGAATTTGTTCATTTTAATTATTTCATATCAGTGAGATTATACAGTATTTGACCTTTTTTGTCTGGCTTATTTCGCTCAATATGATGTGTTCAAGGTTCATCCATGTTGTTACATGTGTCGGAACTTCATTCATTTTCATGGCTGAATAATATTCCCTCACACATCTATACCACATTTTGTTTATTCATTCATCTGTTAATGGACACTTTTGGCAATTGAGAATAATGCTGCTATGAACATCGGTGTACAAATATCTGTTTGAGTTCCTGCTTTCAACTCTTTGGGGCATGTACCTAGTAGTGGGATTACTGGGTCATATGGCAGTTGTACGTTTACCTTTTTGAGGAACTGCCAAACTGTTTTCCACAGCCTGCATCATTTTACATTCCCACCAACAATGAACAAGTATGCCTATGTTCTCCACATTTCTTCTCCAATGTTTATTATTTTCTGATTTTTAAATAGTAGCCATTCTAGTGGCTGTGAAATTGTATCTCATTGTGGTTTTGATTCATAGTTCCCTAAAGGCTAATGGTGTTGAGTAACTTTTGTTGTGTTTATTGGCCATTTGCATGCCTTCTTTGGAGAAATGTCTATTCAAGTCTTTTGCCCATTGTTTAATTGGGTTGTTTCTCTTTTTGTTGTTAAGTTGTGGGGTTTCTTTGTGTATTCTGGACACTAAACCCTTATTGGATACAAGGTTTCCAAATATTTTCTCTCATTCTGTAAATTGTCTTTTCACTTTCTAGATAATGTCCTTTGATGCACAAATGTTTTTTATTTTAATTATCTATATTTTCTTGTTGCTTGAGCTTTTGGAGTAAGTCTAAGAAACATTGCCTAACACAAGGTCCTGAAGATGCTGTTCTATGTTTTCTTCCAGGAATTTTATAGTTTTGGTTCTTATATTTAGGTCTTTGATCCGTTTGAGTTACTTTTTGTGTATGGGTTGAGGTAGGGGTCCATCCTTGTTCATCTGCAGTTGGATATCCTAGCCTTCCTAGCACCATTTGTTGAAGAGACAACTCTTTCCCCACTGAGTGAGTTTGGCATCTTTGTCAAAAATCAATTGGCCATAGATAAGTGTTTATTCTGAACTCTCAATTTGATTCCACTGATCTATATATCTGTCCTTTTGCCAGTACCACAGTTTTAATTACTGTGGCATTATAGTAAGTTTTGAAATCTGCAGGTGTAGATCCTTCAAATTTTTTCTTCTTTTTCAAAATGGTTTTGGCTATTTCAGGCCCTTTACCTTCCATATGAATTTCAGTCTTCTATTTCCTTATAGATCTTCTATATAGATGTTCTGTCTGTTATTGAAAGATATGTACTGAAGTTTTCTATTTATGTAGAATTGTCTATTTCTCTCTGTAAATCTATCAATATTTGCTTCATAAATTTTGTGACTCTGCCCTTAGGTGTATGTATATATGTTTATTTTATTTTTGGAGGCTGCATATATATTTATAATTATGTCTTCTTGTTGAATTGACTCCTTTATCATTATATAGTAACATTTTTTGTCCTTTGTAACAGTTTTTTGATTTAAAGTCTATTTTATCTGATATTAGTGTAGATACCCTAGCCTTTTTTTGGTTACTATTTGCATGATATATTTTTTCCATGCTTTCACTTTCAACCTACTGATGTCTTTGAATTTAAGATGGGTCTCTTGTAAAAAGCATATAGTCAGATCATGTTTTCTTTCAGCACTTTAAATATTTTCTCACTGCCTTCTTGCTCTATAGTTTCTGATGAGAAATTGGTACTTAATCTTACCAGCGCTCCCTTATACATAACATGTTGCTTTCTCTCGCAGCTCTCAGAACTTTCTCCTTATCCTTGTCATTTGATGATTTGACTACTATGTGTCTAGGCATGATTCTCTTTGAGTTTATTCTGTTTGGGGTTCATTGGAGTTGTTGAATGTGCATATTCATGTCTTTTGTTAAATTTGGGACATTTTCTGCCATTATTTCTTTGATCTTTCCTTCTGCTCCCTTTTCTCTTTCTTCTTATTCTGGCACTCCCATAATGCATATATTGATATGCTTGACTGTGTCCTACAGGTCTTGTAGGTGCTACTTACTTTTTTCAATCTTTTTTCTTTCTGCTCCTTAGCCTGAATCATTTTAATTTTCTTAATATTGAGTTTGATTCTTTCTTCTGGTAGCTCCAATTTACTGTTGGAACCCTGCAGGAAGGCTTTCATTTCTGTTATTGTGGGCTTCAGCGCCAGTATTTCTGTTTAGTTCCTTTTAAAAATGTCTATCTCCTTGTTGAGATTATCATATTGTTCATTCAGCATTTTCCTTATATCCTTTAGTTGCTTCTCTGTATTTTCCTTTATCTCTTTGAGAAAATTGAGGATCATTTTTTTAAAGTCTTTGATATGTCCAAAGTCTGTTCTTCATTGATGGTTTCTGAATTTTTATCTTGTTTCTTTAGATGGGTCATCATTTTCTGTTTCATTGTTTGTCTTATAATCTTTTGTGGCACACTATATAAAAATATTAATATCTTAAGTGTTAACTCTGGGATTTAGTACCTGCACTGTCTGTTCCTTACGTTTGTATCCAGCTGATGATGTGACAGATTTCCTTGAGTGCCAGGAGCTAACAAAAACAAACAAATCAACACAAAAACACCTTTCACTGTCTTTGCAAATTGGCTGTGTGTTGGCTGGTGCTCTCCTTCAGAGTTGATCCCTCTTATCAAGAAGATCAGCCTGAGGCAAAAGTGAAGTGCAGGGTCCTCCCTGTCTTTTCTGAGCCTGCATCTTGTCATGGACTTTAGCTCATTTGTGGCCTTAAGAATTCCCTCATTTACAAGAAACCAAATTCCCCTCTACTCCCTATGAAATAGACTTTTGACCCCATCCAGGGTGTCCTATTGTATGACTTAAAGCAGTAATCCTTTCCCCAAGCTGCTTCAACTTAATTGTTTCTTAAACTGCTTTAACTGTCGGCAAGCTACTTCCACCTGCAGGGCAAGTTCTGGGAGGGCAAGCTAGAGATGTGTTTCCTGTTTCAGGCTTTCTGGTTGTCACCTGATAAATTGGCCCTGATATACACACACCCCAGTATGCACATAGGGGTTACTCTGCTCTCTTTACGATGATAGTGTAGGCCGGTACCACACCACATCAGGGAGGGGTGAATGGGTCATCAAGGGTGCTATGAGCTTCTCCTACCATTTTTAAAGCTGTGTTTTCCTGATTTGGCATTCACCCAGTTACTTAAACCTTTTAACTGTTTTCCTGAGTTTTGAGGAAGATGGTATTGCCAGTTTTTACTAGTTGTTCAAAGGTTCTGTGAGGGAACGACACCCTGTCTTACACTGCCATCTTGGTTGCCCAGCCGTCCTTGTTTATCCATTATTTATATTATATAAACTGGGAGATTTTTTGCAATATATGAGGAAAATCACATGACTACATTAAATTTAGATATACACTTTAGCTGTTGTATGGAGAGTGAATTGTAAGGAGCATGATTTGACACTCAGAGACCATTTAGGACACTACTCCTAAAGTTCAGGCACAAGATATGGTGGCTTGCACTAGGGAGATGGTAGTGGAGAAAAAAGGGTTTGGATTTGGGATGTAAAGTTACTGATAATAAAATTTGCTGATGGTTTGGATATGGGTTGTAAGAAAAAGAGAGCAGCTGAAGATGAGTCCTGAGTGTTTGGGGAATATCTGAATTAATGATAAATCTAAGTAAATGAGAGGATGATTTGTATTCAGTAAGATTCTGTCACAAAGAAGGTGGCTTTGGATATAGATGGTTGGAGTCCATTTTTCTAGGGTCTGATCATTCCTGGGTAAGCTGAACAATGAGCTTCTAGATCCACAGAGATGGGGACCAAATCTTAAAGTACAGGGTGGCTGAAGCCTGCAAGTCACTCTCCACCCACCCACCAACCCTGCCCCTCCTCAGTTACGCCTGCCCCCTTTGTCCTTCAGGCTTAGATATAAACCACAAGGAAAGGGCCTGTGTGGGAAAAGGAGCAAGTGCCTCATCACCTAACAGGTAGGCACAGATTGGATCAGTGGTTCCTAGACCTTTGGCTTATGGTGACAAGTAAAATTAGCCTAAGGAAACCATCATCATAGGCTTCCCAACCATTTTATTCTGTCCATAGAAGGCACCAAAACCCACACTATAATCTATAACCATCATGTCATTAAAGAAAGGACATTTTTAACATCAAGAAAGTACAAAAGACATGCTTTCAGCTCACAGGACGGTCATTTGAATGGGACATTTTTTAGCTTTATAAACAAGGCAAAATGATAAAATACATTGTTCTCATTTCTCTTTCATTCCATAATGGACTAGTGCCTGCAGTGAGTGTTAGGGAAGCCCTTGACTGGCTGGCTGGTCCCTGGTTGGCGAGAGTGAAAAGAGACTCAAGCATCATATGGAGGGTTGGATTCAAGCTCAGGGAAATGGATGGATGGTTGGTTAGTGGTCTACAACTAGGTGATCACACTGGACGTTACCGTTTGTACCTATTCCTCAGCATAATTATTCATAGTGTCCATGGTTGACTCTCAAAACCACCCTGGTTTGGATGGTAAATGATGTGGCCACTCTGACTACCTCCTCTGGAGGAGAAGCAGCTGAGCAGGGGCTGCTCTGCCAGGAGAATCTGTCCTGGGAGAGTCAGTGTGATGCTGTGTTTGTCAAGGGCCTTCCCAGGACTTGGCAAGTGGCAGGTTTTTGATAAATGGCAGTTATTTTTATCCAGGCTGTGCTGTCTAGAAAAAGCACAGGCTTCCAAGACCTCGTATTTTGGATCGAATCCCTGTTTACTAGGGTTGTGACTTTCGGCAAGTTTCTTAAATTCCCCGAGCCTCAGTTTCTTATCTGTAAAGCAGGGAAAATGAAACCTCGCCCACGGGGTTGTTTATAAGCAGAAATGAAATGCAGTAATATTTACTAATGCGTGTGAAATATGTTGCTCAGTGCCAGGCACATAATAGGTGCTCAAAAAATAAGCATCTATCCCTTTGTCCCCTCCCCCTTCCCTCCCGCCTTCCCTCTCCCCATACCTTCCTTCTTTCTGCAGACAGATGGCATAGATCCCAGTCCCTTAAGTGCCTCCCCAGGCCCAGCTGGAAGGACACTTCTAGATTGGCAAGGTGAGATTCAGATCCATCAAGGTGTTTACCTTTCCTATTCACAGTGGCTTTAATTGCGTGTATTCTGCACTAAGACAATTGGTGCCTCTGCTAAGGGTTAAGTATGAGGGTGGAGAAGGAGACAGATGGATACATTCTTGAGGGGCTTGCAGCTTCTCTGAGTTGAACACCTGTTTCACACCTGAAACGTCCCAAGAACTTTTCAACTGATGCTCTCAAGGAGGGTACATGCTCTCTTTATCTCTACTCTTCTATGAGCTTCCGTGACCATTCCGTTTGGCAACTCTTTAGTTTTTTTTTTTGTTTTTTGTTTTCTTCCCACAAGTCGACTGCTCACTGCTTGAGGACAGGGATGCTGTTTCCTTTCTTGGAGCCTAGCCCAAGCTGGGGAGAGGGTTGGGGCTCTGTAAATGGCAGGAAGAAGCTGGACTGAGTTCATGGGTTGAGAGGAGATGTAGAGTTGGGGCTGGTGGAGATCTAAAAGTGATTCCTGCCGGGGAGAGGCTTTAGAGCCAGCATTTGGAAGGAGGGCATGGGAGGGTTGTGGGGAGTGAGGGAGAGTAGCTCCGCCCTCCACCACCTCTCCCTTCCCAGCCTGTCTGGGCTCTCTGCCTGCTTGCCTGGTACCCAGGAGGTGCTTTGCAACCATAGATGCCCAGAGCCCACCCTTCAAGGCCTGGCTCACGGTTCACCGCTTTTGAATCCTCCCGGGATTGTGCAGACAGGGCTGGGCCTCCTCCCGCTGGGTTCCCGGAGCTGGCACACGTTGTGGCATCCGGCACATTGTATTATAATCATCTGTGGGCTTCAGAAGGACGGGCCCTCCAGGGCATAAGCCAGATAGTTGCACCCCCTTCCCCAACCACAGAGGAGCTTGTCTGGCTCTGGGGGTCTCCTGGGGCATTAGGGCTGGCCGAATCTCAGGGGCCATGAAAGCCAGCTCCAGGGCTATGATCTGCTTGGCAAGAATGCCATTCCCCATTTCCCAGAGATTGTTCTGTTAGTATACTGGCAGAATGCCCAAGCCAGGCTCTGACTAGTTCCTAAAACAAGTTAAAGCTTTCCCTTTGGGACAATTCCATCAGCAGGGGCAGATGAGCATGTTTCTCTGATGACTGTGGCTTTCCCAGTCCCGACTGTTGGGTCTTTTCCCACTTGGTTCCTTGCAGCTCCAGCAGTGGGCCTGTTATGCTTGGCTGTGCTTCCGGCTGGTGAGGAGATGAGCCCTGTCTTCCCAGACCTTGGGGTGGAAGAGAGCTACAGCCACACCCCCACCCACAGCTGCTGCACATGGCTCTGATAGAAACTGGCTTCCTCAGCTAACTGAGGTGGAGATTGGAAAGTGCTCCACGGAGGAGGGCGTTGTGTTATTGTTGGTAGGCAGATGGAAGCCAGGTTGCAATGAGACACAGCCTTCCCAGCATCTTGCCTCCCACCCTCATGGAAGGACAGTGCCAGCTGCAGACAGCCTGGATGCCCTTGAGTGAACCAGGTTTCTTCAGATGAGGGGCAGGGAGATGGATGCTCGGTTGGCCAGACGATAGGAGGCGGTAATGTCTGTGTAGAATTCATCATCCTGGGCAGTCCCTGTCTGCAGGATTGTGCATTTTAACCCCTCATATGCTGTTCAACACAGTTGGAGCGTGAGCATGAGTAAGGTACACGCATTGGTAAATTAGCATCAGCTTGAGTCATCTTGACAATCTCCCCTACATGTGATCCATGGAGAGCCTGAGATTTGAGATTCAGGAATCCTTTTCTGCGAGACCCTTTGACTAGGGAAGTGCAAGTATGTGAGATAAGCATGTCCTGAAGGGAGTGCACAGATTTACATCTCTCATGCAGATATAAATTGTTGAGAAACAGAATGAAAGGGACTGGAAAGAGCACTGGATGAGGAGTCAATTCTGACTTGGACACCCACTCAGGTCTGTGATCTTGGGCTAATATGTCATTTTAAAAAACGGTGATAACTTACATACACATAAAATTTCTCATCTCAATCACTCCTAAGCATACAATTCGGTGGCATTAGTCACATTCACAATGTTGTGCTGCCATCACCAGCATCTATTACCAAAACTTTTCCTTCACCCCAAAGAGAAACCCTGCCCCCTTTATGCATTCACTCCCCATTCTCCCCACCCCATCACCTGTGTTCTAATTTCTGTGAGTATACATATTCTAGTTATTCCATAGAGTGATATCATATAATATCTGTCCTCCTGAGTTGAAGTTCTTTATTTATTCTTTTATTTATGCTTTAAAAAGATATAGGGTTTCCAAATATTTTCTTCCATTTTGTTGGTTGTCTTTTCATTGTCTTCATAATGTCCTTTGATGTACAAAAGTTTTAAATTTTGATGAAGCCCAATTTATCTATTTTTCTCTCATTGCTCATGCTTTTGATGTAAAGTCTAAGAATCTGTTGCCTAACACAAGGCCCTGAAGATATTTCCCTATGTTTTCTTCTAAGAGTTTTATAGCCTTGGTTCTTATAAGTTCCATTTTAAGTTCATTTTGTGTATGGTGTGAGGTAGGGGTCCACTTTTTTTTTTTTTTTTTTTTTTTTTGCACGCAGATATCCAGTTTTCCCAGCTTCTTTTGTTGAAGGGACTCTTCCAAATCTACTCAATTTGGAGTGTCAAAATCAATTAGCCATAGATAGAAGGATTTATTTCTGAACTCTCAATTCGATTCCATTGATCTATATGTCTGTCCTTGTTTTGATTACTGTGACTTTGTAATAACTTCTGAAGTTGTTCTGACTTTGTTCTTCTTTTTCAAGATGGTTTTGGCTATTTGAGGCCCTTTACCCTTCCATATCAGTTTGATAATTAGATTTTCCATTTCTGCAAAGAAGTCTGTTGGAACTTTGACTGGGATTGTGTTGAATCTGTAAATCACTTCAGGGAATATTGACATCTTAATAATATTAAATCTTCCAGTCTGTGACATGAGTTATTCTTCCTTTTAAGTCTTCTTTAATTTCTTTTAGTAATGATTTGTAGTTTTCCATGTACAAGTCTTTTAATTCTTGGTTAAATTTATTCCTAGACATTTTATTTTTCAGTTTCTATTGCAAATGGAATTTTTTTTTTTTTTCCTTTTTGGTTTGTTCATTGCTGGCATATAGAAATACCACTGGTTTTTGCATATTGATCTTGTACCATGCCACTTAGGTGAATTCATTTATTAGCTCTAGTAATTTTCTTGTAGATTTTTTTGGATTTTCTATATATAGATTTATGTCATCAGTAATAGGGATAGTTTTACTTCTGCCTTTCCAATCTGGAGACCTTTCATTTTTTTCTTGCCTAATTGCTCTTGCTAACACTTCCAGTGCAATGTTGAATAGCTGTGGCAAAGGCCAGCATCCTTGTCTTGTTCCTGATCTTAGGGGGAAGATTTCAGTCTTTCACCATTGACATTAGTTTTGGGTTTTCATATAGGCCTTTTATCATTTTGAGGAAGTTCCCTTCTATTCCAAAATTTTCTGGGTGTTTTTACCAAGAAAAGGTGCTGGATTTTGTTGAATGCCTTTTCTGCGTCAATTGAGATGAATATGTGGTGGGTTTCCCTTTGTTCCATTAATGTGGTATATTACGTGAATTGATTTTTTGTGTGCTGAGCCACCCTTGCATTCCTGGGATAAATCTCACTTGGTCATGGTGTATAACCCTTCTAATGTGCTGTTGGATTCAGTTTGCTAGTATTTTGTTGAGGATTTTTGTACCTATATTCATAAGGGGTATTGGCCTTTAATTTTTTTTTCTTGTGATATTTATATCTGGCTTTCATATTGGAATGATGTTCATGGAATGAGTTATGAAGTGTTACTTCCTCTTTTTTTTTTTTTTTTTTGGAAGAATTTGAGCAGAATTTGTGTTAATTCTTTGAGTGTTTGGCAAAATTGATCAGTGAAGCCATTTGCTCCTGGGCTTTTCTTTGTAGGGAGGTTTGTGATGACTGATTCAGTCTCTTTACTTGCAAATAAGTAGCTGTTAAGGGTTAGGCTGTGGTTTACCTTGCAGAAAGCAGCTGGTTTCCTCCCCAGATGATGTTAAAACTCCACACAGTGTCCTGGAAGGTCTGAGCTGACCAGACCCTTGGAAACTATCAAATTCTAGTGCTTCCGTTTCCAGGTGGTGTAGAGAGAAGTGATGTGCACAGCACACTCAAGTCAGTGGCAGGAGAAGGGCTGCTGCTGCCAAGTGGTTAAGAGCATGGGTGATGGGTTCAAATGCTGGTTTTACCACCAAAATGATTGGACAATTGTATAATCTTTCTGGACCTCCAGCTCCTCATTTGTTTAGTGTGGATAATAATGCCTACATTATAGGGCAGAATAGCATGAATTGTTTGAGTTCTAGAGCTGGACTGCCTGAGTTCAAATCCCGGCTCTGTCATTTCCCACCCATGTTTCCTTGGAAAGTTATCAATCACTGTATGCCTCAGTTTTCCTCTTCTGTAAAGTGGGGACAATAATAATGCCTATTGTGTAGAGTTGTTGTGAGGATCCAGGGATTTTAAGCATACTGCAGCATCTAGAATAATGCCTGGCACACAATTCACAATCAATGGATATTATCTATAATTATTAGAGTGTTTCAATGAAAATTAAAATGAGATAATGCTTGCAAAGCCCTAGTCCCTTCCTTGCTCACAGTAAGTGATAGCTCTCCCTATGCTCACCCGTAGGGAACTTTGGAACAAACAATCCAATTTCTCTCTCTAACTCCTGCTTGCTCTTTGGCAAGCAATGAGTGTCTTATTTGATGGGTTAGTGTGTGCTGTGCACCTGCACCGTGCAGCTGTTTACTAGTGGGCAGGGAGACTGTGCCCTAAAGCAGGGCTAGGCTTTACCCTTCCTCCCCTCCCTGGATGTGCTCACTTCTGGCCCTCACGTGGCAAGTGCACTAGAGGGGAATCCTCCCACTGGAGAAGGAGCTTACCTCTTTCTCTGTGTGTGTCCCATGGTTACTTCTGACTGGATAGATAAGTTCTAGATACACTTGGAATTGAATCTCTTCTTTGACAATGACTGGCTGGTCTAGTTACCGAATCTTTCCGTATCTCAGTGTCCTCATCTGTAAAATGGGGCTAACATTACCTGCCTTGTAGATGTTTTGGAAGAATTAAAGGAAGTGATGAATGAGAAGTGCTTATATAACCCCTGGCACATAGGAGGTGCTTATATAATGCCTGACACATAGGAAGTGCTCACCCTAGTAGGTGGATTATGGTTGTTATTGTTATGTACATTCCAAGTCCCTGATAAAATGCTCCCTGCGCCAGGAAGCTTCCCTGATCTCCAGATGGAGGTTAGCATTTCCTTCCCCTGGGCTTTCACCCATTCTCTAGTTTTTTTGACAGCCTGTTTCTCTTTCAATGTTGAATTAGAATAATCAAGAAGTGAGTCTTTTCCTTCATGGCAAGTTCAGAGATAAGAGACTGTGCAGGAGCCAGCTCTCTGGGCCCTACTGGCCCACCCCAGGTCTGTCACATAGCGGGTGCCTAAGCAGGGAAAGTATGCATTAAATTATTTACAGGTATTAATAGAGCACCTACTATGTGCTAGGCTCAGTTCTAGGGGCTAAAAATGAACCCATTCTTTCCCCATCCTCCACCAAGATTCTCCACTCCTTCTTTGCCTCACAAAACCCTTAGGGCTGCCCTTTTGTGATTCTTTTCTCTCTTGAAGGCAGCTTAGGATCTTCCTTTTAATTTGCTTTCCCTCTTACTAAACTGCGGGGTTGTGGGGAGCAAACTCTAGAGCAGGAGGAGGAGGTCGAGCATCTTAGAGTTGGGAGGCTTTGGGCCCCTCAGCGTCCTGAGCCTCAGTTTCCTCATCAGTAGAATGAAGTTCACACCACTCACCTCTCGTGGTTGGGGCCAAACAGGGTGGTGTGTGCCCAGGTGCCTGGCGGGCAGCAGGCCCTTCCCAAAGGATGGTTACTCTCCTCTGGACATGCCCGGGAGCAGTTGTGTGGCCCTGAAGTTGACTGCAGTGGCCCACGGTGCTCCAACAGGAAACGCCTTGCTGGGGACTTAACTCGTGTTTTTGCTCTCTTCTACAGTGAGGAAGTTGCCTGTTACATCAGGGTCTGGAGGAGAAAAGCCCCAAGGCAAGCTTCCCTGAGAAGGGCAGGTGCAGAGCAAATAGTCCCTTTGTCTTGAAGAAGGATTTAAAAAGATGAATCCCATTCTGGAGACCTAAAAAAGGTGTTCCCACAGTGGTCAAGGGGCAGGGAAAAGGGATTTGTGAGTAGTGGAAAGGAGGATCAGTCCTGATGTCCTCTTGTACCATGCGAAATAGAGAATTATTCTTTAAGAGCTTGATGTGGGACCCTTAGCTACTGGCCAGGGATTATATGTATCTAAGAAATTGTGTAGATGTGAGCTTCCACAGTGACACTATGTTTCAGGGAGAACCCGTGGCAGGAGGATGTGTGGTGTGAGAACCTGTGGAAGCAGAGTGAATCTGGCAGAGAGAACCTGGGGCAGGTGTAAACAGAACAGACTGCAGCTTCTCTGCGCCCGCTGTCTGAAGAGAACTCATTTTTATTCCTCCTTGGCCAGCTCCCAGAGCTGTGGGAGAATTTCCTAGGAAGGGTGGAAACCTCCAGAGGAGGATGCTGGACTTCCTGCTCTTAATGTAGGTGGGTTCCTGAGAGATTAATTGGAAAAATAGATGAAATGTGACACTTTCTGCTCTGAGTTTGTGGAGAGTTCATACCAGTTTTACTAATTATCCCAGAGGGTATTGTGAAATACTAAGAGAGATTTAGTCTTAATTAACTTTTGATTTTAGGATTACAGGATAAATAGTTCTTTTGGGGGGAGTGGGGCGTCGGCTTCCTGGGCCTGGAAGAAAAAGGTGTATTTGGGATCCAGCAAGAAGCCAGATTAGCCTGGGCCATGGAGTCTATCGAGAGGTGTGGTGGGAGAAGAGGCTGGAAATACAGGACACTTCTGGACCGTGGAGGGCCTCGGATGCCTTGCTGAAGGGTTTGAGTCTAATCCTGGTACTCTGGGAGAAGCCGGCCTATCTGGCTATAACTTGCAATTTGGGGGGCTTTTGGGGGCTGGGAGAATGGAGCGTGGAAACCTCAGGGGGCCCTCTGGAAGACCAGCAGTCTCCAAGATGGCCATCTGCCTAGGCATCCCAGAGCTGTCAGCCCTCGGACTCCTTATCCACAGTCCGCTTTCAGAAAACAGCCAACGTGGCAGCTCCAGGTGGCCAGGATTGCAACACCCAGTGTGTTTGTTCCCCGTGTTTGTGAAATACCTCAGAGGCACTGTTCCAGTCCCACCTGACTAGCTTTCTGATTGCCACATGGCCCTGCCTCTATCTGCCAATACTCAATCAGGGCTGATTGCTCAGAGATTTTGAGCTGTCTGTGGGGTTCAGAACTGAAAGACTTCATTTCATTCTGCCCAAATGAGGAGATTTTACCTTTCTGAGACTTCTGAATATCACTTTGTGTGTTTGGAGGGAGCTCTGGGTCGTTGAAATGAGCTTCTGACCTTCGGTCAGTCACTCAACCTCTCTGAGCTCCAGTTCCTTCACCTGCACGAGGGGGATAATAATTCACACCTTGCAGGACTGTGACCCACAGGGATACAAGCCAGGTGGAAGCTCAGGGCACCAGCTCCTTCACCAGGCTTCCAGCCTCTATCAGTCCCTAAAAACAAAGTTGACTTCAATTTTCTGAGTTGTTAAAATTCAATCTTGCGTTTAATTCTTGCACATGAATGACTGTCAACCTTTGACTGAGAACAGGAAGAAGGGGCCTGGCTAATGTGTAACATAATGGGAGCTTACAAGTCGTTGGAAATTGGCTCAAGTATCTAGCCAGTGGTACTTGTTCAGCCCAAGGAAGGGCCTGCAAGAGACACGTGGCCTAATGCATCATTTCCTTCATCTCCTCTTTCTACCAAGGGCAAGGAACTGGAGTTGGGGCAGAGAGGGAGAAACAATTAATGGGCTTCTCCCATGTGCCAAGCCCTGAGTCAGTTGTCTAGCACATCTTATCTCATTGGTCATCTCCTTGATCCTAAGAATTTGGCAGTATTTCACCCTCCCTAACAATCCCTCATTTAATAAATATTTACTGAGTGACTATTACATGCTAGGCGCTGTTCTAGGAACTAGAACATAGGAGAAAACTGAGACCCAGGGTGAAAACCTGACTTGCCCAAGGTCACATGGCTGGTGGATTCAGGATAACATCCCACTGCTCCTGAGGCTTAGTCCATACTGCACACACAGAGAAACATGTTTAGACACACACATATACAAATACATTCATACTCACATGCACACACCTACATACTCAAGCCTACACATGTATACATACGCACACCTGCACAAACACCCTCTCACACATACATCCCGTGCAAACACACACTTCTCATGCACGCAGTCATGCTCACACACAGACACCGGCTCACATGCACAAACACGCTCACACGTGCATGCACACACATGCTGTTCTAATACACACACATTCACACGTATCATTCCATCCTTTGGGGAAAGTTTTTCCAAACCGTCAGAATCTCTGAATATTTCACATAAGCAATATCACAGCCACAATTTCAAAGATTTTTAAAAATTCTTCCTGCATCCCTCTCTCCTTTCCTCCTTTCCTCCTTCCCTCTATCCTCTCCTCCCCACCGTCACTCCTTTTTTCTCTCCCTTCCCTCCTCTTCCTCCTCTGTTTCTCCATTCTGTGACCAGACCCAACTCTCTTCCTGTATTTTTTAGCCATGGAATCTTAGGAATTACTAGAACTACCGGGCCCAGGTTGGAATGTTCAGCTAAAAAGCAAAGACTCTCTCTAGGGCCACCAAAAACTGAATCTATTTGCCAAATTCCGATTTGGCCAGGCTTTCCCCCAAGCAGCTCTATTAATCCCCAGAAGCCCCCTCCTCACCCCACCTGCCCCCATCTTCCTTCAGGTGTGGCACGTTCAGTGCAGGTCAAGACCTTGCAGCTTGTCCACCCCCAGCCCCACAACCCACCTCCCCTGCTGCCTCATGAATGTTCCCAGTGGCTGTGGAGGCCTCTTTCCAGGTGTTTCATCACAGCTCGGGGTGGGGATGCATCCATTTCTGCGTTTCAACACTTTGCTTCACCTGGCGTTTTATTTGCCAATGAATAGGTGAAGTAACTCATCCTGATGCTGGCAGTACTGAAGGAGGGGGCCTGTGTTCTCTGGTCTGAGAAGGTTCACAGTAGCATAGCAAGTCCACTTGCTATGAGGGGTCTGCCGTGGTCGCCAGAGGGGTGAGCTGGGGTGCGGTGCTAGGCCTTAGTGCAGTTCACCAGTGTGGGCAATTCAAACTTTTCAGAATATTTCATCATCGAGGCAGCTTAAGGTGGGGGTGGTGGAATTTGAGAAACTTTGGCCACTCCCACATCTCAATCCCCGGAGAGTGCCAAGAGCATCACCTTTCCCAACTCATCTATCTTCCTATGGTATGAGGGACATCTCTCTCTCTATCTCAGACACCTTTTGCCTTCACCATTAAAAGATCTTGAAAGTGTGCACAGGGACTCTGAGTACTCACTGGAACCCTTGGACTCCAGTATCTACCATTTACCCTCTTGCTGGCCGTTTGGCTGCATTGCCCAATTGGATGAGCTTGTTAGGGGCTGGCCATTGAGTTCAGGTTGTCATAAACAATTCCTAGGCAATGGGGACAGCATATTCTGCAAACAGCCTGGAATGGTTTAAGCAACATGTGCTGTGTCTGAGGCAAGCTCACTGTAACACACGCACATACACGTTACACCCCACTGTAGAAGACCAAACAGGAAGAGGGCAGTAGGAGATCTAATGGGGATGATGTTTTGGGAAAGAGCATGGCCCAGTGACAGAGAGCAAACCAAGCACCCAGGTGCCTCCTTAGCATGGGGCCAGATTTTGGGATTGTTCAATGATAAATAATTGGAATCCCAGAGGTGGGGTTCCCTTGGGCTCTTACTGATAGTCTTATATGGTGATTATTTTTGATCAGGTCATATGTTGTAACTAGACTATAAACCCTTCTGGTGCAGGACTCAGGGCTTATTCCTATTTTCCCCCTCCTGTACCACCTAACTCAAAACCTTCTGCACAGGGGACACTCAACAAATGCATGGAAGGAGTGGAGGCCAGGCTGCATTTATATGGCACTGTGCCATTTTCATAATCTTTTGCACCCAGAATTTCTTTGTGACTCTTGATAACCCTGTCAAAGAAGGGAATATTATCCTCCCTTTACAGAGAGGAAGCTGAGTTAAGTATTCCTGGTTTGTCTAATATTGCACAGCAAACTGGAGATAAAGGTGGGACTAGAATACAAAAACTTCTAGTATCTAGTTCAGTTAACTTTCCTACTGAGTTCATTTCTCAAATCCCTTGGTGGAATGGACAGTGTTCTTACTATCCTGTAGAAGAGGTTGGTCAGCTGTGTGTGTGGGCCTGACCAGAGAGGGTCCAATTCAATCCAATTTAATAAATATTTATTGAGCACATACTAATTCCAAGTACTCACAAGGGGCCACACTAGAAGGTTAATTAGTGTTTATTGTATTTGTCTGCTAGGCATCCCGAGGCTATTGTTCAGAGGCCGGAGATGTGGCCTCAGTCACATGACCTCCTGGTCATATCAGGAATTGTATAGCTTCTCACACTTTCTATGGTAGGCATTAACCTAAAAGAGTAGTTTCAATCTTCCCCCCCATTTTTTTTTTCCCAAATGAAATCTTAGGAACACTTCAGTATATAAAGCAGCTAAAAATGGAGCTGTTGTGCTTGAAATGGGGAAGGGGCTCCCAGAGGGCAGCCCCTTCTCTTTCCCTTAAGATGCCCCTTCAACGTGGCCTTAGAGGTCACTGCTCTAGAGACTTAGGTCACCTCCCAAATATTTTCTCTGGGATAACCAGATGGGGTGGTGTTCCCTAATGTGGCTGGCTCCTTCAAGCAGCCTTCTGGATTGTGATTAGCCTAGGCGCCATACTAAAAAGGGTGTTCCTTGGAAGACCAAGGCCTGGCATTGCCTGTCCCTGCATGGAAAGCTGCACATTGTTCCTTAGGAGGTGTGAAGGCTCAGGAAGGTGAATAGAAACTCCTTTGGGAATAGCTGCCTACTCCAGGGTTAGGGCCTGTTTGCTCTGCCCTAAGGTGGGAGAGCCTGGGTAGCTGGTGAAGCTGAAGGACAAAGCCACTAACTCTGAGTCAGCCCCTTCTGTTCACTGAGCTCACATTCAGACATCTGGACCCCAATCCAGCACCCATTACTACGTATGGCAGAGTCAGTCCCTGGTGAGCTGTCTTCCAGGTGAGGAGGCAAGATTGACACCTGCAGAGCCGAGTGTAATCATGGGCTAAATGGATTGACTAACGCATCGTCATGGTTGTTCAGACAACACGTCCTGCAGTGACCATTGGGAGGAGGGTTCACCTTGGGCTGCAGATACCAGGGAGACCTTCTCAGAGCAAGTGGGATTAAGCAGAACCTTGCGAGTAAAAGAGACGAGGCTGGTGGAGGCCAGAGGATCAGCACCAGCAAAGGCACGAAGCAGGGCCTGCATATGTGTCCATTTGCTCATTCTCTTTCCTGTTTTTCATTTGCTCAACCCTGAAAGTATTGAACAAGCCCTGGTAGGTGCCAGACACTGTTCTGGGCTTTGGGACAGAGCAGTGAAGAAGTCCAGTTTATAAACCCGTATGGGGCCAGATAATGAACAAGTACTGCAAGTGACAACAGCATCAGCAGAGGAAGAGCTGGGTGTTGTGGAGGTGTTGAACAGGTGGGGTGTGGGGGGAGAGCTGATCCCCAAAGGATAAGGGAAGTCAGCCTGGAAATGGCCATGGGGGGACCGAGAATGGCAAGAAGTGTTCCAAACAGAGGGAAGAGCAGGAAGTTCCTGGCACAGGAAAGAGCCAGGCTCTTGTAAGACACTAGAAGTCCTGTGTGGCCTGAAGGAAGGCAATTGGGGTGGGGAGGAGGAGTGAGCAAGATGGGGGTGGGGAGGTGGAGGTAGAGGGGTGAGGTAAGGCTGGAAAGAGGTCACACAGAGCCTTCTGGGCCGGATAAGAATTTGGACTTCATCTAAAGCAGTCTAAGCAAGAGATGATACTGACTTGAGTTGGGGTGCAGGCAGGTTAAAATAGAGTTGTGGACAGCTTGGAGAAATATTTTGGATGGGAAAGGGGCTGGGCATGGGGAGTGAAGGGAGAAGGAAGTCTCTAGAGGGTACCCAGGCTTCTTGCCCATGTGATGGGTTGGATGGGACAGCCCTTCACAGAGGTAAGGTGCACTGGAGGAGGTGCAGGTTTGTGGGGGGCGAGTGGGGAGGTGATAGAGTTGTGGGTTTGAGTGGTCTACAAGATCCCTGTGTGGTGTGTGGAAGATTTTGTATGGAGCCCCTGACCAAGAAGATGCTTCTCTTTTCCTTTCTTCTCCTTTTTTGGGCCCTGTTGTCCTTAGTCCCTGCTATCAAAGACCTTTTATTCTCACTGACCCCCCCTGGGTTGACAGAAGTGCTGTGGGAGGAGAAAGCATCTGTGCACAGTGATGCAGGGGCAGAATGCACAGTCCAATTAAGCCTAATTCCCACCTTATGAAGGGTTCATTGGGAAGTCTTTGGAAATTTATAAATTCCATTAAATTCTGTGCAACTCAGCCAATATTTTCTACATGCCTACCCTGTATCCGGTACTGAATGTGCACAGACAAATAAACCATGGCCACTGTCTTCATGGGGCCAACATGATAAGTGGGGAGACAGATGTACAAAATAAAATTTTAAATTTTGCTCACTTATAATACATACCTAGAATAAGCAGATTCATAGAGACAGGGAGTAGGTGACAGGTTACCAGGGGCAGGGGGAAGGGCAAGGGGGAGTTATTGCTTAAGGGGTGCAGAGTTTCTGTTTGAGGGGATGAAAAATTTGGGGTAATGGATGTTGTTGATGGTAGCACCATATTGTGAATGCAATTAATACCACTGAATTGTGTACTTGAGAGTGGTTAAGATGGGAAATTTTGAGTCATATATATGTTACTACAATGAAAAGTTTTTTAAAATTTTACATTTTATAGAAGGATGTGCAAAATACCCTGGAAGAATAGGCAAGACAAATGTGGGCTGCTTTTCTCATTGCTTTACAGAAGAAGAAACTGAGGCCCAGAGAGGTTAGGAAACTTCTCTGAGTTCACACAGTGATTGAGAGGCACGGGTGGTGCTGGATCTTGGTTCTGAGTCCAGGCTGCCACGCCTGCCAGTGCCGTATCGGAGCTCCAGCGGGTCTCATGTTTCCACGCGTGCCCCGCTGCAGACAGGGGCAGCTGCAGAGTCACAAGGGTCTGGGTTCAAATCCTCGCTCTGGCATGTGTGAGTTTAGGCAGGCTATCAACCTCCTGGAGCCTCCGTTTCTTCATTTCTGAAGCATAGCTCATAGAAGTATCCATAATCTAGGCAGTTAGTGAGGTAAAGCGTTCTGTCCTCACCTCTTCTCACTGCCTGCACTGCACAAAGCCTCTGATTGCAATGGCCTGTTGGCTAATTTGTTCTGCTTCCAGATTAGCAGTAGAGCCTCAGAAGGGCTTTTGTGAGCCAAGTGAGTTATTGAGGGAGGCTCTCAGGAGAAAGAGAGTGAATGGAGGAAATTGGTGAGGCCAGAGGAAGCAACTCAGGCAACATATGATTTCAGCTGAAGGCCTCTCTCAGCCCAATCCTGTGGGCAGCTCTGGAGCCCGAATAACACCCCTGAGTGGGTCCCTGCTGAAGGCCAAGGGGCTGGGTTTTGTTACTGACTGGGGGAGGCCCTGCCAGACTGTTCTGACCCCCCACAGGGGCCATTCTCCGGACAAAGCTCACAGCAGCTGGGACCTGGGTGTGCTGGCCTGGTAGGGGGCTCCGGGGAAGGCAACATAAAACGTCTTTAACACTCCCACACCTCCCTATTTAACAGAGCACTGGGATCTAACCTTCGTTTAATTAACAGTGCAGTTGTTTTTATTGCATACATTTTTATGGCAAATGATACTGCATTTCCACATAAGATAGTGACACAAAATTTTATTTACAAATAAAGGCATTTGCATAAAAAAAAACCTGAGTTGATTTAAAGACAAATATCAAATAAATAATTGTACAGGTGGTAGTGAATACGGGAAATAGTGTGCAATGTTCCCCAATGTGCCCCAAGGACTGGAGTGGAGGGGTGTGCCTTTGGAGGGAAAGTGGTGTAGGGGAAAGGTCCAGACTGGTGCTGGAAGCTCATCTTTCACCCTGGGTGACTCAGGGGTTTGTGGGGAAGGCCCTGCATCATGAGGACCACCTGCCGTGTGGTTTCGCAAATCACTCACATTCTGGGTTCCAGTCACCCTGTGTGGGAAATAAAGCCTTTGGACCAAGATGAGTCAGGAGTATTTTGGTTGCAAGAGTCAGAAACTCAAATTGGCTTATTTATAAGGGGGAGCTCATTGGTCCTTGTAACCGTGGAGTTGAGAGATAGGGCGGCTTCCGTTCTGGTGGGATCAGGGGGTTCAACAGTGTCCTCCACTACTTAACTCCATTTCCCTCTGAGTCATTCTGGGGCTGGCTTTCTCCAGGTCATGTCCCCAAAAGCTCTGGGCTTATGTATTAACCTTATAGCTCGTAGTCACAGGCCCAGCCTTGCGCTGGGCTGGCCCCAGGTGAATGGAGGCCTCAGGTTGGCCGGGCCTTTTGCAGGTGCCCATGGGGCAAAGGAGGGTGGAGTGTGGGGATGGGGTTCAGCCTCACCCACACCCACACCCGATGTCCGTGGGGCTCCTCAGTGGACAACCATTGTGCTTTTATCAGAGGTGGGGTTATGCATGGTCAAGCAAGAGGTGGCTGCTCCTGGCTGGGTGATTTTCTGCAAGGGCTTCTCCAGCTCTGCTCTACTATGACTCCGCTCAATGCTAACCCCAGGTTCTTGTGGAGAAGGCCAAGGCTCTTCCCAGGAGCCCTCCCTGCTCCTCGCAGCCCTCCTCCCACAGTTGCCCCTCCTTCCCACAGCCCACTTCAAATGCCCCTGTCTGCTTCTGCCCCATCCCCTTCATTCCCCCATCACTGTACCCCAGGAACCTGCTGCTCTTCCCCTCTGCCTAAGGTTTCCCACTCCCATCCTCATACAAACCCCATATTTTGGCAGGGTGGTTAAGAGCCAGGGCCCGTCTGCACCTGCCAGCTGGGTGATCTTGACCTCAGTGCTGCTTGTAAAATGAGGATAATCGTGCCTACCTCCCAGGGTGGTTACGAGGATCAAGGAAGTTACCGCAGGGAGAGCACTTGGCTCCGCCGGCGCCCGTTTGGCTCTGTGATCGCTGCTCGGCGGGAGGGCTGTGGCCCCGCGGGCCCTCGGCCACCTGCCCTTCGCTCTGCCCTCCGGCCCGGTTTTCTAACCTTCCCCTCCCGGCTCCCCACCTCCCCAGCGTGCTGCTCTCCATACCCCAGGCTCACCCATTGCTTTCTTCCCTCCGCGCTTGCCCACTCCTTTCCCTTTGCCTGCAGTGCCTTTCCTTCCCTCTGCCCTGGAAAAACCAAGCTCACCTGAAGGCCTAGCCCATGTCTCATTTTCTCTGGGAAACCTTCCCCCAGGAGACACCAGGCTCCTGCCAGCCCGACGCTGAGGCAAATGTAATTCTTCCTTCCATTGAGTCGCCCCAGTTCTGGGGGGGTTTGGGAGAGGTTACTTTATTGCAGTATGTATTAATGCACATTCCTGCGGCTCTTTGAGGGTTGGATATCAGTCTCCCCTCACAGGTAGCAGTTACCTGTGGGCCTGGGGCGTGCGTTACTCAGCTCCGTCTTCTGAGTGAGCAGCCCAGGGCCTGCCAGGGGTAAAGGGCTCAGAGCTGGTGGGGGCATGAACTAAAGGCCCTAGAAGCTTACGTCCCTGACGGTGGGACCGTGTCTAACTGATCTGGCTTTCCCAATGCCTGGCACCCCTAGGTGCTCACTAACTCCTCCTTGCTTTTAACTGATAAGGCAGGGTGGTGGGGTGGTAGGGTGGGTGGATGAAGCAAGGAAAACTAAAGGGAAGGAGAAGTGGGACAGTGGAATCAGGAGCCAGGACTTGGTTCCAAACCTCTGTGGGGAACACCAGGGGCCAGGATCTGGGGAGGGGTGAGGGGGCCCTTCCCTGGGCCCGACCCTTTCCTTGCCTGGGGAGGAAGGGGACACCACCCAGCCTGAAGAGGGGTATTAGCAGGTAGGAATGACTCCAGGAGCAATCTCAGGCTTAGCTGTGAATAATAAAAATGAAATTATATTAAAAATACTGCAGCAGTGTGGGCTGCAGGACAAGTTAATGGTTCCTCATGGAGTCAGCTGCGTGTCCCTTTAATCGAAGCGGGTAATGAAGTGGTAATAACACCCTGGGTGTGTTTACGGCTTCTTTGGCTCCTTTCTTCCAAGGAGCTCAAAGCACTTTCTCTTCTTATCTCATCTTTCTCCCTGACTTCCCAGGGAAGCTGGGATTATTATCCTGTTTCTCAGGTGTCCTGTGGCCTGACTCACACAGGGCCCTGAGGCTCCATCCTCCCTGAGTGGGGTGGGTCCCCTCTCCTCCCCGAGCTCTGTGCCTGGAGCACCCCCATTTCCTGGATGACAAACAAACAGTTTTTTTCTTTATCTGATTTATCTTTCTGTCCCCAGGACCAAGCACAGCTTGGCATGTAGCATGTATGTTGGGCGACAGATGGAAGTGCCCATGGTTTTATTCAAAGCCAGCTCTTCCAAGAGACTTCCCTTGTCCTTGGTCCTTCCCCAGTAGCCCCTCCTCAACACCCCCACCCCCGGGCATGCAACTGCCGTACCCCAAATCCTTCAGGTCTGTTATCACGGGGTCTGCGGCACTGTAGGGCTGGGCATCCCGGGGTACAGGAAGGGCTGCCTTTGGGGTCAGAGAGACCCAAATCCACACCCTGGTTCTGTCTCTTACCTGCTGGGTGGCTTCAGAAGCCCCTCAATCTCTTTGAGCAGTATTGAGCTCATTACTAGTTCCTCATCCATAACACGGAGCTGAGAAAGCCCACTTTGCTGGGTTGCGGGGAGGTCAGCCTCGGTGACGCTGCTTGGCAGCTAGTAGGTACTTGTATGCACTTCCTACAGTTAATTTTAGATTTGGTGGTTCTCAGCTCTGGTTCCACATCAGAACAGCCCTTCTCAGGAACAGACCTGCTTGGAGCCTCCCTGGGAAATTCTGTCCCTCTGGGCCCGGGTGGGGCCGAGACGTGTCTGTCTGCCTTTTGAAAAAGCTCCTGTGGTTATTCTGAGTTAGAGTTTCTTCTTATTTGTCAAGCAGAACATAATATTGAATATTTACTACTATGAAAGGTCCTGATTTCTCTGGGTTTCTAGGGTCCAGTGAAGGGGCAGGGTCTAGTTTCCTGTCTCTCAGTAAAGGCTCATGAATAAAATGGTCAATGGACTTTTCTAGAAGGAAAGCTTGGGTTCATGCTACAGGTTGGTTGCCTGGGGAGGCAAAGAGTGGAAAAGAGAGAGAAATTCACCTTGACTCTGGCTCTCACCGGTTCTACGACCTGAGTAAGCCATTCACCTTCTCTGCAAAGTCATCTCACTGCCTTCTTTGGGGTAGAGTCCTGTGGAAGAGCTGATTTCTTCAGGAAGCTTCTCCAAGATTTAATAGTTGAGGACTGCAGACTCCATGGCCATTAGTGAATGTGCTCATGAGGTGTTACTTGACCTTGGTGAGTATCTCCCAAGTCTACAATGAATTAGAGGTGGAAATAAAAGTTTACTACCATTCTCAGCTCCAGCTGGCATCTAAGAGACCCCCGAGGGACATTTGTGCATGGCTGGGGTGCCAGCCAAGACTTCTTTCTGAACTGTGGTCCTAGAAATCTCCAGTCCCATGAGGCGAGGACTGTGTGTGGTGGGTCCGGTCTGCAGTGCAAAGAGCCCAGGTTGTGAGCCCTGGGTTCTGGTGCAGGCTCTGCCACCCTCTTGCTACATGAATTTGCATGGATTAAGAGCTTCCCTAGGCTTTACTGTTAAGACGTGAGCTGACTGTGAGAAACGCTTTCTCCAAAAGCCTTTGATTCTGAGAAGGAATTTAATGTCATGGAGAAAAGGCATTTTGTCCCGGGGATGAGAGTAGTAAAATGTCCAACAATGTAAGACCAGAAAGAAACGTGCCCACAGCCCGAGGTGGAGTGTGGGGGGCGTTGGGGGTGCCAAGCCAGGGGAGGCAGCAGTGGGTGGGGAATGAGGAATGCACACAGGCTCAGCACTTTCCCACACGCTATTTTCACACAACCCCAGGAGACATCACAACCCCAGGAGACATCACCACCATTGTTCTTCAACATTTTAAAAAGCCATTTCCATTTTAAGGATGAGAAAACAGGCTCAGAGAGGTGAGGGTCCCCAAAGTCACAGCAATTTGTTGGTGTTAGAGATTGAACCCACCTCTGTGTGATTTCTGTTTGTGCCCCACCCCCACCCCCAGAATTTACTACCAAGATGGCTGCCCAGCGACATTTGGGTTTATTTCGATTCTCTCTGGAGCAGTTCTCCAGCTGTTTCCCTCCTGTGGGGCAGACCCCTTCCCTTCTCCAGGAACAGTCCACACTGAGTGTTAGGGAAGGTGGAGGAGAGGGTCAAAGACATCACAGCTCCGACTTCCTGCCTGTACTGGCGGGAGACGGGGCTCGTTCTGCAGGGTCCTGAGTGGGAGCTGGAAGCCGTCTCTCTGCAGGGAGGATCTGGGAGGATGGCCCCAAACAAGGGGTGATTGTTGTCACACCCAACCACGGAGAAGGGACATGCCATGTCTTGAAGCCTCAAAGTCAGAGATTTCCAGACACGGCATCACCCAGGGAGATGCAAAGGGCAGGATTGCTCCAGGGTGACCTCTACTTGGGCCCGAAAAGGAGAAGAGTGGTTTCTCTGGGAATCGTGAGTGAATCACCTTTCCAAGAAGCTGAGCCATTTCCTGGCGCCCCCTGAGTGCTTCGAGCGGTGGCCCTGCTGGCAACGTGGCAGAGTGGAGCAGGAAGGGTGAGGAGCCGGTGGCCTCAGTGCCGTGTCCCCGTCCTCGCTCCTTTCCCAGCAGAGCAAGCGTGTGTCTCCACGTGGTCACAGCGGGGGACCCAGGCTGGTGGGGGAGCATCACTGCACCCATGGCACAGGGGTGGGGGGAGAGTAAAAACCACAGCAGCTGGGCACAATCCGGGAGGCAGAGAAAACCCTCCTAACCCCCAAGCCTGGCTTCCCCGTGGGAGTGGGTTGGAAGCACAAGCTTCAAAGTCAGAGATCTGGGGTCAAACCCCCTCCATCCCCTGTGCTTCCTCTGGCCCTCTCCATCCCCTGGCCCTCGGTCTGACAACTTCGGGCAAAACATTCCAGCCTGACTTAGTTTTCTCATCTGTGCAATGGGGATAACATCACTTTCCTCTCAGAGCTGTGCATGTTTGAGCAGATTAAATAGAAGAGGGATAAAAGGGCCTTCTCTGTCACCAGGAGGCCTGGGTCTAAATCATTGCTCCCTGCCTCCTCACTAACCCACTGGGCAATGCCCCCCTTTTCTGAGCCTCAGTCCCCAGTCTCAGTCTTATCATCTTATAAACACCTACCTTATGGCCTTGTCCTAAGAATCTTGTTTGCTCGCTGCTGACATACACAAGGTGCCCTGTAAAATTAATTGCTTTCTCCTTCCATGTTCCTTAGCTCATGACTTTGCAAGAAAACAGATTTGGGTCCAAATCTCCGTGGATGTCAAATTATTCCACAGGGCGATCTTTTCTAGGATTTCTAGACCATACACTGGGATAATAATAGTACAGATCCCCTCGGCTTGTTGTGAAGATTGAGTTGATGGGAGTACCATGCTAGGACATGGCCTTCCACGATGACCGCCCCATCAATGGCAGCCTCCTGGCTGGCTGTAGATGGCTCTTCGTCCTGCTGCTGCTTCAGTCCTGGCTGTACCTCGGCCTGAGTGTCAGGGCTGTGTGGACTCACCTGGAGTGACGCGTCTAGGTGGTGATGGCCCAGGATGGCTGGGCAGGAGCAGCAGGGATCCTTAGTGGGCCCCAGGAGCAGCTTGGGTATTATCATGCAACAGAGACTGACTTTAGGCTTGGCCAGTCCCAGAGATGGTGGGAAGGAGGGAGCCCCGTGACCATCAGGCCAGGGGTGTTTTGTTACGTCTACATTTTGTCAGGTCTCAGGAAAAAGGTGAAGGTGGTGGCATGGGCAGGCTGTGGTGTTTTGAGGATGCTGATCAGTGAGGAGGCCGTGGCCTAGCCAGGGAACGGCAGCTGGAGGGTCCCTGTGTGTAGTGTAGGGCAGGGGCTCTGGGGTCTGCTACTGGCCAAGTCAGACAAGGTGCATTTCTTTCTCAGGAACTTGGAGGGAGTGGGTCAGATGATCTTAACGGTTTGAGCCTGTGTTTCTAGACTCCAGGGCCAGTGCTCTTTCCATGACTCTGTATATCTCCAGAGTCAGAGACCCCTATCCTGGGAGCTCGGCCATTCAGTCATGGCAGATGGCCAACTGGATGCTCAAGGAGCACAGAGGAAGTTTGTGGAGGAGGTGACCTGTGAGCCAGGCTTTTGAGATGGTGATCAGGGAGAAAGCAGTTGGCCCCACTTCCTCATCTCCACTCATCTCAATACCTACTGCAGTTAGGCTTCTCCCACAACGTGGAACTGCTGCCATCGAGGTCATCAGTGACCGTCTTGTGGCTAAGTCAATGGGCGGGTGCAGCACAACTCTCCCCTTAACTGATGTCAAGGCCACAGCTCACTCCTCTCTTGACTCTCAGGTCTTCTCCTGCCTCCCTGTCAGCTCATTTTCAATTTCCCTGTGATCTCACCTTCCCCTGCTACCTATCATCTATCTATCATCTATCTATATCTATCATCCATTCATCCAGCATCCATCCACCCCTCCATCATCTATTGATCTATCATCTATAACTATCTATCCATCCATCTACCCATCCACCTATATCTATCTGTCTATCATCCACCTGTCTTTTAAATTAAGGAGTTGAGTGACAGGGCTAGTTACAAGGTGTGGAAGGATCAAAGGAGCACAGCAGGGACTAGTGCAGATTCACAGTCTCAGGGAGCCATTGCAGCCTAAGCCTGAAGGCCAAGGAGAGTAGCTGTAAGAGGGGGCCTCCTGTTAGGGGCTGACACCTTCAGAAGCAGGACACAGCCAATCTGGGGATAAATACCCGACTGGACTCTTATCCCACCCTCTGATGTGGTCCCCAAGGTCAGCCTCCTGTGCCCCCCACCCTCTGCTGTTGGCCCCCTGCTCTGTTCTTAGTCTTCTTCCTCCTTGCTTTGCATTCTTATCCTGAGGACTCCCCTCTACCCCGATGGCTCACGTACCCCAGGTTGTTCTCTCTGGCCAAGTCTTCTCTCCTGACAACCCGACCATCCAGCTGTCCACTTGCTGGACACCTCCCCTGGCTGCCCTCAGGCATCGCACACTCCACATACCCAGCGTGGAACTCCCAGCCACCTCCTCCCCCAAACTGCTTGTCTTCCTGTTTTTCCTGTCTTCATAAATGTCACTTCCACTCCCCCTGTCATCCAAGTCAGGGGCTGGGACTCGTTCGTGACTCCTTCCTCTCCTTTGCTTTCCACATCCATCACTGGGTCCTGTCAAATCCACACCCAGACATTTGACAGATGCAACCCTTTCTCCCCACTCCATTCCCATTTCCTTCACTTAGGCTCTGGCCATCTCTCCCTTGATAACTACAATTGCTTCCTAATTAGCCTCCTGATTTCCAATTTGCATCCTTGTGGCAGGGACTGCTGGTTGCCGCTTAAGGTCCATTCTCTCTCCATTCCTTAGTTACAAAATCCCAGCTTTTTGTTAGGTGCATGTCCACTGAACTAAAAAAAAAACATTTCTCATGCACTTAGGAATGGCCGTGTGATTAAGTTCTGGCCAACAAGATATAAGCGGAAGTGTCATGTGGAAGTGCCGGGAAGTTTCCTTAAAATGGAGAGGCATACTCTTTTTTTCTCCTGGTTCTATTCTGTTGCCTGGAATATGGAGATGATGGCTGGAGCTCTAGCAGCTTTCTTGAACTGTGTGGTTAATGGCCTTTTACAGCTGAATGGATGACCATAAACCACTATCTCTGGACTTCTTCAGTGAGAGAGTGAAATAAACGTCTAACTTATTTAAGCCACTGTTATTTTTTTGTTTCTCTGTTATTTGCAGCTGAACCTAATTCTAACTGATACATATTGTCCCCAGGGAGATTGTCACAGATGTTTTTGTGCTCCCACATCCCCCTGGACCACCTGATTTCAGAACAGCTGTGAGCAGAAGCTCATGCATACTGTGAGTTTCCTATTTCAAACATGCAAGTCTTGTTCAGAGCCCCAAAGGCCAACCAGCCCCTGCCCAGGTACCATCTGGAAGAGCAATGGGGGTGGGTGGTAGGTGGGGTTTATGCCCCAGGGGACAGCCCTCAAGCAATGGGGGATGAAAGTTGTTGACAATTTGAGGTTCATTAATGGTTTCTCAGAGGCTCCCCAGCAAGGTTGAGTCCCAGCTGCCTGCAGAGGTAACTCACTCCGTAATGCACACTGCCTTGTCTTTCCCATCCTCCTTGCCTCACTTTCCTCACTCTGCCACTGCTGCTTCAAATAAACTACCTCCCCCCAGGTTCGCTCCAAAGTGTAGCTCTCATTCTGCCTTTCCCTTCCCAAAGTCCTTCCTTGGAGCCCCTTGACTCCTGGATGATGATCTCATTCCTTGGCCTGGTCCACGAGGCCCTGCCGGCTCCAGCCGCTGCCTCCCCTGCAGCAGGGCCCCCTTGTGCCCTTTGCTCCAACCATGCCAGGCCATAAACAGTTCTCTGAAGGCGCCCTGCAGTGTCATGCTTTCATGCCTTCACACAGACTGGAACGCCCTTCCTTTCCCTCACCCCATCACCGAAGTCTCAGGTAACCATCACCATTCTGCTCATGTGTCATGTGTTCTAGAAAGTTCAGCTGGAGCTGCCCCTCCTCCAGGGCCTCATATTTCTTTCTCACTGTACTGTAATTGTCCAATTAGGTCTCTTTCCCTCTCCTGCTTGATATTGTGATTTTTTGGGGGGTGGTGGTGGTGGTACACAAAATACAGATTAAACACTCCCAGTTTTGTATGCCTGGGACCGAGCCCTGAGCAGGAGCAGAGTAGAAATTCAGTGAGTGTTGGTTGAACAGCAGAGTGAATGGGGGCAGGGCAAGGGTGAACAAAAGGCCCTGAAAGGAGCCCATGCAGGTGAGTTCCTGGATTTGTAAGGCCCCTCAGCATAGCATCCAGTTCTCCAAGGTCTAGCATTCTGTATCCTTTCAGCTTCCGCTTCTATAACCTCTCCCATCATTTGTCATGACCCAAACGTGCATGCGCTTTAAACCACCCTGAGTCTGCTTGTGCTTTTCCCTTGTCTGGATTGCTCCAGGGCCCCCGCTCCACTGGGGAATTTCCCCCTGCCCTTCAAGGCCCTTATCAAAAGCTTCCACATCCCCAAACTCGTATCTGCTAGGAACTGTACCTTGTGCATCATGGGTTCTTAGAAAAGCTTGTCATCATTGTGTTTTGTGAGTTGGGTGGGGTGGGGCTGAGGGTAGGTATATATTTAATAAATATTTACATAGAGCTTAATATATTCTAGGCAGTATTCTATGTGCTTTATGTGTAACAACTAATTTAATATGCATAATCTATCAGGAAGTTATTGCCATTAATCCCATTTTACAGATCATAAAATGGAGGCACAGAGATGTTAAGTAATTTGCTTAAGGTTATACAGTTAGAAAGTGTATACAGCTAGAAAGCAGCAGAAACAGGATTTAAACTCAGCAACCTGGCTCCAGGTTCCCTGTTTTTAATTGGAAGCAGAGTCTGGAAAATAGATAGAGGGCTTTGCCTGTTAGGCAAAGGAGAATGGACTTTCTCGTGCAGGCATGGGAAGCCATAGAAGGTCTTTGAGCTCTCACAGTGTGGAGTGACTGAGGGTGGGTCTGGATTTCTGACTCTACAGATGTGAGCTGCTCTTCCCCGGGTTGTGCAGGCTGGAAAAGGCTATGGAATTGGGGTGTGGGGGTTGGGCCTCAGGCCTCTGGGGCAGTGGGGATGGCTCCAGTTTCTAGTATGCCTTTGACTTATCAAAGCAGAGCACGTAGGGGTGATGAAAGGCTCCTTTTTTATTGACACTTTGGACTGGAAGGAGAAAATCAAATGCCTTGTATTTCAATCCATTTGCCCTTCTGGGAGCTCTGAGGCCCAGCCTAGGTGACGGGGGCAGTATTTGGATTCCCCAACCCGAGGTGAGTATCTTTAGGGGACTGGGTTGGGTGAGGCCTGAGGATGGGCCTGGCCTTCATCAGGCAGGGTGAGGGAGGGGGATTCCTGCCTGAAATCTGCTTTCCTGACTCCCACCAGCCTCCTTCTACTCTGCCTTGGAGGGTGGGGGCTCTGAATAGCAAAGGTGTTTGCAAGTGGGGTCACAGGAAGTCCCCCTGGACCAGCAATCCGGAACTTTGCCTTAATTCACTGAGTTAGTTTGGTGGCAAGTCATTTTCCCTACCTCGATGAGCCTCAGTTTCCCCATGTATGAAATACAAAGGTTGGGCTGGATGTTCAAGCCCAGCCTGAACTTGACTGACTCTAACTGTTTATGGGTTACCTTGGGGAGCAGACAGAAGGGGGGAAATTGGGTGACACCAGAGTCCCAGAGTCCCTGCAGTGTCCCCCAGGCATGGTAGGTCTCCATGAGGTCAGGTTATAATGACCATGAGACCATGCAAGGAGGACACGGGTTGGGGTTTGGTGTAGCTCATCTTGACTGGTATGAGTGGAGCCCTGCTGTGTAGTCAGAGCTAGATGAGTAAGACCGAGCCCTGCCCTCAAGGAGTCCTCAATTCCGGAGGCAGACAAACAGATGATGAGGTAATGCTCATTGTGGTACACTGAATTATGTACCCCAATTTAGACATGTTCTTAATCTTAATCCACATTCCTGCAGGTGAGAGTCCATTGTAAATAGGACCTCTTGAAGACGCTATTTTTAGCTAAGGTGTGGCCGGTTGAATGAGGGTAGGTCTTATTCCACATTGCTGGAGGCCTTATAAAGAGAAAGCCCAGGAAGGAGCTGGAGCAGGAAATCAGTGGGAATCCAGAAGAGAAAGGAGAGGACATCGCCCCATGATAGGAAAGCCAAGGCAACCCAAGGATTGCTGATCAGCCAGTACCAGAACGCTATAGTCCTCAAGGAGAGACCACACCTTGCCAATATCTAGATTTTTAACTTTTTTCTAGCCTCAAAACCATGAGCCAATAAATTCCTGTTGTTTAAGCAACCCATTGTGTGAGATTTGTCATAGCAGCTCAGGCAAACTAAGACACTCACACAACATGAGTTGTGCAGTGAAGCAAGTTCACAATATTCAACTGCCCCAGATGCTTTCCCCAAGGAGATGCTTTGAATGGTTGGACATGGTGTTCACCAATCAGAGACTGCAGGGAAGGGCATCCCAGGCAGAGGGGTCAGCATGTACAAAGGCACAGAGGCATGCACGTAGGATTTTTTGAGGGGGTGAGGTACGAAGCTGGTGAGCAAGGCTGGGTCTGGGTCAGATGAGCCCATCCACAGAGGCTACATCTCATCCTGGGATGCTGGAGAGTCTGTGGAGGGTTAGGCAGGGGGATGACTATGCATTTTAGCCTCAGAGGGAATATTATTATCAGCATGAAGACTCTGGAGCTAGAACACTTGGGTGTCAGGACTGTCGCTTATTAGCTGTGTGACTGTAGGCAGGTTATTTTTTTTTGTTCAGTTTTATTGAAATATATTCACATACCACACAGTCATCCATGGTGTACAATCAACTGATAACAGTACCATCATATAGTTGTTCATTCATCACCCCAATCTATTTTTGAACATTTTCTTATACCAGAAAGAATCAGAATTAGAATAAAAAATAAAAATAAAGAACACCCAAATCACCCCCCCATCCCACCCTATTTTTCATTTGGTTTTTGTCCTCATTTTTCTACTCATCCATCCATACACTGGATAAAGGGAGTGTGATCCAGAAGGTTTTCACAATCTCATTGTCACCCCTTGTAAGCTACATTATTGTACAGTCGTCTTCAAGAATCAAGGTACTGGGTTGGAGTTTGGTAGTTTCAGGTATTTACTTCTAGCTATTCCAATGCATTAAAACCTAAAAAGTGTTATCTATTTAGTGCATAAGAATGTCCACCAGAATGACCTTTTGACTCCTTTTGAAATCTGTCAGCCACTGAAGCTTTATTTTGTTTCATTTCACATCCCTCTTTTGGTCAAGATGTACTCAATCCCACGATGCCAGATCCAGATTCATCCCCGGGAGTCATATTCTGCATTGCCAGGGAGATTTATACCCCTGGGAGTCAGGTCCCACATAGGGGGGAGGGCAGTGAGTTCACCTGCCAAAGTGGCTTAGCTAGAGAGATAGAGAGGGCCACATCTGAGCAACAAAGAAGCACTCAGGGGGAGACTCTTAGGCACAATTATAGCAGGTTTAGGCTCTCCTTTGTAGTAACAAGCTTCATAGGGGCAAGCACCAAGACAAGAGGGCTCAGCATGTCAAGCTGTCAGTCCCTAGTGTTTGTGAGAACATCAGCAACAATCCAGCTGAGGAAGTCCAACACCTTCACATCCTCCCCCAGCTCCTCAGAGGGGCCCCGAATATATATTTTTATTCTCCGCCCAAATTACTATGGGATGTGTTGCTATTTCACTCTAACCTATACAGACCTACCCTAGCTCACTTCCTATTCAAAGTTCCCTGTAATTGTGGTGTTTGAACAAACTGACTGTAGAAGTTATATTGATTAGAAAATATAGATCCTACACCAAATAAACATTTCTTCCCTTGGTCTCACATGGAAGTTGATGTTTTAACACACAGTCAGTTTTGATCTTTACCCTTTGGCCCGATTTGCCCTAGTCTTAACCAGATCTGCTTCATTCATATCTCTAATTGAAGTCTGGGCTCTTTTTCAGCTTTTTTTTTTTTTTAAACAGTTGCTGTATGCATTAATACTGACATCCATACTCTGCTCTGAGTTTCAGGTGTCACACTGATACCCAATGTTCCAGAGACCAATCAGGTTATACACCAAGGGATCAACATCTCAGAGTTTGGATATAGTCATTACAATTCAGGAATAGCTGTGACTGCTGTAAGAGCTTACAGTCTAGGGACCATTACAATAATCATTTCCCTGTTAGGCTGTGCTCTAAGATTCAATTCTGAGTTTACACATTGTAGTTAGTCCATATCGGTGAGGCATTATAGTGTTTGCCTTTGTTTCTGGTGTACTTCACTCGAAATGCTGTCTTCAGGATCCCTTCACCTCCTTGTGTGTCTCACAACTTCACTTGCAGTCAGGTTATTAACCTCTTAGAACATCTATGTTCTCACCTGTAAAATGACAACCTTCCCTAGGGCTATCATGAGGACTAGACAGGTAAATACCTGCGATGTGCTTTGAGCAGGCCCTGGGATGTAGATGGCACTTGAGAAACGCTTCTGGCAGCCAGGCCTCTGCTTTTAGCACCTGCTCTCCCACGGAGCGGCTGGAATGATTATTTCATCAGCGCTCTGCACTCAGCACTGTGGGAAGTGAAGTCAGTGTAGAAAGTCAATCGTCACAAACTGGAACCGGGAACCGAGAGGTGTGGGGTCTCCTGGACCTGCAGGGAGAACTTGCCAGAAAGCCTTTCTGCAGGGTTCTGGGAGACCAGTCCCTGTAAAGGGCACCCTCTGTGGGCTCATAGGTTTGTGACGCACATGGGAGAAGGAACCGAAAAGGGGACCTGAAAGATGTGTTTTCTCAGTAACAGACAAAGGAGGCAGTAGGGGTGGAGGGGCAGGGTCTCGGAGGCTCCAGGGAGCCGAATCGCTGCCCATCGGGCTGGGCGAGGAGGCCCTCAGAGGTCATCTGGCCTCCAGATGCCAAAATGGTGGCCACTGGATTGGAGGTGGCTCAAAGACCTGTTTTAACTTTACCGTGTTTAATAAGATTAAAAGATGCAAACAGTTACCATCTTTTTATAATTTGGAGATGTTTTCAAAAAAATTCCAGATGTTCAGCTTCTTATGAAAATCAGAATATTTGTGAAGAGCAAGCTGGTATTCCCATGTGGCAGCTATCAGTGGGAACTGAACAGTTGGTGTCCCTACGTAAGTGCCACTGAACTCATTTTCATTCCCTGCCCTGACCCTGTAAGCACCTGCATGTAGGATTTGCCATGTCTACCCCAACACTCTCATTTTACAGATGAAGAAACCGAGACCCAGTTGTGACCCATCCAGTTTTACACAAGTGAGTGAAACCTCTGGTTTTCTTCCTTGACATTAGTCCCCTTGTGGAAGGACCGAGGAGCAAGGGGAAATGGCCAGATTTAATTGACAATAATTGTTAATGATAATAGCCCCCATCTATTAAATATCTACAATGCACCAAGGACTTGAATTGAATCCTCATAACAACCCTGAAAAGTAAATATTGTTATCCCAGTTTTTCAGTGGAGGAAATACTGAGGCTTAGAAAGGTGAAAACGCTTGCCTCCGATCGCTGGGCCAGCGTGTGGGAGAGTGGGAACTTCAACTGAGGCCTGGCAGGTTCTAGAGCCCCGTGGCCGTGCTGCAGGCCTGTTGTCAGTGGAGTGCTAGGCTGGGCTCTGGGGGAGGCTGATGGGGGAAGTTCTCCATCCACAGCCTGGGTGGTTTATCAATTTGGACAGCTGAGGGCTTGTAAAGTTGTTGAGTGTCCCATGAGCCTCATGGAAGAGGGGCGATTTCCCCCCCCGGGGATATAGACCCCTCACCCTCTCAGGCATTCCTCCTCATGGGAAGGGGGTCACCTTGAGAGAAGGGACGGGGACCTGGCCAACGGTGAGTTAGAGAAGCCCTCCTCATCTTCAAGGCCCCCTGACATGACCAGGTTGTTAATGGACCTGGCTGAGAGCTTCCCAGCAGTTGAGCTAACCTTCTATGCTGCTGAGGCTGCCTTTAGTTTGTCTGGCTGTCTCCACATCATCTGGTTCCCAAGGCCAGGGACAACTTTCTGTTCATTCCCTTTGCCTGGCACAGAGCTTGGCTCATAATGGGCACAAAGAATAAGTGTTTCTGGAATGAATGAATGAATGTATGATGAAACAACCATTTCTTCTGTCCAGAGTCAGACTGCTGGGATTTGAATCTTGGCTCCACTCTTCCTGAGTGATTTGGGCACGTTATTTAACCTCTCTGGGCCTCATGTAAAGTGGACATGATAACTATGCTTACATCATTAAGTTGATTGTTAGAATTAATATAACTCTACATGTTAAGTACTTAGCACATTACCTAGCACAGTGCTGTTCAATAGGGCAACCACTAGTCATGTGCTGCTATTTAAATGTAAATGTAAATGAACTGAAATTAAAAATTCAGTTCATCAGTCACACTAGGCACATTTCAAGTGTTCAGTAGCCACATGTGGCTAGTGGTAGATATAGAACATTTCCATCATCACAGAAAGTTTTGCTGGGCAGAGGTCTAGAGCACAGTAAGGGCTCTACCTATGTTAGCCACTCCCACAGTTACTATTACTCCTATTGTTATTGTTGCCTTCTCAGCTCCAGGTGAGCATGATCCCTGGGCTTTGTTCACCTCTAAAAGGGGAAACTTGCCCTCACGGCTGGCCAAGCTAAGACTGTAACCTACACACACCCTCCTCTTGCAATGCCTTTCCCCTCACCTCCACCCCATGTGTGGCGATGCCTGGGGCTCAGACTTTAAGAAGCTGCCAAATGCAGAGCTTGATGACCGAAGTGCCCTCTCCTCCTCCACAAGGCCGGGCTCTCTTCTAGGACTAGGATTGGGTTTTGTTTGTTTCCCTGTCTCCAGTGCCTGGCCTCAAAATAAGTTTTTTGGGGCACAAAAGACCTGAGCCCAAAAGTTTTCAAGGGTCTAAGTCAGCAAGTTTGCCCAGTTTTGTGGCCACTTCAAAGGTGCTGATATCAGATGGTGGACAGTGTGCAAGCGACAGCAGCTAAGAAGCCAGCCTGGGTTTGGGCCCCGTCTGTGCTGGCTCCACGGGAATGAGAGCTTCACGGATGATGGCGGCCGCCCGGGAAGTCATGGGAAGCACAGGCAAGTGGCCAAGGGGAGGTAAATGGACATCATGATGTCAAAGGTGTCTGAATCAGAAAAATGGTGAGATTTCAGCGTGTCATTGGTGGGGGCAAGCCAGAGGCTGTGACTTAGTTTCTGTTGCCGTGTCCCGTTTGTCTTCATTTTAATCCCGGTCAGACCTAGGGAAATGAAGGGCAACAGAAACAATTGTCCTTCTGGTCTGCAACCTTAAAGACTCTTTAGTTTGGCTTCCCTAATCTTTCATGGGTGTGTTTTCTTTGCCAAGGCTGTACTGTTTCAAGTCAAGGTGGCAGTTTACTGAGGTGAGATGTTACATTTCTCAGCTTTAGGTAGTCAGGCTCAGTCCCCTTTATGTCAGTCTCCAGACTTAGAGGCCCATGGCGGAGAAGAGATGTGCCTTTTCTACCTACAGTTATTGGAAGCCTCTGCTCCCAGGTCCCCTCCTGCTCGAATCTCTACCAGCTCCTCCCTGGCTTAAAAACCACTCCACGCCGCCACTTAGTCATCTCCCCTCTGACCCCAGCGTAAACCCAGGAGCCAGGTCCTGCTGTGCCCAACTTCAGCTCTCTGTGTTTACCTTCTCACACCCTCTCCACCAGCTCCCCTTCCAACTGCTACAGGCTTTCCATGCCCATGCTGTTTTCACTTCCTGGTTCACTCTGCCCTAGCCCTGTCATCTGGCCCAGTCCGACTCCTATGTCAGGCCTCAGCTTGATGTCACTTCTCCAAACCTCCCCCCACCCCCTGGACCTGGACGGAGTTAGGTGTAGTGTCGCTCCCTGTCAGTGGATTATGAGGCTCTGGCGGCCCTCAGGACTGTGAGCGCTGGGTGGGCAGGGCCGAGACTGCGTCATTAACCATTGTACGCTCAGTGCCTGGATCAGTGCCTGGGACATAGAGGGTGCTCAGTCATCCTTGTCGGATGAGTCGAAAAGGTGAATTAATGAATGGCACCATCACATTCATAAGCTGGTCTCAGATGATGAGTCCGGACAATCTTGATAATATTTTTTTAAGTTAAATGTTGAAAAATGACTTACCTGTCATAAGAGTTTATTCATTTGCATGTCCATAAGAGTTAAATGATGCAATTGGCTTTGTATTCTTTTTCTGTTGTAGCATAGAGGTTAAGAGCAAGGACTTTGGTGCCAGACTGGCCGGGTTCCAGTTGCAGCACTGCCACTCACAAGTGGTATGTTCTTGGGCAAGTAACTTAACTTCATTGTCTCAGTTTCCTCATCTGTAAAATGGGGATACTAATAATGCTTATCTAATGAGGTTGTTGTGAGGGTTAAATAGTTAATGTTTGTAAAGAGCTTAGAACAGCATCTAATATATGGAAGCATTATATAAACTTTGTTAAATAAAGTGAGTAAAGAATAAATCTCATAAACAGTGTGAGGATCTTTCAGATGACAACCCCCTTCAGGGGTAAAGCTTTGGCCTGGCCCTACCCAAGGCAAATTCATGACAGCGGTGATGCTCATTTTCAGCATGTGCCCACCCTCTGGTGCCACCTCTCCTTGCCCTCTGTGGTGTCTTGTCTTGCTTCTAACTCCCAGAAGTCTCATCTTCTCCATCTACCACAAATACTTTCAGATCTGCTAAAGACCAATTCATACTCTAGTGTTAATTACTATCAGGGTTTAATGTGCCCCCTCTCTGAAATTACTGTCTTAACATGAGGTCTCCCAATTAGTTTGGGGAACCCAAGAGGGCAGAAACCGTGCCTTATATGCGCTGATGTTCTCCTCAGCCCTGCTTCTCCACGCCTCTGGGTGCAGCAGAGCTTGGCCAGCCTTATTTATTAAGTCTCCCAGGATATGGAGTCAGCAGTGGGAGGCCCCCTTGGGCTTAACGTTGAGAACTTTGGAGTCGCATTTGGAGGAGAGGGAAAGCTACGCCCTGAGCATTTAATAACATGGTTGGGTTTAAAATAAAAATCAGAATCCAGGCCAGCCCTCACTGACACTCCGAGGCTATGAAGCCTTCAGATGTCACCCACGTGACCCGACCTCAAAGGGGAGCTGTGGTTTCAGATTCAGGGTGGTAGCAGCCAACGATTTAGAAGCAGAGCTCAGTGTGGGACCCGTGGCAGGAGGCTGCCTGAGCCGGTAAATGATGCCATTGTTTGAACTTACATGCAATCAAAAAGAAAAAAAGAAAAAAAACCCAAAAAAGTTAAAAAGAAAGTAAGAAAGAAAGAAAAGAAAATCAAACCACTTACAATTTTAGGGACAACATCCTTGCCCAGCCATTTTTTTTTTTTTTTTAAGGAAAAACATACCAAACCTGAAACCAATGAAACAAACAGGAAAGCGGCGTCTGGGCCTGCGTCCAGGGCAGATGCGAGCCTCTTGGGTTTCAGAATGAGTTGATTGTTGCATAAACAAGGTGGCCTCTGGGTGGGGCAGCCCTGACCGGGACTTGGGCCCCTTAATGTCCACGTTCTTCAAGCCCGGCCAAGCCCCCTCCTGTAGCCCCTGCAATTTGGGCCTCGCTTGGCCACTTACAATGTGCTGTCACCTCGGCTGTCTCAGCCATTCCCTAGGATGACCCTGAGTCGGTGGCCCGTATTCTTAGGCCCATTTTAAGGATGAGGAAACATTGACTTTCAGAAGGGCGCCGTTGCTTGCTCAAAGTCAGGTGGTGAGAAAAATGCCAGGGGCCAGCCCGGGACACAGGTCTCTGTCTCCTTAGAAGGAGGAAGGCATGCCTGACCTTGGGGATGGCTGAGAGGTGTAACAATCATGTCACCTGAGTTGTTGAGTGTTGTTGAGTGACGAAAAGCTCAAAGTCTGGAATAAAAGAGCCTGAATTCAAATCCCAGATCCAGTGGGACCTTGGGCAACATACTTAACATTTCTGAGTCTTGGTTTTCTCATGTGTAAAATGGGGATATACCTACCTTTTAAGGTCATGGTGGAGAGTAAATGAGCTGTAGTATGTACAGTGTTAGAACCGCTCTGGCGTATGATTGTAAGCTCTTATTACAATGCCCTTTAACACTTTTTGAGGTTTAAAAATTTTTTTATTTCTATTTTTATGCCCATTTTACAGATAATGAAACCAGGCAGGGAAAGGTTAAGTCGTCTAATCCAGTCATCCCTAATCCAGTAACAAAGCAGCACTGGGGGCTCACCCGAGGCTTTCGAGGCCAAACCTGGGTTGTTCCTTAGCCATGCCATGTTGGTTCCCTGGGCCAGACTTCTTGGACTTCCTGCCATTATTGACCTCGTGGGTGGCTTGTTGGGTCCTGCACCAGGCCCAGCCCCAAGCAGAATCTCAACCTGCGCATCACCATCCCCAGGATCCTCTTTCTGCTTCATTTTCCCTTTTCTGGGGAAGCCTCCAACTTCTCCTTCCAGGTGCTCAGTGTTCTGCATTTGTCTTGTCCTTTGACATGAGCTCATTCCCGTTTCCTACTAAATACCAACCACCCCTGCTCAATGTGGCTCTGGGAGGCCGGCAAAGCACTTCTGTGGACTTGCCATGGCAACCTTTATATGATCCCGCAAACATAGGAGAGGTCAAGATCCCCATTTATAGATTTCTTCTGGATTCCATATGTGTGTGTTGAGTGCTTGTTCTGAGTAACGCAGAGAGCTACTGGGGATGCAGTGGTGAGTTCAAACAGACTCCTGGAAATTGGAGTCTAGTGGGGGAGACCCATGTTAACCAACAAATCTTAGTGATGAATGTTTAGCTACAAATTGAGATAAATTATCAAAGGAAATGCATCAGGTTTTGCTAAGGCAGGTGACAAAGAAAACCGGCCTTGGCTTGGGAGTCAGGGAAGGCTTCCTGCAGGCAGTGATGCTTGAGTGGAGATCTGAAAGGCAAGCGGGCTTTAGCTAGTGGAGAAGGGCTGGAAGAGCTTTCTAGGAGGTGGGTTCAGCAAGTGCAAAGCCCCGGTGGCAGAGGGGGCATTTCAGTGTGGTGGGAAGGCAGAGGGCAAGAGGGAAAGGTGTGAGATGGGGCTTGAGAGGCTGTTATAAATATAGTGGGCCTTGGAAGCCATTTTAGGGGTGTGGGGTTCAGTGATAGGGGAAATAGGAATCCACTGAAGAGTTTTAATCTGGTGGGGTGATGTGTTTTTAAAAGATCCCTCTGGCTGTGAGTAGAGACTTGAATGATGGCAGATTGAGTTGCTGCGTGGAGACAAGTCAGGAGGCTGTGACAGGGGCCAGGGGAGTGGTGACAATATCTGGGACCAGGCAGAGGTGGTGCTGATGGAGACAGATGGGTGTGAGGTCTCCTTAGGAGGTAAAAGAGACTGTTACAGGCACTGGAGGCACAAAGATGAATGTGACATGGAAATCCCTGTTTTCAAAGGGATTATAGCCTAAATGGAGGGGGGCGTACATGTAGCACATATACTAGTGCAAGTATCACATGGTAGATGACTGCAAAGCTGGCTACAAGGCTTGAACCCTTGCTATAGCCGTTCCCTTTGCAATGTGACTTCCTTCTTCCTCCCATCAGAATGCTGAGGCCATATGCCTACTCTTTCAATCTGGGATGGTCTTCTGATACACTTTTGCCAATAAAATGTGGCAGAAAGGACTGTGTGCTGGTTTTGAGCCTAGGCCCCAACCTTGCACGCTTCTGCCATCTCTTGGAACCTTGCACAGCTTCCAGGAGATCCAACCCGAGCTAGCCTCCTTGGTGATGAGACGCATGTCCCAGTCACCCCTGTCATCTCAGCCAATAGCCAGGTAACTGCCAGACACATAGGTAAGCATCTTAGACCACGAGCCAACTGGCCAGCTGACCACAGATGCATGAGTGAGCTCAGCCGAGATCTGCCGAGCCTGGCCCAGAGCAGCAGATCTGTTCAGCCAACCCATAGACTCATGAGCAATAATAAATGCTTGTTGTTGAGAGCAGAGGTTGGAAAACTTTGGCCTCTAGGCCAATTGGCACCTGTTTTCATAAATATAGCTTCATTAGAATACAGTCATGCCCACTTAATTAATTAATTAATTAAATTTAATTTATTGTCTTTTGTTTCTTTTAAACTACAATGATAGAGCTGAGTAGTTGCAACAAAGACCATATGCTCTCCAAAACCTAAAATATTTACTCTCTGACCCTTTAACAAAGTGTTTGCCAACCCCATTTAAAGCCATTGATTTTTTTTTTGGATTGTTTGTTACACAGCAATAGCTTACTGATACATAGGTGCTAAAATAAAGGGACCAGTGAGGGCACAAAGGGTGGGTTGGTTAGCTTTCTGTTAACTATGACATGGAGTTTCTGTTAACTATGACATTCAGCATCTGTGGAGGAACTGATGCTGAATGTATCTTGAGCCAATTGTAGGTTTTGTCTCAGAGGAAAATGATGAGGAAATCAAGGGCAGTGTGATTGTGATCAGGCCAAGGTCACATGACAGGTCTCCTTGTTCCTGTTCAGGGACTTTCCCCCTACCCTCAACAGGCAACTTCACCTTTTGGGTAAGAGAAAGGACCATGTGGACAGCTAGAGCTGAGTTTGAATCCCAGGTCTCCCATTTCTGAGATTTGTGTTCTTGGGCAACTTGCTTAGGTTCTCTGTGCCTTAGTTTCCTCATACATAAAATGGGGAAAATAATACTGATCTCATGGAGTTGCTTTGAAATTAAATGAGATGATGGGCACAAGTTCTGGTGTACTACTTTATAATTATAAAGAAATCTGTAGTGATATAAAGACAGTTTAGAAATTTTTGTCACAGGCTTTGCATTTTAACCAGGGTAAGAGATTTCAGCTAAAGGAAAGTGGGGTTGCTCCTGGGATTTCTGGTGGGCTGGATGGTTTGGGACGTTGACCATGTGCACCCATGAAACTGTGCCACCTGGTGCCCACCTGCTCCGCTGCTAGCATCATCTGGAGACTCCCCCTGCCAGTAGCTTTTGGGGGCCTCTACTCTAGGCTGTGTGCTCTCTGTTTCACAACCCACCACAAATGGTGGGAAAGCCTGTGGGCTGAGGGGATTCATTCACTTTGTACTTATCGCTAAGGTTCCTGTTTCTCTGGGTTAGGGCTGAGCAGATGCACATGTCTGTTCAGACGATGAAGGCAAAGGAAATGTGTTGCACCAGATTCAAGAACTGTTTCTCTGAGCACACACCATGTGCCAGGCCCTGCACTGGGCACAGAGAAGGGGGGATGAGCCCGAGATGGTTCCTCTGTCTTCCTGGAACTCAGGGGACCAGAGAGCAGATGTTTTCCAATGCTAGATGGTGAGCATGGGGGCAAAGGGAAACTCAGGGTTCTGAGGGAGACGGTGCAGTTAGGGATCAAGAAATGATGCTTGGGTGAGTCCTAGCTGAGTCTTCCAGGATAAGCAGGAGGCTCGGCAGATAAAGAGTGAGGGGGAAAGCCTTCCAAGCAGAGGAGAGGGTGTTCTGGTTTGCTAATGCTGCCAGAATACAAAGTACCAGAAATGGATTGGCTTTTATAGAGGGGGTTTATTTAGTTACAAAGTTACAGCCTTAAGGCCATTAAGTGTCCAAGGTAAGGCATCAACAATAGGATACCTTCACTGGAGAAAGGCCATTGGCATCTGGAAAACCTCTGTTAGCTGGGAAGCCACATGGCTGGCATCTGCTTGCTCCCATGTTGCATTTCAAAATGGTGTCAGCTTTCAACGGCTGTCTTCAAAATGTGTCTCTCAGCTGCAGCTTCTCTGAAGTCCTTCTATATCTGAGCTTTTATAGTGCTTCAGTAATTAAATCAAGACCCAAGCTGAATGGGCAGGGCCACACCTCCATAGATCCAATCCCATCAACAGGTCATACCCTAATCAAAGGTGTTACTAGTCACATCTCCATGGAAACAATCAAAAGGTTCCAAACTAATCAACTCTAATACATCTGCCCCACAAGACTGCATGAAAGAACATGGTGTTTTTGGGGACATGATACATCCAAACCAGCACAGAGGGCATGAGCAAAGGTAGAGTGATAAAACCTGTGCCGGTTTGAATCTATTATGTCCCCCAAAATGCCATGTTCTTGATGCAATCTTGTGGGCCAGTCATATTAGTGTTGATTAGATTTTGGAACCTATTGATTGATTGTTTCCATGGAGTTGTGACTCAATCAACCGTAGACAAGACCTTGATTGGATAATTTCCACGGAGGTGTTACCCCACCCATTCAGGGTGGGTCTGAATTAAATTATTGGAGCCATATAAAAAGCTGAGACAGAAGGAACTCACTGCTTGCTACAGCCAACAGGGACACTTTGAAGAATGCACAGGAGCTGAGAGAGGAGCTGCAGCTTACAGAGACATTTTAGAGACGGCCTTTGAAAGCAGATTTTTGCTCCAGAGAAGCTAAGAGAGGACAAACGCCCCAAGAGCATTTAAGAGTGACATTTTTTGAGGAGCTGCAGCCTAAAGAGGAACGTCCTGGGAGAAAGCCATTTTGAAACCAGAACTCTGGAGCAGATGCCAGCCATTTGCCTTCCCAGCTAACACAGGTTTTCCAGACGCCATTGGCCATCCTCCAGTGAAGGTACCTGATTGTTGACACCTTATCTTGGACGCTTTATGGCCTTAAGACTGTAACTTTGTAACCAAATAAACCCCCTTAATAAAAGCCAGTCCATCTCTGGTGTTTTGCAAAAGGGCAGCATTAGCAAACCAGAACAAAACCACACAGCTGGTACAAGGCCTGGTGGGAGCTTGGTGCTGCCGAGCATGGAGTCTGGGTCGAGGAAAGGTGACGCTAGTGGAGTAAGTGGGCGCTTCGGCCATGCAATCATCAAAAGGATTGAAGCAACAAAGAGGCCTGGCAGAATGGTGATAGGGTAGATATAGCATGCAAGGGATTGGAATGACTCCATCATGGGTCACCGTGATGGGTGATCATTCCTGATTTCTTGCCCCCCCATGAAGGACAGGGAGCCAGGAATATTCCAGCATCATCATGGACCCATTCAGCTCTGAAGCCCACTATGGTTTTGCCATCAGGTTACATTCTATTTCTTACCAAACCTAACAGGAGATTTTATCGTGTTGCTTCATAACGTGTGGTGGGACATGGAGGGGGCTGATAAGCTGTATTGAGTGCCTGTGTTGGGGAGGGAGGAGAAGAGGACAGGGTGGAGACATCCCATGCTGTGCTACATGGCTCAAGAGGTGAAGGTCAGGCCTTCAGCTCTTGAAGGGGATGTTTGGTAAGAATTTGAAAATCCTTCTGCTCTTCCAGATGAATGAAGAAGTGAATCCAAACCTGGAAGTGGAAATTAAAAAAAAAAAGTCCCATCATCACTTTGGGAGCTGAGATGTCCAAGTGTCACAAAAGAGAATTTCTCAATGAGGAACTGGCCAGCTAGGGGGAAAAGTACCCTTTAAAAATACTTCCTGCTAGAAGTCAAATGGTAGGCAAACAAGAGTTGCACCATCAATGCAGTGTTCTTTCCGGGTTCATTTTCTGAGTTTTGAATAGGTTGGTTTCTAGCAATCGGGTATATTCTGCTGCCATCACCAATTCCCCCAAACTCTAGCCGCAGGAGTGAAACTTCCAGCTGACCAGTTTGAGCAGACCGGGGCTGGTCTCGAAGGGATCCTTGATGTTGGATCTGTAGGGAATGAGAAGGGAGGCATGGCTTCCCCATTTGTCCTAGAGTCAGAGTGACCCTGGGCTGGGTCCCAGGGCTGGGAGGGACACACCCCAAGTCATGCTGTACATTCACCTGTTCTCACGCAGGTGTACGGGGACCGTTTCAAAGTGGCTGGGAGTGATTCCAGTCTACTCCCAGTTATTTGTACTTCTTCTGGCCATAAGAATTGCAGATAGCTGAAGCTCTGCTCTGGGTTCATAATTTTCAACCCACATGGTGGCTGTAGGGAGATTTCGCTTTGGCCAGTATTTGTTAACCTCTGACTGCACAGCAGGCCCGTGCCAGGCTCCAAGGTGGTGACCACGGTGGTGGAGGGCTGGGCCTGGGGGAGTTGGATTCACCTGGGATGGAACCCTGGCTCTGCCCCTCACTAGTTGTGTTGCCTTGGGAGAGCTAATGAACTGCTTGAGCCTCAGTTTCCATGTCTGAAAAGTAGGAACACTCATACTTACCACAGAGGGATTAAATGCATGTAAAGTCCTTAAAGCACATTCAGCACACAGTAAGAGTTCAATAGGGAGAGATGGACAAGACAAAGATCACTTGTGGGGTATTTGGGGAACACAGAGAAGTTCCTAATTCACTTTCAGGTGTTTGTGTGAGTATGTGTGTTTGTGAGGGAGTGTATGTGTTGAGTGGGAGTCTGTAAGTGAGCATGAGTGTGTAAGTGTGTACAAATGTATATGAGGGGTATGTGTGTGTGTGTGTGTGTCTGTGTGTGTGTAAGGATGTTTGTGTGAGAGTTGGGTTTAAGTGGTGTATGTATGTGTGTCCATGGGGAGTATAAGTGTGTGTTGAGAGTGGAATATGTATAGTGTGTGTGTGTGAGGGTTGTGGGTGAGTGTGTGAGTGCATGTATGAGAGAGAGGTGTGTGAGTATGTGGCGTGTGTGTGTGTGAGTTGCACGTGAGTATGTGAGGGTGTGTGTATGTGGTGTGTGTGTGTATGTATATATGTGTATCCTTTAAGGGCAGGTGATGTTTGCACTGAGTCCAGAGGACAAAGCAGCTTGTCAAGAAGGCCGGGGGAGCCAGGGCTGGTGGAGGATGCCTGGCGAGCGTGTGTTCATTTATTCACTCAACAAAGGCAACGCGGATGTGTCGAGAGTCTCTTATGTGCTGGCCTTGTGCCGGGCGGTGGGAAAGCCCTGAATGGTTACTAAACAGTAACCTTCTTCTCTGGGCCTTCCCTGGGGCTCTCTAGAACCATCCCACCCCTGCCTGCACCCTGGAGGCTGACGCTTCCCAAGGGTGATAGGCTCCCTGTCCCCCGTCTTCTGGCTGAGTTGGGCCGGCGGAGCGGGTGCTGGCAGGAGATCAGAGGGCAGATAGGGGGAGGCTCACGACTGTGGTTCCCACCAGGTGGCCCCTCTTTCGAGACTCCACCGATACCATTTCCTCCCCTGGTTCCCTTGGGTGAGGGGTGCCACAGCCTCCCCTGGGGCTGGTCCTGGGGAGCCTCAGCACTCAGCCTGCTCTGCACGTGGTCCCTTCGTTAACTGCTCTCCATTTGCATCGTCTGGGGCGAAATTCTGTTCCCTGATAGATTCAGTTCTTATTGTTGTCAGTACTCTCTTTGTCTTGGGTTTCCTTTTCTTTGGTTGAATTCCCAACTCCCTCCTTTATTTCATCTTTTTGTTGGAAGCAAAGCAACGAATCTGCAGGCAGGCGACTCCCTAGGGTTTGCTTCAGCTCTTGAGAATTCCAGGTTTGGCTCTCTGCTCTTCTGGCCGCTCTGGAGTGGGGGCTTAACTCGGGGTCGTTCCAGGGCTGCTCCCCACTTTGGGGAGGAGGAGGGGGAAGATCAGCAGCTGTGTGCAGCTCTGCCCTGCCAGGGACCCGCGGGCAGCTGTCAGCACCCCAGCAGTTCCTCCTTTAGAAGTGCTTTCCTTCCCCCACTTCTCCTCCTCCCAGTGCAGGCAGCCCACTGCCTTCCTGCATTCTCCTCCCTCTGCCCTGGATGGCCACAGGAGCAGCATGGCCTTGGGTACTCTCCCATGCAACAAACATGCACTGAGCAGCTACCATGTGCCTGGCCCTGTTTGAACAGTGAGGATATACCAGTGAGCAAGGCGGGCAACACCCCTGCCCTCATGGAGCTGATATTCTAGTGGAAAGAGATAGGTGATACACAAAGACACACACAATCCTACTTTATCAGGGGGCATTTACAAGTTGAGGTGAAAAAATGAAACAGGATAAAGAGATAAAAAGTGATGGGTGTTCATGGAGGGCTTCCCTGAGGAGGTGACATTTGGGCAGAGACCAGGAGGAAGGGAGGGAGTGAGCCCTGCAGAGGAGGCAGAAGTGCCCCGGGTAGAGGGGCAGCCAGAGAGGAGGCCTGGGGAGGCGCGGGTTGGGTATGCTCCAGGAGAAGCGACTGGAATGGAGGGAGTGAGGAGGGTGGGGAGGGGGATGCCACCAGGAAGGTCCGGAACAGCTCTCATCTGGCCTCAGAGGCCGTGGTAACAGTTTTAGATTTTATTGTGGGTGAAATGGGGACAAGGAAGGGATGTGAACCAACCAGGTTTTCAAGGATCACTCTGGCTGCTGTGTGAATAGACAGTGGGGGCAAGAGGAGAAGCAGGTAACCCAGGAAGGGACAATTACAGTGACAATGAAAACCACTACCCCCCCACCCCATACCACAGAGGAGGGGTTGGGGGTCCTGCCATCGTCACCAGCTGTGTCATCATCCCACCAATTGTGCAATCTTAGGCAAGTTCCTTCTCAGCTCTGAGACTCAGTTTCCTCATCCATCAAATGGGCATAATGGTAACTACTTTTTTAGGGTTGTTATGAAGATTTGTGTAGCTCATGTTTATAATCTTTACAGAAAGTGAAAGAAATAACTGTTCTTCCCATTTTAGGGATGAGGAAACTGAGATTCAGATACTTAACTGAGCTCATAACCAGCCAGCCTGCTTCTAAACATGTGGCCCATCGGAAGGAAACAGCCCCACATCCGGGGTCCAACATAGACATGCTTTGGGTCTCTGTGGGGATAATGGGACCCCATGATCCTACTCTCCTAGTCCAACGGGCTTCTAGGGTCCTGCCCCCTTTGACCAACGAAATTCCAAAGTCCTGCTCTCCTTGACCACCACAAGTTCATCATTCTTTCCTGTTGCCTCTGAAACCATTTCCTATCACGTCAAGCAGGGCAAATTCACCTTCTGTGTGGTCCTTGCCTCACCTGCACATCCTCTACACGAGTAGTCTCTATAAATAATAGTTACTCTATAATAATGTGGCCTCCTTAATAGTAGCTACTATTGGGTCCGTATTTTCTAGGTCCCAGGAGCTGTGCCAAGCATCATAAGCTATCTCATTTAATCTATTCCTATGAAATTAATACCATTCTCATTTGCATGTGAGGAAATGGAGGTTTAGAAAGGTTAAGTGTTTCACCCAACATCCCACCCCTGGTGAATGGCAGAACCAGGCCTCAAATCCAGGACTTGAGAACCTCAAGGTTGGTGCTGTTTCCACTAATCTCTTCTGCTTCTGATTCCATTGAGTGCCTGGCTTGCTCAGAATATTCATGCCTGGATTAATTAATTAACTAGTATGACGGGATGAATAAATGGCATGACCGTGGAACTGTGAGGGAGAGGAGAGGAGAGTGGGGAAAGAGTGGCTGATTGGAATGGGGTAGATCTGGGAGGGACCCTGGGGGCTCACTTGGTTGTCGACAGTGTGGTCCTAGGCAGAAGGAAAGCCCCCCAAGGACATTGACACCCACATTCTGGAACCCAGGCATCCGTTACCTTATAGGCCATAGGGACCTTGAGCATGTGGTGAAGGTAACGGGCGTTGAGATGGGGGAGTACCCTGGTTTGTCCAGGTGGGCCCAACATAGTCACATGCGTCCTTAACATTGGAGGACCTTTCCCAGCTGCAGGCAGAGAGAGAGCCAGGTGACAGAAGGGGTGGAGAGATGCCGTGCGAAAAAGAATCAACCTACCACTGCAGGCTCTGAAGATGGAAGAAAGAGCCATGAGCCTGGGAGTGCAGTAGCCTTTGGAATCTGCAAAAAGCAAAGGAACAGATTCTCCCATCAAACCTCAAGAAAGGAATGTAGTCTGGGCAACACCTTGATTTTAGTCCAGCGAGACCCGTGTTAGACTTCTGACCTATGCAGAACTCTAAGATAACACATTTGTGTTGCATGAGCTGCTGCGTTAGTGGTAATTTGTTGTGGCGGCCCTGGAAAACAGATACAACAAGTCACTTCAGGCCTTGATCCTTCAGTTTTCTCATCAGCAAAATGGGGACTATGAACCCTCTGTCCTTGGGTTGTTGGAAGTATCAGAAGTTATCTGGCACAGAGCCTGGCACAGCAGGTGCTTAGGGACTGTTAGCTAAACTGGAATTTGAATGATGGTGTCTTCTGAAACCGGGCTGTGATTGACAGGTGTCCATCAGGGTGTAGCAAGCAAGCATTGGAGGTGTTCGTTCAGAGGTGTTCAGAGGGGTGAACACAGGGGACCATGAAGGCCTGAGAAGGCCCAGAGGAGGTGGGACTGGAGACATGAGGTGGTGGGACATCACAAGAGAATTATTTTGTGACTTGTAAGAAATCAAAGTGTATCTCAAATCCAAGTATTAGAATTACCAACCCATGCACAACTGGGGTGGACGGCGTCAGGTCACGGCAAGGTTCCCTGTGGCAGGGGCTCGGGGTCAATAAACACCGGTTTCGGGTCCTCACTGAGCTTACTACCAGCAGTGGGACTGGGGCAAGTTGCTCAGCAATCTGAATATCAATTTCCTCATTTTCAAAAATAAGGATACCACCACCCACCCTACGAGTCTGATAGGAGGATAAAATTAAGTGAGATGGCGATTGTAAAAGTTCTTTAAAGGCTGCAGAGTGGGGTACACACGTGAGTCGTGTTTTCTGTCTCCACTGCCTAGTGAGGCCGTCTTGCTGCGGCAATGAAAACCAGTGGAGCGCTGTTTGGAAGTGGTCCAACAGGACACGGCTGAGTTGAGGACCATTTTTTCAAACAGCAGGCAAACAGGACTTCTCCTGCCCTCTGCTCTCCTGGAAAGCACTCCCACTTCCTGCCATTCTCAAATCTCTCTAAAAACCCCCTGCCTCCCCCGGAGCCTGCACAGTCAGGGAAAGGTTACCCATTTTCTGTGTCACCGAAGGAAGGTGGCTCCTTCCCTTCCCTTCTCACTTGCCCTCCGACCTGAGGGAAAAGGCTCTCTCTCTCTCTGGGCCTTGTTTTTCTTTTCAGCAAAATAAATATGTTGCTCAGGATGATCTCTCAGATACCCTTTGTTTATTTGCATTTATTGTTTACACAATAAAAGCAAAAAGCAAAAGGATTGACACTGCTGCTTCATGGCTAGCCTTTACTTGCTAGAAGTCAGACACTCTTCACTTACTAGCTCATTTAATCCTCACAAGAACTCTAAGAGGTAAGGGCTATTATTATTCCCAGGCACAGAGAGGTTAGGTTTCTGGCCTGAGATCACACAGCTTGACATGGCATGATCCGAATTCAACCTCAGCAGCTGTCCTCCAGGGGCCATGCTAGTTGCTAGTAACAAGAGCCTCACCAGTTCTATATTCTGTCGTCCCGCAAGGGAGAGTCAGAGGCTATATATATATATATATATATATACACACACATATATTAAATTCAGTTTTATTGAGATATATTCACCTACCATATAATCATTCATGGTGTACAATCAAGTGTTCATAGCACCATCATACAGTTATGCATTCATCACCCCAGTCTATTTTTGAACATTTTCCTTACATCAGAAAGAATCAGAATCAGAATAAAAAATAAAAGTAAAAAAGAACACCCAAATCATCCCCCCACACCCTATTTTTCATTTAGTTTCTGTCTCCATTTTTCTACTCATCCATCCATACACTGGATAAAGGGAGTGTGATCCACAAGGCTTTCACAATTACTCTGTCACCCCTTGTAGCTACATTGTTATACAGTTGTCTTCAAGAGTCAAGGCTGCTAGGTTGGAGTTTGATAGTTTCAGGTATTTACTTCTAGCTATTCCAATGCATTAAAACCTAAAGAGGGTTATCCATATAGTGTGTAAGAACGTCCACCAGAGTGACCTCTCGACTCCATTTGAAATCTCTCAGCCACCAAAGCTTTACTTCATATCATCTTGCATCCCCTTTTGGTCAGGAAGATGTTCTCAGTCCCACGATGCCGGGTTCAGACTCATCCTTGGGAATCATATCTTGCGTTGCCAGGGAGATTTACACCTGTGGGAGTCAGGTCCCACGTAGCAGGGAGGGTAGTGAGTTCACCTGCCGAGATGGCTTAGCTAGAGAGAGAGGGCCACATTTGAGCAACAAAGAGGCACTCAGGGAGACTCTTAGGCACAATTATAAGCAGGTTTAGCCTCTCCTTTGCAGTAATGAGCAGAGGCCATATTTTTAGAGTTCTCATGAGACACCACAAAGGGCAGGTTATGTTTTCTCTAGACCCCATCTTGTCTCAATTTTAACTCTACTTTCCCTTAATGGTCAGGTTACAATTTAACATTTCCTGGAAATTTGGGGCCGAGCTGGAAGAATATTCTGAGACATGGAATACGTGTGTCTTTGTGTTGTTAAATGACCTGTGAGTCCTACATTTTAAATAATTATAAGAATAGCTAATATTTATAACCAGCACTTACGATATACCAGAGTCCATTCTAAATACTTCACATGAGTTAACTTGTAACTTTCACACCCACCCTGCTGATGAGGCAGGTTCTCTTATCATCATTTCCACGGAGTGTCTTGCCCAGAGAGTGGGGGGCATGGCTGGGACTGAAACCCCAGCCATCTGGCTGCAGGCACTAGGCTCTTACCATTTCACTTTACTGTCTGTCTCAAGATGGTCTCCTCTGAAAAGTAATTCTATGGAATGTTTTTAAAAATTCTGTGCAGAAAGTGTTCTGTGGTCAAATAAATTTATAAAAGAAGGGTTAAATAAAGCCAAGCAAGTTGCTTTAAACCAGAACTCCTCTGTTATATAACCAAACAATTATCAGGGATCTTCAAGAGCAGAATAGAGCATGCAGACATGTTAAACTTATTTGGCCATGGAGACTCTTTCCTTGTGTGGATCAGCTCCAGGAACATACGTTGTGAAAATCAGCTCTAGAGGATTCCAGGTGGGAAGGTCCTCGGGAAGAGGAAGCCATAACTCCAGATTCTTTCTGGGCCTTCCCCATCCCAGTTATCTCCCCCAAATCTCACCTGTCTCCTCCCATCTACTGACGTTGCTGAGCGCGCAACTGTATTCAGGGAAAAACAAGCTGATGTACCGATCTCCAAAAATTAAATTGCTCTTTCAGTGCACCGAGGTGGTAATTTGCCATTTAAAGAATCTTTCCTAAAGTAAATGATTTCTAGTAAAGCAAATCACCACTCCTCATTGACTTATACTTTTGACAAAGCTGAATTTTCATGAAATAGGCCTTTGAAGTGAGGCACATTTGGATTTTCTCCTGTGGACAGGAGGAAAAAGTTGGCTGGTAAAACAGGGTGAGGGTTTTTTCCAAAAGCTGCACAAAATAGTACTACAACTTCTGCTTTTCCTTTTTTCTTATTGGCAATTGGGGAATCCAGCAGTGCACTTGAGAAGACAGAGTTGATTAAGTTGGGGACAGGGGGCGTGAGGTCTAAGAGTTAAACCTTAGAGAGTCTTGGTTGTACAACCTGTTGACCTTTGCGAGACTTTCTCCTGGCTGAGTCTCATTTTCCACATTTAAAATTCAACACTGTCCATGGCTACCAAGCACCCATGATGGTCTTGCCAGGCACGGTTGGTTTGGTCACTCATTTAATCCACATAAGAACCTCAGTCCCTGGAGGCACAGAGACGACTGAAGCGTGCTGTCTGCCCTGGAGGAGAACTCAGTTTGCTGGAGATGAGCATGCCAAATACTCAGCCATCAGAACTTAGGACAGAATTTAAGGTCAACAGAAATGGTCAAGCACAGAGGTTTGAGAAGTCATAATGGGGATGGGGGTGGGGATGGGGAGGAGGGCAGAGTCTGGAGAGTTTTCTTGATAGCAGTGGCAGTGGAGTTGGACTTTGAAAGATGAGTAAGGTGCAGCTAAGCAGAGAAGCAGGTGGGAAAGGCCTCCTGGGGAGGGAACCGCCAGAGCTCAGCAAGACTTGAGAATGTTCGGAGGGTGTTACCAGTTTGTCAGTGACAAAGTGGCACTAGATCTAAGTTCTTTTGCTGTTTCTATGGAAACTGGTGACCCCTCATATATTATATATTCCCCCAAACTCCTGGCAATGATTGAAAGCCTTCCATAGAGAGAATTTTAAAAGCCAGGAGAGTTATTTAACCTCTTGACACCCCAGTTTTCTCAGAAAGTACCTACTTCTTGAGGTTAAGGTAAAGATAGAGAGTGAATAATGTGTGGAAAACTTTGAAACTGTGGATGGCTTGTGATAAGTGTTCAATCAAAGTTGTTATTCTTATTCTGGGATGCTTGAGAATCTCCACAAGGCAGATGCACTTAATCATTTCTGCTTCTTCTGCATTTACCAGTGTCTGAGCTGGTAGCTCCCAATAAATGCCTTTCTGATAACTTGAATGGCTGAATGAATACATATGAGAAAATATCCCTTTTCTCTAAGAAGCATAATGTGGTAGTTGCCTCTTGTCCTTGAGGTTCCAGACACCAGACCCCAGCTTGGGAAGGAAGACCCAGCACCACTGGGCCAGCCCTTCTATCTTCATGTGCATCTTCCGCGAGTTACTCTCGGGTAAAGAAGAACATTTGACCCCTGTTTAGAAAGATTGCCTTTCACAATCTCCCAGTTCCCTAGATGTGACTTGCTGAGCCGACAGAATTTACAGAGAAGAGCTAACTATTTTTAGGACAAATGAGAAATATTAGCACTTTGCTCTCTCCTCAAATATCAAACCTGCAGTCTGTAGGAATTCAAACAGGAATTATTAGAGAATTGGAGGTAGGGAGGTTTTATTGCACTCTTATTGCTTAAAATTATCACATAAAAATAACAATCGATGATCAAGTGCTTACTTTGCGCCAGGCACTGTGCTGAACACTATATATGCTCAATTATTACAGCCACCTCATAAGATTGGTTTAATTCTATTTTGCAGATAGGGAAACTGAGGCAGAGACTAGTTAATTATCTTGGCCAAAGCCATGCAGAGAGGATGCAATGGACCCGGAATTCCAACTTAGTCTGTCTGGCTTCAAGACTCAGGCACTTTATGAGGATGAAGATTAACAATGAAACGAATCAAAGCAAAGGTGAATAGCACAACCTAAGGTTAATGGCTGAAGAATGAAATCATTCAATTCTCAAGGGACTTGTTGAGCAAATCATTTTTTGGAGTATAGTGGTAGATTCACAGATGAGAAAGTCAGGGATTTGAGGAGCTTGCATCCTAATAAGGGAGTTGTAGGGTCTTCCTTGTTTTGATCTGCCCAGCTCCTTCATTTTCTTTTTGGGATCTCCCCTTTTCCCATTACATGCAATGCTGGGGAATTTGCCAGTCAAGTTTCCCTGCACTCTCCTGGCCAAAAGGTAGGCACATATTCCAAATTGGCAAATCAGACTATGGGAAAGTAAATCATGAACCAAGAACTGAAAATGTTTGGAGCTGATTTATCCAGGTAGCAGCACCCTAAAGATAATTGCTCACTAGTTCCTGCCATCTGGATATTCAGCTTTTCCATCTTTCCTGAGAACTTCCTTGTGGTAGGTACTGTAATTTGGTTCACACATTCCAGCTCCTTCAAGCTTGGCTTTCTCTGCTCTAGAAGGGAAAACTCAATGCTCAGTTTCCCAGACTCCCTTGCAGCTAGGATGGTCATGTGACTCAGTCAATGAGATGCAAGTGTAAGTCTGCTGGGGATGTCTCTCCCTTTTCTCCTTCCTACTGGAATGTGGACGTGGTAGTTGGAGCTATGACAGATACCTTACGAGCATGAGGGAGACCTTAAGAAAACTGCACAGAACTTGACACTGTTCAGTAGCTTGGTGATATCAGGTAGGCAGCAACATCTTTTTGGGCTTCCTGCTGAAGAACTCCTTACTGTGTTTGGGGTTTCTGTTATTTACAGCAAAATGTGACTCCTGACTGATACACAAGTTACACTCTTCCAACTAATTCCCTTGCCCCCACCCTTTTTAATGAGGGTATGCTTAAATTTAGGCAGAGGTTCTTTATGCAACCCCCAAACTCTAACTGATATAAGGAAAGGAGGAAGGAACATAATGAACCACAACATTGGTCAGAAAGAAATATGCTTTATTGGAGAAAAGAGTTGTCATAATGCAAATTCATGTTGCTATAGTCTGTTACATTTTTCTAAGAGTTTTCTCACACACAGTTTCCTTTGACTCTCCCAGCCACTCTGTAAAGTAAGAATTATTATTATACTTATCTTATAGATGAAAAAACAATCCTCAGCATTTAAATGCCATGGAAGTGAAGAAAAGGCAGTTGGATATACTGTAGAAGATTCATGAAGAAGTGGCTTCGAGCTGGGTTTTGAAGGACGACCAGACTGTTAATAAATGGAGGAGGAGGCAGAAAGGGCCTTACTGCTCAAAGCAAGAACCGTGCAAAACTTGGTGGCATCGGAGGGCTGGGTGAGTTTGGGAAATGTGGCTCATGCTTCAGGCTGAGGCCTAGGGAATTTGAGAAGCACGTAAGGGAGGCAGGGTTGGAAAGGTAGTCAGAGGCCAGGTCATGAAGGGCTGGTGTGTTGGCAGCCTCTTTAGGTTGCAGAGAACCAAGCATTCAGCTAATCTTAAGTAATGGGATAATTGCGAGGATTCATATCAGAAAAAGGAAGAGTCTAGCATTAGGGTCGAGCTCTTGAGGAACCAGAACTTCACCTCAACCAGCATCACAGGATGAGCAAGAACCTCAGGATAGCCAGCCTCCTTTGGAAGATGGAATGTACTTTGGCAACATAAACTTGTTAGGATCAAACCCACTTCTAGCAACTGAATTATCTCATGTTCCTCTCAGTAGCAACACCTTATTGGTTCCTACTCGAGAGCTTTGAAATTACCACAAGACCCTTTTGTGTCTGATTCTCTGTGTGTATCTTCAGCTCAAATTCTCAAGGGTGTGCATTAGTTAGGGTAGGATAGCCTCTCCTGTAATAAGAGATACACCTTGAAGCCCTCGTGGTTTTACACAATTACACAAAATGTCATCTGGAACATGTGGCCTCCAAAGTCCCCTGTGGCAAGGGAAGAGAGGAACAAAGGAGTTACACTAGGTCTAAACTCCTTGGTTTTTATCTTCACAATCCATTGATCATAAGTAGCCACATGGCTCCACCTAATGCAAGGGAGTCTGAGAAAGGAAGAGGAGCACATAGAGTGAGCACAGGCTGTCCCTGTCACAAGAGTGATGGATCTGTGTGGTTACTTTCATCTTTGTCGGGCAAAGCTCTTGTGCCAGGGTCACTTCATAGCCCCTTTCCAGCCAATGGATTGGCTGCCCTTTAGTCAGGTGCCCTCCCCGGTCCACTGAGCTGTGGTCTGGGTAGTACAGGCAGAGGTCTCTCTGGTATGGGCAGGACAGTTTCCATTTGGGGACATAATGGGGCCACTTCTGTATATTATGCTAGGATTGGGAGTTTATTTTGAGGCAGTGGGGGGCGACTGAGGGTGTTGAGCAGGCAGTGAGAGACGTGGTCGGATTTGCATTCTGCACGGGTCTCTCTGTGTGCTATGGGGAGTCAGTGAGATCCCACTAGTAGAGGGCTTGCCACAGATGAGCACCTGCTATTACTCCCGACTCCAAAGGTCGATAGAGGGTTGTTTGGCCTCTGCTCAAATACTTCCAGGGATGGAAAGCTCACCACTTTTGGAGTCATTCTGTACCACTATGGGGCACAGATAATACTTTAAAATACCTCCTCCTTCCCTCCCTCCCTTCCTGCTTTGTTCCTTTTCCTCCATCAGTCCTTCTTTCCTCCTCCAATTCCTTCACGATGAATAGTAGAGTCCTCTTGGCTCTCTTGGGTTTCCCACTCAAGCCTCCCTGGGCTCTTTCTCTGCACCTCTTTTTTGAGACAAGAAAAATCCCAGGGTCTTCCAGAGAGCTGGGGGCTGGCCTCTGAGGGGGCATCAACCAGGGAATCGACAGAACCTGTGGGCTGCTACGGTGCTTTCCCTGGATATTCTTAGAATAGGAAAAATTACTATGAAGTGATGGGAAATTAACTAAGGAGGAGATAAGAGTATCCTGGGGGGACAACAGGTATGGTTTTTAACTATACCTGATGCTGATAGTTCTAGGCCTTAGGTCATCCCAGGGGCCCAATTCTTCTTGACTGCAGTTTAAACTCAGGCACCCCAAATTAGTGGCCATGTTTTAATCTAAATATAAAGCCCAGTTTCACTTTATCCTGGTCATTTCCTTAATGCCTATTTATTGAGTGCTTGCTAGCAACCCAGAGGTGAGAACTCTGAGTTAAAAGACAATATAGTCCCTGTCCTCATGTATCTCATAGTCTAGTTGGGAAGACAGGGAAGTACTTCCTTACTTGCCATAAGTAACACAATAAAAGTGATAATTTAATGAGTACTAACTGCATAGGCCAAACATTTTACATAGATTGTTTCATTTAAACTTACCAATGACCCAGTGATGAACTTTTCTATCCCCATTTTGTGTAGAAGAATTGAGGTTTAGTAGGGGTAAGTAAAATGCCCAAGATCACACAGCTAATGAGGGCTAGCAAGGGGCAGGGCTGTCAGAAGGGGAGGAGCACTGACCCAGCCTAGGGTTGTAGGAGGACTGGCTGCAGGATCAGAAATCTTTTGGTTGCAAGTAATGAAAATCTAATTCAAACTAACTTGTATAATGAAGAGAATTTATTGGCTTATGTAAATAAAAAATCTGGAGCGTGTATTTTAGGCAATGCTTGATCCAGCAGCTCAAAAATGCAGCCAATGACCTGGTTTTCATTTCTTCTCTCTGCCTTCCAGGATGACCATTCCATTTAAAGCTGACTCTCTTTTTGGTTGTAAGATGGCTGCCAGCAGCTCTTGGCTATGTGCTTCTTCATTCCTGTCCAAATAGTGGCAAAAGATGAAGTTTCTCTTTCGTTTCATCAAACCCCTGGATTTCACTCTCATTGGTCCAGTTTAGGTCACATGCCTACCTTTGGACCAATCACTCTTTGTGGGTGTGTGGTCCATATGATTGGATGAGCCAAGGCCCCACTCCTGGAGCTGGGATAGGGTCAGCTTTCCCAGCACCTCATCAGCGGGTATCAGCAGGAAGGGAGAATGTGGGAAAGGAACCTGGGAGGCATCCACAGCTGTCTGCTTCCTGTCTTTGCTGATCAACCTTTTTTTTTTTTTATCTCTCCTCTATGCCTGTTTTAATAATATGGATGCTTAAACTGGGCTTTCAGCTGGAAGTGCAAAAGCTTGGCCTTTGCTCTGTTAAAGAAGGACCCCGAAGGATTGTTCCTTCACAGGCACTGTCTCCTCTGAGACTCTGTTGGCCCCTCGGAGACCAAGGCTGGAGTTCCACCTCATAGAAGCAGATTGTCAGCTGGAAGGGGTCTTAAAGATCACATTGTCTTGGTGGAGAAACTGAGGCCCAGAGAGGTGAATCCCCGGTCCTGGGACACAGAGTCACAGAGCCCCGATTTCTTCCAATACTGTCATTTCCCAAACGAGGTACTAAAGGGCACACGCCGGTGCACATGCACTCACACACACACACACACACACACACCATCCCTGACTGCAAACTTCGCCTTTGTGAGACTCAGTTTCCTTTTCTGTCAAATGCAGCCTTTTCTTTGACTCTGGATTTTATGATGAAGAATGTGCCAGTTAGCTTGAGAGCTTATCCAAAACACACATGCCCCACTCACCAGAAATTGTGATACACCCTGGAGGAAAGCATGGCAGGCAGGTGCATTTTGAACAAGCCCTCCAGGTAATATTTAGCGGCCCTCCCCCCACGCCCCGCCTTTGAGGCCATCATGTTCTCTCGGGACCTCTGAACTTAGCCTTGGTCCGGGGGCTCTGGGACAGAGAGAAAGGGAAAGGCATTTGATGCCGCAGGGGAAAACCTGCCTCTCGTGGCCCTCCCACAGAGGGAAGATAAGGGACGGCAGAGGCCAGGCTGGGTGCTTGCCAGGGCGCTCCTCCCTGGGCCTCGCTGTTCTCACGCCCTGGGCAATGGGGCGTGCACGCAGCCCCCACGCCTGCCTGGGCTCCTCGACTGGCCAGAGAGCTCTGAGCAGCAGGGGCCGTGCACCCCTACCTTCCTATAGTCCCCTTGCAGGGCTCAGGTTCCTGGGTGTTTCTAGAAGGAAGGGGCTTTAGAAGGAGCACAGGACTTGGGGTCAAGACCCCCCCAGGTTCAAATCCTGGCTTCCTGTGGGCTGTGCGACCCCCAGGAACTGGTGCTTGTCTCCTCCTCTGCCAAGTAGACCTCATGGCCCGTGCCCAGTATCGTCCTCCATGAGACACACGGACCGACGGGGCAGTGAAGCATCGCAAGTAAAAGGACTGGGTCCATAATACATGTGATGGAGGATTATTATTGTTAAAATAAATAGGTGGTTTGAAGTTGGAACCCAGAGGCTCCTGCAGATTTCAGCCACTGCCGGCAAGCTGCCCGCTGTTCAGATTGAAACCCAGATACGAGAGGCAGCAAAGAAAAGCTGCTCCTGGAGGCTTTTTTCCTGGGACCTCTTCATCTCTTTTTTTACCTAAGAGGCCTGCAGGAAACCTGGGAGGCTTCCAACATCTACAGTGCTACCTGGTAGAATAGTATGTACTGCCAGGGCGCCTGCCATCACCCTGGAGAGACAGCTGGCTGGAGGTGGGGAGCAGACCACACATGGGAGCCTGGCCCCCCTCACTGTGTGCCTTCTCTCCCTTTGTGCTCAGACTCTTGGCATTTCCTGAACCCCAAGCCTCCAGGCGCCCTCTCACGATGTTGGCCACGCCTGCTTCCCATCTGTAATGTTACTTACTTGACATTTGAAATGAGAGCAACCCATCTTCATGCTTGAATAAAGATATTTAACAGAAGATCACTCTCTTAATATAAACACATGTAAATATAAATGCATAATTAATATGACTAAAAAGGTGGACGTCCTGACAAAAGCGATCTGCTGTCTTCTCAATAGTTTATGTACTGCACTTAGGATAGTGCCCAAAGAGTGGATGCAGTCAGTGATCTAAGCACATCTGCAGGATCCAGGCATGGCGGGTTTACGCACAGCAGGATCTAAGCATGGAGGGTCCAGGCATGGTGGGATCTGGGCATAGCAGGGTCCAGGCACGGCGGGATCCAGTCACAGCGAAGTCCAGGCATGGCGGGATCCAGTCACAGCGAGGTCCAGTCACAGTGGGATCCAGGCATGGCAGAATCCAGGCATGGCATGGTCCAGGCATGGTGGGATCCAAGCACAGTGGGATCCGGTCATGGCAGGATCCAGGCATGGCATGGTCCAGGCACAGTGGGATCCAGTCGCTATGGGGGCCGGGCACATCTGGATCAAGGCATGGCAAGTTCCAGGCATGGCAGGGTCCAGTGTGCTGTGTTCACGAGCATGGGGCATTCACTCATGGGGTCATTTTGCAGAAGCAGTCAAGGCTCAGAGACAGGACTTTTCCAAGGTCCCCAAGCCTGGAAACAGTAAGTTGGACATCAAAGGGGATCCTTAGACCCAAGGCCCAGGACACGGGGATCCTTGAGGCCTGGAATTTGGAAAACTCAACAGCCTTTAGCAGTGTTTGACACAGAGGAGTAGCCAGAAGAGTTTTTGAACGAGGAGGGCAACTTCAGGGAAGTGGGATGCTTCATTTGAAGGAACATGGGATTAGAAAGCAGACGTAAGAGTTCTAGAATGTTTATCTTTTTCCCCCGATGGCTGAGCTACAGGAACCCTCCCCCTCCTCCTGAGGAGAGGAGGACAGAGCTGAACTGATGACTCTTAAGTTTTTCTACTTTCCCTTCATCAAGAACTGGTCCTCCCCCATACCTGTTTATATTCTAGTTTCCAGTAAGATTTCAGTGGGGAAAGAAAAAAAAAAAAAAGATTCACTAAAAACAAGTGAAGAGCTCTGTTTTAGATGTGCCTCAGTCTCCTCTGGCCTCCCCACATTTCCTGGTCTATGATTTTATAACTCAGGGGAGGGCACTGCCCCCTGGCTGGGTGCTGTTGGAAGGTGGGTCAGCATTCGGAGTCTTTTCTCCTTTGTCTTTAAACACTGCTTGCTTCTCACGGTTATTATGAGGAAGGTGCATGTGAACATACTCTGAGAGCAGCAGAGGATTCTGCAGGAATGTGGGGTTTGTCAATTAATGCAACCATCACCCGTTTCTTGAGTGGTAGCTACGGGCTGTGCTCTGGCTAAAATGCTGGAGCTATAGAGAGCCCCAGGCCACACAGTCTCCTGGGAAACAGGTAAATAAGCAGGGAGTTCCAATGTGAAAGTGATGTGTGCTCAGAGGGGTGTGTGGGGCAGGGCCAAAATGACATCTGGCATTACTTGTAAAGGGGTAATGATATCAGGTGTATATGGATAGATTTCATTTACACAGGATTTTATTCATATAGAATTAAGACCCCTTTTGAGACAAAGTAAATGGAAAAGTTACTATAGGCCAACATTGAGAACTCTGGTAAGGAGTTCTTGCTCCATGCTTTTTGTCAACAAATATATTCAATCAACCCATGTGGTAGGTGCTGTTCTCTCAGGAAAAGTCAGCATGCTTCCAGAACCTTCAATCGTTAGAGCCCTCTGAACACCTCCTGTTCAACTACATCTTTGCACAGATGAGAAAGCCGGGAGTCTACCAAGGCCACAGCCAGGGAGTTCAGGGTCAGGCTGGGAACTGGGGGCTCCAGAATGGGAGTGGCAGGGTAAACAGAGGTCAGGCCCAGGGTCTGCGGTCTGAGGGCCAGAGTTTGAGACCATCCCTGATTTCATTCACCAGTGATTTCTTGTGTATATGTCAGTTAGTGAGCTGTGAGGATACAGAGAGGAATAAACCACTCTCCTTGCTTTCAGGAGCTTATAGGCAAAAGATGCATAAAGCATTAGCTTAAACCCATGAGGCTAAGTGCCAGGGGACTAACATGCAAAGGGCTTTGAGAGCAGGATTCGCATGTGGTGCATCGGAAAAGATATGGGCTCTGAGGCCAGGCACACCTGGGTTTCGATTCCAGCTCAACCACCAACTGTGTGACCTTGAGCAAGTTACTTAACCTCTCCGAGTCTCAGTTTCCTTATCTAGAAAATGAAATGGGGGGAATAACAGCTACCTCTTGGCGCTGTCCAGTGAAAAATAAAAGAGATGCCATTTGGAATGTGCCCACCTCAACACAAGGGGACAATTGTAAGAGCTTGGGCACGACTCTGAACCTCTCCAAGTCTCCAAGACCTTTGAATTTTCTCATCTGTGCAATGAGATGATGGAAGTGAAATGTGCTTTGTAAAACTGTGGCATGTTAAGCAACTGTTAGTTATCACTCAGGATTATTAGCCAAGCCTAATTAGGACAGGGAAGGCAATGTAGCTAGCGGGGTGGTTTGTCAAAGTCCAGTGGGTAACTGTGGGTCAGAAGCCAGGCCTGCCTCTCTGATCTTCTGCCCATCTTCCACTGCACTCCATGGCCTTCAGACATCTCTCTCCCATTGTCTTAAACCTCGTAGGACTTGGGATATATCGGCATATCCCGAACTTGGTTTCTTTGTCCATCAACAAAGCCCTTCTGCTGGGAGGGAGCCTTGCCAGCAGGCCTGAGAAAGAAGTCAGGCGTGCTTGGAATGCAATTGCAAAAGAGGTTACAAGAGCCCAGCGAGGATGCTGAAATCGAGTGATGTCGAGAGGTTTTGTTATTTTTGAAAAAATGACTCATTCTGAGAAACCCTAACGGCCTCCCAGAACGTTCACCTAGTTGCCTGGTGCTTTACCCCCAGCCCACTGCGAAGGAAAACAAGCCTGTGGTCACAGATGGGGGGGGCGGGGGGCGAGGGCAGTGAGTGTTGGCCATGGGAGTGGGGGTGACAATTTGATAGAGAAAGAGTATGAAAATAACTCTTGTCCTCTGTGTGGCCTGCTTTAATTTCCCAGGCACTTTTCTCTAAATTGTCCCATTCAGGCCTTCACAACACTCCCCCTTGGAGGTAAAACTTGTTCTTTAAATTGAACTGTGTTGGCCAGGGGAAGTAAGATTATTCCCACTTGACATGTAGAGGAAATGGATGCCCAGAGAGCTTACGCTATTTCAGAACGGGCATCTGGCAGCCTCCTTGCTGTTAGGCTGCTCACGAGGGCACAGGCCAGGATGTTAGGTGATGGGCTCTAGCTCTGCCGCTGCCTGCATGACTTTAGGGGAACAGGTCCCTTCACAGAGACTCGATTTCCCATCAGTGAAATTATGGGCTGGGGGTAGTGGACTAGACTCAGACTTTCTAAAAATTTGGTGGAAACAAGAATCTCCAGGAAAGCTTATTACAACCCAGATTGCTGGGCCCGACCCCAGAAATTCTGATTCAGGTGGTCTGGGGAGGGGCCAGGGAATCTGCATTCCTAACAGGCTCCCAGGCAAGGCTGATGCTGCCCCACAGACCCCTCTTGATTGGCCTGGGGCCAGCTGATCTCTAATATTCTGGATCTGCCATTGAATGATTAAAACAATTCAACAGTCCCCAGATACTCAGAGCTGTACTGGATGCAGGGAATACAATAATGAAAGGTGCTTCCTGCCGTCGGGGTCTAGCAGTCTTGACGTGGGGGGATCAGATGAGACCTTGAATCTCATTGTCACACAAGGAACACAGGGGAGACGCCAAGGCAGGAGTGGTCACTGCTTGCATGGGAGTCAGGAGGGTGCCGGGATGAGCCTCCTGACGTGTTAGGGGATGAGCTTCCAGGCAGAGGGCAGTGGAGGGACATGGTCCTCGAGAACGCTCAGGCTGAGGGCCCATAGCTGAGGTGAGGCCTTAGTGTTGCCCAGAGCTCTGCTCTGTAGATGCCGCCAAGCACAGCTGCAGCTGTACCCCATCTCCCTGGAGGGCCTGGGGGAACTGGGGGAGGAGGCTCCTGTTGTGCAAGTATACCCCTGGGCACTGTGATCAGGTGTGCGGAATCCATCCATCCATCCATAACACACATATATGCACACACAGACATGACATACACACATACAAACACATGTACACATACATAGTCATACATGCATATACATCCTATATATATATATATATAAAATCTTGAACATTAAATTTCTTGTTCTATATTATGTAATTCTTATTATATATACAACCTTCTTATTGAGTCACTACTTAGTGTAACTATTGCTCAGTATTACAAATGAGTATGTTTAACAAGATAATTCATACTTGCAGCAAGAGTTTAGCGAAATCCAAACATCTAGGTAAACTCTAGAAGCTTTCTTACTAATTCTAACCGGGAGCATTCCCTAGCCAATTTAGCCAGTCCCCTCTTCTGCCTTGATCTGAGCCAAAGGCTTCTTTCTACTCCTCCTGGACTTTTCCTTAGCTTCCACATCACCTGTATTCACAACACCTCACCAACTTGGTTTAGATACAAACTTGCATCCAACAGGGCTTGGTGTTACATTGTAGCCGGAAGTGATTTCAGTATCTATTACAGAACATAGGATGATTTTAGATTGGAAGTTATCCTGGTTTTACCACATTGGTACAAATTAATTCCTGCATTTAGTAGATTGGTTTAATTTTTGGTGTATAGGGAGAGACAGTATGTCGACTTGAAGAGATTTCCTTAGGGACCCCCATTTGTGGGAAAAGAAACTGGGGTGCAGTAATTGCCTGAGGTGAGGCAGCCAGAAAGTGGCCAAGAGAGGCCTTGAACCCCCGCAGGCTGAGGCTAGGGTGGCAGGTCCCACTGCCCACTCTGCTCCCTGCCTTTTGGCCTGGCCCCTGGCCTTGCCCCCTAGGACACGTCAAACCCTTCTGGGTTGTTTCTGAGAAATGTGCTGAGAATGTGAAAAGGCCGCCTTTGGTGTTCTCTGAACATTTCACGCAGGTTTAGATGCAGGCGCGATTTCCCAGGGCGCTAGGGCCAAGGGGCCCCGCGGCCTTCCCGGGTTGTGAGATCCCTGCCTCCTGCCATCTGGGCAGTGCTGGAGGGAGGCTGCGTCCCCCTGGGCCTCTGTCACCGCAGATTCCTCCCTGCAGGATTCAGGGCCCACGGTGGCCGATGGAGCGAGGAGAAGCACCGAGGCTGAAGGAGCGAGGCGGCCTGGCTGCCATCCCCCATAAACACACTCCGTCCCTGTAATTTATTTATGCACCAGATACGGCAGCTGGACAGGCTCCTTGATGAGCTTGTTAATAAGAAGCCCGTGGATCCTGCCTTGGGCCAGATGCCTGGGAGCCGGGGTGGGGAGTGGGGGTGGGAGGGTGGGGTGGGGGGCTGTGGTAAGGAAAGGAGCAGGGCTGTTTCTTTTTTGCTCATTGTTCCCTGGGTAAAACAGGCAGGGACTCCTGGTCTTCTCCAAGAAGAAATCCAGACTCCTTAGCTTGGATGCAGGGCCTCTTTCCAGCCTCATGTCTCAGCCTTCTCCCTGTGCTCCAGCCACAACAGCTTTCCATTGTTCTCTGAAAATGCCATGCCTCTGCCTGGAATCCCTTCTCTTTCTGAGCCTGGTGGGCTGCTAAGCATCCTTTAAGACACAGTGCAAATGCCCTCCCCCCCATGCGGCTCCCCTCCCCCATTCCCCCTAGGAGGGGTAGGGGCTCCTCCCCGGTGCCCCTGTAGCTCTGTACCTCCTATTAGCAGCATGGTCTTTGATCTCAGTTTAAATCCCAGCTGCAGCTCCTGGCTTAGAGACCTCATGTTTCTTTACACAGAACATAGGGACAAAGAGAATGTCTCCCTGAAAGCTTTGCAGTGAGGGAGAAATGGAATACTATATGTAGTCAGCTTAACATAGCACCTGGCACCCACTAATTATACAACAGATGCTAGCTGTTCTTTATTACTATTGCCATTATTATTAATATAGCACTTATTTCACTGTGTTGCAATCACTTCTTTTATATGCCTGACTCTTACTCGACTTTGACCTACTGGAGTGGAAAGACCATGGCCTTACTCATCTCTGAACCTTCTCACCCAATGCCCAGCACTTAATAGGCGTTAGGTAGAGAGTATATATTCAATGGGAGCACACACGTGTAACATCTAACATTTATGGGGTACTCACTCTGCCAGGCTGTGTCCTCAGCACTGCATGAATTAACTCACTGCATACAGCAGTCCTATGAGATAGCTATTATTGGTACCCTCATTTTATAGATTCGGAAACTGAGGCATGGAGGGGTGAAATAACTGATGCAAGCTTACACAGCTAGTGAGTAACAGAGTTGAGATTCAAACCCAGAGAGCCTGCCTTGATGTGTTCCACTGTCTTTCATAATATGGCAGCCAGAGTGGGCATTCAGCAGTAAGTGCCTGGTACCCGGTAGGTGTTTAATGGATGTTGAATGAGTGTTTTGGGGCTTTGCATGTTTCATTGCCCAGACTTAGGGCAGGCAAGTCATACAGATCAGCTACTAACAAGGGTGAAAGTCTCCATTGGTAAACATCTTCAGAAAACCTTCCCAGATACTTCTCTGATCTTGAGTATCTTTTCCCAAACTGGCTTGACCTAGATCCAGTCCTTGACCTGGCAGAGGGCAGAGGCAGCCTGTGTCTCCCAGGCAGGCTCTGTGCCCAGGTTCTGTGATCACCGTATCACCTCTGCAGGCTGCTGGACTTCTTCCCTCTGCCTAGAAAGTTCCCTCCCCCGTCTCCTGCACTTTCCCCATTTCCACTGTGATCCTATCTGTAAAATTCCTCCCACTCCTTCAAAGTTCAACTCACACTGACCCTTCTCCAGGAAATCTTTCCCTACTGCCATGCCCTTTCCTTAGATCTCCCACAATGAACATACATCTAAATTGCTTACACACATGTGTTCGTGACAGAGAGGTGAATGGCAAGGATTTTAGTGCCACGGACCTGGCTATCAGTCAGGCTGTGCCACCCACTAGTGGTGGGACCCTGAGCAAGGCTCCCTACCTAAGCCTCAGTTTCCCCATCTGTGAAATGGGGCCAATCCTAGTACCTATCTCACAGGGATTTTGTGAGGATGAAGTGGATAAATAGATGTAGAGCACTTAGCCATAGGATATGGACATAGCAAGTGCTGTATAAATGCCTCTGTTACTTTTCTTCTGGGATGGAAACCCTTCAGACCCCAGATTACCTCCTACTCATCTTTGTATCTCCAGTGCTTAGTTCAGTGTCTGGCACATAGCAGGTGCTCAATAAATGCAAACTCAGTTGAAGTTCAACAATGTAAGCATTTATTGAGTACCCACTATGTCCCAGGTGCTGGATATGCAAAGATAGGTGATAGCTAAAGGGTCAGGATGCATCCAAGTAAGATAGCCAACGAGAGATTGAATGAATGCCAACATTATATGTTCACTGGTTTATTCATTAAGTCATTTGTTGCAGCAGGTTCTAGGGAGACAGTGATGAATAAAATGCACTCCTGATCCTCAGGGAGCCATCGAGGGGGACATGGCCAGGTACATAAAAGGTATGACAGGGGCCGATGACTGCTGTCATAGAAGGACAAACAAAGGTGGACTGGGGGCTGAGAGGGCAGAGCCACTGGATGGGTGGATCCCTTTGTAAGGGATGGGGGTGGGGGCTGGATGAGATGGGCAGTGCCTTTACACCTGCTGTCCCTTCTGCCTGGGACACCTCTCCTCCTCCTCCTCCTGCTTGTCCTCCTCTGCAAGCCCACCTCCTCATCACTCCATCACCACAACCTATTCGTTTCTTTTCCAGCACTAAGCATGGTCCACAGTGAATCAAACAAGAGGGTGGAAAGGGAATAAGCATTTATTGAATATCTACTAGGCTCCAGGCATTGGGCTCTTCAATTTATGTACACTAGTTAATTTTCCCAATGCTCCTGGGCGTCAGTATTATTATCCTCACTTTGCAAATGAGAAAAGAGGCCCAAAGACAGTAGGTGCATTTGCCCAAGGTCACCGGGTGGGAAGCGGTGGAACTGGACCTGGGATCCAGCGCCAGCTCCTTCCCCACACCCATGGCACTTTCTTGCCAAGGAAGAGGCCAGGTAGGCAAGAAAGGAAGTGGAGAGGCTGGTTCACTGCCCCAGGCATTTTCAGCAACAAGTAAGTGATTACCCTAATTCCTGTCTGCTATTAATACAGAGATTTGGCTGCTGGGAACAAGGTCATTAAAAAGCAGGTTTCCTTCTTAACTCAGCAGCACCACCTGCAGGATCTGAAGGAACACAGCAGAAGCTCCCCAGGAGTGGGAGCCCTTGTCTCTGCTGGAGCCGCTGGAGGGGACCCTCAGGAAGGGACCTGGAACATCTTCCGTGACCCCCGAGCTTAAAGAGGAGCAAATGAGAATGAGAAGGGAAACAACATACTCAAATTCACAAAGTTAGTGATGGCAGAGCTCAAGCTGTATCCCTTCTGACCCCAGTCCAGTACCACTGTTTCTCCCACCTCCTCGCTCCCTCTCATCTTTCCTCACCCCCATTCATTCATCCATTCATTCAGCAAACATTAGCTGAGCAACTAAATATGCCCTTGGGTATATCCCTCTGTGTGGGATGCAAATACTGCTAAATTTTGCTTTCGGGATTATTGTTTCAGTGATTAATTGCCATCAACAGTGTACTTCATTATGACAATGAAGATTATTGAGTGTTGCGACGTGGCAGTCATGAGGCGGAGACATCATGTCAGTTCATACTCACAGATGAGGAAACTAAGGCTTAGCTTTCTGACCCCAGAACCAGAGATCTTTACCTTCACAGCTACGTTAGGACTTTGCTCCTATTTTAAATAATTACTTATTTCCTGTTTAAGAGTGGTGCCTACTCTTTCCTTTCAAATTCATTGCTTCTTAAATCACCAGGAGTTCCTTGAGGTTTGACCACATACCAGGCACTGTGCTAGGTGCCAGGGACTCAGAAGTGCCTGTCACTCAGCCGGGAGCTCATGACCTTGTGAGCATCAGCCGGGACACAGGGCCATCAGCAGGACATGTTCTAATAGAAGTGCTGCACAACCCCAGGGGGTGCCGTTCCCACCACAGGCTTTGGAAACTGGTGCTGCCCGCGTGCCTGTAAAGGGTGACCCTGATCCAGCAGATGGGAACAGGGGGCAGGGGCAAAGGGGAGAGGGGTGGGGGGCCTTCACAACAGGGGCGCTGGGGCGCGAATGCTGCCAAAGCTGTAAAAACTTTGATTTCCTGTTCTCTCCGACGGGAAGGTAGTGGTCAAGGTTTACGGAAATATATCTCTGCATTTCATCCTGCAGAACAGGAAATATGTTATAGTTTCCATTTCTGCCTTCACTACCAAGTTGCATTTCTTATGAGTTCCCAGGAATCGCTCACGTTCTCATTTTTGGTTCAATGGGTAGTTCTTTTTCTTTCTTGGGATGACTGGTTCCTGAAATTAGAGCTCACTAACTGCAGGTGGCAAGTCTCAAACCGGAAGATCACGTGCAGGCAACCCTGCAGCCGTTTAAGGAATTCTCTGCCAAAGCTAGAGGGAAATTCCGCTGCAGCCCCCAAAACCGAGCACCCATCTGGCAGACGCCGCTTAGGTAGAGGGACGGATGCTGCGTGTAGGCGTCTCCCCAGCACACCCCCACTTCTCCCAGATTTGGCCTAAATGTCCTTACCAGCAAGAACACTTTTAGTTGTTGTAGACTTTACTTTGTTTAACTTAGAGTGTGAAAAAAAAAAAGGATTGTTTTCCTCATTTTCCAAATATAAAATTTGGACCATATTTTTCCCATCACCCATGCTGAAGATATTAATTCAGACCCCTCTAGGGAGAAGTTTGTCGTGGGTAAGAATTGCAGGATTGGGTGTGCCAAAAGGATGTAAAGGGCAAAAAAAAAAAAACAAAAACCAAACAACCAAAACTTGCCTCCCGTCCTTGAGGGGCTCCTGCAGACACCCTTCCAGGAATAGGCACTGTGGGCAAAGGATGGAGGTGACAAAGGAATATCCCCTCACCAGAGGGGCAGGTGAGGAGGCCCCCCACCCCCTTACTGGCAGAGTGAGGCAAAACTTCAGCTGGAATGGCAGAGGGAGAAGACGGAGAGAGGATCAGAGAAGGATGCTTCTCAACCTCTTGATATCTCATTTGGAATTCAGATGACAAAGCTGCCTTTCTTTCCAGTAGTGGGGACTAACTAGGCCTTTGATAGATGGTCTGAACACAGTTGGCCCAGATACCCTTGTTTCTTTGGGAAAATGAGTCCAAAGAGTCAAACAGTTATCTTAGATATCAACTATTGGAACATAGCCCCCTGTTGGGTTGAGGAGCCTCTGCTGCCTCTTATTGTAATCAGAACCAGGAACTGGGAAGCCAGATGCTCCGGCTCTAGGCTGCCCCTGGCCAGCTGGGTCATGGTCTTGGGTAAGTCACATTATTTTCCTCTTTGGAGTTTTGCCTGTAAAACGAGAGGTCAGACCAGATGAACTCCCATGCTCCTTTGCCCTCTGAGTCTTTGGGACTTTGGGTCTGTTTGCTATGCTATTTTTTTTTTTTTCTGGCACATTATTGCACTTCTGGCTAAATAGAGGGTTTCTTAGGTGCAGGACTTGGCCGCAGATCTATCCATCGCTCCTGTCTCAGCTGGTTTCAGGCTTGGCCCAGACAATGGGAGGCACTGGCAGGAGAGGAGGGTGGCAGGAAAGGAGAAGCTTCAGTATTCTCCTCCCCTCTGTCTCTGGAGGTGTCTCTGGTGGTGGTTGCATTTCTTCCTTGGCTCCAGCTCCTGTCCTGTATGGTGACCCCAGGCCTTGGGTTCTGGGATCCTACCTCCTCCCCATGTCCCTCTAGCTTAGGGGTGGTTGGGGCTTCTGACAATTACTCATCTCTGGATTGCCTCCCTGCTTTCTAGTTGGCTTTTCAACCCTTCCATCACCTGGGTAACCCATTCCCCATACGAATTTCCCCCTGTTTCAAATACTTAGAGTGGTTTCTGTTTACCTGGTTGGACTTTGCCTGATACATTTAAACTTTTATTGTTACCTTCTAACAGCCAGCAATAAAGATGCTGATGATAATGTTGATGATTACAACCCCTTACTTGGTATATAACCTTGCATATTACAAAGCTTTCACTTGCGTTCTGTAATTTGAGTCTCATAATAACAGTGTGATGTAAGAACGGCATTTATCGTTAATTCCACTTTACAGAAGAGGAAATGACTTCACCGAGCTCACACAGCTGGTGGGTCCTGATAAAGTTGGAACCAGAATCCAAGGCTTTTGATTCCTCATCTGGTTTTCTTCCCCTCCATGATTTTGGAAGTCGTACACAGAGGCATTGATACTTTATCCCAATCCCGCATTTTCCAGGCTGATTGCTCACCGAGAACTTGAGGAGGGGGTTCGGCTCGGAGGCACTGGAGGTCGTACTTTAGAACAACTCTTTGCGATGGGGCCTGGCAGTGGTGTAAACGAGGAGGAAGGCAGCTGGCTGGTGACTGTGCTGTGGAGCCTTGGACATCACAAAACCTGCAAAAAAGAAGCTTCAAGCCAAGGGACAAAGCCAAGCAGGTGAAGCGCAGGCTTAATTGTATTAAAATCTCTAAATAGAAAAGACACTGGGTCTTTCTCCCCACCCACACTCTTCACTGGGTGTCTAGTGCATTGCTTCACACTTGAAGACAAGGCAGATCCCTGTCCTGGATGGACTTAAGATACTGTTAGGGAGAGAAATATTTTATATTCCTAAGTCCCCAGGAGGATTAGGGTCATGAAATCCATCATGCCTTCCACTTTGTCGATCATCAATGAAGATTCATATTCACGTTCACTTACCTTGTAACAATCTCTTACCCACTGTCTAGGTTCCCCCGCCAAGGATCTCACCCCAATTATTTCTGGAAGTCCCATGGGGATGGCTGTTGTGTACATGTGAATGCAGTCCTTCTGGCTCCCGTGTAGTGTTTATTCTTCTCCTGCCTGGCTCCAGCCAAGTCTTGGAAACCCACAGGTTGGTGTAGCTGTTGGGGCTACAGTCCCTGAATTCCATGCCGACCAAAAGAGAAGGTCTTGCCATCTTTTGTCTGGTTGCATATGCACCAAAGCAGGGCCACCTTGCCTCCCAGTATCTCATGGAGATATTCATGAAATAATTCTTTTTTGTTTTGTTTTCTCCTGCTTGAGCTTTTACCATCACAGGTTCTGGTGCAAATTCCAAGGCATGAAAGGCTTGAAAAGGCATATCGGCAAAACTCTGAGTCACTGCACTCAAGTTGTCCCTCTGCTTTTCATCATGATCCCCTATTCTTGGAATAGTGCCTCAATACTATTTCTGTAGGATGAGGTTTTCTAAATCTTGGGGCACAATCCATTGGTGGTAGTGGTGGGGTAATATCAGTTATCTATTGCTGTGTAACAAATGACCCCACCACTTAGTGGCTTAAAACAGCATCATTTATTATCTCACATCTTCTCTGGGTCAGGAATCAGGGGCGGCTTAACTGGATCCTCTGGCTCTGGGTCTCCCAAACGGCTGGACTGGGGAGGAGCTCCTTTGTAGCTCACTCACGGGGTTGTTGGCCAGATTCAGTTTCTTGCTGGCTGTTGTACTGAGGGCCTCAGTCCATCACGAGCTGTTGGCAGGAGGCCTTCCCTGGCTGCTTGCCACGTGGGCTTCTCCAAAGCTTATCTCACAACATGGTGCTGGCTTTGTCCGAATGAGCAGGAGAGAGGGCAGGAGAGAGAGCCACAGACTTCTATAGCCTAATGTTGGAAGTGACATCCCATCACTTTTGCCAAATTCTATTAATTAGAAACCCAGGAGGGGATTACACAAGGCGTGACTATCAAGAGGTGGGAATCAGCGGGGGCTCTCTTAGAGGCTGCCCACCACAGGGGATCAGATGAGTGTTGATGTTAAGCAAATTATGATGAAAAATATTTTGTTATTACCCATTTATTTCAAAGTATATTAGGAAAAATATAACTGAATATTACTGCTGAAAAAGAGGAAAAGTAAAAATACAGGGATTCAATTTAAAGAAAAATATTAAGTGCAGGTGGTTTTTAAATGTCAGATATATCATGAACATGGGGTAGAGATGACCAAATTTTAGGTGACTTTTCCTTAGAATACATTCCTTCCCAGGAGGCCCTCTGATGACTTATACAAAGAGATTCTGGACCCTCCAGGGAAACTTTATGGAATCTGGAAACTAGGATGAATACAGCCTAAAGTGTCCTTTTCAAACACAACCACATACTTCCATATGAGAAGCATGGCAGATGATGCTTTCATTTGAAGGCATTGGAGGAAAAAGTTAAGAAATCTATGAGCAATTATTTTAAGACATTATGTTCTTACATAAGAATAAACATGGACATCTAATGGAGTTAAAGGCAATGTCACAAGAATTTCTAAGGTTAAAAAAAGCAAATGGCTTCAAAGAAATTATATAATTGGAGGTGGTGAGGTGTGACTTCCCTTGGGTCTAGATCCCCCATCCTCTTGTTGTGAGATGGGAGAGTAGGAGATTAACATGACCTTCAGGTGAAGGTATTCTGATGGGAGAGGGGGAGACATGGTTGCTGAAGTTCAAACAGAGTCCCCCACTGTGGCAGTTCAACTTAGGGCAGCACCCGTCATCCATATCTCCTGGTGTCCGTGCTTTTGTAGAACCCCCTCCTGCTGAGTGTGGGCAGGACTTGTGACTTGCTTCTAATCAATAAAATATGGCAAAGGTGATGGGATGTCACTGCAGTGATTTGGCTAGGTCATATAAGACTCGGTCTTAGTAGAGGGTCTCCTTGCGGGTTTGATGAAGTAAGCAGCCTTATGGAGGATCCCACATGGCAAACAGAATACTGCAGGTGTCTCTAGGAGCCATAGACAGCCTCTAGCCAACAGCATCAAAAAGCAAGGACCCTCAGACAGACAGTCAGAAGGAAATGACTTCTTCCCACAACCTGTTTAAGCTTGGCAGTCGATTCTTCCCCAGTCAAGCTGCCAGATGAGAATGCAGCTCAATCAACATCTGGATTACAGACTGGTAAGACTCTAAGCAGAGGACCCAGCTAAGCTGTGCCTGGACTCCTGACTCTAATTTGTTACAAAGCAATGGAAAGCTAATATGCTCACTATAAGACACGTGAAAAACTAAAAAAAAATTAAAAATAAAAATTGCAGGACACAGAAAGTTTGACTACATAATTTTGTTTAAAAAATTGTTTTATTAGCCTCCAAATTTTTCTAAAATATGCAGAAGGAAAAAACTCTCAAGGCCAAATTTGACAAGTCTTTGTGGAATATAAGTATGCCAGAGACCTCTTAGCAGCAGTTTGAAATATGCAACATCTGCAGAGCTAAGTAAAGGCACACCTTTTGATGGAGATGAGGTCTGCAACTAGGAGGAGGACATATTAATTGAATAAGTCATTGAGAAGATGCTTCCCTTAACTATGTGAAGATATTCTGAGGGCTGTACAGGAAAAGGACTAGAAAGTACCATGATTTTTTTTCCCCCTTTAAAGTTTTGACCTGGATGGAAAAGGATCAAAGGGCATGGTGGGAAGTCAACATGGAATAAGCCAAATAGCAGCTCTCTGTTGGGCCCTGGAGAGTTAATTAATTAACTCACCTCTGAGAGTTGAGCACCGGCCAGCCCCAGGCTCTTAAAGGGCTCACATCATATTCAGGACAGGAACTAGCATGATGCAAGTGAGGCACTGACCTAAGGTGCACAATTTAAGGCGGTGCCACAGGATTCAGTAATTGAGATATAAAAGTTTAATGCAATACTAAAGAGTCAAAATTAATGTAAAAATGCATGATAAAAATACCAAAATTTAAAATAAAGACAGGATCCGACCCTGCACTTGCATGACTGGGACTCATCTGCTTTGCCCTAATCCTGGCCCTGATCGTATGCACGGGGAGACAGCCAGAGCAAATAGTGAACCAGAAAGCTGTGGGCAAACCCAGGAACTGGGTGGAGGTCTCTAATGCTGAAAGCATTATGGGTAAATGGAAGTTTTGACTGTGATTGGAAAAATCAAAAAAGAGTTAACTGGCACTTGGTGCTAGAGGAGTCTGTGGAGAAAGAGCACTGGGTTGTAATCAGGGGTTTCTATTTCTCAGACTTGGTCCGTATCATATTTTAATGCCGAGGTCTACCTAATGTAGTATTGTCTTTAAAAATGAAGACTATTTTTCATGGAAGAATTTGTCTTGGTTTGGGCTCCCCGAAAAGCAGACCCAACTGACCCAAACAAAGTTGCTGTTTCTTGGCTGCCTAAAATTGGTTGTAAACTGGACCTATTGATAACAAAGCAGCAAATGCAAGACCAGGGAGTACAAGGCAGGGTCCCAGTGAGATGCTGAAGCTCTCACAAGCCACACCTGTCTCTGTGACTAGAAGAGTATTCCTGCTGTACCAAGTATCCTTTGGGTTAAGAGTAATAAATCACCTCTTGTTGAAAACATGACCAGTGGTTGAGATTAGGAAGAGTAAAATTGGACTTCCTTGGCCTGGAAGGGAAGGAGTTAGTCAAATATTAAGATTTGGACTTAATTCTTGAATAGCCAGACCATGAACAGATAGAGATCCTAAAGTTATGTTTCAAACTCAGATCACTGTTGAGTGATAACTATATGCTGGGCCTTCTGCTATTTGTGACGTGCTGGACCTTTCTGAATCCTCACGATCACTGCATTAGAGAGGCATTCTTAATATCTGCAATTCATATATGTTGGACCTGAGACTTGGAGGTTAAGGAACCTGCCTGGGTCCCAGGGCTGGTGACAGCAGAACTGGGATTCAAAGCCAGACAACCCCTTACAAATGGGGCCTCAGTTCCCTGATCTGTAAAGGGAAAAAGTGCCAACTAAGTGGTTGGAATGGCCCCATGGACTGTTGCATGCCCTAATCTCCCTAACATGGGCCTGACTTCCCAGAAACAGTCCATCTTCCACGCAATGGGAGGCTCTGGGACAACTGTGTCCTGGGAGTCGGGTGACTGATGCGCTTATTTTGGGTCCCACCCTTTGCTGGCTGTTTGCCTTCAGGCAAAGGACTTAGTCACCAGGGAACCTACTTTTCGCATCTGTAAAATGAGGATAATGACACCTGACTCCTGCCTTCCTCGCAGGGAGGGCAGAAAGCTCCTTGAGATCACCTCACCATAGCCTTTTGATCTGCTTGAAAGAATCCTCCTTAATTGCCCAGCCAGGCACTCCAGCAGCTGGGTGAAAGTTTTATGGCCCGAGATTCCCACAGTCCATAATCCACAGGCTCCCAGAAGCCCTCGGAGATTTCCAGGGATAGATTGGGCTGGCCCACGTTCTGCCAGGCCACTGGCAGAGATTTCTCAGAGCCTTAGTCATGTAATAGGCGGTTTCCCAGGGGTTCTCTTGTCAGTGCCTCCACTTATTTATGCAGGATTTCTTAAGAGCTCCTACATGCACATGGTGGTTTCTCACCCCTCCCCAGGCTTGTCCACAGCAGTCATTTCTGGCATCAATGGACAGCTCCTGGCTGCTTTAGCCACAGCCAGGACGTGCTCTCTGCCCCCTGGTTCCAGGTTTTAGAAAGGTCTTTTTAAGTGAGCCATGCATGTGCCTTCTCATTTCTTGGCTGGACCGTCACCAAAGCTTCCTAAAGCATTGCCCTGCCTCCAGCCCTGCTCCCTCTTTGTCCACCGCATGGAAACCTGATCCACAGGACATACTGCTTCCCTCCTCAAAACCGATCAGTGCTTCCCTATCGTCCACAGAATAAAAATGGAACAAATTAACTTGGCATCAAAGCCCTGACCCCTATGCCCTACTTGGAATCTGGCCCCAAATTTCTTTTCTTCCCTCATTTCTCATCTCTTCCCTTGGTTGGTTCTTTCATTCAGTCAGACATTCCACCTTTATCTCTCACCTCCTAGATACCTGGTGTTGTTTTAAACTCTGGGGAAGAAAACCTGGCCCTGTGGGCACGGAGCTCACAGCCTCATGGGAAATTCAGGCTCATAAATTGGCAAGTACCATACAGTTTGGTAAGTGTTGGGGTAGGAGAAATGGGGGGTCTACAGGAGGCCGATGGGGCCTAAATCTGCTTGCCCTGATGGGGAGAAGAGCTCAGGGAAAGCATCCTGGAGGAAGCAGCTCCTGATGCTCAGGGATGAGTGGGACGCAGCTTGACAGAGTGCAGGGGTGGGAGAGGGAGTGGAAAACGTGGTCCGAGCATCCCAGCAAGAAGGACGTCGATGAGCAGGAGGCGCGAGGGGTTTGGGGCCCGCTGTGATGGGGGCGTTTCTTGGCTTGCGAAGACGCCCTGCTCCTGAAGGCCCTGGTGTTCGGGGCCCAGACTTCGTCCTGAAAGAAGATGGAAGTTACCGAGGCGTCGGAAGCAGGAGACAATGTGCTGGTGCCCTCTGGTTCCGCCACCCTTTTGGGTGCTGCCCTTTCCTCCTGAAAGGCCCCTCCACTGCCCGCTGCTCTCCCAGTTCTCCTCCTGCTTCGGTCCCACCCGACGTCCATGGTCCCCTTCAAATGCCACCTGTTCTTTGAAGACGTCCTGTCTCCCTCATCAGAATGAATTGTTCCTTCCTCTGGGCGCCGGGCATCTGTTCCTTACACATCACCGCATTCGACCCTGTAGGTCATGTTGGTCGCATCTGTTCCTCTCTGTCACTGGGCTGAGAGCTCCTCAAAGCGAGGCCCCCCTGGCATATCGAGGTGCTTGGAACCGGGCATCCCTGCCAGCTCCAGTTCCACTGAGCATCGGCTCTGTGCTCTCGGACAAGTCACTTGACCTCTGAGACCCTTGGTTTTTTCGTCTGTAAAGTGGGGGCACTCATTTTAATTGCATAGGTAAACATGAGTTCTCTTCTCCCTTCCTCTAGTCTCTGGTTCAGAAAGAATGCTTGCAACGTCTTGGGTGAGCATCCTGGAGGGAGGAAGTCTTCCCTTTTCCCAGGGCCCAGAGGAGTGTGAGCAAGGTCCTGTCTGCACTGGCTCGCTGAGCGCCCGAGTGGAGAGACGGAACATAAACATCATTGCGTGGAGCCTTGGTGATCAGTGACAGCCATCGCCACCTGTTCTAATCTGATCATTTCTTTGACACCTTCCATGCAACACTCATCCTTAATGTAAACAAAAAGAAAATGTTGAAAAATGACCTGCCAGCAAAGAAATTAAATCATGTGTACCTCCTTGTCTAGGAAGATGCCTTAAACCAAGGTCTCTTCTTTTGAGAGAGGAGGAAACAGAGCAATTTGTCTACTGCTCATTCCAGGTACAGAATCTGAACCATTGTCAGTGACATGGCTGTGTCCGTCCTTGTCATTGTCTCAAGCCCCCTTCTCCCCTCCCCCCGCCTCGCTACCATTTGAGGGGGTGCAGGTCATATCTCCATCTTCTCCCTTCCAGGCCATTTTACACAACTCCAATCTCCATGCAGGGCCTCCTGTGTCCCTCTAGTGCTTGTCCACAAACTCGATTCTTGTGTGTGCTTTTGGGGAGAGCAACGGCCATCACCTGAATGAACAAGGAAAAGCGAGGCACAGAGAAACTGGGTGACTCACCCAAGGGCGCTGCACCAGCTGGGAGCTGGGCGGGGTCCATGCAGGGCTGGAGCTGAGACTCAGGTTGCTTGAGGTCTGAAGAGTGTTCTTTGAAAGAGATGCAGCCTTGTTTCTCGGCAGCCAGCCCTGGTTACCTGCTGATGTGTCACCTGCCTGAGGAATTTCTTTCAGCACCCATAGAAGCCAATTCTTTTTCTGCCTCCTTGGAGCACTCAGTGTGCCTGAGACATAGTGAGGCCTGATAAATGTTGGCTGCTTCAGTAAAGATTGGCAGAGCGCATGAAGACTGTAACAGGGAGATGGGAGTTCACATTTGAGTGTGTGGGGCTGGCGTGATTTCTGGACTATTCCCTTCCCACCTTCCTGTCTTTGCTTGCAAGGATGTGAAATTGCAACAACATTTTTCTCTCTCTGGAAAGTGCTGGGGACAGAATCTCTCTTTTTACTGCTTTACTCATGTGTCCTCCTAAGAAGAGAAGAGATGTTGCTGGATTGGGGACATTGGGAGGGGCTGATGTTTGTTGGGTCACGTTTGTCTTTTGAGCAGGGTTAGTACACTAAGCCTACACGTCTCTTTCTTCCTTCTAGACCTGCCTGGATTCTGATATGGTTCCTTGCACTTTTACTTTTCATGTTTTAAACCATCCTTCCTCCTCCTGCAGGTACTTTAGGATAATTTTTGGCCAAAGAACAGAGGTGATTCCTTTTTTTTCAGCCTCTTAACTAATTTAAAAATATCTTTAACAAGGCAGGGTGTGAAAGGTTTAGAATTCCAAGAGTCACATATCCGCAAATGGATTTTTCAACAAGATCCTTTCCATTTTTTTACTCAAAATACTATTGAGATACAGTCAGGTGTTACCTGCACTGACTTGTCAGCTCTCTGCTGGAGAGATTTCTTTTCTGGGATTGTTTCAAAAAGTTCTAGGGCAAAGTGACCTGCCTCCCTCTTTTATACTTGAGATAATTGACAACAGTGAAATTCAATTGCTCTTTCTTCTTTTTCTTTTGGGACTCTGGGAACTCAGTTTCCTCTAATCTCTAGATTTATTACAGAGTAGCAAGCATGGAAAAAGTCTCATGATTTAAAGCAAGGTATAAAGACTTTGAAGAACACCTCATCTTTGCTGTAACATCCATAATCTAGCTCTTGAGAAAGGAGGGGCCCTGGGCTTGGGTTAATGTGTTCTCCTAGACAGAGTTTGTCAAGTCCACATTCTTCTCAAGGAAAAGAAGGAATGTCACGTGGCAGGTGGCCAAGATGCTTGGCTTTCAAGGTAGGGACTTCCAAGTCTGGAAGCACGTGGGTGGGGAGGTGGATCCATCTTTAGACCCCACCCCTCCACTGAGAGTACTGGCTGGGTGGGTGGGCTCTCTTTGGTGGGAGATAGGGGGCACTGGGACTGAGCCCAGCTACACACTATAATCCCCCAGGCCACTTGAATCAGAATCCCCAGGTGGGTCTAGACATTGGGGTTTGTTAAAGCTCCCCAGTGATTCTGATATGCAATGTGAAGCCCTGCTCCGAAGTGGTCTCCAAATCTAAACATTATTACAAAGTCAGTTTTAAAAAGCAAATATTCTCATTTTTACTGACAGTTCTTTCTCTCTATTGTCTCACAGCCGGTACGTAGCAGGAGAGGGAGGGGTGAGCATTGGCGCTCCCAACCCAACAGGTCCAAGAAGGTCCTACTTTCCTCCACCACTCAATCTTCACTCCAATCCTTGAAGGGAGGTGCTCCATTCCACTCAGCACATGAAGAGATCGCAGCTCAGAGACACGGAGGGCCATGCCCAAGCTGCACGTGGGAGGTAGGTGGTGGAGCCAGGGGGTGAGTGCAGGCCTGCTTGCCCCCCCCCCCACCTGTGACTAGCACCCCCTGGGGTGTCCAGCCCTCTTGCAGTCCCAGTTTAGAGCCCCTCCACCACCGAGAGCTACAGGTACAGGACTGGCCCTTATTATATCCTCCAGATTGTCCAGTAAACTCTTTTGTTCAGGAAACCCTTGTGTCCAAGTGTCCTCTCCTCTTGTCCCAAAGGACCACCCAGTAGCCCTAAAATCCCACAGGTCAGCATGCAAATGGGTTCCCCAGCCTCACCCTCATGGATGTGGCACAACATTTTTGTCTGATCTGTATCCTGATTTTCAGCCTTGGGCTCCCCATAACCATAGCTCACCCCGAACTCTCATTTCTCAGAAGCCCTCCAAAAGCCTGGGACTGTCATGTGCAAGAAACATAGAACCCTGGACACTTTGCAGTGCTTTCTTACTGTTCCCCTCACTTTGTCCAGCTTTATTCAGCTTGGGAGCTAGCAGGGAAGTATAGAAGGAAAGGTCACGAGCCCTCTTGGTCTCCATTAAAAAACACAATTATACAAAAACAGTACAAGATGGGCTTAGCAGAGGCACTTCAGGGGTTTTGAGTCACAGGAAGTGCCCTATATGTCAGCAGTATGATCTGAACTCCCCCTCCCCCCCCATGCAACCTGATGTGACCCTGGGCTGCATTACTGTAAGTGGGGCCTTAGATGAAGGGAGGGAGTTGGTCCCGTTCTGTCACCATCAGGATTACCTGGAGGATCCTGGTTACGTCTGAGTGTTGACTTAGAGATGCGCATAACAAATTGGAACTTGTAAGGAGATGGCAGGAGGCACAGTGGAGACCTTTGAAATGGTGCATAAAAACTGAAACAAACAAACAAAAAAAGACAAAAACAAGCAAGTGAAAACTAAAGAAGTTTGCACAACTTGGAGCAGACATGGAGAAAAAGGATACATTTACTCTTTATAGCCCTGAGTATTACTAATTATGTGTTAGTTAGGCTTGGCTAGGCTGTGCTATAGTAACAAATAAAACAAACAAACAAAAAAAAATCAGTGGTATAACCTAATAATAACTTCTCACTTTCTAAAGTCCAGTGCAGATTGTGTGCGCTCTTTAATTTTGTAGCAACACCACCCAGAACACATAGCCTTCAGCGCTACTGCAGCAGGGGAAGAGAGAGATGGAGGAGGCATCTTGGCTTTGAATTGTTTCAGCCTGGTCCTGACTCACACAGCCTCCACTCCTAATCCTTTGGCCGGAAATAGTCACATGGCCCTGGTATGACTGCAAAGGATGATGGGAAGTGGGGGAGAGTGCATGGATATTGGGTGAGCAGGGTCTCAGCCACACAGTGGGATCTTTATTAGCTCCCCTTGGTCTTGGAAATGAGGCTCAGATTAATTCTCTGGTGGCCTCACATCTTTCCAGGATCTCTCCTCCCTCTGCTTTAGACTTATTCTCACTCCTTCTACCCTTGCTTTACCTGAGAGTAATCCTCCTTGCCTCTACTTGAGTACTCTTTCCTAGCTCATGCTGTCACTAGTGCTGAATATGCCCCCTGCCCCACTCCCTGCCATCTTTTTACCTGTCTAATGCCTGCTTGTTCTCCAAAACTCAACTCAGCTGAGAATGCATTTGTTCTTCCAAGGGAAGCCCAGCATTCAGGTTGGAGTCTTGGTTCTCAAGTTACATTGTCTGATATTGAGTCCCCAGAGCTACCACTTACTTGCTGTGGACCTTGGGCAAGTTACTTTACCTCTCTGGGCTTGAGACACTAATCTATAAAATGTGGATAACAACAACACCTACATCGTAAGGTTCTTGGGAGGGTTCAAAGACAATAAATTTGGAGCACTTAGCATATCATCATGTTCTTTGAGTGCACTCAGTAAATACCAGATCTAAGTATGAAGTGGAATAATGCTAATAGTTCTTAGAGTTGCTATGAGGCCCAAAGGAGATGCTGGGTATAGAAAAGCTTTGTAGACCTCTCACCTTTCTCACTTCTGTCCTTGTGAGAGCACCCATAAGTTCCTCTCATATGTGTACCTAATAAATTTTCTACCTGCTTACACTAAAACAAAACAAAACCAAAAACAGATGTATTTCTTTTGGCTGGAACCTCCATCTTGCAGTTATTCACCAAAATGATGAACACAAAGTGAAAGAGGAGAGGCATCCATTATAGGTTTTCTAGGCCTTTTAGAAAACATGGAGTTGTTCCTTTGGCCATGTATATGCGAATCTACAAGAAAGATGATATTGTAGACATCAGGGAAATGGGCACTGTTTGAAAAGGAATACACCACAAATGTAACCATGGCAAAACTGGGAGTCTACAATGTTACCCAGCATGCTGTTGGTATCACTGTAAACAAACAAGTGAAGGGCAAGATTCTTGTTGACAGAATTCATGTACATATTGAGCATATTAAGCACTCTAAGAGCTGAGAGAGCTTCTTGAACCATGTGAAGGAAAATGGCCAGAAGAAAAAGGAAGCCAAAGAGAAAAGTACCTGGGTTCAACTGAAGTGCCAGCCTGTTCCATCAGAGAAGTGCACTTTGTGAGAACCAACAGAAAGGAGCCTGAGCCACTGGAGTCTATTCCCTATGAGTTCATGGCATAAGAGGTGTAAAAAAGAAACAAAAGAAGTGACATCATCAACATGGTGTTGTAATCAGCTACCGAAAACTTCTCTCCAGAGATTCAATGAACAAAAGGACAGTTCTGAATTGTTTGAAACTCTGGAAGAGAATATAGACTGGAGAAAGACCTGTAAATGCCAAGCTGAAGGAAGAGAAGAAGTATCAGGTAGAAATCTTCTGTCCTAGTACAGCCAGTCCTCTCTCCTACCCCTCTCAGTCTCAGTGTGGGAAAGGCACAGAATTAGCAGATGGAACCTCTCCCACAGTGGACACATACTATAAAATCTCTCACAGCAGTGAGACACACCCCTACTGTTTGAGGACCTGGGGGATGTGGGAGGACATTTCAAGGCTCAGATCATCAAGGGACAAAGACACTGAGAAAACATGGACAGTGACTGTGTTTCCAGCCCTGGGTCTGAAAGCTCTTCCTCCACCCTTAAGGAAAGCAGTAGCTGGCAGCTGTTTCCTTGCCTTGGGGATGGCTGGAGAACTCGGTCAGCTGAGGGAGTACTTTGCCACTGGTAGAGCCCCACATTGAGCCAGATTTTGGCCACCTGGTCTACATGCCCTGTACCAAAACCCAGCCCTGTTTTGGGTGAGAAATATGGAAGACCCAATGTTAAAGCAGGGCTCTAAAACAAACCCATGTCTTATTGGCCAGCAGAAAACAGAGCACCACTGGAAGCAGGCAGATCTATATTACCACACACAGTGAACTTGTTAGGGTGCCCAGTGCCTACCTCCCATACCTGTGGCAGGCCATGGTGGGTGTCTGATTTTTGAAAGAAGACCAGGGGGCAGAGCCAATCTGACAACAGCCCAGGGAGAGAAACAAAGATCAGAAAGAGATCAAAGACAACCAACAAGAAAAACCTTGGGCAACAGAGAGAAAACATCCTCCAGAATAAACCAATCAAGAAAATCAGATGCATAGACAGCAAAAAATTCCAAGACACACCAGTAAACAGGAAGATATGGCCCGATTAAAGGAAAAACTAACACCTCAACTGAGATTCAGGAGTTGAAACAACTAATTAAAGTTGTTCAAACAAATCATCTAAATCACATCAATGAGTTGAAAGAAAATGTGAGGGATATAATAAAGACACTGAGTGACCATAAGGAAGAATTCATAAACTTGAAAAAACAAAAGGCAGAACTTATGGGAATGGAAGGCACAATAGAAGAGATGAAAAAACACAATGGAGACATACAACAGCAGACTTGGGCGGGGGGGCAGAAGAAAGGATCAGTGAACTAGAGGACAGTGCATCTGGAATCCTATGCACAAAAGAACAGATAGGGAAAAGAATGGAAAAATATGAGCAGGATCTCAGGGAACTGAAGGACAACATGAAACACACAAATATATGTATTATAAATGTCCCAGAGGGAGAAGAGAAGGGAAAAGAGGCAGAAAGTATAATAGAGGAAATAATCAATGAAAATTTACCAACTCTGATGAAAGACATAAAATTACAGGTCCAAGACAGACAGCATACCCCAAACAGAATTGATCCAAATAGACCTGCTCCAAGACACTTACTAATCAGATTTTCAAATGTCAAAGACAAAGAGAATACTGAAAGCAGCAAGAGAATAGCAATCTGTCACATACAGGGGACGCTCAATAAGACTAAGTGTGGATCTCTCAGCAGAATCCATGGAGGCGAGAAGGCAGTGGTAGGATATATTCAAGATACTGAAAGAGAAAAACTGCCAACCAAGAATCTATGTCCAGCAAAACTGTCCTTCAAAAATGAGGGAGAGTTTAAAGTATTTTCAGATAAACAGACACTGAGAGAGTTTGTGAATAGGAGACCTCCTCTACAAGAAATACTGAAGGGAGTGCTAAAGACAGATAGGAAAAGACAGGAGAGAGAGGTTGGGAGAAGAGTGTAGAAATGTAGATACCAGGAGATAGAAAGAAGGTAGAGATTTGGCATTTGATGTTAAAGGACTATAGAATGTTCGAGAGGATTGATTGTATAGATCCAGAAATGGATAGCACAATAGTGTGTTATGTTAGCACAATATTGTAAGTACACTGAACAAAGATGACTGTGAGTATGGTTGAAAGAGGAAGGTTAAGGGTATGTATGACACCAGAAGGAAAGATAGAAGATAAAGACTGGGTCTGTATACATTAGTGAAAGCTAGAGTGGTCTATGATTGTGATTAAATGTACAAATACAAGAATGTTTTTACATGAGGAAGTGGCAAGATGGAACGAAGTTGTGAGGTATGCAGCTAGGTGAATGGACCTTGAGGACAGTAGGTGGAGTGAAATAAGCCAGAAATGAAAAGACAAACACTAACATGGGCCTCACTAATATGGACTAACAATAATGTGCAAACTTTGAGAATTGAATCTGGGAGCATGGGTTATCAGATGAAGGCTTATGTAAAGATTCCTAGTTTATAAACTCTTACAGCAGTCACATCTATTCATGATTTGTAACAGTTATTAGATGCTGAGCTGTTTGTGTGTGACCTGGTCAGTCCCTGGAGCTTTGGGTGTCTGTGTGGCACCTGGGACTTGAGCCAGAGTTTGGCAGCCAGGAGTGTCAGCATTGCCCCATGCAGCCACTGTTAAAGAGGCTTAAAAGGAGATCAGACTTCAATTGGAGACATGAATGAAATGGACTTGGTTGAGATTGGGGCAGATTGGATTAAAGGGTAGAGGATGATATTAACTGTGTTTTAAAACTTTGGCTTCTGTAAGGGACCAAAGGAAGAGATGTTTATGTGATGCAAATTCTATATTTTCTTTAGCACATTATATAATATAACTTGTATGGTCAGTTTACTCAAACACCATAATTACATGGAACGTTGAATAGGGAGTGAGATCTGGTTGGTTTGTACAGGTTAACATGAAGCCCTGATACAATCCAGAGTAATTTGGGCAGAGAATAAAAAGTATTTGTAACCCCCCCTTGAGGGATTGGGGAAAAATGTGGAAATCTTCAACTTCCCCTCTTGCAGAATTCCTGGTAGTCTCACAAGCAGTGGGGACTACCAGTGTAGTAGGCTGAGCCCTTGCCCTTATGAAGCTTGTTACTGCAAAAGAGAGGCTAAGTCTACTTAAAATTGTGCCTGAGAGTCAACCCCAGAGACCCTCTTTTGTTGCTCAGATGTGGCCTCTCTCTCTCTCTCTAAGCTAACTTGGCAGGTAAACTCACTGCTTTTCCCCCTACATGGGACATGACTCCCAGGGGTGTAAATCTCCCTGGCAATGCAGGAGTTGACTCCTGGGGATGAACCTGGACCCAGTATTAAAAAACTGAGAATGACTTCTGGAACCAAAAGAGGAAGAGAAATGAAACAGAATAAAATTTCAGTGGCTGAGAGATTTCAAAGGAGTGGAGAGAACATTCTAGTGGTAACTCTTATGCATTATATAGATTTCCTTTTTTAGTTTTTAGTTTATTAAAATAGCTAGAAGGAAATACCTAAAACTGTTGAACTGCAACCCAGTATCCTTGATTCTTAAAGATGACTGTATAACTATATAGCTTAGAAGTTGTGACTGTATGATTGTGAAAACCTTATGGCTCACACTCCCTTTACCCAGTCTATGGACAAATGAGTAGAAAAATGGGGACAAAAAGTAAAGGAATAATAGGGGAGAGGAGGGGTATGGGATGTTTTGGGTATTCTTTTTTACTTTTATTTTTATTCTTATTTTTTGGAGTAATGAAAATGATCAAAAATTGATTGTGGTGATAAATGCACAACTATGTGATGATACTGTGAACAACCGTTGTATACTTTGGATGATTGTATGGTATGTGAATATATTTCAATAAAATTGCATTAAAAAAAAGTTAAAAAAAAAAAAAGCTTTTATATAGGAGTGACTCTTTCCTTTCTACAATATTATAGAGCAGGGTCAGCCAACTATGGCCCACAAGCCAAATCCATCTGGCCACCTGCTTTTATAAATAAAGTTTTATTGGAACAGAGCCATGCCCATTTGATTGCATACCATCTATTGTGGCTTTCACACCACAAGAGCAGAGTTGAACAGTTGCGACAAAGACCCTGTGACCACAAAGCCCAAAATACTTAACTCTCTGGCCCTTTAGAGAAAAAACTTTGCTGACCCCAGTCATAGAGAATCCTCTGCCCGTGGTTGTACCTCTGCTCCAATGTCCGCCCCAACTTTTTTTTTTTTTAATTTAACCTCACTTCTACATTATCATGTTCTAAGCTCTGTTTTAAAGACTTTACACATATATCATTTAATCCTTATAACAACTCCACAAGGTGACTGTAATTATTACCCCCATTCTTTGGATGAGGATATTGAGGCACAGAGCGGTTAAGTGAGTTGCCCAAGGGCACAGTGTGTGGCAGAGTCAGGATTCGAATGCAGGGCCCCTGCTCTTAACTGTGCTCCATGCACGTGTCCTGAGCCTGTTAGGGAAACACACACTTGGGGTGCTTGTGGGCATGAGAGGTTGGAACTGAGGGACGCAGCAGCCCAAAGAGGAGCTGAGCTGGAAAAGGGCTCAGGGAGCACCGGGACCAACACTCTCCTTTCCCAGGAGACGGCCAGGCTTCCGGGGAAACCGAGGCCCACTAGGATCAAACTTTCCCAGCAGGTTTGGGTGTTCCAGGAGGTAAAAGGCTGGTGGGAAAGTGACTAGACCAAAGCTCTTAAAAATAACAACAACAAAAGTGTTTCAGTATGGAAACTAAAAAATCCAAACCAAAACAAAACATAAAAGTAGAGAGAAGGCTCTAAGAACCTCACATACCTGTCACCTGGCATGAACAATTGCCAACGTTTTGCCAATCGAATTTCGTCTATCACCTCCCAGTGATTTTTTTTATCTTCATTTTATTGAGATATATTCACATACCACGCAGTCATACAAAACAAATCGTACATTCGATTGTTCACAGTACCATTACATAGTTGTACATTCATCACCTAAATCAATCCCTGACACCTTCATTAGCACACACACAAAAATAACAAGAATAATAATTAGAGTGAAAAAGAGCAATTGAAGTAAAAAAGAACAGTGGGTACCTTTGTCTGTTTGTTTGTTTGCTTCCTTCCCCTATTTTTCTACTCATCCATCCATAAACTAGACAAAGTGGAGTGTGGTCCTTATGGCTTTCCCAATCCCATTGTCACCCCTCATAAGCTACATTTTTATACAATTGTCTTCGAGATTCATGGGTTCTGGGTTGTAGTTTGATAGTTTCAGGTATCTACCACCAGCTACCCCAATTCTTTGGAACCTAAAAAGCGTTGTCTATATTGTGCGTAAGAGTGCCCACCAGAGTGACCTCTCGGCTCCTTTTGGAATCTCTCTGCCACTGAAGCTTATTTCATTTCCTTTCACATCCCCCTTTTGGTCAAGAAGATGTTCTCCGTCCCACGATGCCGGGTCTACATTCCTCCCCGGGAGTCATATTCCACGTTGCCAGGGAGATTCACTCCCCTGGGTGTCTGATCCCACGTAGCGGGGAGGGCAGTGATTTCACCTTTCAAGTTGGCTTAGCCAGAGAGAGAGGGCCACATCTAAGCAACAAAGAGCCATTCGGGAGGAGGCTCTTAGGCACAATTATAGGGAGGCCTAGCCTCTCCTTTGTAGCAACAGTCTTCCCAAGGGTAAAACCTATGGTAGAGGGCTCAACCCATCAAACCACCAGTCCCCTATGTCTATGGTGATGTTAGCAACCATGGAGGTGGGGTAGGCGAATACCTCTGCATTCTCCACAGGCTCCTCAAGGGGGCACTACATATTTTTTTCCTTGTTTTTTTTTAACTTTTTTTTCTTTTTTAAATCAACTGTATGAAAAAAAAGTTAAAAAAAACAAACAAACCATACAATAAAAGAACATTTCAGAGACCATAACAAGGGAGTAAGAAAAAGGCAACTAACCTAAGATAACTGCTTTACTTCCAACCTGTTCATACTTTACCCCAAGAAAGTTACCTATTATAGCAACATTTCTGTGAACTTGTTCCTATTATATCCATCAGAAATTAACAGACCATAGTCATTCCTGGGCATCCCCAGAACGTTAAATAGCTTATCTGTTCTTCTTGGATTATTGTTCCCCCTTCCTTAATTGCTCTCTATTGCTAGTTCCCCTACATTCTACATTATAAATGTTTTACATTTTTCAAAGTTCACATTAGTGGTAGCATATAATATTTCTCTTTTGGTGCCTGGCTTATTTCACTCAGCATTATGTCTTCAAGGTTCATCCATGTTGTCATATGTTTCACGAGATCGTTCCTTCTTACTGCCGTGTAGTATTCCATCGTGTGTATATACCACATTTTATTTATCCACTCAGCTGTTGAAGGACATTTGGGTTGTTTCCATCTCTTGGCAATTGTGAATAATGCTGCTATGAACATTGGCGTGCAGATATCTGTTCGTGTCACTGCTTTCCGATCTTCCGGGTATATACCGAGAAGTGCATTCGCTGGATTGAATGGTAACTCTATATCTAGTTTTCTAAGGAACTGCCAGACTGACTTCCAGAGTGGCTGAACCATTATACAGTCCCACCAACAATGAATAAAAGTTCCAATTTCTCCACATCCCCTCCAGCGTTTGTAGTTTCCTGTTTGTTTAATGGCAGCCACTCTAATCGGTGTTAGATGGTATCTCATTGTGGTCTTAATTTGCATCTCTCTAATAGCTAGTGAAGCTGAACATTTTTTCATGTGTTTCTTGGCCATTTGTATTTCCTCTTCAGAGACTGTCTTTTCATATCTTTTGCCCATTTTATAATTGGGCTGTCTGTACTATTGTCATTGAGTTGTAGGATTTCTTTATATATGCAAGATATCAGTCTTTTGTCAGATACATGGTTCCCCCAAATTTTTTCCCATTGAGTTGGCTGCCTCTTTACCTTTTTGAGAAATTCCTTTGAGGTGCAGAAACTTCTAAGCTTGAGGAGTTCCCATTTATCTATTTTCTCTTTTGTTGCTTGTGCTTTGGGTGTAAAGTCTAGGAAGTGGCCGCCTAATACAAGGTCTTGAAGATGTTTTCCTACATTATCTTCTAGGAGTTTTATGGTACTTTCTTTTATATTGAGATCTTTGGTCCATTTTGAGTTAATTTTTGTGTAGGGGGTGAGGTAGGGGTCCTCTTTCATTCTTTTGGATATGGATATCCAAGTCTCCCAGCCCCATTTGTTGAAAAGAACATTATGACTCAGTTCAGTGACTTTGGGGGCCTTATCAAAGATCAGTCGGCCATAGATCTGAGGGTCTATCTCTGAATTCTCAATTCGATTCCATTGATCTATATGTCTATCTTTGTGCCAGTACCATGCTGTTTTGACAACTGTGGCTTTATAATAAGCTTCAAAGTCAGGGAGTGTAAGTCCTCCCACTTTGTTTTTCTTTTTTAGAGTGTCTTTAGCAATTCGAGGCATCTTCCCTTTCCAAATAAATTTGATAACTAGCTTTTCCAAGTCTGCAAAGTAGGTTGTTGGAATTTTGATTGGGATTGCATTGAATCTGTAGATGAGTTTGGGTAGAATTGACATCTTAATGACATTTAGCCTTCCTATCCATGAACATGGAATATTTTTCCATCTTTTAAGGTCCCCTTCTATTTCTTTTAGTAGAGTTATGTAGTTTTCTTTGTACAGGTCTTTTACATCTTTGGTTAAGTTTATTCCTAGGTACTTGATTTTTTTAGTTGCTATTGAAAATGGTATCTTTTTCTTGAGTGTCTCTTCAGTTTGTTCATTTCTAGCATATAGAGACATTACTGACTTATGTGCATTAATTGTGTATCCCGCTACTTTGCTAAATTTGTTTATTAGCTCTAGTAGCTGTATCATCGATTTCTCAGGGTTTTTCAGATATAAGATCATATCATCTGCAAACAATGACACTTCTTCTTTTCCAATTTGGATGCCTTTTATTTCTTTGTCTTGCCGGATTGCCCTAGCTAGCACTTCCAGCACAATGTTGAATAACAGTGGTGACAGCGGGCATCCTTCTCTTGTTCCTGATCTTAGAGGGAAGGTTTTCAGTCTCTCACCATTGAGTACTATGCTGGCTGTGGGTTTTCATATATGCTCTTTATCATATTGATGAAGTTTCCTTCAATTCCTACCTTTTGAAGTGTTTTTATCAAAAAGGGATGTTGGATTTTGTCAAATGCTTTTTCAGCATCTATTGAGATGATCATTTGATTTTTCCCTTTCGAGTTTTTAATGTGTTGTAATACATTGATTGATTTTCTTATGTTGAACCATCCTTGCATACCTGGAATGAACCCCACTTGGTCATGGTGTATGATTTTTTTAATGTGTCTTTGGATTCGATCTGCAAGTATTTTGTTGAGGATTTTTGCATCTATATGCATTAGGGAGATTGGCCGGTAGTTTTCCTTTTTTGTAGCATCTTTGCCTGGTTTTGGTATTAGATTGATGTTAGCTTCATAAAATGAGTTAGGTAGTGTTCCATTTTCTTCAATGTTTTGAAAGAGTTTGAGTAAGATTGGTGTCAGTTCTTTCTGGAAAGTTTGGTAGAATTCCCCTGTGAAGCCATCTGGCCCTGGGCATTTATTTGTGGGAAGATTTTTGATGACTGATTGGATCTCTTTGCTTGTGATGGGTTGATTGAGGTCTTCTATTTCTTCTCTGGTCAGTCTAGGTTGTTCATATGTTTCCAGGAAATTGTCCATTTCCTCTACATTATCCAGTTTGTTGCCATACAGTTGTTCATAGTATCCTCTTATAATTTTTTTAATTTCTTCAGGATCTGCAGTTATGTCACCTTTTTCATTCATTATTTTGTTTATATGGGTCTTCTCTTTTTTGATTTTGTCAGTCTAGCTAGGGGCTTGTCAATCTTGTTGATCTTCTCAAAGAACCAACTTTTGGTGATAGTTATCCTCTGTATTGTTTTTTTGTTCTCTATGTCATTTATTTCTGCTTTAATCCTTGTTATTTCTTTTCTTGTACTTGGTTTAGGATTGGTTTGCTGTTCATTTTCTAGCTTCTTCAGTTGATCCATTAGTTCTTTGATTTTGGCTCTTTCTTCCTTTTTAATATATGCATTTAGTGCTATAAATTTCCCCCTCAGCACTGCTTTTGCTGCATCCCATAGGTTTTGGTATGTTGTGTTCTCATTTTCATTTGTCTCTATATATTTAGCAATTTCTCTTGCTATTTCTTCTTTAACCCACTGACTGTTTAGGAGTGTGTTGTTTAACCTCCAGGTATTTGTGAATTTTCTAAGTCTCTGATGGTTATTGACTTCTAATTGTATTCCATTGTGGTCAGAGAATGTGCTTTGAATAATTTCAATCTTTTTAAATTTATTGAGGCTTGTTTTATGTCTCAGCATATGATCTATTCTGGAGAAAGTTCCATGAGCACTAGAAAAGTATGTGTATCCTGGTGATTTGGGATGTAATGTCCTGTATATGTCTGTTAAATCTAATTCATTTATCAGATTGTTTAGGTTTTCAATTTCCTTATTGGTCTTCTGTCTGGTTGATCTATCTATAGGAGAGAGTGATGTGTTGAAGTCTCTCACAATTATTGTGGAAACATCAATTGCTTCCTTTAGTTTTGCCAGTGTTTCTCTCATGTATTTTGTGGCACCTTGATTGGGTGCATAGACATGTATGATTGTTATTACTGCTTGTTGAATTGCCCCTTTTATTAGTATGTAGTGGCCTTCTTTGTCTCTCAAAACATTCCTGCATTTAATGTTTATTTTATCTGAGATTAATATTGCTACACCTGCTTTCTTTTGGCTGTAGCTGGCATGAAATATTTTTTTCCATCCTTTCACTTTAAATTTCTTTGTGTCCCTGTGTCTAAGATGAGTCTCTTGTATGCAACATATTGATGGTTCATTTCTTTTGATCCATTCTGCGAATCTATATCTTTTAATTGGGGTGTTTAATCCATTTACATTCAACATTATAACCGTGAAGGCATTTCTTGAATCAGCCATCTTATCCTTTGGTTTATGTTTGTCATATATATTTTCCCCCTCTCTCTATTAATATCCTTTATTGTACCCATACCGAATCTCTTCAGTACTGAACCTTTCTCCAAGTCTCTCTGTCCTTTCTTTGTTTCTCTATAGGGCTCCCTTTAGTATCTCCAGTAGGGCAGGTCTCTTGTTAGCAAATTCTCTCAGCATTTGTTTGTCTGTGAAAAATTTAAGCTCTCCCTGAAATTTGAAGGAGAGCTTTGCTGAATAAAGTATTCTTGGTTGGAAATTTTTCTCACTCAGAATTTTAAATATATCGTGCCATTGCCTTCTCACCTCCCTGGTGGCTGCTGAGTAGTCACTACTTAGTCTTATGCTGTTTCCTTTGTATGTGGTGAATTGCTTTTCTCTTGCTGCTTTCAGAACTTGCTCCTTCTCTTCCGTGTTTGACAGTGTGATCAGAATATGTCTCGGGGTGGGTTTATTTGGATTTATTCTATTTGGAGTTCACTGAGCATTTATGATTTGTGTATTTATGTTGTTTAGAAGATTTGGGAAGTTTTCCCCAACAATTTCTTTGAATACTCTTCCTAGACCTTTACCCTTTTCTTCCCCTTCTGGAACACCAATGAGTCTTATATTCGGAAGTTTTATATTATCTATCATATCCCTGAGGTCCGTTTTGATTTTTTCAATTTTTTTCCCCATTCTTTCTTTTATGCTTTCATTTTCCATTCTGTCATCTTCCAGGTCACTGATTCGTTGTTCAACTTCCTCTAGTCTTGTACTATGAGTGTCCAGAATCTTTTTAATTTGGTCAACAGTTTCTTTAATTTCCATAAGATCATCTATTTTTTTATTTAGTCTTACAATGTCTTCTTTATGCTCTTGTGGGGTCTCCTTGATATCCTTTGTATCCCATACTATGGTCTCATTGTTCATCTTTAGTTCTTTGAGTAGCTGCTCTAGGTGCTGTGTCTCTTCTGATCTTTTGATTTGGGTGCTTGGGCTTGGGTTATCCTTATCATCTGGTTTTTTCATATGCTTTATAATTTTCTGTTGTTTTTGGCCTCTTGGCATTTGCTGAACTTGATAGGGTTCTTTTAGGATTTGTAGACCAATTGAAGTCCTTATCTCTAATTTATCAGATCTACAGCTTCGTGGAGTACACTTTCTCTAACTAACCAGCAGGTGGTGTCCACGAGCCACCTGTTCTCCACAAGCCAGTTTTCCCCTGCTTTGCCTTTTTGGTGAGTGGGGGAGTGAGTCTTGTGGGGTCCAATTGGTGTACCAAGCTTGCGTGTGTAGTTGGTGTTGCCCGCCCTGTATATGGGGCGTGTGTCTGGGCGGTCAGGGAGGCGGAGTGGCTCTAACAATCAAATCTCCCTAGTGTTCCTGGAGTTTTAAAGCTGCTGCAATAATCTAATCCTTCAGTTCTGTCCTGCCACAGTTTGTCTCTGACACTGACCCACAAGTCCTTGGTATTGGCGTATGGCTCCTGAGACTTGCAAGTGGGTCCCTCTTCCAGGCCGTGCACCCCCTGGTCCTCTGTTGAGGGATGACTGTGCTGTGTCACAGGTGAGTTCCGTCTCCCCAGGGCGGTTCTGGGCTGCTGGGCTGTGTAGGGAGGCTCCCAGTCTGCTGAAATGATGGCTGAATGGGGCTTTGTTAATTCACACTGCTCCACCTTCTCAACTCTGGGACAATCAGCTGAGGTTGCAGGGAAGGCTAATGTCCACGCCCAGTTTTGTGGTGTGTGCCTGTTATTTGAAGCACTTCCGTCACACTGGGTTGTGTGGGGCAGCTCTGGGCTATGGGGCTGGCGATGGGCAGGAGTGTTTCCTGTCCACCAGGATGATGGCTGTGAGCAGACACCCCCTTTTTTTGGGAAGTTGTGGTGTTTAGTGAATTTTCTCAGCCACTGGATTATTGCCTTTTGTCTCAGAGCTCTCTTAGTTCTGCTCTTGTCTTGGCCTGCCCAAATTGCAAGTCTTTGAAGCTTTCTGTATTGGGCTTCTTAGAGTAATTGTTTTAGAAAAAGAAAAAAGGATTTAAAAAAAAAAAAAAAGGGCCTTCCTCACAGATCTAATGGGTTATTGAAATGCTAAGAGACAAAGCAATTAGGGCCATTAAGGAAAGGTCCACAGGGCAGAGAGATCAGCTTTTCTTTGGGATTTGCATATGAGCCTCAGGGCCTGAGCTCTGCCCTTCCCCTTTCTATGTTCACCAGAACTCCAAAAATCCTCTGCTTTTATTTTGGAGTTTTTCGTGTTGTTTTTTTTCTATGCCTGTCTCCTCTCTGCTGGGCTGGCTGCTCTCAGACTCTCTGGTGTCTGGTCTCAGTCTATCTATGGTTGGTGTTTGGATCAGTAGAATGAGTTTCCGATAAGGGCTGCCACTGCAGTTCTCCCTTCTCCTTCCCGGAGCTGACAGCCCCTCTTCCCACAGGACTGAGCCTGGCAGGGAGGGGTGCGGGTCCGCTGGCCACAAAAACTTACAGATTTCGCTGATCTCAGCAGTTCCACGTTTTCATGAGTGTTGTATGAAGTATGCCCAAAGTCAGATTGCTCTGTGGTGTCCAGTCCACAGTTCCTGGCTTTCTACCTACTTTCCTGGAGGAGTAACTAAAACATACATCTCACCAGTCCGCCATCTTGCCCCACCTCTCCCTCCCAGTGATTTCAAAAATAAATCCTAAACATCTAGCAGTTTTACAACTAAATATCTTTGCATCCAAATTCATTCTGATTGAGGATTTGGGGGAGAAAATATGGCACAGCCCAGTCCCTGGGGATGGAACCCACAGTCCTGGAGACAGGAGTGGGCACGGTGGTTTTCTGCCAGTGAAGGAAGGTTTGCACACACTCTCCCTCCCAGGGCCCTCGTTCCAGGGGGTCTTGTTCATCCTATTAGTGGTGCCCGGGCCTGCCAGGCCAAGGCAACTCCCAGTGGGGAAAAAACACCTTGTGAAATGCTGCTTGCAACCAGGGCCAGGAAAAATACCTGCATGGATCCCTTATTCACAGTCACCTTCTTCTTCCAAATGCAGCCTGCTGTCTGCTGCGGGGCCTCTGAGCCCTGCTGGGTGGGTGTGCATGTCAGCTGAGTCACCCCTGTCATTCCTATCATCTTATTACCACGTTTGTCATTTTCTAGCTGCGTGACTCACCTGGCCGAGAAGCAACCAGGGAGCTGGGGGAAAGGAGCCTGTTATCAAAGCTTACAGCCCTTCCTTTGGAAGTGTAATCCTTTGACTTTGAACTCTCATCTGAGCACCCAAAGAAGGGGTGGGGAAAGTAGGGGTGGTGCCAGGCCTTGGGGGACTGCGGAGCGGCCATGAGCCAGGGGGTGCCAGGCGCTGGGGACCGCGTCTATGCAGCCTTGAGGAATTCTGGAATATCTCTACTCCTGCTCTCTGAGCTGCTTGCTGGGTGTGTGATTCTTCCCTGCACCCAGCTGGGCCCTTCAGTGGCCAGCGGAGAGAAAGCTCCCTATGGAGCTCCCAAAGAAACCTCCCTCCTCTTGAGGCAGCCAAGGAGGCCAGCAGAGGAGGCTCCTTGGGTCAGCCCCCTCACCGTGCCCACTCCCAGGCTTGATAACAACAACAAGGACCACTACAAATCGTTGGCCTGCTATGCGCCAGGCACTGGGCTTGCTTGGCATCCCACACACCTTTCTGATCTGAAGAGAGCCTGGAGGTCTTTTGTGTTGTCAGAAATTGGCCTCCTGCCTGCCACTCGAGGCTTTTCTCTTCAGAGAGCACCCAGGGGTTCCTTCTGCCTGGTGGAACAGATCACAACACTCCCTTGTTTTGAAACTCTCCAGTGGCTTCTTTTGGCACTTAAATTACAATCCATCTCATCACCATGACCCATAGCCTCACTACTCAAAAGTGCGGTCTGCGGACTAGCAGCCCAGCTTGGGGTGGGGCTGGGAGCTTGCTAGAAATGCAGCATCTCAGGCCCACCCCAGACCTCTGGAAGCAGAAGCTGCATTTCAACAAGATCCCAGGTGATCCATGTGCACGTTCAAGCCTAGCAGGGCCTAATGGCTGGTGCCCAGCCCCGACTGTTTATTAGAATCACCTGGGAGCTGTGCCCACTTTAATGCCTGGGCCCCAGCCCCCAGGGGGCCTGATTCAATCATGCCTCACCGTCACATGGAAAGGGAGGTGTCCTTCGTCCCACATTTGCAATTGAGGAAGCTGAATCTCAGAGAGGTTAAGTATTTTGTCCTGGAGCGCCCAGCATCGGGGGAGGCCGAAACCATTTGTAAGCCTGTTTCTCTGGCCACAAATGCAGAAGGAGTTGAGTGTATGGGATTCTGAATTCAGACTTGCCTGGGTTTGAATTCCTGCTGCACCACATACAAATTGGGCAAATTATTTCTCATCTGAGCTTCATTTTCCTTATTTGTAAAACAAGAATTTAAAAAACCAAACCTATGCCACGGTGCTAAGAGGATTAAGGGTGGTAATGGGTTTAGTATGGTACTTGCAACATGCTAAGAGCTTAGTAAGCATTAGTTGTCATTATTATCATTGCTATTTTTTTTTCCTCACCCTCAGTTTTTGGGCCCTGAATTCTCTGGTCTTTAGGTTTTTTCTCTCCCAGTTCTGTGGCCAATGTGGCATGGTAAAAAAGGCATGAGATTTAGAGTTCTCTCGTTTGTTCTGTGACTTAAACAGGGCACCCGACCTTCCAGGCCTCTGTTTTCCTGATCTGTGAAATGGCAACAGTAACACCCACCTTGAGAGTTGGGCTGAAATGGGCTGATCCTGTTAGAATGTGGCCCCTGACTTGTCCTTAGACATTTTCCCCTTCATAAGGTAGTAACTCCAAGCAACAGGGCCCTTAGAGGGTAAGAGTAGTTCTTCTTTCCTGGCAAAAGCACATTCCTGGTGGCTATCTCTCTTTTCTAGCATGGAGGGAATGGAGGACCAAGGGTGACACGTGATGGATCGCCAGGGACAAGTGACACCATAGCTGGATCTGCGAGGCTGTGTGAGGGGGAGTGTGGGGGTTCTGGAGCCCACTGTCTGGGTACACATCGACTTGGGCCCTGCTAGCTGTGTGACTTTAGGTAAGTTACTTAATCTCTCTGTTCTTTGGTCGCCTCATCTGAAAATTGGGCATCCACGTCATAGAGTGGTTGGAGGGGTTGAATGAGCTGAGCAGTGGAAATGCTTGGAGTCACAGTTAGCACACAGCAGGTGCCTGGTGATAGTTTTATACTCACACTCCCCAGATGAGCTGAACTGTCTCCACTGGGCTCCCACCCGCCAGGGCTTGTGATGCTCTGTTTGTTAGTCTCTTCCCCATGAGCTCATTTCTTATTCCTGGTGCTGAGCAGCAGAAAGCCCGACCCTCACTTAGTACTTAGGGTTTTATTTTATTTCCTTTTATTTTTTGCAGAAGGAATGAGAGAACTCAGAGGCCAGCTCTGGAATTAGACCTGGGATGCTTGGTCCCAGGCTCGGAATTATCCCAGTCCCTTGATGGCTGAACTTGATCCCTTGGGGGGAAAATGGGAAGGGAATCACTAAATACATTATGCCAGGGATTGACTTATGCACACCTCTCATTTAGGCCCATGATGTTGGAAAGATGGGCAGGTAAACAATTCATTGCCAGGAAGAAAATGTTCTTGCTGCCAGCCAATCATGAAAACCCTCAGGGTTTTACTTTTCTCACCCAGCTGTCTTTCTGTCCACACTGTGTCAGGGAGGGTGGAAGCTTCCAGACTCAGAATCTTCAAAGGGGAGGATCTATCAGCAAAACAAACTTTCCTCTTACTACAGCTGTCTTTGGTACATTTTTTATGCCCTCAAATTTTGTCTTTTTACCAAATTCTGACTCAGTTAGGGGTCCCTTCATGTGAGGAGATAAGAAAATTCCTCTTCTCCCCCAGGTATATGTTAACATTAATTTTTAGTTTAATAAATGCTCATAGAGCATTTGTTATATTCTGCCAGGCACTGTGCTAAGTACTTTACAAATATCAGCTCATTCCAACCTTGTAACATCCCTGTGAGGTAGGTAGTATGATCCCCCTTTGAGAGATGAGGAAACCAGAGAAGTCAAAGAAATTGCCCAATTTCCAAGCTCAAACGTCGTCGAGCGGGCGTCAACTGCTTGGCTCCAGAATCTCGGCTCTTAATTCCCAGGTATGCACCTCACTTAAGCCTCGCAACGTTCACTCAAGTCTTACAGCAGCTATGGGTTGAACTGTGCCTCCCAGAAAGATATGTGGAATTCTTAACCCCAGTACCTCCAAAGGGGACCTTGTTTGGAAATAGAGTCATTGTCGATAGAATTGGTTAAAATGAGGTCAGATTGGATTAGGGAGAGCCCTTATGAGAAGAGACACAGACAGACAGACAAACAGGGGAGAAGGTCATGTGAGAATGGAGGCAGAGATTGTTCCAGAAGCCAAGGAATGCTAAGGAATGCCAGAAACTAGGAAGAGGCGAGGAAGGATCCTCTCTTACAGCCGTCCGAGTGAGCACAGCCCTGCTGACGCCTTGGTTTCAGATGCTATTCTCCAGCACTAAATAAGTCACCCAGTTTGTGATGCTTTGTTATGGCAGCCTCAAGAAACCAATATAATAACCCCACGAGGCAGCTACTGTTTCTGGGTACTCAAAGGACACAGGGGCTCAGAGAAGTTAAGAAGTTTGCTCAAGGTCACACAGGAGTAAGTGGTTACATTGGGCTTCACTTTTGTCTGACTCCAAAGTGCCCCCAGCATGAGGTACCTGGTCACTCTACAGAGGAAGGGTGTCCTACTGCCATATGTAGATACCCTGGGGGTGATGCCGAAATCTCCTGTACGGTGTCAGGAACCACCCCACTTGAATCCTTCATCCTTTCTTTTTCCAACTTCTTTCTGTATCTTTGCTTATCACAGTGGCCAGGACCTCTAGCTGAAGGATCAATGGCAGTGCTGTTCAAGGGCATCTTTGTCTTGTGTTTGATTGTAATGTAAATGATGCTGATGTTTTCCTTTCTCTTCCTGGAGCCTCTGTTTCCTGGAGGCTCCTTGGTGTTTGGGGAAAAGGCTTCCTAGAGAGCAAGCTGATTGGGAGGCTGAGTACCATCTGCCCCTTGCTTGCTAAGAAAACTTGGGCAAGTTGCATAACTTCTCTTTAATGTTATCCTTTAGGTTTGGATGAGATAAGTGATTTTTAAAATTAAAACGTTTAATTCAGTTTTTTTTTTTAAAGCTGCAGAATACTTTAATTACAAGAAATCTTAAAAGTACCTCAGCTACAAAATAGGTGCCATGCCTGTTATTAGATCCTGGGAGCCATGGAGGACTCGGGGGGGAGTGTGAATTTGGAAATCACTGGATTAGATACACTTTAAACTGTGTGATTATGTGAAGCTGGCAGGTTCAGTGTCAGAGTCTGGGGCCTTAACAAATTACCACAACCTGGTGACTTAATGAACAACGGCAGTTTATGCTCTCACAGTTCTGGAGGCAGAAGCCTGAAATGCAGATGGTGGCTGGGCCCTGCTCTCTCCCAAGGCTCCAGGGGAAAATCCTTCATGGCCTCTCCCTGCTTCCGGTGGCTCTGGGCATTCCTGGGTTTGTGGCTGCCCAGCTCCACCGCCTGCCTCTGTCTCCCCTGGCCATCCGCCTCTCCTGTCCTTATAAGGACACTCGTCACTGCAATTAGGGCCATCCCTGGCTCACCCCAGGATGACCTCATTTCAGGATCCTCAACTTGACCATGTCTGCAAGGCTCCTTTCCGAATACGGTCACATGCATGGAGTTCAGGGATTTGAATGTGGACATATCTTTTGGGGATCACCGTTTAATGCAATATGATCAGTAATACCTTTTAAACATCTGTTATGTGCTTGGCACTATGCTGAGCGTGTCCTGGATGCAGGGACACTCAGGACAGAGCATCAGCCCTGGGAGCCTCCAGGCTCATCTGGGAATCTCTACTTAATTGGAGGCCTCAGCTTTGTGAGCCTTCCTCCCTCCCTCCCTCTTTCCTTCTTTTCTTTAAGCAGGTTTATAATTTACATATAGTAAAATTCACCCTGCTAGGTATACAGCAGAAGAAACAGAAGTTTACTGAATTAAATTAATTTCCTGAAACTTTTTTAGAGAGGCGTGGCAGAGTCCGGGATTTGAACCTACGCTCACCATTGCCAGAGCCTGAAACTAAACCTTCAGTGTTCACGGTCCCACAGGTCCTTGGGTGGGAGGGTGGGCTCCAATTCCTCATCAGTGGAATGAAGGGGCTGGACGAGATGCTCTCTGGAAGCTCCTAGAGTGCGGTGCTCAGGCCCCCGTGGTGGGGGGCAGCGGAGCACGCTGTACTCAAATGAACCCCTTGGTGTGAGGAGGCTCTTCCCGAGATGGAAATTTGCATTCCTTCTGTAAGCATTTTGCCTGCTTGGGCTGAATTGTGTGTCTATGAGCCAGGTTAAGTGGATTTACAGCTCACGGTGTCTGATTTCAATCTAACTAATCCTCACAAAATGGACAAGCGATTTAAATGATTCCTGTGAAGAAACTGCAAGCCGGAGATGATATTAATGATGCAAGCCCAAGGGAACTGAGGATATACGGCTGACGTGACATTTCTGCAACTCCTAGAGCCTGCTGCTTTTCAGCTAAGTCATGGGACAGGACTCACGGCAGTCTAATTACATCAATCACAGCACTGGCCAAGAGAATTAAAAAGTTATCTGGAAGAAGCTTTGAAATATGTTCTCACATTCATGACTGTTAATAATGACTCTCTCCTCGATGGAGTATGGTGTCTTGATATAGCTAATGAGAGTGGGGAGCCGTTGCAATTAGCAAGACGTCTAAAAACTAAACTTTGCCAACAATATAAAGTCATAAAATGATCAATCCAGCCCTTTACAAAATTTCATTAAACTTGGTAATTTTGAAGTTTATTACTTAATAGTGAAAGTGAAAAGCCATAATCCATTGGCCAAACACTTGCTCCTCCTGCTCCAGTTGAAGTGGCTGGCTGAAGCAATACTCTGAAAACAACATGGAACAAATTAAAATGGACCTTGAGTCAGTAAATACTGTTGGAAGATGCCTAGAACTCCATACTGAAGAGTTGAAGAAACGAATAGTAAAACAAACATTGTGAGAGGTTTTTTTTTTTTTTTTTAATCATTTTATTGAGATATATTCACATACCACGCAGACATACAAAACAAATCGTACTTTCGATTGTTTACAGTACCATTACATAGTTGTACATTCATCACCTAAATCAATCCCTGATACCTTCATTAGCACACACACAAAAATAACAAGAATAATAATTAGAGTGAAAAAGAGCAATTGAAGTAAAAAAGAACACTGGGTACCTTTGTCTGTTTGTTTCCTTCCCCTACTTTTCTACACATCCATCCATAAACTAGACAAAGTGGAGTTTGGTCCTTATGGCTTTCCCAATCCCATTGTCACCCCTCATAAGCTACATTTTTATACAACTGTCTTCGAGATTCATGGGTTCTGGGTTGTAGTTTGATAGTTCCAGGTATCTACCACCAGCTACCCCAATTCTTTAGAACCTAAAAAGGGTTGTCTAAAGTGTGCGTAAGAGTGCCCACCAGAGTGATGTCTCGGCTCGTTTTGGAATCTCTCTGCCACTGAAGCTTATTTCATTTCCTTTCACATCCCCCTTTTGGTCAAGAAGATGTTCTCCGTCCCACGATGCCGGGTCTACATTCCTCCCCGGGAGTCATATTCCACGTTGCCAGGGAGATTCACTCCCCTGGGTGTCTGGTCCCACGTAGGGGGGAGGGCAGTGATTTCACCTTTCAAGTTGGCTTAGCCAGAGAGAGAGGGCCACATCTGAGCAACAAAGAGGCATTCAGGAGGAGACTCTTAGGCACAAATATAGGGAGGCCTAGCCTCTCCTTTGCAGCAACCGTCTTCCCAAGGGTAAAACTTATGGTAGAGGGCTCAACCCATCAAAACACCAGTCCCCTATGTCTGTGGTGATGTTAGCAACCATGGAGGTGGGGTAGGCGAATACCCCTGCATTCTCCACAGGCTCCTCAAAGGGGCACTACATCTTTTTTTTTTTTTCCCTTGTTTTTCTTTTTTTTTTTTTAACTTTCCCTTCTTTTTTTTTTTTTTTTTTTTTTTTTAATCATCATTTTATTGAGATATATTCACATACCACGCAGTCATACAAAACAAATTGTACTTTCGATTGTTTACAGTACCATTACATAGTTGTACATTCATCACCTAAATCAATCCCTAACACCTTCATTAGCACACACACAAAAATAACAAGAATAATAATTAGAGTGAAAAAGAGCAATTGAAGTAAAAAAGAACACTGGGTACCTTTGTCTGTTTGTTTCCTTCCCCTACTTTTCTACACATCCATCCATAAACTAGACAAAGTGGAGTTTGGTCCTTATGGCTTTCCCAATCTCACTGTCACCCCTCATAAGCTACATTTTTATACAACTGTCTTCGAGATTCATGGGTTCTGGGTTGTAGTTTAATAGTTTCAGGTATCCACCACCAGCTACCCCAATTCTTTAGAACCTAAAAAAGGTTGTCTAAAGTGTGCGTAAGAGTGCCCACCAGAGTGATCTCTCGGCTCGTTTTGGAATCTCTCTGCCACTGAAGCTTATTTCATTTCCTTTCACATCCCCCTTTTGGTCAAGAAGATGTTCTCCATCCCACGATGCCGGGTCTACATTCCTCCCCGGGAGTCATATTCCACGTTGCCAGGGAGATTCACTTCCCTGGGTGTCTGATCCCACGTAGGGGGGAGGGCAGTGATTTCACCTTTCAAGTTGGCTTAGCCAGAGAGAGAGGGCCACATCTGAGCAACAAAGAGGCATTCAGGAGGAGACTCTTAGGCACAAATACAGGGAGGCCTAGCCTCTCCTTTGCAGCAACCGTCTTCCCAAGGGTAAAACTTATGGTAGAGGGCTCAACCCATCAAACCACCAGTCCCCTGTGTCTGTGGTCATGTTAGCAACCATGGAGGTGGGGTAGGCGAATACCCCTGCATTCTCCACATGCTCCTCAAGGGGGCACTACATCTTTTTTTTTTTTTTTCCTTGTTTGTCTTTTTTCTTTTCTTTCTTTTTTTTTTTTTAACTTTCCCTTCTTTTTTAAATCAACTGTATGAAAAAAAAGTTAAGAAGAAAACAAACATACAATAAAAGAACATTTCAAAGAGACCATAATAAGGGAGTAAGAAAAAGACAACTAACCTAAGATAACTGCTTAACTTCCAACATGTTCCTACTTTACCCCAAGAAAGTTACATAATATAGCAACATTTCAGTGAACTTGTTCCTACTACATCCATCAGAAATTAACAGACCATAGTCATTTCTGGGCATCCCCAGAACGTTAAATAGCTTATCTGTTCTTCTTGGATTATTGTTCCCCCTTCCTTAATTGCTCTCTACTGCTAGTTCCCCTACATTCTACATTATAAACCATTTGTTTTACATTTTTCAAAGTTCACATTAGTGGTAGCATATAATATTTCTCTTTTTGTGCCTGGCTTATTTCGCTCAGCATTATGTCTTCAAGGTTCATCCATGTTGTCATATGTTTCACCAGATCGTTCCTTCTTACTGCCGCGTAGTATTCCATCGTGTGTATATACCACATTTTATTTATCCACTCATCTGTTGAAGGACATTTGGGTTGTTTCCATCTCTTGGCAATTGTGAATAATGCTGCTATGAACATTGGCGTGCAGATATCTGTTCGTGTCACTGCTTTCCGATCTTCCGGGTATATACTGAGAAGTGCAATCGCTGGATCGAATGGTAACTCTATATCTAGTTTTCTAAGGAACTGCCAGACTGACTTCCAGAGTGGCTGAACCATTATACAGGCCCACCAACAATGAATAAGAGTTCCAATTTCTCCACATCCCCTCCAGCATTTGTAGTTTCCTGTTTGTTTAATGGCAGCCATTCTAACCGGTGTTAGATGGTATCTCATTGTGGTCTTAATTTGCATCTCTCTAATAGCTAGTGAAGCTGAACATTTTTTCATGTGTTTCTTGGCCATTTGTATTTCCTCTTCAGAGAACTGTCTTTTCATATCTTTTGCCCATTTTATAATTGGGCTGTCTGTACTATTGTCATTGAGTTGCAGGATTTCTTTGTATATGCACGATATCAGTCTTTTGTCAGATACATGGTTTCCAAAAATATTTTCCCATTGAGTTGGCTGCCTCTTTACCTTTTTGAGAAATTCCTTTGAGGTGCAGAAACTTCTAAGCCTGAGGAGTTCCCATTTATCTATTTTCTCTTTTGTTGCTTGTGCTTTGGGTGTAAAGTCTAGGAAGTGGCCTCCTAATACAAGGTCTTGAAGATGTTTTCCTACATTATCTTCTAGGAGTTTAATGGTACTTTCTTTTATATTGAGATCTTTGGTCCATTTTGAGTTAATTTTTGTGTAGGGGGTGAGGTAGGGGTCCTCTTTCATTCTTTTGGATATGGATATCCAACTCTCCCAGCCCCATTTGTTGAAAAGACCATTATGGCTCAGTTCGGTGACTTTGGGGGCCTTATCAAAGATCAGTCGGCCATAGATCTGAGGGTCTATCTCTGAATTCTCAATTCGATTCCATTGATCTATATGTCTATCTTTGTGCCAGTACCATGCTGTTTTGGCAACTGTGGCTTTATAATAAGCTTCAAAGTCAGGGAGTGTAAGTCCTCCCACTTCGTTTTTTTTTTTAGAGTGTCTTTGGCAATTCGAGGCATCTTCCCTTTCCAAATAAATTTGATAACTAGCTTTTCCAAGTCTGCAAAGTAGGTTGTTGGAATTTTGATTGGGATTGCATTGAATCTGTAGATGAGTTTGGGTAGAATTGACATCTTAATGACATTTAGCCTTCCTATCCATGAACATGGAATATTTTTCCATCTTTTAAGGTCCCCTTCTATTTCTTTTAGTAGAGTTATGTAGTTTTCTTTGTATAGGTCTTTTACATCTTTGGTTAAGTTTATTCCTAGGTACTTGATTTTTTTAGTTGCTATTGAAAATGGTATCTTTTTCTTGAGTGTCTCTTCATTTTGTTCATTTCTAGCATATAAAAACATTACTGACTTATGTGCATTAATCTTGTATCCTGCTACTTTGCTAAATTTGTTTATTAGCTCTAGTAGGTGTATCGTTGATTTCTCAGGGTTTTCTAGATATAAGATCATATCATCTGCAAACAATGACAGTTTTACTTCTTCTTTTCCAATTTGGATGCCTTTTATTTCTTTGTCTTGCCGGATTGCCCTGGCTAGCACTTCCAGCACAATGTTGAATAACAGTGGTGACAGCGGGCATCCTTGTCTTGTTCCTGATCTTAGAGGGAAGGCTTTCAGTCTCTCACCATTGAGTACTATGTTGGCTGTGGGTTTTTCATATATGCTCTTTATCATGTTGAGGAAGTTTCCTTCAATTCCTACCTTTTGAAGTGTTTTTATCAAAAAGGGATGTTGGATTTTGTCAAATGCTTTTTCAGCATCTATTGAGATGATCAATTGATTTTTCCCTTTCGAGTTTTTAATGTGTTGTAATACATTGATTGTTTTTCTTATGTTGAACCATCCTTGCATGCCTGGAATGAACCCCACTTGGTCATGGTGTATGATTTTTTTAATGTGTCTTTGGATTCGATTTGCAAGTATTTTGTTGAGGATTTTTGCATCTATATTCATTAGGGAGATTGGCCGGTAGTTTTCCTTTTTTGTAGCATCTTTGCCTGGTTTTGGTATTAGATTGATGTTAGCTTCATAAAATGAGTTAGGTAGTGTTCCATTTTTTTCAATGTTTTGAAAGAGTTTGAGTAAGATTGGTGTCAGTTCTTTCTGGAAAGTTTGGTAGAATTCCCCTGTGAAGCCATCTGGCCCTGGGCATTTATTTGTGGGAAGATTTTTGATGACTGATTGGATCTCTTTGCTTGTGATGGGTTGGTTGAGGTCTTCTATTTCTTCTCTGGTCAGTCTAGGTTGTTCATATGTTTCCAGGAAATTGTCCATTTCTTCTACATTATCCAGTTTGTTGCCATACAGTTGTTCATAATATCCTCTTATAATTTTTTTAATTTCTTCAGGATCTGCAGTTATGTCACCTTTTTCATTCATTATTTTGTTTATATGGGTCTTCTCTCTTTTTGATTTTGTCAGTCTAGCTAGGGGCTTGTCAATCTTGTTAATCTTCTCAAAGAACCAGCTTTTGGTGATATTTATCCTCTCTATTGTTTTTTTGTTCTCTATGTCATTTATTTCTGCTTTAATCCTTGTTATTTCTTTTCTTCTACTTGGTTTAGGATTGGTTTGCTGTTCATTTTCTAGCTTCTTCAGTTGATCCATTAGATCTTTGATTTTGGCTCTTTCTTCCTTTTTAATATATGCGTTTAGTGCTATAAATTTCCCCCTTAGCACTGCTTTTGCTGCATCCCATAGGTTTTGGTATGTTGTGTTCTCATTTTCATTCGTCTGTATATATTTAGCAATTTCTCTTGCTATTTCTTCTTTAACCCGCTGATTGTTTAGGAGTGTGTTGTTTAACCTCCAGGTATTTGTGAATTTTCTAAGTCTCTGATGGTTATTGACTTCTAATTGTATTCCATTGTGGTCAGAGAATGTGCTTTGAATAATTTCAATCTTTGTAAATTTATTGAGGCTTGTTTTATGTCCCAGCATATGATCTATTCTGGAGAAAGTTCCATGAGCACTAGAAAAGTATGTGTATCCTGGTGATTTGGGATGTAATGTCCTGTAGATGTCTGTTAAATCTAATTCATTTATCAGATTGTTTAGGTTTTCAATTTCCTTATTGGTCTTCTGTCTGGTTGATCTATCTATAGGAGAGAGTGATGTGTTGAAGTCTCCCACAATTATTGTGGAAACATCAATTGCTTCCTTTAGTTTTGCCAGTGTTTCTCTCATGTATTTTGTGGCACCTTGATTGGGTGCATAGACATTTACGATTGTTATTTCTTCTTGCTGAATTGCCCCTTTTATTAGTATGTAGTGGCCTTCTTTGTCTCTCAAAACATCCCTGCATTTGAAGTCTATTTTATCTGAGATTAATATTGCTACACCTGCTTTCTTTTGGCTGTAGCTTGCATGAAATATTTTTTTCCATCCTTTCACTTTCAGTTTCTTTGTGTCCCTGTGTCTAAGATGAGTCTCTTGTATGCAACATATTGATGGTTCATTTTTTTTGATCCATTCTGCGAATCTATATCTTTTAATTGGGGAGTTTAATCCATTTACATTCAACGTTAAAACCATGAAGGCATTTCTTGAATCGGCCATCTTATCCTTTGGATTATGTTTACCATATTTTTCCCTCTCTCTATTAATATCCTTTATTGTACCCATACCGAATCTCTTTAGTACTGAACCTTTCTCCAAGTCTCTCTGTCCTGTCTTTGTTTCTCTGTCTGTATGGCTCCCTTTAGTATCTCCAGTAGGGCAGGTCTCTTGTTAGCAAATTCTCTCAGCATTTCTTTGTCTGTGAAAAATTTAAGCTCTCCCTCAAATTTGAAGGAGAGCTTTGCTGGATAAAGTATTCTTGGCTGGAAATTCCTCTTACTCAGAATTTTAAATATATCATGCCACTGCCTTCTTGCCTCCATGGTGGCTGCTGAGTAGTCACTACTTAGTCTTATGCTGTTTCCTTTGTATGTGGTGAATTGCTTTTCTCTTGCTGCTTTCAGAACTTGCTCCTTCTCTTCTATGTTTGACAGTGTGATCAGTATATGTCTCGGAGTGGGTTTTTTTGGATTTATTCTATTTGGAGTTCGCTGAGCATTTATGATTTGTGTATTTATGTTGTTTAGAAGATTTGGGAAGTTTTCCCCAACAATTTCTTTGAATACTCTTCCTAGACCTTTACCCTTTTCTTCCCCTTCTGGGACACCAATGAGTCTTATATTCGGACGTTTCATATTATCTATCATATCCCTGAGGTCCATTTCGAGTTTTTCAATTTTTTTCCCCATTCTTTCTTTTATGCTTTCATTTTCCATTCTGTCATCTTCCAGGTCACTGATTCGTTGTTCAACTTCCTCTAGTCTTGTACTATGAGTGTCCAGAATCTTTTTAATTTGGTCAACAGTTTCTTTAATTTCCATAAGATCATCCATTTTTTTATTTAGTCTTGCAATGTCTTCTTTATGCTCTTCTAGGGTCTTCTTGATTTCCTTCATATCCCGTACTAGGGTCTCATTGTTCATCTTTAGTTCTTTGAGTAGCTGCTCTAGGTGCTGTGTCTCTTCTGGTCTTTTGATTTGGGTGCTTGGGCTTGGGTTATCCATATCGTCTGGTTTTTTCATATGCTTTATAATTTTCTGTTGTTTTTGGCCTCGTGGCATTTGTTGAACTTGATAGGGTTCTTTTAGGGTTTGTAGACCTATTGAAGTCCTTATCTCTAATTTATCAGATCTACAGCTTCGTGGAGTACACTTTCTCTAACTAACCAGCAGGTGGCGTCCACGAGCCACCTGTTCTCCACAAGCCAGATCTCCCCTGCTTAGCCTTTTTGGTGAGTGGGGGAGTGAGTCTTGTGGGGCCCAATTGGTGTACCAAGCTTGCGTGTGTAGTTGGTGTTGCCTGCCCTGTATGTGGGGCGTGTTTCTGGGCAGTCGGGGAGGGGGGGTGGCCCTAACAATCAAATCTCCCTGATGATCCTAGAGTTTTAAAGCTGCTGCAATAGTCTAATCCTTCAGTTCAGTCCTGCCACAGTTTGTCTCTGCCACTGACCCACAAGTCTTTGGTATTGGCGTATGGCTCCTGAGACTTGCAAGTGGGCCCCTCTTCCAGGCTGTGCACCCCGGGTCCTCTGTTGAGGGATGACTGTGCTATGTCACAGGTGAGTGCCGTCCCCCCAGGGCAGTTCTGGGCTGCTGGGCTGTGTAGGGAGGCTCCCAGTCTGCTCAAATGATGGCTGAATGGGGCTTTGTTAATTCACACTGCTTCACCTTCCCAGCTCTGGGAGATTCAGCTGAGGTTGCAGGGAAGGCTAATGTCCACGCCCAGTTTTGTGGTGTGTGCCTGTTATTTGAAGCACTTCCGTCACACTGGGTTGTCTGTGGCAGCTCTGGGCTATGGGGCTGGCGATGGGCAGGAGTGTTTCCTGTCCACCAGGATGGTGGCTGTGAGCGGACACCCCCCTTTTCTTGGGAAGTTGTGTTGTTTAGTGAATTTTCTCAGCCACTGGATTATTGCCTTTTGTCTCAGAGCTCTCTTAGTTCTGCTCTTGACTTGACGTGCCCAGATTGCAATTCTTTGAAGCTTTCTGTATTGAGCTTCTTAGAGTAATTGTTTTAGAAAAAGCAAAAAGGATTTAAAAAAAAAAACAAACAAACAAAAAAACGGCCCTCCTCAGAGATCTAATGGGTTATTGAAATGCTAATAGACAAAGCAACCAGGGCCATTAAGGAAAGGTGCACAGGGCAGAGAGATCAGCTTTGCTTCGGGATTTGCATATGCGCCTCAAAGCCTGAGCTCCGCCCTTCCCCTTTCTGTGTTCACCAGAACTCCAAAAATCCTCTGCTTTTATTTTGGAGTTTTCCGTGTTGTTTTTTTTCTATGCCTGTCTCCTCTCTGCTGGGCTGGCTGCTCTCAGAGTCTCTGGTGTCTGGTCTCAGTCTATCTATGGTTGGCGTTTGAATCAGTAGAATGAATTTTCTATAAGAGCAGCCACTGCAGTTCTCCCTTCTCCTTCCCGGAGCTGACAGCCCCTCCTCCCCCGGGACTGAGCCTGGCAGGGAGGGGCGCGAGTCCTCTGGCCGCAAAAACTTACAGATTTCGCTGATCTCAGCAGTTCCACGTTTTCATGAGTGTTGTATGAAGTATGCCCAAAGACAGATTGCTCTGTGGTGTCCAGTCCACGCAGTTCCTGGCTTTTTACCTACTTTCCTGGAGGAGTAACTAAAACTTACAGCTCACCAGTCTGCCGTCTTGCCCCGCCTCCCTTCTTTTTTAAATCAACTGTATGAAAAAAAAAAAAAAAGTTAAAAAGAAAACAAACATACAATAAAAGAACATTTCAAAGAGACCATAACAAGGGAGTAAGAAAAAGACAACTAACCTAAGATAACTGCTTAACTTCCAACATGTTCCTACTTTACCCCAAGAAAGTTACATAATATAGCAACATATCTGTGAACTTGTTCCTACTATATCCATCAGAAATTAACAGACCATAGTCATTTCTGGGCACCCCCAGAACGTTAAATAGCTTATCTGTTCTTCTTGGATTATTGTTCCCCCTTCCTTAATTGCTCTCTACTGCTAGTTCCCCTACATTCTACATTATAAACCATTTGTTTTACATTTTTCAAAGTTCACATTAGTGGTAGCATATAATATTTCTCTTTTTGTGCCTGGCTTATTTCGCTCAGCATTATGTCTTCAAGGTTCATCCATGTTGTCATATGTTTTACCAGATCGTTCCTTCTTACTGCCGCGTAGTATTCCATCGTGTGTATATACCACATTTTATTTATCCACTCAGCTGTTGAAGGACATTTGGGTTGTTTCCATCTCTTGGCAATTGTGAATAATGCTGCTATGAACATTGGCGTGCAGATATCTGTTCGTGTCACTGCTTTCCGATCTTCCGGGTATATACCGAGAAGTGCAATTGCTGGATCGAATGGTAGCTCTATATCTAGTTTTCTAAGGAACTGCCAGACTGACTTCCAGAGTGGCTGAACCATTATACAGTCCCACCAACAGTGAATAAGAGTTCCAATTTCTCCACATCCCCTCCAGCATTTGTAGTTTCCTGTTTGTTTAATGGCAGCCATTCTAACCGGTGTTAGATGGTATCTCATTGTGGTCTTAATTTGCATCTCTCTAATAGCTAGTGAAGCTGAACATTTTTTCATGTGTTTCTTGGCCATTTGTATTTCCTCTTCAGAGAACTGTCTTTTCATATCTTTTGCCCATTTTATAATTGGACTGTGAGAGGTTTTGATACAATTCCTTGAAGGTACAGATATTTCCCACATATTTCAACTTATGATGCTGCTAGAGTCTTCATTTCAGTAATGAAATACATTGGAGCATCCTTTTTTTGAGAGCCCTTAAAGCAAAGATGTACCAGAAAAAAAGTTCATATATGAGTTTTTAAGTAGAAGCAATGTTTTTGGTATTTGCTTTGACGAGAATGAAAAAAATTAATACATTTCCTGAGCTAGCATCTCATGTGCAACTTATTTGCTGCATTGTCTAAAGCGAACTACTGAAGCAAAGAAGTTGAAGCCACAAGAGCACAGGCACGATAGGATGTCATTTATGTGATCATTGAAGTTTAATATTTAGCAGAATCTTTGCAATACATTATAATTACATAGGTGGTGAACCTGAAAATATTCTGTGCTAGCAGAGCTTACCTCACTCTTTCTTGGCAAAGTATTTAAAACATTGAAAGAACATAAAATTGAGGGTCCCAAATTATTTGACCTTTCCCAGGATGACAAATAGACTGTAGAGAGTAAGCTATAGCAGTTACATTTGGAAAAAACACAAGCACACTTAAACTGTCCCTTCAGGATCAATGTCATGATTTAATAATGAGGGAGACAGTAACTGCTTTTCAAAAGAAACTGGCAAACCCCAATGTGATACCATCACACATGCACCATGGTGGCTAAAACGAAGATGACAGGCCATGCCCAGGGTTGGCGAGAATATGGCACCACCAGAGCTCGCGTACACAGTGCTGGGAGTGTGAAACCGTGGAACCACTTCAGGTCACGGTTTGGCATCTCTCCAAAAGCAGGAATGTGTCTATCCAATGGCTCAGCAAATCCACCGTAAGTAATATACCCACAGAAATGCATATGTTTGTTCACCAAAAGACAGGCACTGGAATGTTTATAGTAGCATGCTGTGGTTTGGAACTATGTATCCCAGAAAAACATGTTCTTAAACTTAATCCGTTCCTGTGGATATGAACCCATTGTAAGTAGGACCTTTTGATGAGGTTACTGCAGTTAAGGTGTGGTCCACCTCAATCAGGATGGATCTTAGTCCTGTTACTGGAGTCCTTTATAAGTAGAGTGAAACTCAGATGGAGAGAGAGAAAGCCATGAGAAGCAAGAAGCTGAAGCTCAACAGAACCCAGAAGAGAAGGGAGAGACCATGTGCCTTGCTGTGTGACGGAGAAGCCCAGGACCAAGGATCACCCGCAGCCAGGCCTGGAATACCACAGTCTTCAGGGAGAAAGCGTTTCCCTGATGATGCTTTGATTTGGACTTTTTCCTAACCTCAAAACTGTGAGCAAATAAATTCCTGTTGTTTAAGCCAACTCATTGCATGATATTTGCTTGACCAGCCAAGGAAAACTAAAACACAGAATTATACCTAATACTCTAATGCTGGAAATTACCCAAATGCTCACCAAAGGTAGAATGGATAAATGTATTGTTGTAGGTCACCCAAGGGGATACTAGAGCAATGAGAATGAATGATCCATGACTATTCTAGTTTGCTAATGCTGCCGGAATGCAAAACACCAGAAATGGATCAGCTTTTACAAAGGGGGTTTATTTGGTTACAAAGTTACAGTCTTAAGGCCATAAAATGTCCACGGTAAGTCATCAACAATCTGGTACCTTCAAGGGAGGATGGCCAATGGCATCTGGAAAACCTCTGTTAGCTGGGAAGGTGTGTGGCTGGCATCTGCTCCAAATTTCTGGTTTCATAATGGCTTTCTCTCTGAATGTTCCTCTCTACGATGCAGTTCTTCAAAAATGTCACTCTTAGTTGCTCTTGGGGTGTTTGTCCTCTCTTAGCTTCTCCGGAGCAAAAGTCTGCTTTCAAAGGCCATCTCCAAAACGTCTCTGTAAGCTGAAGCTCCTCTCTGTTCCAGTGTGTTCTTCAAAGTGTCCCTCTTGGCTGTAGCAAGCTTGCGCCTTCTGTCTGAGCTTATATAGTGCTCTAGTAATTAATTCAGACCACTCTGAATGGGTGGGACAACACCTCTATGGAAATTATCCAACCAAAGGTCTTGTCCACAGTTGATTGAATCTCATCTCCATGGCAACACCCAAAGGATCTCATCTCCATGGCAACACCCAAAGGATTCCAAAATCTAATCAACACTAATATGTCTGTCCGCAGAAGATTGCATCAAAGATAATGGCATTTTGGGGGACATAATACATTGAACTGGCACATTCCACCTCCTGGACCCCAAAATGACATTATCTTTCCATATACAAAATACATTCATCCCACAACATCACAGAAACTTAAATCATTTCAGTAACAATAGTTAAGTACAAGATCCCATCAAAATCAATTATAGATGTGGTTGGTCCTAAGGCATAATTCTCCTTTAGCTGTGGATCTGTGAACTTAGAATGAGTTATGTGCTTCCAATATACAAAGGAGGGACATTAATAGGATAAACATTCCCATTGCCACAAGCAGAAAAATTAAGGAAAACAGGGTTAACAGGACCAAAACAGTTCTGAAAACCTGCAGAACAAACTCCATTAGATTTCCAAGTCTGAGAGTCATTACCAGAACGAGGTTGTATCCTTGGGGCTTGAGAGAGCGGGAGTCTAACCCTTCCTAAAGGCCTTTGTGGCAGCCCTTTCCTCTCCAACATATCCACATATTGGGGAGACCACCTTCTCGGCTCCACCCTCCTCAAATATTGGGGCAGCACCCAGATTCCCTTCCAACTCTGGGGCACACGCTCAAGCCCTTCAAGCGGTCAGGCTCTCCCAAGTCTCCTGGGAATGTGCTCCATCCTCTTTGATGCCTGAGGTGGCAACACCTTTCCTGAATATCGAGGTGGAAGGCCCACCCTTGACCTCCGGGGCAAACTCACCCTTTCTATGCGTGTGGGTCACTCTGCTCTCCCAGCCTGAGACCTCTGGACTCCAGACCTCAACCTCCATGGCTCTGTCTTTGAAGATATTTTTCCTTCAATTTCTTCCTTGTCTGTCTCCTCCAGTCCTGACCGGCAGCTGCTTTGTCTGTAAAGAGCTCACAAAAATTCTGTTGGCTTCTCATGAAGCACACAGGGGTCAAAGCCGTCAGACAATAGGACTTTCCACAAATCTTTTCTGCTTAACTCCTCCAATCTTGGCTTGTATTGAAATGGTGGCTGGGTTCCATGTTTGGTTACATCCTCACATTGGGCTGTAGCTTCTGGGTTTCACCCCCTGGAAGCCCAGAGTTTTTCAGGCCATCAATTTCTGGTTTCTTTGAAACCAAGAGTTCATTTCTCAGCTTATCTCTGTCCTCTCGCATTTTACTATAAGCTACAAGTAAAAGCCAGGCTCCTTCTATATTTTCCTGGAGATCTTGTCAGCTAAATATTCCAGGTCATCACTTTCAAATTCTGCCTTCCATCCAACACCAGGACTCAATTTCGCCAAATTCTCTGCCACTTTAAAACAAGGATTGCCTGCCTTCTAGTTTGCAACAACAGATTCATCATTTGTGCTCAAGGCCTCATGGAAGTATCTTTAGAGTCCATATTTCTACAGTCTCTTCAAAGCAGTATAGGCCTTTTCTGTCAAGCTCCTCACAATTCTTCCAGAATCTTCCCCTTATCAATTTAAAAAGCTGTTCCAACATGTTTGGTATTTGCAAACTCAGCAGCACCCCACTTCTCTGGTACCAAAATCTGTTCTAGTTTGCTAATGCTGCTGGAATGCAAAACACCAGAAGTGGATTGGCTTTTATAAAGGGGGTTTATTTGGCTACAAAGTTACAGTCTTAAGGCCATAAAGTGTTCAAGGTAACACATCAGCAATCAGGTACCTTTATTGGAGGATGGTCAATGGTGTCTGGAAAACCTCTGTTAACATGGGAAGGCATGTGGCTGGTGTCTGCTCCAAAGTTCTGGTTTCAAAATGGCTTTCTCCCAGAATATTCCTCTCTAGGCTGCAGTTCCTCAAAAATGTCACTCTTAGTTGCTCTTGGGGTGTTTGTCCTCTCTTAGCTTCTCCAGAGCAAAAGTCTGCTTTCAAAGGCCATCTCCAAAATGTCTCTGTAAGCTGAAGCTCCTCTCTCGGTTCCAGTATGTTTTTCAAAGTGTCCCTCTTGGCTGTAGCAAGCTTCCTCCTTCTAGCTGAGCTTATATAGTGCCCCAGTAATTTAATTCAGATCCACCCTGAATGGGTGGGGCAACACCTCCATGGAAATTATCTAACCAAAGGTCTTGTCCACAGTTGATTAAATCACATCTCCTTGGAAACACCCAAAAGATTCCAAAATCTGATCAACACTAATATGTCTGCCCACACAAGATTGCATCAAAGATAATGGTGTTTTAGGGGACAAAATACATTGAACTGACACAACGACAATGTGCAGCGATATGGACAAATCTCACATGGAGGTTTTGAGCAAAAAGAACCAGACGCACACTCGAGTGACTCCTGCATAAGCCCATTTACATGACGTTAAACCCGGCCCAACCCCAAATCCAGGCAAAACCAGCCTGTGCTATTGCGAGTTAGGAGAGCAGTTACGCCTGGGGAGAGGGTAATAGCTAGAAGGGGGCACAAGGGGGCCTCGGGGGCTGCGGGTAATGTTCTGCTTCTTGATGTGGGTGCTGGTCAAATACAGTGTCTTCGCTTTGTGAAAATGCATTGATCTGAACACTTACAATATGTTTCACTTTTCTGTATGCATATTATTCTTGAATAGAAAGAAAAAAAAAGACATGTTCTATGAAGAGAGTGTTTGAGCACAGATGATTGGAAATATTTCCAATGCTAACATTATCAAAAATTATAGTATCATGTATATTTCTGTTCCTGAAAGGGACTGAAATGGAACATTGCAGCTTGTTTAAATTTCCAAAAAATGTTTCAGTGAATATCAAATTTATTTATTTATTTTTTAAAAAGCTCCCAATAAATTGTGGGAAAAAGATTATGATCAGGGAAATTGTAAATTTACTAGCCAAGTTTCACCAAAAAACCTTTGTAAAAGCAGTAGATAGAAATGAAAAACAAGTATTATGACTAAGACAACAATGCTGTGTTTCTGTCTTTTGGATAGACCTATCTTTCCCAGCTCAGACAGCTATTAAAACCAAATGTAAAAAAACAAAAAACAAAAAACCAAATGTTTGAACCAACTGAATTTAGATTCAAACTGTCAATTAGTATGTCATAAAGATTAAGTCAAGACTGAAAAAATTAGGAAAGCATATTCAATCACATTGTTCTCACGAAAAGAATTATTTATTATTGATTTTTTTTAATGAAAGACAAAAAAGGTTTTTAGGTGCTGTTAAATGAAATAAAAATTATTAAAAATTGTTTAATTCATCTTGATTTCAGCTTTAAAAATAAAAAAATAATTTTAAAATTACTATTTTATGTATATTTTATAATATCCATATAGATTTGAACAATAGCATGTGCATATAAGTTAAAAATGTGTATACATATGTTGCAGGTGCATGCTCATAATTTTCTTATTGATATTGTATTAGGTCCCAAGAGGCTCAGAGACCACTGGTCTGCACTCTTTAGAGCTTAGTCTTTGGTTATTTTAGTTTTTGTGGATATGAGGTCAGGGAGATGAGGATTTAGATCCTAGCTCTGCTACTTCCTAAATGTATGATTTTTGAGCAATTAGTCAATGTAACTGGACCTCAGTTTTTTCATTATTAGAATGGGAATTTAGTGCTTTTCTGGAAAGGTTTGTTGAAATAATTAAATGAGTCACTATAGGTAAATTTATAGTACTGTGACTGGCTTCTGGGAGTTTAATCAGTGGTTACTACTACTCTCACATAGTTGTTTCCTAGTGTTTTCCAAACTTGCCTCACGATTAGGATTTTATTGGGGGCTTGTCCACAATATTTGGGCCCCACCTCAGATTTTCAGAATTGGAATCCGCATGTGTAGAGCATTGAAACCTGTGTCTTTAGAAGGTCCCAAGTGAGTCCTGTGATTGAGCAAATTTGAGAGACCCTGATTTAGAAGGCACCAAAGCCCCGCTTCCTTTAATGATTATTCTCCATGTTTGTATCTTATCTCCTAAGTGCCATGCACTCCCAGAGGTCTAACTCTGTCCCCTGCAGGGTCAGCAGAGAGCTCTGTAAGCCCCAGGGTGGGGAGAAGCAATGGGTGGCACCAAGGCAGCGGCTCTAGGTCTGGGGTAAGCGGCTGAAGGAATGGGGTGGTTACCAGCCGGCAAAGGCAGCTGACATCTGGGAGGAGGGGGGCAGTGTGGGGTGGGGCGCTTGGAGGCCAATCATGACACGCAGGCTGAGAGGCCCTGGCACCCGGGGAGGCTCTGAGTCATGGGGACCCAGAAGAATGGAGACATCAGATCAGATCGGTCCAGGAGCATGGCTGACTTGGGGCGTTTGATCTTCTTGAGCAGGATCCATCCACTCCACTCCCTTTGACTTAGGAGAGATTGGTCCCCAAGTTGGGGACTTGCCCTGTGTGTGAGGGTTAAGCAGGCTGGAAGCACTGGAGGGTCTGCTTACACAGGTTCACCTGTACTGGATGCTTTTTAAATGCATGCACAATTGGGAAATCACACAATCTTTTCTTGTCCCGTTGTCTTCCGTGCATGTACTTATTTCCCCCCAATTCCTCACCTGCTTCTCCAGGGAAGACCACGTGGCTGAGCAGCACAGAGCAGGCACTCTTCCCTCATGCAGACGCTTGTGCTGTGTCCCGACAGCCACGAGTTGCCCTCAATCAGAACATGTGGATAATTAAGCTAACGAATTCTTTTCCACTAGCTGCTGAGAGACTCATTAATCTTCACACATGTTGCCACAGGCAAATTTATGGCGTCAAGGGTGGAAGGAAATTCATTAATCCAACTTAGTCGAGCACACTGTTCAGAACGGAGAGTTCTCCTGCAGTGGTCAGGGGATTAGTTGTGTTTTTTCAATGACATGAAAGGAACCTCTTAGGCAATATTTGGGAACATCTAAGTTATTGTACTGGCATTTATGACTCCAGCGCTTGGTGCTAATGGAATCTGTCCCAAGATTTCAGTGTGGAATATTCTATACCTGCCAACCTGCTACTGTAGATGATCGGGAGGGAGGTTTCTAAGCACTGAAGAGGGGAAAATTCATCATGAGATCACACACAGACACTCAGTTATGGCAGAGGTGGTTGGAGCCATTGGATTTTCGCAGATGCCCTTGGAGGCAGGTTGGAGCCAGGGGCTACATTTGACTAATGGATGGTGAGCAGCAGTAGGAGCTGCTGTATCTCCTCTATTCCTCTCTTTCTCTGCCGTGGCCAACCTTGGAGACCACTGTTCTGAATGGCAAAATAACAGGATGGAGAATGTTTGACCCACACTGGACTGTATGTGCGTGAAAAACAGAGTTGTACAATGTTAAGCCAATGAGATTTCTTGACTTTTAGTCATTGCAGCATAGCCTATCCCATCCTACCAACATGCTTGCCTCTTAAGTTTAAGTGCATGTTCCTTTCCAGTATGGTTATTAGGCTAGTTGTCCTGTGACATCCCTATGAGCAATGTCTGGAGCTCAGCAAGGCCTTCAACCAGATTTTTTTTAAAATAATTTTTTATTTTTTTATTGTTGGATATAATATATATACATGGAAAAGATAACTTTCCCAGTGCAATTTAACAAGCAGTAAGCAAATTTCAAAGAATGTTATAGGTTACAGTTCCACAAGTTCAGTTATTTCCTTATTATGAAATAAAACATATACACAAAAAGGTAATATGTTTCAAAGTATAGTTTAACAAGCAGGTATATAAAGTTGTTATGAGTTATAGTACCATAGTTTCAGTTATTTCCCTATTGTGATATATAACAAATATACAAATATAGCTTTCAAATTACAATTCAACGAGTAGCTATAGAAAAAACTTCAAAGGATGCTATGTGTTACAGTTCTACCATTTCAATTCTTTCCTTCTAGCTATTCTGATACTCTAGCAACTAAGAAAGAGAAAATTATATAAAGATTCAGTATTCATAATCCCTTTTTAACAGATCTTTAATGGTGAATTTTTGGATGAGCCGGAGTCATGAGTGCCGGTTCATAAAAAATCATGTGGATTCTAAGCTACTTGAATAGCTGTAGGCCCTAAAAGTGTGTTGACAAAGCCGCATGAGCCTTAGAAGAGTACATTAAGGGCACAATCCAGCTCTGTCTGGCTCAATGTTTTAATCCACGGCTTGGATGAAGCTGTAGATAACCCGCTTTTTATGTTTGTGTGTGCCACAGACCTGGGAGAGGCAGTGAGCATCCTGGCTGACAGATTCAGAATAGAAATAAACCTTGGCAGGGCAGAACAATGGGCCTAATATGACAGGAAGGGGAGAAAGCAGCACATGTGGATATGCAACACACAAAAAATTGAACTAAAGAATCACAGGAAGGGAGGGATGAGGTTTAAGAGCATTTTGCAAATAGCTGTGAGTAGTTGTGAGCATGATTAGAGATTAGAGTGAAAGGGTACATATACAGTGGTGAGAAAGGCTGGAAGGTGGTTTGGGGCTCAAATACGGAGAGCTCTGAAAGCCTGTGAGTGTGAACTGCAGGTACTAGGGAGCTATGGATGTTATTTGAGAGAGAGTGACCTGATATAATCTAGTTATGTTTTATTCCTCTTTCCATTGCCAATGTCCAGTCTCTCCTTTATTTCTAGCTTGTTGGAGGATACTTGTGAGGGGCATGGCCATTTATTACGTTTTAGGCACTAATACACTCTTTGGCGCACTTAATCCTCACAACAATTTTTGGAGGAAGATATAACCGTTCCATTTTATAGATGAAGAAACTGGGGCTCAAGGAAGTTACAAAATTTGTCCAAAGACAGTCAGCTTCTCTCTTTCTTTCTGAACAACGTGGTATGTGATTGGGAAGCCTCAAAGTAGTATAACCATTGTGCCACCATGAAGGAAGCCAGCCTGAGGATGAACATACCACACAGAGGAGGACAGACCTAGTACAATTATAGGGAAGGGGAGTCAGAACCTTGATCATGCCCTACCTGAAGGCCAACTGCTGGTCTTTCTAGTTGTGTGTGCCACCAAACTCCTTTTCCTATTAAAGCCAGTTTGAGTTGGAATTTCTAGACATGCACACCAACTGGTGCAAGTACTTTACATCTCTGCATTATTGTATGCCATCGATCATTCTCTTTCCAAGAAACTCTCTCCCTTTTTGACTTCTGTAACACCACATAGCTTCTCCTGTCTTTGCTCTCTCCATTTCCTTCTCCTGGATTCTTCTCCTCTGTTCATACTCTTAAACTTTGGTGTCCTTCAAGGTCATGGCCTTGACTTTCTTTCCACTCATTCCACACAGTGTGTTGGGTCCACTCTTTCTGAGCAGTTTCAGGCTCTTTGATGGCTTTAAGACCACTGAATTCCCATGAGTCCCAATTTCATAGCTCAAGCTCATAATCCTCTACTGAGTGCCAAACCTGCACATCTAACTGCAGGCTGGTTATTTCCTTCTGGATATGCCATGAGCAGCTAAAGAGCAACTCACTGAGGCCTGACCTCATCGCCTCTCTTTGACTTACTTTGGCCAGCTCTGCGAGGGGGCTAACATCTAAGAGAACCTCTATGTCTAAAACCTGACTTGTGCTCCTCTTGCTCCCTCGTCCTCTGCCAACTACCCTGAGTCCTCCTGATTATATCTCCTTCTTATTTATGCTTTGATTCCTCTTCTTGCCCTCATCCCCATGGCCACTCTCTCGGTCCAGCTTGCTGTCACTGTTTTCTGGATTGCTCAGAAGACTCCTAACTGTCTCTCTGCCTCTAATCTTTCTTCTCCACATTCTCTGAAATCCTATCATTTCCCTCTGTTGCTTTATATTCTTCCAGGACTCCCCCTTGCTACAGAGTAAATCCAGGCTGCTCAGCAGTACATGGCATGGAAGGCTTCTATGTGTCCTGGTCCAATTCTCCTGCCTCTTCAGCATCATCTCTTCTTCTTCCCATGCTGCCTTTAAGCTTTGGCTGTGCTCTGCAGTTGCCTGAATGTACCACGCCCTCTCTCAACAACTTCCCTTTGCATAGACTATTTTTCCTGCTCTGCTGACTCCAATTTCTTTAGTAACTCTTAGTTTGGGTGCCCCTTCCCCCAGGAAGCATTTTGACCTTTCCTGTCTGAGTTTGGTGCCTATAATACCCTATGTTTATTCCCACCATAGTTCTTATTACATATCATGCTAATTGGTTACTTGCCTGTCTTTTCTACTAAACTGCTAGGTCCCTGAATGAAGGGACTAGGTCTTCGTCTTTCTAGATCCCATGCCCAACATGTGGTGGGTATTCACTAAATATGTGCACAAGCAATGAAATGTGGTGCTTAAGAGTGTGTACTAGAGCTGACTGCCTGGCTGCAATCCTGAGGCTAAATCGACTCACTTGACTTTTGGCATGTTACTAACTTTGCCATGTATTAGCTTCTTTATTTGTAAAAAATGTGGACAGCAAGAACAATTGCCTCACGGAGTTTTGGAGAATGAAATAAGTCACTCTACGTAAAGCACATAGAATTTTGCGCTCTACATAGATTTCTAATGGGTGCCACTAGAAATCACAGGGTCCCCATGCAGTGTTGCCCAAAATGTGTTGCCTGGAGCACTAACCCCACATGATGGGTCATGATGGGCCATCCCACATGATGGTCCCACAGTTATCACAGGGACCTTTAGGAGATTTACAATTGTGTGTGGCCTATTGAAGATGTATTTCCCAAAGCTGTTTGAGGATGAGCTTCTTCACTTTACTTGTAATTATTCCTTGGAGCTAGTGTTCCACTATTTACTCTTCAGAAAATGTTAGTCTTGAGACATAGAGACAGTGGACTATGAGAGAACATAGATACATTGGTGTGGATTCTCTCAAGTCAGAAATGTGCTGGCCATTTTATGAGAAGAAACCATTTAATATAAAAGGCTAAGGAAAGTGGATCTCTTCTGAGGAAGGGCTCCACAGGAAGGTGAAAATCCTGGTGTTGCACAGATATGTGTTACCCTTGAGTCTGGGAAATGCTCTTCAAAGTAACCAATATGCTCCATTGCCTGCTACCAATGGCTCTTGCTTATTAATCCAGCTGAGCCTGGGAATGGGATGGTTCAGCTAATTGAAACATCCTGACTTGCTGAGAGTCACCATGCAAATATGGGTGCCTATGCATTTCCAAAGATTCTGTTCCTAAACACCATCGAGTCTTTCTTGGATGATGCAGAAGGTCCTCCAGAAGCTGAACATGGCTCCTGGGTCACAGCTGTGAACATTAGTTCTCAGTGGATGGCTGAAGAGGGAAGGAGTGCACACAGATGCACAGACTCCATCAAGGGTGGGCCCTGAAGTCGTTCTTAGGGCCATGGTCTAGGACAGGCAGAGTCCCCCGAGGACAGGTTCTCAAGTTCTTCTCTGAGTCAAGGTCTAGGATGCTATTTATCTCCTCCCCATTAAGATGACAACCTCCAACTTGAGCATCTTTTTGCAAACTATGCCACTGTGAGGTTGTCAGGCATGTGCTATTATTCCCATTTTAGATGAGGGGCCTGAGACCAGACAGGTGAAGTGCACTGTTCAAGGTCATTGAGTGGGTGCATGGCTGATCTGGGATACAAGCAGGGTCCTGATCCAGGGCTCACTCTCATGCCCTGTGATACTTTTCATAGGTGCAGAGGGCAGGGAGCAAGAAGTTGTAAGGCAACAGGCATCACCCTGCTTCTTTGAGCCTGTAGGTCTGTTTTGGAACCCCGTAGCCATCATTAATGGAGAGACAGTCCCTAACTAAAGCCCCAGCAATATTCACAGCCGAAGTTAAATGCTTTTTCAATTAAAAAAAAAACATGCTTATTATTGAAATTTTTAGAAAACACAGAAACATTTATAGATAATTTATATCACACTTAATTCCACCCCAGGACTTTTGGGTATTTCCTTCTAATTCTTTCTTAAGCATAGAATTCTGTATCCTCTGCTAGCTTTATGATTAGGGTTATAATTTTGTATCCTGCATTTTCATTTAATTATAATGATCATTTCTTCATACCATTAAGTATTCTTAAAATTATCTTTAATGGCTGTGTTATACAGATGCACAGTAACCTCATTAAATCAATCCCCATTATTGAACATTGATATTATTCATAATTTTTAATATAAATTACCTTGTTATAAACAATGCCATTGTTAAATATCTTTATATAATTTTATTGACATCTTTATATACTCGCCCTGTTGTTTTGGCCAGATTCCTGAAAGTTAATTTGTTGAGTTAAAAGATGTGAGCATTTTAAAGACCCTTTGCACATCTTCTGAGGCTGGAGTTTGCACCTGGTCCTGTCTCACTGTCGGCAGCTCCTGAGCTGTCCTCCTGATTTTCGTCTCTGCCTCTCTCTCTGGCTCCTGGGATCAGGTGCCTGCCCTGTTCTCGACCTCCCTTCCTGCCACTACCTCCACACTTCTTGTCAGTTTGGGTCATAAATCTCCCAATCAAATGGCTTTACCCTCACTCCTCTGATGGGGAATTGCATGGGAAGGAGAAATTGGGCTCCTTTTGGAAAATCCCCACCTCCCTTGAATCTAATAAAAACTTACGAAACACCCACTGCGTGGCAGACTCTTATAATGCTCTCCCTGTCCTTCCCCACCCTGTCGTGAGAACAGTTAAGGAACAAGGAAACCTGCTGCTGCGTGTGTCTCCATCCCAGGGCAGATGGCCCGGCTCATGAGGTGGACCTGCAAGCCTGGATCTCCGAGAGTCATCACTTCCCTCCTTACCATGACTTCTTGTTTGCCCAACAGCCACTTAATGGAGCAGTCACTCCAGCGTGCAGTCACTTAATAGCCCTGTCTATCAATTTTCTCATCTGCGAAATGGGGACTGGGATTCGGAGCCAACAGGGTGGTGTGAGCACTAATGACTGTTTTGAGGCACGTTGAGATCTGTAGATAAATGAGCCTCAAGAAGTACAAAGTGCTAATGAGCCTGCTATTGAGTAACCTGCTTTGTTTCCCACAGAGGAGGGATCAGTTCCTAATCCCCGGCCAGGCTGGGAGTTTTCCAGCTGCTTCCGGTGGAAACAAAAAGTGGATTCCCAAGGGAATTTTTCCTAGATATATTCAACTCTCAGGTTAACTGGAACCTCAAAATTAGGTCTAAAGCAACACCAAAATAATTCCCAAGTCAGTCTTTCTGGTGACAGCATCACTTGAAACAGTTTGGGCGCTGTGGGGAACAGTGTTTGCCTAAGTGGGGAATGTGTACTGCTGATGGTACACAGATAATTTTAGGTGGTTTTCATGGATGAACTTTTAATAACTTGTAGTTATGCATGCATTTTTCAGCAATTATTTGTTTGTAGCAAGTGATGCTGTTGTTTCCATTCATCATCATAACAACAACTAACATTTCCTGGGTGCTAACTGTGTGTGGCACTGTTTTAATTGCTTTATGGTAAAGTATTTAGGCATCAGAACAGCCTCAGGATGTAGATATTCTTATTATCCCCTTTGTACACATGGGGATGTTGAGGCACAGAGACTCCAAGTAGCCTGTTAAACATCCAGTTGCAGGGATGGGCTTTCAACCTGGCAATTCTGGGAGTGTGCTCCCATTAACTATCTAGTCATATTTCCTTTAAATATATTTGCATTTATGGTGCTAATAACAGAGTATGTTTTGAAAATTGATTAAAGTTACAAAAGCATGTCAATTGGAATAAAATACTGAAAAAACGAAGTCAAACCTCTTGAGGTGGTATGAGGACACGGTGAGCCCTGGATGGTGGAGGGCCAGGTTCCTAAGAGGGTGCACCGTTGACCCCCACATCAGCTCCCCCTATGAGCTGCTTAAAAATGCAGTTCTACTGAGTCAGAATCTCTAGGGGTGGAGTCTAAGAATCTTCATTTATGACAAACTCTCTAGGGCATTCCTATATAAAATGAAGCTGTGACACACCTCTCTCCACACCCCAATTCCTAGTCCAGGTCTAATTAAAACAATAGCTGCCCGGTGGCTGAGTGTCCTGCTGGGCTGTCACTCTTTCAGCCTAAGGAAGGGGAAGGCAGAAGAGAAGGGAAAGAGAGCTCTGGAATTCATGAGCATCTACTGGGTCTGGGCCTGTGCTGGATTTTGTACCCCAACTCTCCTATGTAATCCCCACAGCAAGGCAGGTATGATTGTGCCCATTTTACAGATAAGGAAACTGAGGCTGAAAGAGGCTAAGTAACTTGGTAAGAGGTGGAGCCAGGATGCAGACCTGGGGATGTGAGTTTCTTTAGCTGTGCCCCCGCCATGGCACCAGCCCATGGAAGCCACTGCAGGGCCCGGGCACCCACAGACCAGCTAGAAGGTGCCCGAGACAGAGCAAGCATGCATTTGGATAACTGCACTAACTGAAATAACCTACACTTGGCATTGGGATTTAATGTAAAAAGAGGGAGCAATCAGGTCAAAGAAATGTGGGTGGGGTGGATAACAGATGAGGGCAGTGGGGGCAATCCTGGGCTATGGGGTCCTGATCTCCTACTTCCTATCGTGGTGACATTGGTCTGGAGTCACTTAACTTGTAGAGCCTTAATCTTTGCATCTATAAAATGTGGATAATAATACTCACTTCCCAATGTTATCGTCAAGACTAGTGGACAACTGATCTGAAGATGCTAGACACACTAGGTACTCAACAGGTGGTAGCTACATTGATAGAAGGATGCTCCTTTAAGGAACTTGCTCCTGACCTGCAAGGGAGTGGGGTGGGGTGGGGGGGAGAGCTGAATTTGCCTATGTGTAAAGAGACGAAATTTCTACTAATCCCTATGGGCTTGACTGTTAGTCCGATCAGGAGTCAGAGAAGAGAGAGCACAGGGGGCAGGAGTCAAAGGCTTCATGTAGGGGCTGGGAAGGTGACCCCGGGGGGCTCCACAGCCATGCTGCCTGGGTTCCTCCACCCCACCCCACCCCCTCTTAGCTCTGAGCTCTTGGGCCAGGGTAAATTATTTAATTTCATTAAACCTCAGTTTCTTCTGCTGCAAAATGGGAATAACAGTGGAATGTCTTTGTTGGGTAGTTCTGGGAGTTAAATCAACTGATCCATGTAACATGATTAGCCCAGTCCTGTTGAACTGAGCCTTGCACGTGAGTGGATAAAACCTGCTCCATTGTATTTGCTGTGAGGATTAAAGGCGACGATTTATGCTGGGCATCTGGCAGAGTGCCTGGTATACAGCAGGCACACTCCTTCAGTGCCCTTGCCCTCCAGGGTCTGTGTCCCTGTTTCATTTTATCTCCATTGGCATCTAGCTACAACAGTCTGCCTGAGTTTAGTTTGACTGTGAAGAAGTCAGCTGGGAGGCTGATAACCGGTTAGCAGCTAAAGGAGGGGAGCATTCTAACTAGTGGAAATACCATGAGAGAAAACAAAGCAGTGAAAAATAGCCCAAGTCATCAAGGAACTGAGTTAAGAGCAACTTTCAATCTTTGTTAGGGCCATTAAGTTCCATCTGTCTCCCCCTGGTGGCTGTCTAAAGAAAACAAAGCTCACTCCTTGGGGAAAGGAATAGGCAGTTTGAACAAGAACCAAGCATCTTATCTCTCACCTGAAGGTCCTGGTGATATTGCATGTTGGCTGCGAGTTAGCCTTGCAGAATGATTCACAACCCACTTCCTGTCACTTGCTCTTGATGACATTTCCTGAGGAACAACAAACATTGACATAAGAATCAGCCTGGAGACAAAGAAGGAGCTGTTGTTTCATCTCTTCTCTCCCCATCCATTCAAATCCTTTAGAACTCTGCCCTTTGAGCTCCAGAATTGACGGTTGTCATGTTTGACCAGGTGAAGTGACCTGCTCAAGTCTCACAGTTAGGCAACCACTGGTCGTGGGCACCAACGGAAGTCTCCAGGTTCATGTCCAGAGGTTTCTGTTATTCTGGGTGCAGCTCCACACAAGGCAGAGACGGGTACAGTGGCTTAGGGCAGTGGGGAGATCGTGGGCTTGGGGTCCTGCCTCTTTTACACCCCAGCCAGGTGACTTTGTTCTGGAGTCACTAAACGTCTGCTCCTTCGTCTCCTTTTGCCTGTGCCATTCTGGACTATTCATCATATAACAGCAGCAGCATTTCAGAAGTTTACTCCGTGGTGTGTTCTGCTTCTACGTACTTAATTCACTTAGTCACCCAAACAATCCCATAGGTATTTAATATTAAAAAATTTTTTATTAGAGAAATTGTGGGTTTACAGAATAATCATGCATAAAGTACAGGATTCCCATATACCACCCTATTATTGGTGTGGAACATTTGATACAATTGATAAAAGCACATTTTAATAATTGTACCATTAACTATAGTCCATGGTTTAACTTAGGGTTCACTGTTTATGTGGTGCAGTTTCATGGACTTTTAAAAAATTTTTATTCTATTGCCATATATACAAATTAACATTTCCCTTTTTAACCACATTCAGATATATATTTTAGTGGTATTAATTACGTTCACAATGTTGTGCTACCATCACTGCCATTCATTACCAAAACATTTCCATCATTCCAAATGGGAAGCCTGTATATTTTAAGCCTTAACTCCTAATTCCTTATCCCCACTCTGTTCCCAGGTAACCTATATTCTAGATTCTGGCTCTAGGAGTTTGATTATTCTAATTATTTTGTATCAGTGAGATCATATAATACTTGTCCTTTTGTGTCTGGTTTATTTCACTCAACATGATGTCTTCAGCATTCATCCATGTTATCGCATGTATCAGAACTTCATTCTTCCTTATGACTGAATAACATTCTATTGTATGTATATACCACATTTTTTTTAACCCATTCATTAGTTGATGGACACTTGGGTTGCTTCTATCTTTTGGCAATTGAGAATAATGCTGCTATGAACATCAGTGTGAAAATATCTGAGTCCCTGCTTTCCGTTCTTTGGGCTATATAGCTAGAAGTGGGTTGACTAGGTCATATGGTAATTCTATATCTAACCTTCTGAAGAACCTCCAAACTATCTTCCACATCAGCTGTACCATTTTACACTCCCACCAGCAATGAATGAGTGTTCCTATTCCCCCACATCCTCCCCAACACTTGTAATGTTCTGTTTTTATTTTTTAATAGTAGCTATTCTAATAGGTTTGAAATGGTATCTCATTGTGGTTTTGATTTACATTTCCCTGATGGTTAATAATACTGAACACCTTCTCATGTGCTTTTTGGCCATTTGTATATCTTCTTTGGAGAGATTTCTGTTCAAGTCTTTTGCCCACTTTTTAAAATTGAGTTTGTCTTTTTGTTCTTACATTGAAGGATTTTTTTGTATGTTCTGGATATTAAACCTTTATCAGACATGTGGTTTCCAAATATTTTCTCCTATTGTGTAGGTTGTCATTTTACTTTCAAGATAAAGACCTCTGAGGCACAAAAGCTTTTAATTTTGATGAGGTTCCATTTATCTATTTTTTCTTTTTGCTGCTTTGGGTATAAAGTCTAAGAAACCATTGCCTAACACAAGGTCCTGAAGATTCTTCCCTACATTTTCTTGTAGGAGTTTGATAGATCTGGATCTTATATTTAGGTCTTTGATCCATTTTGCAGTGATTTTTGTATATTACCTTTTCCCTCCTTAATTCTTTTGTACATGAAGATCCAGTTTTCCCAGCACCATTTGTTGAAAAGACTATTCTTCCCCAATGAGTGGTCTTTGCTGCCCTGTCAAAAATCATTTCAGAAATCAACCCTTATATTTACAGCCAAATGAATTTGAAGGAGAGCTTTGCTGGATACAGTATTCTTGGCTGGAAATTTTCTCTCTCAGAATTTTAAATATGTCATGCCACTGCCTTCTCGCCTCCATGGTGGCCGCTGAGTAGTCACTACTTAGTCTTATGCTGTTGCCTGTGTATGTGGTGAATTGCTTTTCTCTTGCTGCTTTCAGAACTTGCTCCTTCTCTTCAGTATTTGAGAGTCTGATCAGAATATGTCTTGGAGTGGGTTTATTTGGATTTATTCTATTTGGAGTTCACTGGGCATTTATGCTTTGTGTATTTATATTGTGTAGAAGCTTTGGGAAGTTTTCCCCAACAATTTCTTTGAATACACTTTCTAGACCTTTACCCTTCTCTTCCCCTTCTGGGACACCAATGAGTCTTATATTTAGATGTTTTGTTTTATCTGTCATATTCCTGAGATCCATTTTGATTTTTTCAATTTTTTCCCCCATTCTTTCTTTTGTTCTTTCATTTTCCATTCTGTGGTCCTCGAGGTCACTGATTCATTGCTCAGCTTCCTCTAGTCTTGTACTATGAGTATCCAGAATCTTTTTAATTTGGTCAACAGTTTCTTTTATTTCCATAAGATCATCTATTTTTTTATTTACTCTTGCAATTTCTTCTTTATGCTCTTGTAGGTTTTTCTTTATGTCCTTTATGTCCTGTGCCATGCTTTTCTTCATGTCCTTTATATCCTGTGCCATGCTCTCATTCTTTGTTTTTAGTTCTTTGATTAATTGCTCTAAGTACTGTGCCTCCTCTGAGCTTTTGATTTGGGTGTTTGGGTTTGAGTTCTCCATATCATCTGTTTTTTTCATATGCTTTAAAATTTTCTGTTGTTTTTGGCCTCTTGGCATTTGCTTTACTTGATAGGGTTCTTTTAGGATATGTAGGATTATTCAGAGACTAATCTCTAATTTGGAGATCTACAGCTTGGTGGCGTACACTTTCTGTAACTAACCAGAAGATGGCTTCCGTGAGTCACCTATTCCCCTCATGTCAGTTCTCCCCAAGTTTGTCTTTGTGGTGTGTGGGGGTCTGATTCTAGGGGGGTCCAATTGGTGTACCAAGTTTGGGTGTGTTGATGGTGCTGTCCACCCTGACTGTGGGCTGTGTGTCTGAGCAATTAGGGAGGGAGGGCGGCTTTAATAATCAAACCTCCCAAGTGTTCCTGGCGATTTAAGGCTGTTGCAAGAGTCTAAACCTTCATTTGAGTCTCGCCACAGATTGTCTCTGCTGCTGACCCACAAGTCTCTGGTATTGGCGTATGGTCTCTGGGATTTCCGAGTGGGTCCCTCTTCCAAGCTGTGCCCTTTTAGAGCCTCTGCTGAGGGAAGGTTGTGCTATGTCACAAGTGCATGCCATCCCTCAAGGGAAGCTTTGGCCTGCCGGGCTGTGTAGGTGCATTCCCAGCCTGCTGTAAGGATGGCTGTATGAGGCTCCACCTTCCCAGCTCGGGGACAGTTAGCTGTGGGTGCACAAAAGGCTATTGTCCATGCCCGATATTGTGGCATGTGCACATGTTGTGGGAAACACTTCCCATCACTCTGGGTCCCTTGTTGCGGCTCTGGGCTGTGGTGCTGGTGCTGGGTAGGAGCATTCCCAGCCCGCTGGGAAGATGGCTGCAAGGGTGTGATTATTTTCCCCTTTCAGCTCATCTCTACCTTCCTCGCTCTGAGACAATTAGCAGCGGGTGCACGAAAGGCTATCTTCCATGCCAGATATTGAGGTGTTCGTACAGCCTGTTCCTGCCGTGCCTCACTGTGCTGTTCTCGCTGCTATATCTGCAGCCGCTTTTGGGTTTTTTAAAAAAGAACTAGTCCACCTCCAAACGCCAACCCACGGTTTCCCCACACCACAGCGTGGCTGCTGGATATTCAGCGGCTTACTCACTCATTTCAGAACACAGACTCCTGGTTTCACCAAGTGCACAGTCCCTGTGGATTTAGCAGAACTTGTGCAGCTGGTGCATTGCTGGAACTGGTGTTCTGGGTCACTTTCTGGCTTTTATCTTGTATTTTTCATGGAGGTGTTTTTTCTCGCCCTGTCTCTCCTAGCTGCCATCTTAGGTTCTCCCTGTCAAATGCCTTTTCTGCACCAACTGAGATGATTATATGGTTTTCCTCCTTCATTCTGTTAATATGGGGTAACCAATTAATTGATTTTCTTGTTTTGAACTGCTCTGGTAACAGGTATTCCAGAAATAATGGTACCAGAGATAATAGTGTATAATTCTTTTAATGTGCTGTTGGATTTGGTTTCCTAGAATTTTGTTGAGGATTTCTGCATCTTTATTCATCAGAGATATTGGTCTGTAATTTTCTTTGCTTGTGGTATCTTTATTTGGCTTTGGTATAAGGGTTGATGGCCTCTTGGAATGAATTAGGGAGTGTTTCCTCCTCCTCAATATTATGGAAGAGTTTAAGCAGGATTGGTGTTAAGTCTTCTTGGGATGTTTGGTAAAATTCCCCTGTGATGCCATCTGGTCCTTGGCTTTTATTTTTTGGGAGGTTTTGATTACTGAGTCACTCTCTTTGCTGGTTATTGGTTTGTTGAGATCTACTATTTCTTCTTGAGTCTGTAGGTGGATTGTTCTTTCCTCCTTTTCCCAATTTTTTTTTTTTAATTTTAACTAGAGAAGTTCTAGTTTACAGAAAAATCATGTAAAAAATACAACATTCCCATATACACCCCTCATCATTAACACTTTTCATTAGTGTGGTACCTCTATTACAAATGATGAAAGAATATTATGGTTGTACTACTAACTGTGCTATACTCAACAGTTTACATTAAGGTAATTTTTTTCCTTACACCACCCTATTATTAACACCTTGCATTCACACTGTACATTTTAATATTTTAAAATGTTAATTCTTAGGAATCCCCTACATAATAAGTCAAGGCCTTGACTTGAGGCTTGCTCTTGTGAAACTTAGGGCTGTAAAGGGGAGGCTAAGCCATCCTAATAATTCTGCCTAAGAGGCATCTCCAGAGAACCTCTTTTGTTGCTCAGATGTGGCCTTTCTCTCTCTAAGCTCAACTTGGCAAATAAATTCATTAACCTCCCTTGTATGTGGGACATGACTCCCAGGGGAGTGAATCTCTCTGGTGACATGGGACATGACTCCCAGGGATGAGCCTGGCCCCTTTGAGGGATTAAAAATGCCTTTTTGACCAAAAGAGGGAAAAGAAGGGTAACAACATAAGGTAACAGTGGCTAAGAGATTTCAAATAAGAGTCAAGAGGCTATCCTGGAGGTTACTGTTATGCAAGCTCCAGCTAGATATCCCAGATGGCCACAGTATGCTAAGCCCTAACCAACAGTAGTCCTGAAATAACTAGGTCCCTATCTGAGACCCTATAAAATTTTCACTAAGCTTATCTCTCAGAAACTTAGATTCACCAGAGTGTTGCTATGTCAGACATGTCCTAAAACCCAGAGACAACAGCTTCTTTAAAAACAACAATCAGATGCAGCCCCTTCCCCATAATGTTGACATCCATTTTCAGTATGAAGAAGTTAGGGTGGTCACTGCCTAGATATCCCTGAAGATCAAGAAAGTGATTAAACTAAAAGAAGCAGTAGCAGCAGACAAGATAGGATTTAACAAAGGATTATGAGTACTGAATCTTTATATAAATTTTTTTTTAGATGTTAGGGTAATAGAATAGCTAGAAAGAAATAACTGAAATGGTGGAACTGTAACACATAACATTCTTTGAAATTTGCTCTCTAACTACTTGTTAAATTGTACTTTGAAAGTTCTCACTGTTCTGTATATATGTTAAATTTCACAATAAAAATGTATTTCAAATGTTAATTCTGTGATATATTCCCTGAGACGCCTGCTTCTTGATTTCCAAGTCCACCCGAGGCAAATGCTAAGTGCAGGCCCCGTCTCTTCTGCGTGGGGTCTGGGCCTGGGCTTGTGCCTGTTAGTTGCTTGGAGTCCTGTTTACAGGCGTTGAATTCCCCCTCTGTTCCCCAGGAGACAGACCACCTCCCTCCACCCAGTGTGTAAAGCAGGTCATCTTTCGCCCCAGGCCACCTGCTTTCCTTGTTGTCACCTCAAGCTGCTTTCTCCTGGAGGGCAAATTTTGGGGGTGGAGGTGGGGCATGCCAGAGAGGAGTTTCCCAAATCAGTTTTTCCCAGTGGGAACAGGGCTGGGAACCTACGACATGGGTACCGTCTGTCTCCAAACTGCCCTGGGGAGGGGCTCAGAAAGGGTGTCAGGAGCTTCTTCTAAGGCTCCCGAAGCTGCACTTTCTCAAACTGCCTGTCAAGTGCAGCCCTGAGCAGCGCTGAGCCTTCTAGTTTCCTCAGAGCCGGGCCCCAAGCTGTGTGAATCGCTAGTCAAAAACAACTAGTAATCAAAAGCAATCAGCGATTGGCCATGCCCACCCTTGGCTTTGGGGAAGTGGATTTTTGCATTCTTTTCAGTCACTGGTCCCTGGTGAGTCAGCCAGGGGCTGGACCCTGTGGTGGGCTGCCAGGGTGGGGGGCGGGCCCCAGTGGGCACCTGTGGCCACCATGCTGAGACAGCAATTGATTGTTCTTTACTGTAATTTACCAGCCTCTCCCCCCATATCTTCCATGGATACTATACAATGTTCTACTGGACTCTAGAGTTTCAAAATAGTTGTCCCAGACAGTTCCTGTCTATTTACTAGTGTTCTCGTGGAAGGACCGGATCCCGGAGCTCCCTACTCCAACATCTTCCCACAGTTGGTATGTACTATGTTGATCCCAACTTTTCAGATGAGGAAACTGAGGCACAATGAGGCCATGTGGCCAAGTAGAGCCAGTCTTCGAACCCAAGAAGCCCAGCTCCAGAGGCCAATAAATCCCTGTGCCATCGGCCTTCCATGCCACATGGGCTCCTGGTGGCAGCTCCTGGTTGTTACCTGGTATTATTGGACTTGGAGGGCATAAAGGCCTTAATTCCCAGTTAGTGGCCAGCTGGTATAGAGCAGTGCTTTCAAACTCAAGCAGTCATAACAATCACGGGGAAAATGGTTTTCCAAGCACGTCACTGGCCCTGCCCTCAGATTCTTACCCGGCCGGTCTGGGGTGGGGCCCAGGACTCTGCTGTGTCCGCAGTGGTGATCTCTAGGGAAGTGGAAAGAGCACAGGTTTTGGGGTGGAATTTTCTCGTTGCCAGCTCTGGGATCTTTAATAAATCATTTCCCGCTTCCCCAGGTCTCAGTTTCCTCATCTGTACAGTATGTCTGATACTATCGACCTCATCACAGCTGTGGGGATTAAATGTGATGATTCATGGCCGGCATCTGGTCCTCCAGGGTCATGGCCATGCCTCATATTTTATTTTATCTCCTCTGGCCTGAAGTGGGCAGCTGGGAGGCTGATGCTTAAATGGGAGGTTTTGGGTTGGGAATGGACACCTCCTTCTCAGAGCAAAGCCTCTGTAAAGGGGTTGCATCTGTTCTGGCTTAGAAGAAAGGCACGGACATCTGGGGAGAATCTGTGAACTCTGCTTGGCCCTGGGATTCATGTAGATGTGGGATTGTGCGTCTCTTCATTGAGCGGGATAGGCAAGGGGGTGGCAGGCCTGGCCTTGCGTTATCTCCAAAAGTGGAACCAATAGCGCAGTGCTCACTTCTCTTTTGCTTGGCCCCCAGCTCTCTCTTCCTGCTTTGAGCACTTTGATTTTTTCTCATGTTCCATCCATAAAGCCTGCTCTGTCTCATGACTCATCAGCAATGACGTGAAATGCAGAAGCTGCCCCTGCTAAAAACCACTGGGGCGCCCGCAGCCATTCTGCGCCACCCTGCGTCACCCTGGAAAGTGAAACCCGGGGGTGCTGAAGGCTGCAGGTGCTCCTCAGTGGGGTGGGGCAGGGTGGCCCCTGCTGGATCCCTGCTCTGGCTTTCTGCCACCATCTTCTTGCCTTTATCCTTTCTGTTCTCCTCACTCCTTTCTTCCTGGATAACTTGCAAGTATCCATTAAGATCCAGTTCAAATGCCTCCTCTAAGAAAACTTCTCCAAATCTCCCCATCTGTACCTTATCAGAACGCATGCACTCTTCCACTCTTAGGTTCCTGTAGCACTTTGAACATCTCAGCTATTCCCAGACCCCACGATGTTGCCGTCGTGTGTCTCCTGTCAGACTGGGAGCCACTTGAGGGCAGGGATCATGCTTTGGCTCCCTTCTGGCCCAAGCACCTGGCATATAGTAGGTGCTTTGGGAGCATGTTTTACATGAGTAATTCATGACATGGTTGACTCCTATCATGCACCCTACTATGCATATGCGTCTTATGCCCATTGGTTTGCTGGTCACAGAATCGTAGAATCTTAGATTTGGAGAGCTGCTTTTGGAAGTCATAAAATCCAGCTGATGGAAGGGTCTCCCTGTAACAACCTTAATGGAAGTTTGTACCATCTCTCCACGAGTGTTGTGTGTGGTGGGAGTTGACTTTCTTATTCATCTATCCAATCCTACTGTACAATGCCCACTGTTCAAAAGGTCACCTGGCACACCATTAGTAATGATAGCAAATCGTATTTATATCTGTTAGAGTTAGGTTTAGCTGTGAGTGATAGAAAACTCAAAACCACAGTGGCCTAAATAGAGAGATTTCTCTCTGATGTCAGCATCCACCGGCACTCCAATCCAGCACTGCCGTGATGGTCATGCTCCATGACACCCTTGGGGACTTGGGCCATTCCCACCTCCCACTCCACTCTCCCGAGGGTGCCTGGCCCAAGACGGAGCTTCAGTGATCACTTCCATGTTCCAGATGCAGCATGGAGGAAAGCAGGAAGAAGGGGAAAAGAGAATGGGTGGGCCGTCTGTAAGAAAGATCTCAGAATCTCCTAGAATCTATCATCTGATATCTTGGCCTACAGCCTCACTGGGGCGAGCAGCAAGGAGGAAGGTGAGAAAGGAAGCGAGTGGGCAGAAGAGGAGAAGGGCCTCACTGCAGAGGAGGCCAGGCCTGTTGTCAGATCTCCTCCCTGAGGACCTTCGTAAAGCAGCGTTTCCATATCTGTCTTCTGAGATCGGGTGGGCCTGCTAGACTCCGGGGAGGGACGATGGGAATTTGATGAAGAAGCCGTCATTATCACCTGTGAGGGCTTGTTAGGGCAGTGCCATGTCGGGGGTGTAACCTGGAATCTGGGGTCAGCAGACGCAGGTTCAAGCCCTGTTTCTTCTCTGAGTGATACTGGGTGGGTCTCTTCACCTCTCTCGGTTTGCTCATCTGTAACATGGGGATGACACAGCGTCCAAGGTGTTTGGGGGGGCTGCCCCAGGTAGTGCTCCTGTGCGTGCTTTGCAAACAGTGGCATCTTCTATGCATTTTAAATGCTTCTCCCACTCTGTCTCCTGCTGCTGAGCTCATTATACGACACTGGTGCCATTCAGAAGGCCGACAAAAGTGGACTCCTTTGGAGTTCAAACCTTGGCTCTGCCACCTACTTCCTGGGCAGGTCACTTCTGCTCTCTGTGCCTCAATTTTCTGATCTGTAAAATGAGGACAACAGCACCCCCCAAAATAGGGTTGTGGTGAGCATTCAATGAGATACCACATAGAACAAGTTCTTACTAATTGTTAGCCATGATGTTGATGAGGAACAGTTTTAGAATACTTAATTATGATATAAGGATTAGAACATCTAGCAGAGGAATGAAGCAGGTGCTTACATTCTACTTTGAAATATTATTTTTAAAGATTACATTACTTTATAATTTTTATCACTCAAATTTTTTTGGTAGTATATTCAAAAATTGAGACTGTAGGGATCAATGCAGATTATTCTCATTTTAAGCAGCAGGTGGCGCTCATGTACTGTTTAAATTTTGAAAAAGCCTTAAAAACATACATATTCATATTTTCTATTTTAAAAGAAAGACTAAAGAAAAAAATGTTTAAAAAGGCCATTGTCTCTGCCACGGGGAGATAATTAGGGTATGTAAAACAGCCGATACAGTAATTAATGAGAGCAGTGACTCCAGAGTCTCGAAAAGCTTTACTGCAAAACTGCGGGAGTCTAATTGACCTCGCTGACACAAGAAAAAAAATCAGGAGCACACACACAGCAGGGGAGGGCTGCGTTTTACCCCTGTGGACTCAGAACTAAGCCAGGGAATCCTGAGCCGCAGCTGGAAAGGCTTTGAGGAAGTAAGTTCCGTGAGGGAAGGGTCTCCGGGCGCCTCATTCTCATCCTTACTGCCAGTGTACTCAATGATGGACGCACAGCAGATGCTCGTCACCGGTTGCTGGGTGAATGAATGAACACAGGGCAGAAGTGGAGTCTGGAAACCCTGGACTCAGTTTCCTCACTGTAGATATGGAGAGATGTGGCGATCTGGGGTCGTGTTCTCACTCGATTGTGTGGCCCCGAGCATGGCCGTCCCCTTCCCTGGGGGTCATTTCCTTCTCTGTGGAGTGAGGAGGTGGGAGTGGATGACCCTGCTCTCACCTCTGCTGCTTTGTGATCCCATGTGGATTCTATCCGGATGCCTCCTCTACGACTTGAGGAAGTGGGTGCTCATGGGCGGGAGCGGTCAGTTCGTGCCCGTTTTGTTGGAGGATCTGCATGCGTCTCCTGGGAAGACAGCGTGAGGCTGCGTTGGGATTACGTGATCATCTCCTCAATTCTGGTTCTGCCCAGACGTGCTGCGTGATCTTGAGCGAGTGGCATAACCTCACCATTCCTTCTCTTTGAAGAAACAACAGTCTCCCAATGATTGTGTGTATGAGCAGTAGAATAACACTGTCCTCAAGTACCTTGCAGAAACAGAAATATTCTCCAGTCATTGAGAGTCTGTGGCACATTAAAAGGGCAAGTAAAGGTCCATGGGGGACATGCCATGCCGTTTGGATTTTATCTCTAATATATCCCTCATCTGATCCCCTTTTCATATCTACGTGGGCCTCCTAGAGGGGTCTCTATTCTAAAGCACAGACCTCGGCTTCTGGTTTGTACCAGGTGTGGCAGCCATGGAAATTCACCACTAGGAATTCCTTCAAGAGAAACTGCGGCAGGGAGCATAGCTGACCCACAGCCTCCGGCTGCTGCCCCATCCACGCCACCCCCAGGCTGCTCCCTGCTGATCTCAACACGAGAGTTCTCTGAGAAACAGCTTTGGCCTTGGAACTGTCCATCGTCCTGGTTGAAATGTTTTCAGAACTGAGCTGTGCTCTGAGGCTCCTCTTCCCCAGCCTTTCCCATCCTCCCTCTCCTTTCACAAATGTCAGACTTGCAGCACGGTCTGAAGCTTCTCCCAGGCCACCCCTGCTCCTGCCCCCTCTATCCTCCACTGGAAAGGAATCTCCTGTACATCTAATCCCTTCTTGGTGTCTGCTTCTTGGAAGGCTTGGACTGGCATACCAGGGCCCCGAGGATTATGTCCTGGTCTCTGTTTTTGACCCATTCTCTGTCCACCAGATCATGTAGGTTGACTTTCTTCTTGATGAATTTGCTTAAAGCAAAAGTAAAGTTCCAACCAACCACCCAACAATATTTAAGCAACAGGGGATATATTATCTTTGACCAAAATGATGCTGGTTACAGCCGCACTGTCTATTCATCACATTAGGGGTCTATTTAATCAAACTTTGCTTGTTATGCTGCAGTTTCAAACCTCAAAATCTTGATCACAGTGGCTTACTACCCCAAAGGCCTATTTCTCACTTTCATTACACGTCAGCTCTGATCCATGTGTTGTTTTCATTCCAGGATCCAGGCCAAAGGAGCAGCCAATTTTGGGGCGTGTTCTTCTCATAGTGGAAGAGAAAGAGCAAGAAAGCTTGTGAAACCATGAGACTAAAGTTTCTACTGGAGTTGGCCTATGTCATGTCAAATCCATTTGCATCTCACTGGCCAAAGCAAGCCGAACCTGATGACAACAGACAGGGAATTACACTCTGCCCTCCCAGGCAGGCCCCACACGTTACATGACAGTGATCATTGGGGTATCATCCTCATATGGTGAGGGCAATAATGCAAAATATCTCAGCATCATTGGGAGGGGCCAGCAAATAGCACTCTATTCCCTGTCCAGGTTGTGAACCAATTGAGAAATCATACAAACGACTAAGATCTGGAGGACGAGATGCCACCTTCATTATTAATGAGGGTGAGTGGATGTGGTAGCAGAGAGTGAGAACCAAGGTGGGCTTGCTTTGTCCCTATCCACAGTCTAGTCTCCCCAAGATAAATCTGTATTTACAGAGCACCCACACTTTCTCAGGATACTGCTGCCCAGAGATCTGGGTGGAGAGGGAAGGAGAAAAGGACCCAGTGATCTTTACTTAGCACTTTTGATGGATTAGCTCCTCCTTATCAAGAAATATAGTCCCATGGCTATTGTCCACCAACCAGGAAACTCACTGAGCCTCCACGGGGAAGAGTCTGGGACAAGGGGCCAGAAGGTTTGGGGAAGAATTCCTCCTTGTGGACAGCAGGAGTAGGGAAGGGGCATTCCCATCTACCAATCCAAGGAAGACAAGGACCCTGCTGTGGGCTGGATGGATGAGTTGGGCCTTCCCTTCTATCACTGCTGGGTGTTGACTGCTGTTCTAGACTCTGATCTCTAACATGCAGTCAAAAAAGAGAAATCACAGTCTGATGTTGTGCTGGGGAGGTGGAGGGTAGACACCCTCATCCTAGATATTTTGGCCAGTGTGGTCTTCTTGGTCATGTATATGGAATCTGTCTGCGTAGGGCTGCAAGCAAAAATTGTCCCTGGCCACTATTCCCCTGGTCACTTTGAACTTGTGATAGAATTGTTCTCTCAATGGCTTGCAGGAAGGAGGAGGGGAAGTTTGCTGTTGGTTGGACATTGGCAACGGGGAAAGCTGGTGTTGGCTGCTGCCACTGAACCGCGGTTGGCATTTCATGTAGGCAGGGAGCTGGGATGTTAAGATTGACAAGTATCCTCCAAGGAGCAGGCAGTTCAAGAGGAACAGTTCATGTTTGTTCTTTATCTTTTGCTGAGAGTTCTCCCTGGTAGCTTTTTGAGGCTAAGAACTAGGGATGTTTCCTTGGTTACAAAGGCTTACTTACTAGGGCAAAGGTGGAGTGCTGGGTGCCACCTGTAGGTATTCAAAATGGCAGTTTGCAGGTGCCAGTGAGTGTGTGCACACATGTGTGTGTGTGCGTGCATGTGTGTGCATGTGGGTGGCATCTGATACATGCTTTGCACTCTTGCATCACTCTCCACCTCCCTTCAGTCCAGACCCCATGAATTCTCCAGTGCTTTTAGAGTTTATAAAACCCTTTCATATTCTTTATTTCATATGATCCTATTAACACTCAAAAATGTATTATTTTTCCCATTGTCAGAAAGAAAGGCTCAGAGAGCTGAAGTTGCTTTCCAAAGGTCATAAGTGTATGACAGGAACAGGTCTTTTTGGTTCTGGCTCATGCCACGTGGCCACCCATAATTTTTAGCTGTAAAAATCAGCATGATTCTCCTATCATCTCCCAAATCTCACTAATGAAAGAAAAAGTCTTTCTTTTTTGCAATGTAGTTTGCCAAGACTATATTTTGGGGCACCTATCAATCAATCGATCAGTAATTCAATCAATCAAATAATATTGACTGATACAGTGTTTGAGACAACGTGCTGGCCCCTGGAAATGGACGGTGAATCAAAGAAGGATCCTGACCCTGTGGAGTCCGCAGTCTAATAGTGAAGGAGACAGATATGCAAACAAATACACAGATAAATAGAAATTTGCAAATTGTGACGGTTATTAGGAAGGAACATGGCAGGGTTAGGAATCTAGTTTAGATTGGAGCCCTGAGGAGGTGACATTGGAGCCGGGGCCTGAAGCATGAGTAGGATTTAGCTGTTGAAGAGGAGGCATGGAACATTCCAGGCAGGGCAAACTGCAAAGTTCAGAAGGAGCTCACTGAGGAAATGAGGGGAAGCTGGTGTAGTTGGCAGGGAAAGAAGGGACTCAGGGAGAAAGGTTGGGAGGCAATTTCAAAAATATGGCTGAGACAGGATGGGGCTTAGCTTTGGGGTTTGAGAGAGACTTTGGGGAGTGAACCAAAAGGATGGAGATGCTGTCCCGGCTTTGTGTTCACATGTGTGAGCTTCCAGCCGGCTGTAGGGAATTCCCTTCCTTGCTCACGTTCACATTTCCCAGAGGAGAAACAGCAGCTGGCCTCAGGACTTAGGGGCCTTGTTCGCGGGCACGCAGCTCCCCTGCAGCATGCTTACTGAGGTCGCATCCATCTCAGCCGTCGGACCTCCTGGGACTGCTGTCCAAGGAAACCAGCTGGAGCCGCTACCTCCAAACCCTACAGCCCTATCCCCGCTCTCCATTTACTTCTAAATACGAGCAGATTTTATGTAACTGATGTCGTTCAGGTTGGAAAGCTCTCCAGTCCTGGTGAAGGAAAGAAAGTGCCTGGAGATGAAGCCACCCGTTTCCTTGCCAGGTTGACCAGGGCACAGGCCCTTTGCCTCAGAGAGGGTTTTGGGGGGCCCTTGGAGCCTGGGCCCTGAGCACCTTCTGACCGGCGCAGCCTAGGTGGTTATGGGAACCAGAATATTTCAGAAAAGAGAGAAAATGACTAAGAACACCTTCAGAGTTTAATGTACAGTTTCCACTGCTGACTTAATCCGAGAAGCCCCGGCAGGCAGTGTGTGTGTGGGTGCGTATATGTGGGTTTCCGTGCGTGTGTGTGTGTGTGTGTGTGTGTGTGTGTGTGTGTGTGTGAGGGGGGAGGGGGCAGGGTGCGAGAAGCCGCTGTCTTCAGCCCTTTCCTGGAACATCCCTGCTGAGAACTGGATCCTGAGTCAAGTAACATTTGAGTGGGATCATCCGTCTCCATTATTTGTTGGCTCCTTACTCAGGGAAGGAGGAAATACGGTGCCCACTTTACACATGAGGGAACTGAGGCTCCAAGAGCTGCAGTGACTTGTGCTCTGCTGACCTCCGTCATTGTTTTTTTCCCCTGGGAGTGCCTGTCGCATCTACGTGTCTTCTGCGCTAGACTTCAGGTCCGCGCTCTCTGTTCCCCGTGCCTCTAACCCTGGGTCGCCAGTAGAAGCTCACTGCGTTTTGGGGGAGACTTTTTACTAAAGTAAAACACATACGGAAAAGTGCACGAATCCTGGGTGTGCAGCTCAGTAAATTTTCACAAAGGGAACACACCCTGCAACCAGCCTCCACTGTGCTTGACCCACCCCACCCCTCGTTCCCACCAGTGGGAACCCCATCGCTGACACCACAGCTTAGTTTTGCCTGGGGATGGAATCATATATGCACCTTGTATTATGTGTGCTTGTTTATTTTCACTTCTGTTGAATATTCCATTCTGTAAATATGCCACAATTTATTTGTCCACTCTACAACATTCGGATTGTTTTAAGCTTGAGTCATTACGAACAGGGCCAATATAAATATTCTAATATAGGCTTTTAGGTGAAAATGCTCAATCAGTACTTGATGAAAGAAGAACTGACTTGCAACATGCACAAATCACTCATAAAGTGTATTACAACGAGGCCGCCAAACCCTTTAGATAGAGGGAAGCTTACGGGAGCTGGGAGGAGAAGCTGAGCAGAGGAGGACATGAGCGAGTCTCTGTGGAAGGCGATGGAGTGGGAGGAATGCTGAGTCTTCAGCTGATGGGCAGGGGGACCCAGGCTCGGTTTGGGGACTGGAAGCCTGTTGGGTGTTTGGTTTGTTTATTTGATTAGGAAAATGAATTAACTTTGGTTGCTGGATGATCTGGGTAGGAAAGAGAGAACCTGGGGAGCTGGGGAAAGGGGCTGCTGCACAGTTCAGTTGTGTGTTAATGAGGTTACTGGGGGCGTGGAAAAGACCAGCTGGGAGAAACGTTGGGAAGAAATAACTTCCCGCACTAGTTACTAAGGAGAAGGCAGCAGGAAATGGGTACAGGGCAGGTGGGATAGTAAACTCAGGGGAGAGAGTAAGGGGCTGCCACCTAGTGCTTTCTCCTTCTGCACTGACCTTGAAGTGTGGGAGAGTGCAAGGAGGAAAATCTAGGAGAACCACGGATAAGGTAGAGGGTTCAAAATAAAATGTCAAGAATTATAGGTACCCAGGTGGAAGGTTGAGAACCTCCAGGATAAACCTAATTGTTTTCAATTATTAGTTCACAAAACATTCTCTTCCTTTCTAATCTTTCTAATCTGTCATTTGCAGCATTTTTTATATGAAAATATTTCGTATTTTACGAAACTTCTTGGTCCCTTTCCATCCTCACAGTTTGAAGTGTGGGTGTTAGCTGGTTTTTCTGCTGTGCCTGTTTTATTGTTCTTTTCAAATTATCAGCTTTTGACTTTCCTTTTCCTCTGCTTTGTATTTTGTTTTCTACTTTATTAATTTTACCTCTTGTCTTTGTTATAAATTTTCTTCTACTTTCTTTGGATTTATTCTGTTTTTCTTTTCCTAAATTTTTGCAAGCTTAGCACCTTACTTTTTGATCTTTCTTTTTTCTAGTATTTTTTAAAGCTATAATTATCCTCTAAGTACCCCATTAGGTCAAGTCCATATGTTCAATGTGTAGTACTTTTATTATCAGTTCATTTCAAATATTTTCTAATTTCTGTTTTGATTCCTTCTTTGATCATTGAGGTTTTTAGAAGTGTATTTTAAATTTTCTAAATATGGTTTTCTTTTGTTAGCAGTTTTAAAATTTGTTGCATGGTGGTGAAGAATATGGTCCAAATGGTTGTCCCCTTTAGAATATTAACAAACACCGATTACCTCTACTTATATTGGAGATCAGTCAACTACTGTAGTCAGTGAGCCAAATCCCACCTGCTGCCTGTTTGTGTAAATAGAGTTCTATTGGGATGCAGCTGTGCCCGTTCATTTACATATTGTCTGTGGCTGCTTTCGAGCTTCAACCAGCAGTCGGACGGTTGTGACAAAAACCATATGGCCCATGGAGTTCAAAATACTATCTGGCTCTTTAAGAAAAAGTTTGCTGACCCTTGAACTAGATCCATTATTTTAGTAGGGTGGCAAAATGTGATTCTTATATTCCTTCTTCTATAATTCTAACTCTTCTTTATTTAATAGCTGGGGTCCTTCTAAAAGGAGAAACTCCCTAATCAATGGTTTGTTGACCCAGATATATTGCTTGTACAGGAAAGACAGGGTAAATGCTTGCTTTGTTTTTCTCCTTTACTGTTTTTTTTTAAAAAAATGAGTTGATTTCCTTCAAATATGACCATTTAAAAATTACCGTTTATGATATATTTGATGTGTTTCACCTCATTTGCAGTTATTTGCTAATATATTTTATGTGTTTTGATATTGCAAATATACTTTCTGTTTCCCTCCATTGTGGTTATTATTTTTACTGATGCTCAAGTTGTCCCATCTTTGCACGATGGGTATCTCTTCAAGTGGGCTCCTGAGCCTTTTGAGGTGACCCCTGTAATCTTTGATACCTTCTTTGCTTTTTGGTATAACAGTATATCCCAGGCTCATTATCAGTATATTCCAGACCTGACGACTATTTTATTTCTAACTGGAGGGTTTAGTCTACATTTATTTTGGTTACTGATATATTTGGATTTGGCTCAATCACCTGTTGTACTTTCTATTTGCCATTTTTCCTGCTTCATCCTTATATCATTTCTCCTGTCCTTTAATTTGATTAAGATTTCTTTATTCCCCCATCCTGCCTCTAACTGGGACTTATGTTTTATATTCTAATTTTTCGGTACTTACCCTTGATTTTAACACACATCTCAATAAACAAAGTCTAAAGTTAAATTGTATCTCTCAACTCCTGGAAAATGCAAGAACTTGGACAGCTTTAACCCTAGGGCCCCCCTTTTTTGATCTGACATATCATTGTCCATTTTTTGCATTCTGCATTGTTTCTATCCCAAATTAAACAGCAGGATTTAATTGATTAATTGATTTATCATTGACTTGTAAATGCTTGTTTAGATTTGCTCTCATTTTTTAAAAGACTAAGTTCCTTGTTTACTATCCTTTCTAGAACGTCACTCCTTTCGGGTTTTAATTTCCTTCTAGAGGAAACACATACATTGGTAACTTTGGCATTGAAGGTTTGTCGGTGATAAACTCTTTCAGATTTTCCCCCTTTTCCTAAAAAGTCCTCAGCTGGCATCGCTCAGCTCTACTCTGCCCTGAGGGCCTTGTTCTCGTGTGGACCCTCCACACATGGTGGCAGAGATCTCTCCAGGGCTGTATTATCTTACAGCCAGAGATCCCAGAGGCCCCCAAGAACACCTGTTTCCTGATGGTTTTAACCAGGACTTTGATTTACCTCGCAAGGTCACAAGCTTCTCTCTTAACCTGTCGCTTACCTGGAACTGAAGCGTCCAGCTTGACCAGGTGTACGTGACCTGCTCTCCTGAAGTCAGTGGGGTGGGGAAAGAGCCACCAGAACAACACACTGAGGATAAGGGAGAGGAGGCTCTCCGGGGAGCTGCAGAGGTGACCCCAATGCATCTGTTCATCACGATTATTGGACCACAAATACTAAGCAGGACATGTCCATCACTTTGTTACATGTGCCTTCACTGAAAGTAAATCAATAGTTTAGTGTTCGATCAGGCCAGCTTTTGGGCTTAAATAAGAGAAAAACAGGTCTGGATTCAGTGTCCGTTCCCTGCCTGCCTTCCCAACCATCCACCCAGGAGGAGGGACACTGCGAGGGGTCGGGCAGCCAGGCAGGTGCACCGCTCGGATGTCGCTTCAAGGAGACCCCGCCAGGAGGAGGGCAGTCGGTTGAGAGCTGGGGTGCTTGCAGGATGCGCTGCAGCGTTCAAGCAGAAGCCAGGACTAAGCATGCTGGAGGAGCCTGGGCCAGTACTTCTGCCCCTTCTAGGATCCTCCACAGGCAACCTTTGTGCAGCAGTTTCCCACTGGGCCGGCCAAGTTGTCCACAGAGTTGCACTGCCATTTGAGGCTCTTCTTACCCACTTTTCTTTCTGGTCCCCTCTCCATTCACGGATGGTCAGACTGGAAGCCTTTCTCTGCCTGCTCCTGCTCTGTCTTCCCTTCAACTTTCTTAACAACCCCCCCTAGTAAATCTCTCACACTGCTCAGTCTGTCTGGACTTTTAGCTTTCTGGAAAACCTGAACTGACACCGGGCCATCCTTGGCGGCCATCTGCTTTCTTCCTTTTCCTTCATCTTTCTTTATCTTTTAAAAAATCCTTCCCATCTCTCTATTTTCTTGCCTTCTGTCTGCACCCCCCACTTCTACCTCTGAACACACAAAATGGAAAAATTGATTTTGTGAGTGGTGTGAGAGGTGGCTTAATCCATGCTCACAATTTTCCTCTGAAGCTTTGGAGGGAGCCAGCTTTGGTCCTGCATTGAGCAGACACATGAAGGGGCTTTGTGGAGTGAAGGGCAGTGGAGATGCAGGGAGTGGCGATGCCAACTAGCTCCTCCTGTGTACCCTGGGCAGGGCTGGTGGTGGAGAGTGGGCTGCTCTCTCCAGCCTCATCTGACTTCTCCTTTCCCTGGGTCTGCATCAGCGTGGGGCCAGAATTACCCTTGTGGCAGTGGGGAGGGCAGCAGCATGGACGGGTAGGGATGAGGCCATCTGGAGTCTGAGAACTGCAATGACAATTCCACAGTCATTTTGCTCCTGCTCAAGATCTTTGGGCTTCCCCATTGGGAACAATTAAGTTGCAGGAAGGAGACTCCAGCCAGAACTGAACCTCCAAAAGCATGTTTCTGACCTCAGCTCTTGTCGACCTAGAATGGCTTTCCCTCCTCTCTGCCAACTCGGTACATCCCCACTTCAGTCCTGCTCATCTTCCAAGAAGCTTTCTTTGATTCGTCACTGTTATGGGTTGAATTGTGTCCCCCCAAAAGACATGTTTGAGTCTTAATACCCTATCTTGTGAATATGACCTCATTTAGAAATAGGATCTTTGATCCTATTGGTTAAAATCAGGCCAAACTGGATTAGAGTGGGCCCTAACCCAGTATGACTAGTGTCCATATAAGAAAGGGAGAACTGGACACAGACAGAGGGGAGATAGTGGAGAGACATACACAGAGAGAGCACGGCATGTGACAGACGAGGGGCAGAGGCTCTGCTACAAACCAGGGAGCACCAAGGATTGTTGGGCACTGTCAGAAGCCAGGAGGGAGACCAGGGACAGAGTCTTCTCTACAGACTTCAGAGGGAGAATGGCTTTCTGGAAACCTTGATTTTTGGACTTCGGCCTCCAAAACTGTGAGACAATACATTTCCGTTGCTTTAAGCCACTCAGTTCATAGTACTTCGTTAGGGAAGCCCTAGGACACGAAGGCACATGCCTTCTGGGAGATCCCTTTCTTTGCTTAGGCCTGGCCCTGCTCTCCTTTCCCTTCCGTCGTTCGTGCCCCAAGACTCAAGGATTCAGCCTGTTTTCCTCTGCACCGTAGCTGCCACATCCTAGTGGTCCTTTGGGTTCTTCTTACCCGACGGACGGAGGGAGGTTTGGGGTACAGGGTGTTTCCCTGCACATGGGAAGAGGAAAGGGGCTGGGGGGAGTTTGGAGGATACACAACAGGGGAGGGGCTCCACACCCCGGCCCCACAAGAGGCACCGTGCACCTGGGGATCAGCCTTGGCAGTGGTCCCCGGCCCAGGCTTGGGTGGTCTTGGAGCATGAGCCTGTCAGAAGAGCCACACAGAGGAGATGCGGAAGTCTCCCTCCCCCTTCGTGTGACCTAAGAGGAAGGGCGTGGGAAGGGAGCACCTCGGGCTCTGAGACTGAGTTCCCTGCCATCCCAGTGAGATGGCGGCTCAAAGCAGATTAAAACTTGATTTAGAAATGTGACGTTTCTTATACCCCATTGTTACGATGTCTGCAATTTACTTTTAAATACTTCAGCATCACAGTGTGATTTCATAAATGGGTCAATTAGTTTGAACCGTACCCTGCGTGCAGTCAGTTACCATAAATCAGGATCTTGCCTCCTAGGAGCGGCCAGCAATAATCACATCTGAAAGCTCAAAGTCCAGAAATGGCTAGGACAATCTGTTTTGCTACCCTTTTCCTTTAGCAATGCCAGGGACTTCACTAATTAGCACAATGAATTTAGACATGGATTTTCAAGGGTAACATTTGTGGGTTATTAATTAACATAATGGATACTAGAAAAGGGACTCTTACTGGCAAAATTAGTGGAACTCACAAAATGTGCATTGGTTTAAATATCTTTTAAACTCCCCACTGCTGGATAAGATTCTAGCAAGCCCCAGAGGCTGTATCTTCAGGGCCAGTGCCCAAGGCTTAGTCTCTAAATGATCTGTGTCCATTGCTGGGTCAGAAGATACTGGTTGCCGGATGTCAGTTATAAGGGTAACCAAATCCTGTCTAGTAGAATATTATCTTGTCATGTAAAACGTGGCTTGATCACATAATGGGCAGAGAGCTGGGTTGTCACTGAGCCCACAGAACAAGTTGCATGAACTATTTTTGTCTTCTTACTAATGTATACTTGTCTTATAAGTGACCACATGTATGGTAGTATCTGGCCCGAGTCCTGCTTTCATTATAACCTGGTCGTGAGACTGTGTGAGAATAGTTTAATCCACCCTGACCTTTAACCACGGGCAGATTCTGAGCTGCTGTTGTCTACCAAAAGTACCTAATAGTTGCACTTTTCCAAATTGGCTTAGGTCAGTTTGCAGCCTCCAGGTGGTGGAGTGAAATGCAGCCTGAATGCAATCACAGTCTCACGGAATTGCCACCACAGCTCTGCATGTGTTATCACCTCGGTTTTCAGTATAAAAACCTAAGGCTCTGGTACTTGTGAGTTGCCCAGGGTTATGCAGCTCTTCCTTGGCTGAGCTTAGACTCGAACCTGTGTCTGAGGAAGATCTGCCTCCATTGCACCAGGCGGCCTCCCCAGCTAGGCTTCACATCTTATACCAGAAGGGGCTCAGACACTTGTTTTCAGGGATATAACAATCAGGAGAGGAAGGAAGCAATTGCCTGGGGGCACCATGCTGGCTCATGCCAGGAATCACCAAGGGCACCTTCTGTTGGCCCTTCTTACTTACCCAGGACCCTGCTCATGGCTGGTCACGGCTCACCTTAGACCATCTACTTTGTGCGGCATTAAAAAAATAATTGATACTTGTGCCCTGCTTCAAACCCATCGAATCAGAATCTCTGGGATGGGGCACAAAGATTTTTAACAACCCAGCTGGGTTGTCCTCTATTCCAGGGGTCAGCAAACTTTTTCTGTAAAAGGCCAAATAGTAAATGTTTTAGGCCTTACAGGCCATGCAGTGTCTGTCACAGCTACTCATTGTGTATGAAAGTAGCCCCAGACTGTATGTAAACAAATGAGTGTGGCTGTGTTCTGATAAAACTTTATTTATGGTGCGGGTCGCAGTAGCTCGGGCGGTGGAAGGAGTAGCAGAGGCCGGCAGCCCTGCTTGGTGAAGTCTCTCGGCGCCCCTTGGCGGGCAGCACCCGGCAAGCGCCTGGCAAGCACCCGCTCTACTGCCAGGATGCCCAAGAGGAAGGTCAGCTCTGCTGAGGGTGCGGGGAAGGAGGAGCCCAAGAGGAGGTTGGCGAGGCTGTCAGCTAAGCCTGCCCCTGCGAAAGTGGAAATAAACCCCAAAAAGGCAGCGGGAAAGGATAAGTCTTCAGACAAAAAAGCGCAACCAAAAGGGAAAACAGGAGCAAAGGGAAAACAAGCTGAAATGGCTAACCAAGAATCTAAAGAAGATTTACCTGCAGAAAATGGAGAAACTAAAAATGAAGAGAGTCTAGCCTCTGATGAAGCAGGAGAGAAAGAAGCCAAGTCCGATTAATCTTGTAGTCCATGTCTTATCAGTGGTCCCTGTTTCTCCCTTCTTGTACAATCCAGAAGAATATTTTTATCAACTATTTTGTAAATGCAAGTTTTTTAGTAGCTCTAGAAGAAACATTTTTAAGAAGAGGACTGAAATTTCACCTCATCCCATTTTTTTAAGTGTAAATGCCTTTTTTAAAATGAGAAATCGTTTGCTGGTTGTTTATTTTTTGGTACAAACAGAAAATAGTGGGATATTGAATTATGGGAGACTTTGACTGTCTTGGTTGTCAACTTTAACATTCCGTAGGGTGGGAGATAGCAGTTTTTATACCCTGTAAGAAAGGGATAAGTTTAGCTTTCACATAGAGATAGCATGGAATAAGGAAAATGGAGGCAAAACCAGCTTAAACGAGCCCCGTGGTGAAGGGAAGAAACAGAGAATCTGTGTCAGCTCCTTATATGGAAAAGTAACCATGGTTACTGGAATGTAAAGAGATACGAGGTAAAATCAGAGGCGGGAACTCCCAGCAAAAAAAAAAAATTTTTTTTTAAACTGAATGAACTCTCTGGGATAGGCTAATCCGTTCAAAATCTCAATAATGAGCTAGTTGACTCTTTTAGATAGGCTGTACAAATTAAAAACTCAAAGATGAATTAGTTAGTGTTCTTGGATAGACTGTAACCTCTGTAGTACCCAGCCAATGGGGAAACAGGGGAGGGACTTGCGCATTAGGAGTAGGAGATTTAAAGATTGCCATTCTCTTCCTCTGGCGTGCCAGCCTACCACGTTTTTGGCTGTGTGCCCTTTCTTGCAAGATAGTAAATAAATTCTTTTTCCTCCAGAACCGGGTGAGCATTTTTTAGTATAATGCTTGTTTCTAACATACCCTATAACACAACACACACTAAAATGATGAACTTGCAGTCACAGTCTTGCATTTAATATATCTTGAACATTTTAAATTATTTCCATTCCCATGTTTTTTAGTAGATAGTTTCTTGAAACTGCTCCCTGATCTTGCTCTCCCTGTCAGAACTGTGTGTACTCTGTAACATTCTTGGTTGTGGTAGTCCAGTGTTCCTAATAATTTTTTTTCCTAATAAACTTTGTTATATGCTGTGAAAGATGGGAAATGTGAGTATTTAGTGTGTATGATATTAAATTGTGAATAGTGGGACTTACGATGTAACAGCTTATCAACATTTGAAGATATTGGTACTTGATATCCTCTGAAGTGGAAAACTTGCCTCCAAATTTTAAGCTGAAAGTCACTGGAATAACTTTAGAAAAGAATTACAACTCTGTGGCTTTTTAGATTTTCAGTATATACATTAATTGTGTACAAATTGTTCATAATGTATGTATACTGGTCTTCAGAACAACCAATAAAATCTCAATTATGAAAGAAAAAATATTTATGGAAACAGATATTTGAATTTTATGTAATTTTCACATGTCATGAATGGTATTCTTCTTTTATTCTCCCCTCCCCTCAACCATTTAAAAAGGTAAATCCATTCTTAGCTTGTAGGCTGTACCAAAACAGGTGATAGGTTGAATTTGCAGGGGGTGTTTGCTGACATCTGCATTATATCATTGCTGACTCCATCAAAATTTACTTATGCTGTCTTCCATTCTCTCAGCTTCCTACTTATTTTCAGGTGGCAGTTAAAGTATTAAATAAATCTGCTCTGGTAGCTCAAAACATCACCTTCCTCTGATAATGTGCATTTTAACTGAAGCTTCTGGTGAGAATGGTTTCCTCAAAGAAGGCTGCATTGGTAGAACATCCTTTGGACCTTGGGAAATTCTTTTGTCTGGAAGGGGGTTATCATAACCCATCCCAGAGGCATAGACACATAGAGTAGCAGGTCAAGAAGGTGCCTCAGATGGTCTCTTTTTGTTTAAATCATTTATTTGTTAATACATTCAAAATATACTTATTAAACAATCCTGGAGCTGCACTCTCCGCTCATAAGAGAAAAAAGTTTTAGCAAATGACAGTCTCGTGTCTTTGGTGTTTTCTAAAACATTTCTGCATTGGAACAGCCTTCCCAGCTCTTCTGAAGGTAGGAAAGGCTAAATTCATCCTTTTAAGCCCAGAGCAGGAGTCAATCCCTCTGGAAACCTCACTCTCCTCTCTCCTCCCCAGCCCAAGAGAAAGGACTAGTTCTTCCTCTGTGTTGCCCCGAACCCACCATCCTTCCATTTTTGCCCCTGTTTTATTGATTTATTAACTTACTTGCTTCCTTATTTGTCTCCCCTGCTAGACTCCTAGCATCCTGAGGGACTGTCTTATTCATTTCTATACCCCTTAGTCTGACACATAATAGGTGCTCCATAAACATGTGTTGAATTCATTCATTCATTCAACAGATGTTTCTAGGCCCCTACTTTGTGCCAGACACTGTTCTTGATAATAAGCAAACAAACGTAAATCCATCCCTGCCCACACAGCACGTACGTGGTACTGGGGATGTGTGATGTGGAGACAGGTAATAAATGAAATAAGTGAGCAAATTACAAGGTATGTCAGACAGTAATAAGTGCTACATACTATGGAGAAAAATAAAGTTGAGATAGGAGAGAAGGAGTGGCAGGGAGTGGGGATGGGGCTGTAAATTTAAATAGTATGGCAGGCAAAGACTGAATGGCAGTGAAGAGCTAGCCATATTGCCCCGTGGGGAAGAGCTTTCTGGATCGGGATGGTTAGTGTAAAACCCCCCGAGGCAGCGGTGTGACTGGAATGTCCTAGAACTGGCACGAAGGCCAGCTTGGCTGGAGATGAGTGAGCAAGGGGAAAAAAGTGAATTTTACAGCCTTGATTTGAAAGGCGAAGAGAATACAGTCCTCACCTTCTGGAGACTTAGAGAGTAAAAGGGAAACTGAGGCTCGGAGAGGCGGATGATTTTCTCAGGATGGTACGGAGTAGCTGGTTGGTGTTAGATGGGATCTGGACCTGGACCTCTGCCTCTGAGGACACTGCAGGCCCGCTGGAGGCCAGCACCTGGCCACGGAGACAAAAGGCCTTTTGTCCTGCAGGGAACACGTCCTTGGAGGGGGATGTTCAATCCGGCCCCATTCTGAGTCCGGGAGGCAGTGGCAGTCAAAGCCTTTCCACTGCCAGCAATTTTGAAGCTGCCTACATTTCTGCTCGACCTGGATTTGTCTTGCTCTGAAACCTTTTATCAGATGACAAGGTATTGCCCTGGGTGTATTCAAGAACAAGCCTTCACTAAAGCGGTTAGACAGACACTTCCCTTCAAAGCCAGAGACTGCCCCTGGGGATGGAACCACTTAGAGAGCGTTTTACATTTGCAAAACTCTGCTCTGACGTGTTATCATTTCTTTCTTTCAACCGCTCAGTGAGATTGGAGCACTTTCTGGAAGGCCCTTTCCATCTGGGGGAAAGGCGAAGGCCCCAGACACCATCATTGTCAATGGATTGTCATCATCATTGTCATCATTTTTGTTCGTGGCAGGATTTGGTAAAGTATTCGGTATGGTTCCTGCCTTTAAGAAACTTAAAATCTAGTTGGGGAAAATGTTCATTTATTCAGTCATTCACACATTCATTCAATAATCCTTTTCTTCTGCAAGCTTCTATTGGGCTCTTATTATATTCCCGAAATTCAGTTGTATGCCCCCTGCCCCGGGGCAGCTGTTAGGAGAAAGTATCGCTGGGGAATCATTGCTTAGTCTTAAAGGACTAACAGGGCTATATGCAGCAGGCAGAAAAATAGGGGGTGACCACTTATCCAGGCCGAGGGAGCAGCAGATGTAAAATGAGGAGGCCAGAAAGGGTGTGGCGTGTTCAGTGGGGCTGGGACTCTGGTGCGGCTGGAACATAGGGCCTGAGGGTTGGACTGGCTGGGGTGGGATGGGCTGGGCTGGCCCGGGGTCAGATCCCTAGGCCCTGTAGGCCCAAGGCACATTTTCCTCCAGGCAGGGGAGTGACCTGATTGGATACGGAATTTCAGGAAGGTCACTCTTTTTGTTGTGCAGAAGATGAAGTAGAGGGACGGGACAAGTTGGAGTGGACCTGCTGGAAACAACATGGAGCAAGATCCATGGAAAGTGGAGTGTAATCGGGAGGCAGACCTGGAAACAAAATTCTAGAATACTGTGTGGGAGGTGGAGTTATGTATGGGAGGAGGTTGCTTCTTCCCCTCACCTGATGTCTCCTTGGCTCTGGAGGGAGCCGTGTTAGAGAAGCACTCATGACATGTGCCCTGTCTCTGCAGGGATGGGTGGGCTGAGGCCTGTCTCAGTCCTGTGAAGCTGGGTGGAGAAGTCTGTCTGATTCAGGATAAGGAATCCCTCTTGCTCCATATTTATCAATAAAAGCATAAAGCATTGGTTCTCTGTCAGTTGACCCCTTTGTTGTATTTTTTAATTAATTCAGACCTGGGCAGGGAAGGCAGTATTATTACTGGGTCTTTACCAAGACCATGACAGAGGGTACTGTGCGAGCACAGAGGAGCATGGCGAAGCAAGGGAGTCTTCCTGAAACAGCTGTTGTCTAAGCCATCTTGAAGGACAAAAAGAATAGGACAAATGTATACTGGAGAAAAGAGCGAGTGGGGGCCTGGTGGGAGTAGGATGGGGTTGCATAGGGCTGTGGTCAAGGTGGGCAGAGGGGTGATGAGTGTTAAGGAATGAAGCCAAGCGACAGCATGTGTGCATGTTTGTACATGTGTGCACCTGTGCATGTATATGCACGTGTGAACGTGTGTCCTTATGCATGTGTGCGTGTCTATAATCAGTTGTTTCCATAAAGGTAAAAGAGGATAGTGAGGTAGGCAGGGACCAAATAACACAGGGACTTTTCAGTATTATTAAAGCAATCCAATGAGGAATGATGCAGACTTGAACAGAGGATGCAGAAAGAGGAGAACTGATGTGAGGGGAAGCCAGTTGGATGATGGGGCTGAAGGTGAGGGTGTCGTCTCAAGCAGTTTATTTCAAAGGAGAGCAGGAATGGAGACGCTGTCAACCACTGACACAATGTCCAGGCCCCATGTCTTTCTAGCTAGGAGAATGTTGATGGTGTTTTGTGCGTCTTATGGTGAGGGGTGGCCCCATAGCTGGGTGTGCTGGGAAATTATGCTTTTCCTAATTGAATGGAAATACATGGCAGGCAATGCCTCTTCTCTCTTTCTCATTGCTATGCGTGTAGTAGCTTCATGAAACTTTGAAGCCAGAAGCAGGAGGAAAAGTCAAAAAGATAGCCGCGACGCTGGCCTTGACATTATTGAGCATTAAATTAATGCCAGCACCCACTTACCTCAAGACTACTTGATATGTGAGCAAGATAAGGCCTGTTTGTTTAATTTAGGGCTGTACATCAGGCTTTCGGATAAATTGAACCGAATGCATTCCTAACTGATACAGGAAGGTTGTGACACCATTAAATCGAGACCATGTAGAGGACAGAGCTGAAGATTGGGGTCTGGGAGTCATCAGTGTTGGGATGGAAGTGGAGGTCCCAAGTGGGGACCAGTGCAGGTGACAAGCAAAGATCATATGGAAATCACTGACCTTTCAGGAGTCAGAAGATTGGGACAAATGAGCCAAAGAGGCCAAGCGTGACATGTGTCCCAGGTAACACAAAGGACACCATGATGCTCTCCTCCTGGGCATTCAAATCACTCATTCATTCAACACTTATTTATTGAGCGATGACCCTTTGCTGGGCACAGATCTTACCTAAGGCCATAGGCTAATGGCAATGTAGAGCCCAGTCCTTTTGGGAATGCAGCTCTCTGATTTTTGGGGACCCAAAAGTAGCTTTTCCACACTTCAGGGAGAGGAATGCCTTCATTTATAAGGGAACCTCTGGGCAGTCTATGCAGAGGATGTTTGTGGAGTCCTGTCCTTGGCATAGTGTAGAAAAGATTAGATGCTGTTTGGCCTTACGCAGACCAGAAGTTCTATTATGTGGTATCTAGGAGTCTTGGAAAATCTGCGAAACATCAAAAACAAGTTCTATGCTTGCCTTTGGAAATGTCACGAGTATTCTCTGAGCTGCTAAAAGCTAGCAGATTACAATGGTGCCAATGTTTTTTTCTTTTTGGAGCTCCCCCAACCTCCTTCCCTTTTTGATGTAGGACAGTTTGATGACATGACTGGCAGGGAAATAGCTCCAATAGAAAACTCCCAGGCATCTATTTTTATACTAATCCTGAGTCCTGCTGCCATATTATTCTGGAATACCTGATGTCAACCTCCTGGTCTTGATGGAGTGACAGAAAGAGAAAACTCTCAGGTTTTAAGGCCTCAGATAATTCTGCAAATCTTTTCCTTCGTCCTTACTCCATGGAAAGCAGAGAACTTAAGAACTTCGTCCTTACTCCATGGAAAGCAGAGAACTTACTCCTCTACAAAAAGCCTGGGGAACAGTCAGAACACACAGGATGGTAATTTGAATGATGGTAAATAGAAATTATTTTGGTATTTAAATAATAAGAGCATCTTTTATATGTCTAATACTTTTTATTTTTTCAAAGCGACTTCATATGTCTTATCTTACTGTGACCCCACCAAAGTCCAGGAGTATATATAGTGTGTATTATTTGTCTTCATTAATAACTGTAATCACTTCTATGTATTGAGTGCTAGCTCTCTGCCAGGCTAAGTGCCAATCACTTGCCCTGCCTTATCTCAGCCCTGCCTTATCTCAGCCCCTTATCTTTAAAGCATGGACTGCAGAAAAGAGGCCCCTTCCAACTCTAGGAATTCTGTGATATATTTGAATTGCTCTGTAGGTTACAGAGCTGGAGATAATTGTAGTGGGGTCTTGATGCCCAGCCTATGGCTCTTTTCCATCTCACTCAGTCTGAATGAGAATTTCCCACCAAGAAGAATACACAGCTGTCAACTCTTTAGAGAAGAGTGTTGGGGTGGTAGCGGGTAGCCTGCCTTCAACCCTTGGCAAGGCAAGGATGTGTGAGCTTCACATGAACCAAGTGATTGCTGTGGAAGGTAGCTGGTCATGAACTGCTTTATTATCTTGGGTTCCCCCTCAACAAGATGCTGAGACAGGGCTGGTATGCAGGTATGCTGGTTTGGATATATTATGTCCCCCCCAAAAGCCATGTTTTAATCCAATCTTGTGGATATTTGGATTAGGTTGTTTCCGTGGAGATGTGACTCACACAGCTGTAGGTGATACTTTTGATTAGATTATTTCCATGGAGGTGTGGCCTCGCCCATTCAGGGTGGGTCTTGATTAGTTGACTGGAATCCTTTAAAAGGAGCCAACACAGGCCAGCCCAGATGCTTTGAGAAGCTAGCCCCGAGTTTGCTCTAGAGAAGCTAGGAGAGGACAAAATGCCCCAAGAGCAGCTGAGAGAGACTTTTGGAGAGATGCTTGGGAACCGATGCTTAGAGATACTTGGAGACATTTTGAGATGCTATCCCAGAAACATTTTGGAGGAAGCCATTTTGAAACCAGAGCCCTGGAGCAAAGGATCAGCAGATGCCAGCCACATGAGTTCCCATCTAACAGTTCTTCAGTGAAGGTATCCTTTTGTTGATGCCTTAATTTGGACATTTTCATGGCCTTTGAACTGTAAATTTGTAACCTAATAAACCTCCTTTATAAAAGCCAATCCATTTCTGGTATTTTGCATAATGGCAACTCTAGCAAACCAGAACAGCAGGTCATTTATTTTGGGAAACCATCACAGAGTACAGGGTTGGAGGGACTGAAGAGGGGAAGCCAATCCCATGGGTGCATTCCTGAGCTGGTTACCACTGTGGGCAACTGGGCCTCAATCCTTCTGAGTGAATCTTGCCATCACCAGATATAATGAAATTTGTGTTTTGGTCTCCCACTGATCATATCATGTCTTCATGACTGATCCCTTGCAATTATGGTTTGCCCAGAGTGGCTGAGCAGACCTCAGTAGGGAACCCATAAGGTGAGAGGCCCCAGGCAGAAAGTGAGAGCTGCTGCTGGAAGCAGAGTAGCTGCTATAGCTGTGCCAATGGCCAGGGCAAACATTGTAGCTGAAGAGGATGAGAGATTGAATGGAGGCAGTGAAGACATGTGATGTGACTGTCTTGCTAGTCCTCAGCCCAAGAGGTCTGGGGGTGGATTTCCAAGGTGAGAGTTGAGTGTGAGTATGGAGGAACTGGAAGAGATTATTCTAGTGAGCATCTCCCACATCAGGAAAGTGTGCAGTGGACAACCCCTGTAGGGCCTCTCCACGTGTGTCCCATGAATCAGCCAGCATGTGGATGCCAACAATTTAGAGCTCACAGGTGACCTAAAGGGCACTTGTCAAGTAAAAATACTTTCACCTCTTTCCCTCTAATTCCTCTTCTCCCCTCCTTTCCCCTAGAGAAGCCAGAAATGGAGACAGATATGATGATGGGAGGGAAGGACTAATGTGTCCTCCCTTCCCCCCAAGTCCTTCAGGCCAAGGTCTGTTTGGTGCTGAGAGGAAGGGGGAAAAGAACACCAAATTAGAGATGACACTGTGCTTTAAACTGGATTGGACTGGATTCTTAATATCTAAAAGTGACTGCAAAGCTATGCGATGAGAAATGGAGATTTGACACAGAAACACCAAAGGGTGTGATTGGAGGGCAAAAGGTTTCATGTTTGTGTTTCACCAGGTTTAGGATGTTTAAATAGTGGCCACAGTGATTATTTAGCTATATATCTCATAGAACAACTGAAGTAGAAATATTTCTTCTCCTCAACAGCAGACTCCTTGGTTTAGGTAATATGTTATATATGTTTGCTGCATGCAATACTAAGGATGAAGTATGTTTTATGATGCTGGTTTCAGCCGAGTGGCACATACGTGAGGGCAGCAGGCCTGCATGGGATTGACATCCTGGAGAGCTCAGGCACTAGTTAAAGGGGAAAGGGGAGGGTCTGGCCTTGTTCCACAGGGTGAGGAGTTTGGATTATTGGTCAAGGGTGTGAAACACCTGACGTGACTGCCACCACGACCCCTCTCTCCTTATGGGCAATTGCATCCGTGGCTCCTCTTTACCCCTCTCCATATCCAGCCCTTTTAAAAATGCAGCTTTTCAGTGTCCTTCCCCTGTGGTTTGGGACCTTTCAACAACTCTTGCTTCTGGGATCATCTCATTTTTATGACTTGTTTTGGCTAATGGTATGTGAGCAGATATGATGCAAATGGAGATTTAAAATGCGTGTGAGTGAGCGGGTTTGCCCTCTGCATCTGTGAGTTTGCCATGAGGAGAACATGCTTAAGTAGCTGCTGACCCCAACAGGGGGTGACAGATGTGGGGGGCTGAATTATGTACCCCAGAAAATCATGCTCTTAATCCATTCCTTTGGGTATGAACCCATTATAAATAGGAACTTTAGAAGGTGATATTTTTAGTTAAGCTGAATCAGGATGGATCTTAATCCTATGGCTACAGGCCTTACAGAGAAGGCCCCAGGGAGAAAGCCACCAGGGGAAGCAAGAAGCTGGAAGTCTGTGGAATCTGGAAGAGGAAGGATAAGATGCTGTAATGTGCATTGCCATGTGGTGGAAAAGCCAAGGATCCAAGGATCACCGGCAGTCAGTCCCAGAATGGCACAGTCTCCAGGGAGAAAGCATTGCCTTGCCGACACCTCAATTTTAGACTTCTCCTAGTCCCCAAATCTTGAGCCAATAGATTTCTATCAATTAAGCCAACCCATTTCATGGTATTTGTGATTGCAACTGGGAAACTAAGACAAGAGACACGTGGAGCAGAGCTGAACCCCGCTAGCTAAACCCATCCTCAATCAGCCAACTCTCAGCTGACCTGCAGATGGTAAAACTAAATGATGATTTAACATCAATGATTTAATCATGCAAACCCTAGGTTTTGGGGTAGTTGCACTACTCTTAGTAATAGTTAAACTAATACGATGCCCACAGCAGACATTGATAACATGGCTCTCTTTCTTGCTGAGCCTGTAGATGGCCTCGGATTCTTCTCCTACATAACCATCAGGCAAATAACCCATGGGAATGGGCAGACCACATGGACTATTTTCTGGACTTCCAGGAGGTGGGAGGGAGCCCCAGAAGGCTGGCCTGGGTGCTCTGCGTGTGTGTGTGGTACCACTGAGGCAACTTCCTCCTTTCCTATGTTCTATCTGCACTTGTTTTCAGAGAGCTGGGGGCCCAGCCAGCAAGAGCTCTTTGGCAGCTCATAGGGTGTCTGATTTAGTCTATTTGGCCCCTTTCTTAGCATTTGTACTCTGGGATTTTTACAACTTCAAAGAGCTTCTCACCCACATTCACTAATTAATTCATTACTCCTGTGAGTAAAACCTGAAGCAGCGAGGAGAGTGTTATTAGGGAGAATACCAGAGACTCATTATTTAAAAGAGGTTGCCCAAAGCCAGGCTCCCGCCACTGGAACTGTTAACCCTTCGCAGCTGCTAGAGGCTCTGCAGAAAAGTGTGTGCCAGGGTTGGGATCCATGAGGTGCTCAGCAGCCACCAAGCACCTACTATGTGTTTAGCCATGCCAGGTGCTGGGGGATGGAAGAAGTTATAAAATACAGTTTCTGACCTCAAAGACCCTTAGCCCAGTGAGAGCACAGCCACTGGAGTCATATAGACCTGAATTCTAATCCTGGCAGTATATAAACCATGTGACCATGAACTACGTGCCCTGTAAGCCTCAGTGTCTTCATCTCTAAAGTGGGGATATTAATACATCATTACGGGCTAAGTGAGGATAACTGACATAATGTAAATCAATGGTTTACCCAGAGACCTGACACACAGTGAGTGCTCCAGAACGAAAGCTCTTCATGATACCACCTGCACACTGCCATCACACACAGCTCTCCTTCCAAGCTGGGCACAGGCGGGGTACTGAACTGTGTGGCAGAAGAAAGAGACATGACAGAGGGACATTCTCTGGGGACGGCTTTACTTCAGGGGTGAGATGAGGAAGAGGAAACAGAGAAGGAAGCAGAAGGGCTAAAGAAGCAGGAGGAAAGAGGAGAATGCAAGCACACAGAAGCCAAGGGAGAGTTCCAGAACGGTGAGGGAAGGAAGGTGGGAGTCAGCGATCCATTGTGCTGCTCGGATTTTCTTCTGAGGGGTGCACCATGGCCAGCAGCCCAGGTGCTGCCTTCTGGACCTGCCATGTGCTGCAACCACGGGCGTGTTTCTCCTGGGCTGTCCCCAGCTAGCGGTTAAAGACGGAGACTACTCCGGTGGACAGAGGGCTCCTCTGACAGACTCCTGTCAGCCTGGCTGAAACTTCCTTAGAACTGAGACTCCTCCTACCCAATCCTCCTTCCTTCCCCCCTCCATTCACTGGTGTTACATCTGCATGGCAGCCTCGAGACTCTTCCTGCCACTGTCTCCTTCATCTCTCACAGGAGGGGTCCCCAGTCAGTCTCTTGTGCTTCCAGTTCCACCTTGCCATTGGCTTCCTGGAGGACCCAAACTAACACAGGTCCTAATACGTGCCACGCACTGGGGCATGGAGTGGCGACCAAGATCAAGCCCCTAACATCAGGGAGTTGGTGGAGGTTGTGGAGGAGACAACAGGGAATAAATAGGTAAACAAATAAATATGATAATTTTAAACAGTGATAATTGCTATGAAGAAAATAAGACTTGAGATTGCAGGGTCAGGGAGGTTCCATTTGATGTCAGACCAGAATTTTGAGGAGTCAGCTGAGCAAGCAATGGAGCTGGAGTGGGAGAGTGTTCTGGGTGGAGAGAACAGCAAAATCCCTGAGACAGGAGCTGAGTGAATCAGAGTGAGAAGGTAAGTGTAGCTGGAGCGGAGGGTGGGGGATGAGACTAAAGCAGAAGGAGGGATCCAATCATTTGGGCCTCGTAGAAACAAGCCACGGAAATGGACAACTGGAAAAGGGTTGGCGACTTTGAGAGGACTGGCACTGAGCAGTGAGGGCGGAAGCCAGCTGCTGAGGGATTAAGACGAAACTGGGTGGAAAGGAAGTTGGGCAAGAAGTTTGGTATTTCCAGAGTAAAGAGAAACAGCAGGAGGGGGTTTTTAAGAAAGAGAATCCTGCCCCTGGGTATGGGCAGGCTATGAGGGAGAGGCTGACATGGCCAGAGGGAAGGAAGGGATGGCTGGGGCAAGGGAGCCCTGGCCGCGGTGGAGGGACCATGCAGTGGGTTGAATGGTGAACCCAAAAAGACACATCCATGTCCCGATACTCGGACTTTGTGAACGTGACCTTAGTTGGAAAAAAGGGTCTTTGCACAGTAATTAACTTTAAGGATCTTGAAATGAGATCATCTTGGATTACTTGGGTAGGCCCTAAATCCAATGACAGGTGTCCTTATAAGAGACAGACGAGAAGACATAGGGACACATGAAGAGGAGGAGGCCCTGGGCTGGCCGAGGTGGAGACTGGAGTGATAAAGCCCAGGAAGCCCAGGAACTCCTGCAGCCACAAGGAGCTGGAAGAGGCAGGAATGGAATCTTCCCAGAGCCTTGGGAGAGAGCAGGCCCTGCTGACACCTGGACTGCGGACTTCTGGCCTCCAGAACGAGAGAGATTACACGTCAGTTTTATTAGGCCGCCGAGTTTGTGGTCCTTTGTTACAGCAGCCCTAGGAAACTAAGACAGGCACGACCAACCCAGAGACAGCCCTTCCTCCCAAGGGGCTGAGGCTCTCATCTGTCCCGGGAGCAAATGCTGCCTTGGAATTCCTCCCTTACCGTGGTCCCTGGTCCCTCCCATTGCTTTTTTTTAAATTTGGTTTTATTGAGATATATTCACATATCATACAATCATCCGTGGTGTACAATCAACTGTTCACAGTACCATCATATAGTCGTGCATTCATCAACCCAGTCTATTTTTTGAACATTTTCCTTATACCAGAAAAAGTAAAAATAAGAAGAAAAAAATAAAAGTAAAAAAGAAAACCCAAATCACCCCCCCACCATATTTTTCATTTAGTTTTTGTCCCTATTTTTCTACTCATCCATCCATGCACTGGATAAAGGGAGTGCAATCCACAAGGTTTTCACAATCACACTGTCACCCCTTGTAAGCTACATTGTTATACAATCGTCTTCAAGAGTCAAGGCTACTAGGTTGGAGTTTGACAGTTTCAGGTATTTACTTCTAGCTATTCCAATGCATTAAAACTTAAAAAGGGGTATCTATATACTGTGTAAGAACGCCCCCCCAGAGTGACCTCTCTGCTCCATTTGGAATCTCTCAGCCACTGAAACTTTATTTTGTTTCATTTCACATCCCCCTTTTGGTCTAGAAGATGTTCTCAATCCCACAATGTTGGGTCCAGGTTCATCCTAGGGAGTCATATCCTGCGTTGTCTCCCATCACTTTTGAACATCTGCCTGTTTCTGGCTTAGGAGGCCAGACCACATAGGGAAATGACATGGCCCTGGGGGACAGACTTACCTGGCTTTGAAACACAGCAGCTTCTTTGCTCACTGGCTGTGTGATCCTTGACCCTCAGCTTACTGCGGGTGGCTGCGTGGGCTGAACGTTCTAATTTATATGGAATACTTAGCATAGTCTGGAATCTGCTGTGTGCTCAACAAATGCCCCTTCACTGATCTCAATTTGAGAGTCTGTTGAAATTAGAAACTTCTGTCTTTGCACCCTTTGAAGGGTTCCTGGGCATAGTAAGTCGTAATAGAGATTTGTTTATTTGTTGCTGGTCAACAAATGATAGAAATATCTATTTATTGAGTACCTGCTATATGCCAGGCACTCATATCAGCATTAAACTATTTATTTATTTAATCCTCATGACAATCCAAAAGCATAGGTATTATTATCTTTATTTACAGGTGGGAAAATGGAGGTAAAGCCATGATTGGAACCCAGATCTGATACCTGGGTCTGTTATGCCATCCTGATCAAGAGGCCCTTTGGCAAAAGTTGAAATCCATCTCTATTCTTCCTATCAGCTTCCTCAAAGCTAGCCTAAATTATTCTTCCTGCTATATGTCTGCTTCCCCCTGCTAAGTTCCAGAGCCAAACTCAGCACTGAATAGCATTCCAGGTTTCTTATCCAGTGTTTGTCTTTCTTTTTCTTTTTGCACAGTGTGTATAGGGTTGAAGTATGTTGCCAAAACTATCTCTTCATGAACGAAATAAAGCTTCAGTGGCTGAGAGATTTCAAATAGAGCCAAAAGGTCACTCTGGTGGACATTCTTATGCACTATATAGATAATACTTTTTAGGTTTTAATGTATTAGAATAGCTAGAAGGAAATACCTGAAACTATCAAACTCCAACCCAGTAGCCTTGACTCTTGAAGACAATGGTATAACAATGTAGCTTGTAAGGGGTGACAGTGTGATTGTGAAAACCCTGTGGATCGCACTCTCTTTATCCAGTGTGTGGATGGATGAGTAGAAAATTGGGGACAAAAATCAAATGAAAAATGGGGAGGGGGATGATTTGGGTGTCCCTTTTTACTTTTATTTTTTTTATTCTTATTCTGATTCTTTCTGGTGTAAGGAAAATTTTCAAAACTAGATTGGGGTGATGAATGCACAACTATATCATGGTACTGTGAAGAGTTGATTGTACACCACGGATGATTGTATGGCATGTAAATATATCTCAATAAAATTGAATTTAATTAAAAAAACTTATCTTTTCATGGCTCTTTTTGCATAACATTTAATTGCTGTAATGACCGTGACCCTGGTGGCACTCATCTAGTGAACTTCCAGTTGGTATTTCAATTAACTGTACTGATTGCTGGGTTTGGGCACTTCATAGGTTTGGGAGGACGCTTAGCCTAAGAGAGCCGTCAGCAAAGGGACTTATTACCACGGTGCTTCTTGGCGGGGGGGAGTAAAAAACCTCATTATAGCTTCCTTTGCTCTGGTTGAGAGAAAGGAAGAAAAATAGAATCTCTCTGGCAAAGTTCTTTGCACAGGAAGAGGACCAGTGTCCATAGCTACAGGCAGGGGGATCTGCCTGGTTTCTCTCCTCCCCTCCCCTGCTCCCTCTCTATCCCCTTTTCTTCTCTCTCCTTTCTCTTTCCTCTCCTCTTCCTTTCTTCTCTTCTTCTTTTCTTTCTTTCCTTTGATAAAATCTTTGGTGAAAATAATCGTAACTTTATGTCCCCAGGACGCACCAGCCCGTGGAGGAAGGTGCCATTCGCCGTCGCGCCTGGAGTTTCACGCACAGGCCTGGACGCCGCCCGCCGCCTCGCGCAGATCCTTGTGCTGTCTGTGAAGTCCAAGTCCTCTCCCTCCCCAGGCATCCCTGGGAGCCCCCCAGGTGTCTTACACGTGCTTGCAAGCCAGCTGTCCTGTGGTGTCTGCGTGTCCTTCCTCTCCTGCTGGGGCGTCCATCCATGGGGTCCTCTTCTCACGAGGCTCCCTGAGGGCGCCCTGGGTCCTGGGGGGGAGCGCGGGGTCTCCCGCTGCTCTGCGCAGCTCCGCCGTCCTGGGGTGGGGTCGCCTGGGGCCCTCAGCATGTCCCAGCGTCAGAGAGGGTGGGGCCTGGCGCCGGGGACGGCTGGGGCTTAGAGTCCATCCTGTCCTCCACTCCCCAGCCTCTCCCCTCCTCTGTCTTTCTTTCCTCTCCTCTGGGTGCCCGTGATTCAGCTCCGCCCTGTGCCCCTCTCCTGTCACATTCAGCCAAATAAACCCAACCCCACTTGCCAGTAAACTTGGGCAGATGCCCAGGCCTCATGTAGATTCAGCGGGGACATATTTGCCACTTCACAAAGAAGCGTTATAAATGGGAGATTGATTTTAATTTTGATACACCTGCCTCGGGACTCTCCCCTCTCCCTTGGGCTCACCAGGCTGATTTCTGTTCCTAGCTGGATACGTCTGGTTTCTGGAAGGAGCCTTGGACTTGGTGGAGTCAGAGACCCTGATTCCCATCCCTCTATCCTTTTAAATGGTACCATTTGGGCACTTTAATACATTTGTCCCTCAGTTTCTTCTTCTGTGAAGTCAGTAGGGTTAAATGAGATAATTTGAATTAAGTATTTTCCTGGTACCTAATAGGGATGTAATATTTTTTTCACCAACCCGAAAAACACACAATTGCTTCTTGTGATAGATGGGAGCTTGTCGACCAGCACCTGTCGCCATGCTGGACTCCGGGATCCTCCTCACACCTGTCCAGACCCTTCCCACCACCCTGCCCTGGCTCTTTCATCTTCCTCTATATAGGAATTGGGCCGGAGAGACCTGGGATTTATTTCAGCAGCACTGTTTATTAGTTGTCTGAACTTGTGCAGGTTACGTAGGCTCTCTGAACCCGGTTCCTTATCTGCAAATGAGGATTAAATGCGATGGTGGCTGTAAAATCTTCCACACATGCTAGGAGCTGGATGCCTGCTAGTCGTCCTCTTCTCCGTGGGAGGGGCCTTTGACCAACAAGACCACTTCAAAGTCCAGTTCAGATCCCATCACATTCAGAATCTTGGCTTCTGGGGCAGGGGTCCAAGGGGTGAGGGATCCCTGGATCATTTGTGGGAGTGGCTCCAAGACCACGCCAAAGAGATCTGTTCTTAGACAACCTGGTAAAAGTGCAGCACCGGTGAGAAGGACACAGTCTGTAGATGAGGGCATGAAACAATGACAGCTGACGTTGGCTGAGTGCTGACAGTGAGCCGCATGTTTACCGCAGCCCTTGGGGGCTGCCAGGGTCCTTATCCCCACGTGACAAATGAAGAAATTAAAGGGCAAAGCTCAATATTACCCAAATACTGGTGGAGCCAAAACTTCAAATCCAGGAAGGCTGACTTGAGATTCCAGAATTTCAGTCATTACACTGAAATGGTGGCCAGGGACCTAAAGAGGCCATGAGGTCACAGACCAAATATGAGGATGGGCTGGGACTGTGAGGCGTGACAGAACGGTGGGTCAGCACAGAGAATGCAGACAGAGGGCGGGTGGCACGGACCAGGGCCTCTTGGTGCTGTGTCTGCCCACACTGTCACCCTGACCCGTACATGGCTTATACCCTTATAACTAGCCTACTGAACAGGAATCCATCCCACTGTCCTTTCAACCTCACTTTCTGGATTATTTCTTTTCCCTTCCTGGGTTAAATCTCAGGTGGTGCTTATAGTTCTTTTCGATCACTATTAGAAAATAAATGCATAGTCTCTTTGTTTTGACATTAAAGCTCACACCAGTAAAAATCATATAACTCCAGTGCAGTCTGATGTAATAATTGACATGCCGTGTTATTACCCAGTTTAAAGCCTCCGCCATCCCTCCAGTGCCAGCGGGCTGCTTCAGGCTAGGACATCTGCTAGGGGGTGAGGGATGGTAGGTGGCTTCTTTTTGGTCTCTGGTTTCCTTCCCCTATGCTAGCTGCTGTTTCTAAGCCCTGCAGGCTTAGGCCAGGGGTGAGAGGGGTTATGGACAGTGGGGCCCTCAGGCTGACTGCTGCACAATTGCTAGCTCTTCCTCTCATAAGGAGCTTTTGCAGATTCTTCATGGACCAATGACCTCCTGCAGGAATTCCTTGACACAGGTACTGGAGCTCCACCTTAACTATCCTCCTAGACCCTGGACCACTGGCAGTGCACCTCTCTCTTGGGCTCACACGACCCCATCAGGCCATCCTTTTGATTGAATATCTTTTATGATGACACGGCTGGCCCCCCTTTTGCAAAAGCAATATCTGGTGCCTGGAAGATACTTTATTGGTGGAAGTGCAGCTTACAGCTAATGCATCCCTTCCTTCACTCTGCTGCCAAGAAGAGGGAGTTCTACACACAGTCCTTGCCTTTAGACTCCTCTTGGTAAGAGTCAAATGCAGTAATAATTTCTTCCAAATTCTAGGTGGCACTCATGTTAAGCTCTCTAGGGGGCCCCTTGAAAACTTCCCCACTGGGTTTGACATGAGAAGAAATCTGTCCCTGGTGGCAGGAGATGGGTAATACACAAAACATTGTCATGAGTTTCAAAATATCTTCCTTCTTAATTCTTCATTCTCAGTCTCTTGTATAGACTAGAGAAGGGACAATCGGAGAGTGCTGGGGCCACTCTGCGTGCGGGTCCCTGTAGACAGCCTAGTGCTTCTCTTCAGGATGTGACAGCACTTGGCATTTATTGTTTTGCTCTCAATCTTTGGTAACTTTGTTGAAAATCTAAAATAACAGAGAAAAATCACATGGCTTGGTGAATTCTCATTGGTCAGGGACTAGGGTGACAAAGCAACCCAATCTGGACATACGTTGTCCCTGGAGGCTTCCATGACTATCTGTCTACATGGATCCTCCAGTTGCCATATGCTTGGCCACCATCCAGCTGGCAGCCCGATATCCCATTTTCTTCCTAGTCCCTGTTCCCTGGCATAAGTGGGCAAACGAAATATTTTCGTACTGACTAACTTAATACCTGGTCTATTATCTGTGTGCAGTTGTGGCTCCCCACTGAGTTTGGGAGCAGGGTTGTCACCTTCCATATCTTCAGAAACCTCCATAGCCCTTGGCCGGAGCTGATACCTCATATGCACCCAACCAACATGTGTTAATGGATTAACTGATTGGTTTATTCATTCATTCAAAAAATGTTTGTTGAGTTCCTACTTTGTGCCAGGCACTGGGCTATAAATGTGGATATACTGGGTGAGCCAAAAACAACCCCCCCGCCCTGTCCCTCCCCCAAGAAAACCAGGGTCTCTGCCTTTCTAGTTCCCACAGCCTAGTGAAGACATGCAAAAGAGAATATTTTTGATCAGTTCAAATGCTTTTAATTAAAACAGAATTCCTGCACACCTAACATGGGCTTAAACAATGAAGGGGCTATTGTTTCAGATAGCAAAAACTCCGAAGGCAGGGTGATTTTAGGATTGATAGCATTTTGATGGTGCCTGTCCTCCTGATCACAAGATAGCAGCAGCAGCTTCAGACATCACATTTTTACCCAATTATGTTCAGAGGCAGAAAAAAAATAAGAACCTGTCTTGCCTCTTTCTAAGAGTGAGAAAAGCTTGCCCAGTAGCCTTCTAGGGGACTTCTCCTTTTGTATTATTGGCCAGGTCTGTGTCATGTGGCCCTGCCCAAACCAATCATTGGCAAGGAGAATGGAATTAACATGATTGGCGTAGACCAAACAACATTCATTCCTGGGACTGGGGCGGGACCATGGATCACATGGCTCCTAATGCCTGAAGCAAAATTGAGGATCTCTGAGCAATGAAGAAAGTGGGGCAGGGAATGACTGGGGAGCCAACTGTCATCTGAATGACTCTTTGGGGTTATCAAGGTGGTTTCATGTGAACCATCTCTCTGTGATCTACCCCACAGAGTTGGTTTTGTTTTTTCCACTTGATAATTTACTGGCTCATGATTTTCCTCTCATGCTAACCTCAGCCTTTTAAAATGCCGACTTTCCAAGTGCTCATGCATGAGTGGTGGAGAGGGAAGAGTAGGGGCTTTAGGGCTAAACAGACCTGGGTTCAAATCCCCACTCCAGCATTTATTAGCTCTGTGATCTGGGGCAAATAGCTAAGCCTCTTCCCCTCTCAGTTTTGTCATCTATAAAATGGGAATGGTAAATTTTATATCACTGAATTGTTAGAAGGACAAGAGAGTAGGTGTGCAAAGAGCTTAGCAGAGTGTAAGAGCTCAACAACTGATAGGCAGTTGATAATGTGAGGTTATTTATCCTCAGCAACATCCAGTAGTCTACCAGTCTTTTCTTCCATCTGTTTTCCTGTCTCCCTTTCTTTCTGTTCTCCCTCCCACCCTCTTTCCTTTCTTTCCTTTTTTTTTTTTTTTTAAGTTCCACAACTTTTTATTGATAACTTTGTTATTGCCTCTCAGAACAAAACCCTCCCTTCTGTACTCAGCTTTGTGATGCTGGGGCTGGGATTCTGCAAACCACATTTCAAGGCTGGAGGGGTAAGAAGAGACTTACTGCTTCCTGTTTGCTTCCTTGGGCTTCCTGCTGGCTTGCAGTTCCTGTGAAAATCCTCCCGGAGATGCTTGTTCACCCTGGAAGAAGTTCCCTCCTGTAGCAGCCTCTGAATCCGGTTTGTTGTTTTTCCAGTACTCGCAGCACCAGCCTCATCCCAGCCCTCCTCAAGCCTCAGGTGGGCAGTGGCCCCTCCTAGGGGAACTTGGTCCCGGCCCATACGATCTTCCTCTGAGCTCAGAGAAACCAGTGTCAGCCCAGCAATGTCCCCTCCTCAGAGGTCCCAGTGTCAGCTCCATGGGGCTCCATCACCATGTTTTCAAGTTTTGATAATTTTGGCCACTTCGCCTAGTTTACCCAGTCTTAGGCAGTTACTTTGGGGTTTTTTTTTTACTGTTGCAGTTATCTAGTTAATAACTTTATGTCTGGTTAAAAAAAATATTTATTTTAACTCTCTCTGAATAAATAACTGGGTGGTTTCTGCCCCCAGCCTGGACCCTGATGGATCCAAATGCCTACCACGTACCAGACAATGTTCTAGGCCCGAGGGAGAGAGTAAACAAAAAAGGGAAAATATCCCCCTCCCAGAGCTTATATTGAAGCAAAGTAAAAACTAAACAAATATCTAAGTAAAATATATGGTATGTAATGGGGGTGGCAGGGACTATAGGAAAAAATACACCAGGGAGGTTGGGAGTGGTTTGCAATTTAAGCTGTAATGTACATGACACCACCCATCAGATAGATGAAAATACTTTGTTGCCCCAAATATTTGGAGTTATTTTGTATGCTATATTCACAGTCCAGCATTTTTGTGGGTTCATGTGTAAAGCAAGGGAAAGTGTAGAATCAATAAGACTCTAAGTAAATGTCATACCTGGAAAAATTGGGTGGCCAATGAGTGTGTGTGTGTGTGCGCATGTGTGTGTGTGTGCATGTGTGTGGCATGTCCTCTGAATTTACAGCACACTCGCTGACTCCAGCAGTCTTCCTTAGAACAGAGCCCAGACTATTTTATTTCATTTTTATTTTATTTTATTTTATTTATTTTATTTTTTATTTTATTATGTTATTTTATTTTATATTTTCACCTTTAACACATTTTTACTGAAGGAGCACTTACGGTAAAAGGAACAAGTTTATGATGTAAAAATTAATTGATACCTTACCAAGCCTGGGAGCCCCCGCTGCTCCAGACGCAGGTGGACATGAGATCAGAGAGCTCCCCCTTGTCTCAGTTACAGAGAACTTATAGCACTTTTGATTTATATTCAATCAAATCAAATGATGCTTTATGAACACAAATGTCTCACTAAGTGAAGTGCCTCGATCCATGAGATCCATGAGTGGTTCAAGATCAAAGGAAGTTATCCACATTATCAGAAACTTAGCCCTGAATGCCTGTAAAACTCTATTGATAATATTTTTACTAATTAAGCTATGATTTCTGCAAGAGCAGTGTAACATACTTTCACTTGTATAAAGACTAAAAATTAGAAAAGAGATTACTATTACTTGTTTTTAATTTAATATAGCCTTTTCATTTTATTTTATGATTAGTTTAGCCATTACATCATATTGATAAACATACATTTGATTAGGACTGTATTCAACCTTGCTACATTGTTTATGATTTATTTACGATTAAAGTAATAGCCGCAGACTCAAAAGGTCGGAGCCACTAGCCGTGGATCCCGGAATAGGCTCGCCATGGCGATGGACGGCGGAGGTGGCGGCGGCGGCCCAGAGCAAGAGGACTCTGTGCTGTTCCAGCGCGGCACCGGGCAGAGTGATGATGGTGACATTTGGGATGATACAGCATTGATAAAAGCCTATGACAAAGCTGTGGCTTCATTTAAGCATGCTCTAAAGAATGGTGACATTTCTGAAGCTTCAGACAAACCAAAAGGCACACCTAAAAGAAAACCTGTTAAGAAGAATAAAAGCCAAAAAAAGAACATCACAACTCCATTGAAACAGTGGAAAGTTGGTGACAAATGTTCTGCTATTTGGTCAGAAGATGGCTGCATTTACCCAGCTACCATTGCTTCAATTGATTTTAAGAGAGATACCTGCATTGTGGTTTACACTGGGTATGGAAATAGAGAGGAACAAAATCTATCTGACTTACTTTTCCCAGCCTTTGAAGGAGTTAATGTAGAGCAGAATGCTCAGGAGAATGAAAATGAGAGTCAACTTTCAACAGATGAAAGTGAGAATTCCTCCAAGTCTCCTGGAAATAAACCAAACTACATAAAGTCAAAAGCTACTCCATGGAACTCTTTTCTGCCTCCACCACCCCCCATGCCAGGATCAGGACTGGGACCAGGAAAGTCAGGTCTAAAATTCAATGGCCCACCACCCCCACCTCCACCCCCCTTCCTATCATGCTGGCTGCCTCCACTTCCTTCTGGACCACCAATAATTCCCCCTCCACCTCCCATGTGTCCAGATTCTCTTGATGATGCTGATGCTTTGGGAAGCATGTTAATCTCTTGGTACATGAGTGGCTATCATACCGGCTACTACCTGGGTTTCAAACAAAACCAAAAAGAAGGAAGATGCTCACATTTCAATTAGGAATGAGAAAGCAAGTGAAAAGATTTGCCTTGGTGGAACTCCATACAACCTCAGCTCAGCCCCCGAGCAACTGCTTCCACCAGGCCCCATGGAGTCTTGTCTTGAACATGAATAATTTGGGATTTGGGCCAGGACTAAGTAGAACTCTTCCTCAGATTTCTGGAGCTCCTCTTCTCCAATTCTTCCTCTCCAGACCCTGTTCCCTCAAATTCCAGCTGCCTTATTCCAAGGCCCAAATTGTGTTCTCTTTCTTCCAGTCAGGAAGACCAATACTCTGGGCATGGTCTCCACCTCCCATGTTGCAATTTGGAAATCACATCCAGTCAGAAGGGGGTGAATATGAAGCTCACTTGATGTTTTTCCCTTTCTCAAGGATCTCAGCCCTGTGATATTTGGTTTGGAATGTCTGGAAATAGTTGCATCATATATTCTACCCAGTTTTATAGTTTATAGCAGGAGAGCAAGTCCCCTACCATCTATTCCCCATATTTTTGTAATCCTAGTTGATGTAAACAAACATACTTGGCTGGGTGGCATAATTCATTGCATCACTTGGCCCATTTTGGAACAGTTAATTTTCAGTTATTGCATGTTTTCTGAAAGATTAGTTTATTGTGACGCTTTAAATAGAATGTACTAAACAATGATATTGTACTCCATACCTTTCAAGTACATGAGATTTAGACATCAGATTTGTGATTTTTGATATATGTTTTTACACAATAATAAGTTTATTTGGCACCTTTTTGCTTAACATTTCATAGAATTGTTTTTGTGAGTTGATGATTTAATTTCATATAATGGGTCCTAGATGCTAAATAGTTCAGTGGATCATCACATGTTCTCATATTGTTCCCCCAAAAGAATAAACTTGTTAATAAAGCCCTCATTCTTCACACTTACCTTAGTGTTATAGTTTATTTAATAATTATTTATTCCTCTATTGTTATTCTTGTTTAGAAAATAAAAGTTCCAAAAAAGTTTGAATCTTTTTTTGAAACATTCAATTTATTTTTTTTTAACAACATGGTTTTAATAATTGTTGCTTTGTTATATATTTATAAATCTGATATATGTTGAAATGAAAAAAGTAAGGTGCCGAGCTGTGTTTATTATGCTACCTGTCATTTATGGAAATATATGTTTATGGTTGTATGTGCATTGATTACCATCTCAGGAATGATTTCAAGATAGTTACCTCTGAAGGACTGGAAGACACAGGGATGGAAGGGAGACTTTTCAGAATATACTGTTGTATTTTTTATTTTTGTGCCATGTACATTTATTGCCAATAAAATAAATAATGTGTAATTTAAAAAAAAAAAAAAATAAAGTAATAGCCGCAGCCCATTCTGTTTTCACAGAGGACTAGGCGATTACATTATCTATATCTAAGAAGGCTGAGAGTACCTTTCTACTTTCTTGCAAATATTCACAGCTTTTTTTAACTGTTTAGCTTCTCCTTCAGTATAATCTTCTAATATGGGACTTGAAGGATATGAATCATCTGTCCCAGTTATTATAGTAAGGCCTTTCCACTTTTTATCATTTGGAAATTGTACTTGAATGTTTTTAGGTAAAAGTTCTGTTAAATATGCTTCTGCATCAGAAGGAATAACTGGTTCTTCACTATCAGAACAGAAAACATCAGCTGGTATATGAGAGCATATAGAGAGAAGGAATCAGCATTTTCATTATCAGATTCCTCAGTAGAGATATTATCCTGCAATACGCGTTACGCCTAACATATTATATATTTGCTTATTGTGTCTTCCTCCAGTAAATAAGAGACTGAATGATAGATCCCCAGCATCTAGCAAAATGCCTGGCATAATAATCCATACACTTATTCATTTAACAGATATTTGTTGAGTACCTACTTTGGCCAGGCACTGTCAAAGGCACTAGGAGCACAGTGATGAACAGATAAAGTCCTTGCGTTCATGAAGCTTACATTCTAGAAGGCACAGCAGGTTTTTAACATGCATTTGGTTAAGTGAATGAATACTAATATTATTTTTGTCAGACTCATTTTAAACCATAGATTTTTGCAGCCCAAGAGAAGCCTCCACTTTTCAAATAAAAACTTCGAATTTTCCTCCTTGTTTCACAATTCTCAAAGGCAACCAATCATATTCATCTAAACATATTCCTCATTTACTTTCTTGAGCACCTAATCAGTCTCTCGAATTGGAGAATCCAGCGGTTGGAGGTGTTCACGTGGATGATTTGCCTAGAGTAGCAGCTTTGCACTTCCGGGTTTCACAGAAGAGTCCCCCGGGAAGACCTGAGCAGTCTTACGGACAGAAGGGCGCGGTCACCTGTTGCAATTAACTCTAAAGGGAGAGAGGGAACAGGACGTGCATCTCTACGACCAGCCTCATTTCTTGCTGGCAGGTGTTGGAAGAGCTTTTGTATGGTGCTTTTACTCAGGCTTGGAAAAATCTGGACTCAACTTGATACTTGTTTATATGTTGCAGAACAATCTTTTGTGTTGGTTGGAACGCTATGTGGTGAAGCCAGAAAGAATGAAAGAGCGGATGTGGGTTACTCAGAGAGACGTACCAGACTTCCACTGGTTTCCTTTCTGGGTGTTTACACGCAGAAGATTCTTCACGTCCTGACTTCAGAAGAAGTCCCAAGACTTTCCTCTTTGACTTTCTGAAAATGTCCCTGGACTGCAAGGAATTGCCTGGGTTATTACTGAGGAATAGAAATGGATCTATCTTTTTTCCTTCCTAGTTACAGTCCCTCTGGCACTACTAAAAGTTAGAGGAAGTTTATTTTATTCCTGTTGTGAAGGGCCCGGTTAGAGTCTAAGTTATTCCTGCTGCTGGGATTCAGGGAGGCCTCCTAAGTTGGAGTCAAAGATAATAAAAAGGATATTGAGTGTTTGTTCTGTGCCCATCACTGAGCTAAGGTTTTTATTATATGCATTTATCTTATTTAATGCACATGTTCACTTTATGAGATAGATTATTATTATCCTTATTTTACACAGAAGGAAATAGAGACTTGGAGATATGTAATAGCTCATTCAAGATTATGCAGTTAGTAAGGGTTAAAAGTGAGCCTCCCATCTAGGTCTGTTTGACAAGAGATGCTCTGATATTTGCAAGAGGTGTTTGCAGGCAGTGGATGGGGGGTGGAGGGTGGGGGGAGAAGGAAGTTTTCTGAGACAAATTACTTCAAGTCCACTTCAATAACAGTACTGAAGGAGGGCCGGTCTGAGGGAAAGTTCATCTTTACTCTCTCTGTATTCTTAAGGCAAACGATCAAACCCAACCAAAATTTATTTATTGACTAGCTGCACCATGCCAGTGCTTCTACAAACCTGCTTTTATTTAATTTTCTCAGTGTACTGTAGTATAGAGATTAGTATCCCCATTTTACAGGTGGGTCACTGAGATGAAGGTTGAATTAACCTGCACTGTTTACTTCCTATATTTCTGAGACCAGGTCCAAGGCTTCTAAGGGTCAATCTTTTCTGTGAGATGGCTACTGTTCTGGTTATCTGTCGCTGTGTAGCAAACCACTGCAAAACACAGTGATGTAAAACAATTATTTTATTATGCTCCCTCTGTTGTTGGTCATGAATTCAGGCGGCACACAGCAGGGTTGGCTCTTTGATGAATGAGGCCTCGGATGGGGTGGCTCTAACTGTGGGAGGTGTCTAATTCATTCCAGTGGAGTTATGTATCTTGGGGCATCCACTGGGTTTTTGGTTTTCATATCTCATCTGCTGGGCTGGAATAGTCAAGTTGGTGTCTTCACTTATACATCTGGCATCTGGGCTGGGAGAGCTGAAGCAGTTGGGTCCCTCTGGGCATATTCTCTTTCCACATGGCCTGGGCAGATCTTTAGCTTGGGTGTCCTCACAACATGGCGATTCCAGGGTGGACAGAATTATCACCCCAGATCAGGGTTTACCAACACCAGCACTATGGACATTTTGGAATGAATAATTCTTTGTTATTGGGGGCTGACCTGCACATTAGAGAGTGTTCAGCAGCAGCCCCTGCTTCTATCCACTACATGTCAGTACCACTTCTCAGCCCCCCAGTTTGACAACCAAAAAATCCCCCAGAGCAGGTGTTCCCAGAGGCCCTTGCAGAAACTGCAAAGCTTCAGATGACCTAACCTTGGAAGTCCCATATCTTCACTTCTGCCACTTTCTATTTGTCAGGCAAGTCGCCAAGGGCAGCCCAATTTCAAGAGGGAGGGGACTGAGACTCCATTTCTTAATGGAAGGAGTAGAAAAGAATTTGCAGCCATGTTAAATGTACCACAGCTACTCAATTTCAAATTTTCATTAGTCTCCAAACAGTGGAAACCAACAATTCTAGTTTGACTTGGGATTTTCCCTTGGGAGCATTTGCCCAGCCTAAAGTTCTGATTTGTGTTAAATCAGCCATGGGCAGACAGGCCCCAGTGATCTAATTAAGTACCTGGAATTCTGATTTAGTCCTATTGTGTGGCAGAGATGAAACCTAAAATTGGATGATTCTAGATCAAAGTGCTCTCAGTGTTCTGGAAGAAAGCATGCTATACAACATTTGTAGTATCATTATTATTATGTTTGTGCCACCAGGAGAAAGGGAGGACAAAGGAAGAAAGAGACAAAGTGACAGTGACCAGCTCACTGTCCTGGAGTGAGCAAAGGCATGAAGTTAAGGTCGAAAAATGTCAGAGCTCAAAGTGGCCTTGGAGGTTATCCACTCCCATTGATTGATTTTACTGACAATCAGAGTAATTACCTTTCATTTAATAGCTTTTTAGAATTTTCTAAGTGCTTTTGTGCCTACTCCATTGTTTTTTTTGTTTGTTCTTTTTTGTTTTTTTTTTTTACTTTTTTTTTTCCTATTATTTTATTTTGATCCTAACCCCATAGCACCATATAGGCTATGCAAGCTCTAGTTTGCAGACAAGGAAACGAAGTCACATAGAGACTATAGGAACATGACAGTGTTAAAAGAACCAGTGAGTGGCTAAGTGAGAACCAGAGCCCAGGTGATCTAATCCCCATGGCTTCCACTTCACTGAGCTGCACTTGAATTTGAATGCTCACTGTTGAAATCACGGGCTCATTCATCTAGGCCACTCAGACTTGAACTTCTCTCTAGTACTCCCTAAAGAAACCAAATGCCTGCTATGCCAGACTTGAGGACATTTACCAATGCTGTAAAGGAGAAAGGTAAAAGAACCTTAATTTATATGATACCATGTACTGCACACTATTCTGTGCACTTTACATATGTAATCTTTTTTAACCTCCAAACAAGTGTTTGTGGTAGGTAATGATATCCCCATTTTACAGTTAGTGACACTGAGACTCAAATAATTCATGTGTCTGCCATCTTGGAGAAGGTAGTGATGATCTTGGAGGAATTGGGGCCCTAAAAATTTCAACAAATGCAAAAGCATGAACTAACTCCAGAGCTGTGCTCCCTCTCCCACTTACTAATTAACTCTGCCGCTTTAATAGTCAGCTCTGTATAACTTTAGCCTCTCTCCCCATCCTGCCTAATAAGGCTTGGGAGCTTGGAGAGGCTTTTTCTAATATTTACCATGCCCATCCAAGTTTCTAGGCCATCACAGAGGGTCTGCAGGTCTCTTTGCTAAGGTTAAACTAGGCTGGTACTCAGGGAAGCCTGATGCAATATTTTTAGGGCACTTGCTTCTGCGCACTTCTTCTTTCTCAGCATGAATCTTCATGGTTTGCAAATAGACAGTGGTTGAGTGTGAGGTGACTGCTGATGTTCAAGATGAGAAACACTCAAGTCACTGAGTGACGGTGGTACTTGTTTCTGGGCATCTGGCAGGGCATCATGATTGTCACTACAGGTTCAGCTCAAGGATGTTTTTATAAGGAAAGGGGAGGGTTTCCAGGAGAAGGAGTTTGGGGCACAAATAATAAAATTTCATGTCTTGCCACATCAACTACTAAATAACCCTCACACTTTCTCCAGATCTCCAGTCTTTATTTGAAAACAGCAATGTCAGTTTAGTAATATGGATCATTGGGACTGACTTTTGGGTACCTCTGGGAGTATTCCAGAATGATCTAGTACTTCTAGCTTCAGGGATTGTGATTTGATAGATCCCTGATTGGTGGCCAAGAAATGTTGGTTAAGTGTCTGAGAGTTATGATTTCAGCGAAGACCTGAAATTGTGCATTATAGGTGTTGATGATAGACAAAATAGTACATTCTCCTTATTTGTAACCTTCATTATTCTAGGGACTCATCGGTCCAGTCTCGGAAAGGGCTCATATTAAAAGACACATCATGTCAGTATATGGAAAGCCAAAATATTGAAAAAGTAATTCATAGTCATTCTTTACTTGATTTCCTCAGACAGCATCAGAGAAGGGGTACATCTCATTCACTGGAACATTTCTCTCACACCTTGTGGCTACTTTTGAGTCTCTCTTCACGTACCACCTCCAAGAATTACTTCCCTGAAGCCTAATTATTAAGCAGTTTTTAGTCTCTGTCTACATCCCCCAGTCTTTTTGGTGTAAATCTCCTAGGTCTCTTTTCTTCCAAGCAGGAATTTGGCTTTTCTAGAAGGGAGGAGGAAGAATGGGAAACTAAATGGATAAATATAGAAATTTGCTTTGTGGAACCAGGAAGAGGCTAAGCCTATGAAGATCCACATGATAATTTTTATTCTGTATTTTCCTCTTTCATTCACTTGTTCATTGAACAAATATTAAGTAGCTATTATATGCCTAAAATTTTTTTCATAGATCCATATTCATAAATGTCTCACTATTATGCAGAGATTCCTCATCCATTATATTATTAGGGAAACATCTCATTAGACATGCAGAATCTGAATATCATCACAAATGGGGAAATTGAAGCTCGGAGAAGATAAATGATATTGTGAAGCTCTCTCCAGAAGTTAGTGCCAGAGATAGGACTAGTGTATTGTCCTGCTACCTCCCTGGTCCTTTCTTTCATTATTTCTTGCATATACTAATTCAGTAGCCTCCTACTAATTCTCTCTGGTATCTCTTTTTCTCCATGTTCACTTCATCCTTCACACTCAACTCTGACCAAGTAATTGTCTGCTTTATCACTTTTACAGCTCCCTGCCTCCTGTCCATGCTGCAGAGACTGGCATAGGATTCATTTCCCAAATTCACTCTCTTCCAATGACAAGCACCGTGTGCTCCAAGAACTTGGCAAACCAAACATGCCGTGTACTTAGGCACCTCTGCTATTTTGCACTGCTTATTCCTTTGTGATGGTTTGCCTGTTTTCACTTTTAATATATATTGCCAGATTAGTTTGCTCAAAACTTGTAGTTTACATTCATATAATTAACTTTCAAAAATGATTGTTCCCCTGCATCCTCATTGGCTTTGGATGCTCTCCTCTTTTTAACTGCTATCAATCTGATGAGAAATAAGTACATCTTTATTCTGTTTTGATTTGCATTTCCCTATTAGTGAAGATCAGCTGAGAATATTTTCATATTTATTATCCACTAGGATTTTCTTGTTAATGAATTGACAGTTTTTATAATTTGCCCACTTTTCTGTTTTTTGTAGATGTTCTTTATGTATTAGGAATATAATCTTCTCCTTGTGAAATTTGTTAAATTGGTTAGGATGATACTAGCTTCAATAACTAATAAACCTCCAAATTTCAATGGCTTAATGTAATTGAAGATTTTTTTTTCACCTAAAAATCCAATGTGGGTGTTCATGGTTTGCACGTGGACTGTTTTCCTCCACTTGATGATTCTTAGCATCTTATATCTCTACCATCCTGTAGGGCCCTGGCGTTCTCTGCATACAACTGAAAACAAGAGAAAAGTAGAGTGGAGACAGTCTCAAGGTTATATAAATTTTCTTCTAATTTTTAAAATACATATATAATTTATATTTCAATATGGTGGGTCAGAGTTTTTTTAAACCACTGTTTTCCTGGTGAATTAAATTGCCCTTTTTTTGGGTCATATATAGAGAGCCAGATGGAACGGGAAAGCCTCAATGAGGTGGTGACATTAGAGTAATAATTCGAAGGAGCTAAGGGTAGGATTCATGTGAATATCTGGAACAAGAGTACTCCAGGCAGAGAAAATAACAACTGCAAAGACCTGAGGTGGGATCAGCCAGGAGCGGGAAGGAACAGCTAGGCCAATCCTCTATCAGATGCTGGAGGGTTCCAATTCTATGGTGTATTTCCTAATGCCCTCCCTATAGCACCAGCTTAGTGGACATGAGTAGAATCATAGAATACTAGGGCTTAGAAGGAGCTTCTAATGCTCTCATTTTGCAGATGAGAAGACTGAGGCTCGGAGAGTGAAAGTGCCTTGCTCAGTTGTGGATATCTCTATGGTTTCTGCTCCCATTGCTGCCACAGTCACTACTATTACTTTTCTACTCGTTTTTTCCCCACCACTATTATTCAAATCCCAGGACCCTACATCATTCCTCTTTGGTATACAGCCACATTCAAGGAACACAGTCCAACAAGGAAAAGTATTTATGAAGAGCCTACAGACTTTACCTATACCTGATGAAGAACATGAATGAGGATCCAACCCAAAAACACAGAGCCGCACTCTCCTTTCCTTTCCTAGACCCTCATCCTCTCATTTCCCAATGCTGCTCCTTAACAACGTCTACCTGCTTTCTTTCTCCCCAGGTCAGGTGGCTTTTGCCTTTCTTCTTTTTCCTCTGGATTCGCTGGTTCTTCTCTCTTCATCCTCCCTATTTGTATTTTAAAAAAGCCCAGAAGCAGGCAGAGAAAGACAGAACAGGGCAGGCAATAGGGAGAGGCCAAATGGCCAATGAAAAAGTTCTCTTTAGCTGTCAGATGGAGAAGGAAATACTGGAAAATCTACCTGTTGCTAATATTTGTCACACTGTTATTATTTCTATCTATATTGGTATTGCTGACAATCATGATTGTTAGTATTCTGTATCTTATTTTATAAAGAGCTTTCATAGCCAACCTTTAATTAGAGCTGGAACTAGAAGCTACAACTCATGAAGGCCAAGTCTCCATTCCTCCCACTGGCTGAATGATAAAGCGAGTAAATGAATGAAAATAGGTGTGCAGATCCCAGTTTATTCAGCACCTCACAATGAAAAATGAAGGGGAAATAGAACGGTTTTCTTTCTCAAGCATTTTCAATCCTACTTCTACTGACATGTTTTAATTGTTTGCTGGTGTGAAAGAATGTTTATACCAACAAGCACAGTAAGAGAGCAAATGATTTCCATCGAGAACCTTTCTACGTGGGCATGCACATATGTGGAATCATAACAGTAATATGTGGACTCCAGACAGAGCAAACCTGGCCCTGCCACCTGCTAACTGTGTGATCTCAGGGAAGTTCTTTAACTTCTCCAGACCTTAGGTTACTTATCTGCTAAACTTATGTAGTAAGTATCTAACTCGTAACTGTTGCTAGCTAAGCACCATTCATCTGCCCTTTGATCCTTTCTAACCAATCCCGTTATTTTTCAGATAATTCATCCTCTACACTGCCATGTGCTTCTCTAAGCCAGTTGCTAGAAATTGGTTAGGAGAGAGCATGGAATGCAGTTCTGGTCAAGGAGACCTGATAGTTTTTGTTTGCCGTGAACTCCTGGGAAAGGTTTTTCACTGTTAAAAAGAGATATAAAGGAAAAGAGAGACCCCTTTATTTTTCTGTAGGATAATTGTGTCTGGAAGTTAGACTTGGAGCTGTGGTGGCCATCGTGTGACTCCAAAGGATCAGGCAGCCTGAGGATGGCAGAGGGGCTGGTGGGAGGCACCTGAGTCCTTTCTTGATGGCATTACTGAATTTGTCAACCATGGAGTCACCCATGTCTGGATTTCTTGTTATTCTTATAACTGTCCTCCTGGTATAAGCCAGTTGGGCTGGGTTTTTCTGTTTCTTGGGATTGAAAGAATCCTAAGTGAGAAACTCACTGTGTTGTGGTGAATATTAAATGAATTAGTGTATATAAAGCACTTTCACACACTGCTTGCATTTAGGAAAGAATCAATAAATGCTAGCTGTAATAAATCCATTATATCTACCACTGCACACAGCCTCATGTGTAATTTATATTTTACTTGGTTCTCCAGAAATTCTTACAAGAGAGAAAAATAAAGGAGAGGGAGACCAGCTGCTATGCAGAGAAAAGTTGACAGCTTTTTCTATATTTATGATAATTTCCTTAGGCCAGATTCCCAGAAGTGATATAAGTGGGCATAAGCATTTTAAATTCTCTTCACACATCTTACTAAAATACTGTCCTGAAGGGTTGTACCATTTTACACTGCAACCAAAAAGATCAGCAAGTGCTTTCTTTTTTTTTTTTTTTTTTTGCCTCATCTTGGTCAGTATTTGGAATTAGAATCTAAAAGTTTTCTAGTAAGTGAAATAAGGAGTCATCATTTCCATTTTATTTCTTTGACCACTAGTAACTTTAAGGATTCTTATCTGGGTGTCACAATTTCTCCTGGGGCAGATCGAGGCTAGGAAAGGCTCACCAATAAGGGCTGTGGAGTCTGGGAGGAGAAACGTTCTTCTTGAACTTTCTGAGGCCTCTCTCTGAATGAGAAGCAGAAAACTCATAGCTACAGTCAAGGATCGCAGCTGATTACCAGGCATGCCTCTAAGTGTGCAGGGGCCCCCAGAAGATGTTTTATAGGGCTCCTCTCTATATAAACAATACGAGTCACTCAAAATCAACATGTCAGCATCATTCTGATGGCCCAATCTTGTGTGAGTCACACAAAAGAGATACCACACTGGCTAGTGAGATCATCTCTCCCCTTGCTAGACCACCTTAATGGAACTGGGGCCCAGCCAGGACAACCCAATAGGCACAAGCTCCAGAGCTCCATGGGCTTTCTGGTCAAACCCCCATGCAGTGGACGTGGAGATAGAGGGTTGGAGAGCATTCTAAAAGGAGGAAACGGAGCCTGGAGTCTACTCCCGTCTAGTCTTGGGGCATTACTGGCCCAAGGCCCATACCAGGCACCAAAAGTGTCTTTAGAAAATTACAAAGAGGGCACTTCAAAGCAAGAGAGGTCTCTTGTCTGGATCTAAGGGGATGCTGATTGCTATCAATGCACCAACAGCTAATTAGAGTTGTGCTTTTCCGACGTAGCAGGCCATCTGTTAAATGCTTTTCAGTGAGCAGGATATTACCATTATCCCACTTTACAGATACAGAAAGTAGGGCTTAGATGCTAAAAGATGGGCTCAGGGGATCTGCCTTAGAGCCTCCACACTCATCAGCTCTGCTATACAGACTTGGAGTCAGAGTGGAGCCTCTCCAGGCTGTCTGTCCAGGAGTTTCCCTTTCTATTTGCTATTTAAACTTTTTTACTTCCAGAGTTCTCACTCCTGTTCTTTCACATCAGCTGTTTGATTTACATCTGCATCCAGTGCTACATAACTCACCAGTGGGCCCCATGCCACAGCCCCTTTCTTTAAGGGTGTTTCTTATTACCAATCTCTTCTCACATTCAAAAAGACCTTTCAAACAATGTTTAAATATGGTTGTAGAATATGTTCCACTGTAGTGGGCTGACTTTGAAAATATTGCAAAAGCAGGGTCACCCTCAGCTACAAAGGATTGCTGTCCCTGTGTGCATTCCTGCATAGTCCTTTGGCTTTTGAAGAGCTGTCCCAGGAGTTTCTAAAAATGTTATTTTCTTCTCCAGTATTTTCCAAGAAAAATGTCAAATGTACATATAATTTTCAAAGAAGCATCTCTAAATTAAAATACAATGTAATTGACAACGGTGGGTCTCTTCCATGCCTCCCAATCTTACTACAAGATATTTATTTGCTCCTGCACCTGCTGAGTTATACCACAGTGGCGGATAAATGGCAAAATGAAAAATGCTGAAGTTGGCCATCATTTCCAAATTGCTACATTTCCCCTTACATGTTCAGAAATGATGCTAAGTTCTGCTACCTGACTCCTCTCCTGCATACCTCCATAAAATATCTTTGGGAACCATAGCCAAAATGTGAAATTTGATTCTCTCCCTGTCTCTCATAGAGTATAGCATATTGTTTCAGTGTGTAATTTGTAAATGCATTCAAATAATTGGACTGTTGTTCTACCTTTGGTCAGAGGAGTTTGCATTATATAGGGTTCAGTAAGAAATCTGTCATTCTCTTATGAAAGAGACCTCATTTTATTTGCTTTGTATTGCTAAAGATGGTGTATGGGGGAGCTAAAAGCTTGGCATTCAGCCACAGAGCCTGCAGTTTGAATATTTTACATCTGGCAATGGGATTCCTTTTGGCATCTTATCAGAGCACAATGAATTTGATTTTGGAGAGGCGAGAGATCCCCGACACCATTTTTCTTGCAACAGAAACATCTATTGTGTTACCAGATGAGCTGGTTTGAATTCCTTTAGCTCATGGTTCTATCTTCAATTCTCAAACAGTGATGCTTTCTCCAACTTTTGACATTTCCATTTTATGTGATTCTATTGAAAGGGAATTGTGGCACCTAAGATTTAATTTAAAGCCTGTATATTGTAATAAGCAGACATTGGGAGGGCCGCTACTCTGAATCTCTGTGGGCTGAGATGGTTGAATGTGAAAAATACAAAGATTTAGCAGGGATGCAATAAGCCAGGGGAATTGTCCGTTTTGGGGGAGGACAGCTATGGAGGAAGGGTGTTGTTATATTATCAATCTAGTCTGTGGTATGTTAGGTAGGGGAATGAAAAGCCTTCTCTCTCTCTCTTTTTTTCCTTTCCCAGTGTAGAGGGCAAAATCAGTATCAATGCACACAAAATGCATAGGAAGCAGATTTCATCTTAACCCAGCAACAAGCTTCCTTTTCACCTTAATCCCACAATGATCTTCCTATCAATTTCATTTGTCCCACAACAGGTTGGGTGCCTCCAGGAGTCAAAGCCACCATCCCCAACAACTTGGCATGATAGGTTGACATTTAACTGGTACATGACATTTAATTGGCAAGAAAGTTGAGGCTCAGAAGGCCCAAGTGGTCAGTCTGCAGTTACACAGCTAGTAAGTGTTGGATTTTGAACCCAGACCGGTCTGGCCGCAAACCTTTGATTTCTCATCACGGAAGGGCAGAGGCAGGTTGGCAGAGGAAATTTGTACTCCAGGTAAAAGTTTTGATTGAACGATTTTTGAGGTCACTTCCACATCTAAGTTTAGTAATTCTATGATGTAATGACTCCAATAGCCTACTTAGTGAGACAAGATGAAAAAGGGGAAGCCAGATATTTTAATATCATTACATAGACTTGCCATTTTCAATTACTCCCCTGAACTAGTTCTTTCTTCCTCAGGACGTACAAACACCCTGGACTTTAGCACTTACCACATGGGGCCTTGTTTTATTTGTACCCATGTCTGTCTCTCCTGCCAGACTCTCTCTAGATGGTTATGAGCCATCTCTTTGTATCTCTTCCCCCTCCTGCAGTTCTGTGCTTTCTCCCAGGACTTAAACATCATTCTTGAAATAAATGTATGGATGTGGTGATGTATTTTGTTAAAGTGTTTTTCATTGTTAAGCTAGGGGATATTGTAAGCAATTCAGAGAAAATATAGTTATACCCCCTGACCAATGACTTCAAATAGGGAGATGGTGAAATGGGTGGGGAGGTCATCGTGAATGAGTTTTGACTGATCACAAATGATCCTAATGCAGCAAACCAGTGAGACCACTTTGGAAATGAACATGTACACATCAGAAAGAATAAGCTGAGGCTTTGTGAAAGTGTTAAGAAAATGAAAAGATGATTTGCCTATGTTTAGAGAAGGAAAGATAACAAACAATATGCATTCCTACAGCTAGATTGAGTGATGCATAGGAACATTTCAGAGGAAAAACAGATGCAATAGTGCCGATTTGCTTTTGTTTTGTTTGTTTGTTTTTTTTTTTTACTAACTTCCGAGCTTTTGTGCCCAACCTCTTTCCTAGGAATTTGCTTATATCTTTGACCAAATGATTTACATGGGAGCTGCCAGAAAAGCAGAACTTGACCTAATCCTCTGATTCAGTTGCCTTGTGCAGGGTGGACTCCTTGCTCAGACTGGGCTAATAAAATCCTTTCTTCAGAAAGTGTGGAACAGAGGCAAAAGATGTCTTGAGGACTATCATTTTCAGGTGGCCAAATCCATGACACACAAAACATGAGAACATTCAATGGCCATGTATCCCATTAATACAAAAACGCAGTTTTGAGAAGACGAACACCTCACTGGGTTGGGCATAGACAGAAATCAGCCCTTCAGGCAGGTTCCCATCTGTGGTTCCAGCCATTCTTCAGGCCCCACACACCCCCTTGGCTGTTAACCTCCCTGTCTCCTTGGCAGAAGCAAGTGGGAGTTGGGTCTCTGTTAGTTAACACCAAAAGAGTTCTAACAAATATGCTTCTCCATTAAGATGAATGAAAATCAACTGGAATTGCTGGATTCCCCTCCCCACCACAGGATTAAGGGAAATGGAAACCTCAGTAGACTAAGGAAAGACAAAGAAAGGGCCAAGAGTGTTTGAGTGTCTCAGCCTAGAAAGCTTCCATCCAAGGGCACTAAAAATGCTTGTTGGTGAGATGTAGATCTCTCTGTCAACAGTCTTGCAGGAATTGCAGAGGATATGGGAAGGGCCAGGTAACAGGAAATAGAAATATATTTTTTAGGAGGAGCCTAATGTGAGTTTCTTTACTTTCTTTGCATCCCAAGTCACAATCTCTCTCTGACTTTCAGTTCCCTTCTCTGTAAAATACAGATGGCATAACACCTCACTGCCTTCCTCATATGTCATGGGATGTCGTGAGACATCAAAAAGTGCTTTGTCTGCCTTTATATTCTGTGGAAAGCCAAGGGATTGTTATCATCACTAAACTGGCTTGAGTCTTAAACAGGAAGTAGTTGATAGGCTTATTTACTACAAAGCTGGATTCAGCTGGTATTTGTTAATGACCACCTGTTTGCCACTGTACTACACCAAACATCAATCAATTCTCAACTGTAAATTCCAAATTAGTTTTTTCTCTTGGATTAAGGCAATCTTCTGTAAAATAGTAATTTAATCAGGGAGGATAGCGCCTCGGTAAAATTAGCCTTTTCTGTCTTAAAGAAAATGTTGTAAAGTTCCTTTTCCTGTGAGTGGCAAACACTAGCATAGCCCTGAAATGAAGCAGTTCATTTCCCCCTTTACAACCTTTTTTAGCCATTTATTCTGAACTCTAGCCTGGAAGAATGAGATTTCAGGGAGGAAGTAGAGTGACCACATAGCATGAGGTCACAGAAGTCAGATGAGAGAATTTCAAGAAGATGATCTACAAACAACAAATACAGCAGACAGTAATGACTAAAGAATCCTACTGGAGTTTGTAAATTAGAAATATCCAATTATTCATCAAGTCTTGGTGAGTCTACATCCCTAATATCTGTGGATTCTCTCTAAATCCTTAGTGGCATGTACAAAAAGTCCAGGGCTCCATCACCTCTTGCCTAAATTCCTCCAGTCAACTCCTGACTATCTCCCAGCCGCCTCCTCAACTTAGTGAGCAGCTCTCCCCAATCTGGAATTTTCGTTCCTGATCACCCACCTCCTTTATTTGTGCCTTCCACCTTTTCCCCATTTATGAAAAGGGACAGATTCCTCCAATTCTTTTCTTCTTATTGGACTGGAACCTCCCTTGTATAAGTTCAATATCAATTACCCCAGGGTAACCTCTTGATTTAGGAGGCAGATAAAGGAATCTAGAAAAATCTCTTGCTTGACAAAACCTGCATATCAATGTTATTGTCTGGTTGCAAATTCCTATTTTGTGTTTCTGCCAGGCAATTAGTAATTCTTCTCTTTCTCCTTGGAGCCCTATTGCAATTTTCCTAACTCTACCCCAGGCAAGACAGATTTACAATTTAGGCAGATTGCACAGATTATGCATACAGATGTGCAAAAGAGAAAAGCCTATTAATTGCTTTAACATATTACCCAATGATTATTCTTATTTTATGGAAGAGGACTCTGAGGCTCAGAGAAGCTAAGTGAATGTTCCAAATCATAGAATTAGTAAGTGGCAGAGGCAAGATTGAAACCCCAGGAATAGGTCGCTTTCAAAGAGGCCCTAGAAAATTCCAAATGCCTCTGTGGCAGTGGAGAAAGAAGAACATGGAGTTCTCCAAAAAAGGAGCAGAAACGGTTGGAGAGAAGAAAGAGAAGACGGACGGAGACAGAGTGTGGGTGAGATGAAAGGCAGTGAACACCCATCCTTCCTTCCCAACCCCATCAAGTTTATGGCATCTGCTGCATTATGTTTTCCAGCATCACTTCCACTTAAATTCCTAGTCTCCCCTCTCTGCCCCATCAGTTCTGCAGTGCATTTTATTTTGTGTGCAAATTCTTGGTACTGAGTAACTCTATTCTGGGGAGAGAGGGAGTCTCATAAAGTGGTTGACTTTCCCATCTGGGTGGTCTCTTTTGATCCAGGCTGGGGACAGCCTGGGGAGAAGCAGGGGTAGGGTGGAGGAGTTCATGAACTGGGAGTGAGATCTCTGGAGTCCCTTGTAGAAATATCGGTGGAAGAATTTTAACTTAAGGAGCCAATGGAATGGAGGAGTTTGAGCTCATTTTCTCTCTCCCAGGGGCAGGTGGACCCCAACTGATTGCTGGGCTACATCTGTTATCTTTCCTGCAGCACATGCTCCAGGTATCCGAGGGCCACGACTGCCTTATTCCCTACTCTCTTTGCAATCTCACATAGTTCCCACATTACAGCAACAGCCAGATGATTTGTTTGATGGAGATATTTGAGAGAACTGGTCCAGTAGGGTCATGTGCTTTAAAGCCAAACCCTCAAGAAATAGTCTAACAGTGATTTGAGAAGAAGTATATCAATTGGAAGAAGTATGTCACCTGTGAGGGTGACTATTTTGAATAAAAACACTAATTTGGATATTTTTTTAGAAGCCCCAGTAGGGTCACTTGGGCAGAAGCTGGATTTAAGTAGATGCAGGAGAAAGTCCGTGATGGGAGACATGGACCACACGTCCAAGAAATTAAGCAGTGGTAGCTAAAGTAGGCAGTATGGTTGATAAATCTATTGTTTTTTTTTTTGTTTGTTTGTTTTTTTTTTTAAGATAGAGGATACATGGCATAAGAATGTTAGTGGGCAAAGGGGTAGGAATTGGTTTTCTTTTTGGAATAAGTTGTTTTTTTCCTCCTTGAATACACATTCACTGTATTAAACAATTCATGGTAAAAAGCCACTGAAACATTAGATCATCACCTTATCTGCAGTTCTTTTCATCATATCACTTTTCTTCTTCAAGTCTTTCAGGCCGTTTCCAGTGTCTTCAGTAGTTCACAGTTCACTACGTGGCCTATCAAGCCCTTCCTGACCTGGCTTCTGCTGACTTCTTCAGCCCCCTCTACCCTCCCGAATGCCACCGTCCAGCTATAGCGAATGGCCTACAGTTTCCGGAAGGCGCCACATCCCAGTATGCTAACTTTCTCCCTCCCCAGTACTGTTCTGTCTGCCTGAAGTTTCCATTCTCATCCCCTTTCTACTTGGACAAGTTCTCCTCTTACTCAGGTGATGCCTTCTCCAAAAAGCCTTTCGTGGCTCCAACTGTCTTGGTGTTCATGGCACAATCTGCGCTTTTCTGCAGCTAGCAGTGATTTTCTTTTTAGTAGCTGCCTGGGTTCTGAGCTTCTTGATGGTGACCACCATTGTTTTTTTCTCTGTGTTGCTATTCCTCAGCCTCCCAACTGGGAGGACGGCAGTAATTTTCTGCAGGCTGAATGAAGTAAGAGCACAGAACACTTAGCCATTTGTAGTGCTAATTATTTCAAAAGTTCTATTTTGACTCTTTCTGTCTTATGGAGTTAAAAGACTTTTTTTTAATTGCTTGCTATTTTTACAGCTGTATGATTCTAAATTCTATTGTTTTCTCACGTCACTCTGTGGTTCATTTCAGACCTGTACAAGGTCCTCAGATGCAGTTGTGGTAGCATTGGGTGCATTGTATTTTTTTTTCCTCCCATCATAATTGCTAAGGAGAGCATCCTATCCCAGTGTATACATTATCTGAGCAACTTAGTCAGTCTCCCAGGGCTGGGTACTTGGCTGTTTCCAGTTTCAAGTGATAATATATAGGGCAGGTATCAAATTCTCTGCAGAAATCAATATTTTTCTTTACAAATAATTTCTTGGGACAGATTCTTCCGATTGATATTCCTGGGTCAAACGGGACAAACATTTTTGTGACTCTTGCCACCCCTTGTCAAATTGCTTTTTCCAAAGACTGTATTACTTTGTACTGCCTGACACCAGCCACACACACCTATTTCTCCTCAGCTTTCCTGATGATGTTTAGCCATTTGAAAGAAAGAAAGGATAGATTTGTTTTCATTATTTTGGCTAATATTAAATAGATATTGAAATGTTATTTTAATATGCATTTCTTTTGTTATTAGTAAAGAAGAGAATGTTCCTGTGCATTTTCTATTTGTATTTTTTCTTATGGGAATTATCTACAAATATGAAGGGAAAGGATTTCAAGGCAGAAGGAGAAGGGTAAATATTAATGCTGAAAAATCTGAGGTAATTGATGGAGAATGGTCAAAAAATTTTACCAGAGAACACGATGTGAGTTTATCATTGTAAAGATACATTCTCTTTTAAGAGAGGTGGACACAATAATTGAAAATAATAACTAATGTTGTGATGTGTTAGGATTACTGTGCTAAATGCTTTCCATGGATTCTCTCTTTTAAATCTTTAAAACCACCCATTTTACAGATGAGGTTTAGCAAGATGAGACGATCTTTTCCTGGCCACTTAGGAAGTCCTTGAAGTGCCAGAATTTTGACCCAATCCCAGCCTGTTGCCTTCCCCACTCTTAGCTGGGATGGTGAGGGAGAAGGTGAGAAACTTGATTCTCTCAGTAAAAGAGAAAGGGGAATGATTTTCTGAAACTCAGCACGATGGAAGCGGCTGCGGGCTGCATTCTGGTGTGAGTGCAGCCGGCCTGGTCCTGCGACACTTTGCAGCAATGCTCTGGGCTTTGGGAACAAGAGCAGAAAATTTCAGAGAGAGGAATATTCTTGGTTTGTGTGTTGCTGGGTTGCAGCTACAGCCAGGGAAGGGAGCCCTGCTGTCTGGAATCGGGAAGACAAGGTTGTCCAGGCCAGACAGGGACCCAAGCATGGCTGTGGGGTTATCTGCCCAGAGATGCTACTTGTGCCACCACCACAACTAACTGCCTTCTGCAAGGTCCCTGAGATGGGGGCCGTGTGGGGTTTATCTCTTTCAGCCCTACTGACTGCCTGTGCCTGTTTGTCTAGGTGTGTCCCCACCCTTCCCTTCCCCGGACCCCTGCAAACTGCATTTCCCAGGCTCTTTGGTTAGACCAAAGGGGGATGTCACCGGCGTGGCTGCATCTCCTTGATAGGGACCCCCCCAATCCCCACCCCATTATGGTCCCAGACTCACCGGGGTGACCCTGTGGCTCCAGCTCCCGCCTATGATTGATTATCCTCCTTCAGTATGTGCGAGTTACTCTGATTATCCACGTTTGGCACCTAAGATCACCCAGCTAGCAGGTGGTGGAGCTGGAATGCAGACCCAGTAGTCTGATGAGGAAACTGAGGCTTAGAGAGTCAAGAAACAAGTCCAGAGTCACACAGCGAGCAGGTGGTGGAGCCATAGTTCAAGTGCAAGCTGAAAATGGGGGAAGCAGTGGAGCAATCGGAAGCAAAAAGCTCCTTTGTCCCTGACTGTGGCTTGAAAGCTGAGCCAACACTGCTTGAGGAGGAGGAAAAAGAGGAGGAGGAGGAGGAGGGGGAGGAGGAGGGGGAGGAGGACCCACAGCCTTGGCTTTGCCTTGTGTCTGAACGGCCAAATCCACGCTGCGGCCAGCAGAGGCTGGGCTTTCACACAGGACCTTTGTCTTCTCCCCTTGGGGGCCCTGATTACCTCCTGGAATCTCCAAAGCTGCTGCCCACCAGGGGCTGGATCTCTTGCCCTTTGCCCAGGCTTTTGATCAGAAGGTACCGGGCACTAAAGGCACAGCTAGGAAGCACTTCCTTGAGGCTTCCTGGGATGGCTTCAAAGGTCTGAAAGCAATTTGCAGCTTTTGTGTGGAAGGCCCTGGGGTTTGGGGAGGGAGTGCTACAGTTGGTGGGGGAGCTAATTAGTCCTGGTAACTGCTAGGCCACCTCATGCTCACTTGAAAGCCCTCCAGGATGATGGGGTGGGGAGGAAGGAGACCACTTTGTGCTCAGCAGGTAGTCTGCTGCAGCTGAGGAAGTGGCAAGTTTGGGAATCCAGAGCAGGGGAGACCTGTACTTAATAATCCTCTGGGGATTTGCCAAGGACTTGCCATGAGTGATTCTCTTCTATTTACATCCTGCAATAGTTTATGCTAAGGCCACAGTCCTAAATTCCTACACCTTTTTTCTTTTTCTGGAATATGTTTCTATGCAGAGCTACTACACACTGTTGCATCCTTATTAATAAAAAAATCTCCACTCTTATCAATGAATTAACTGTTTCCATAGTGACTAATGCACTTGGCAAGACTGAGATTGGAATATTCTAAAAGCAGATTCCCTAAAGAAATGCCAGAAAAGTAAGAAACACATTTGAGTTATTTATAAATCCTGTCTGCTGCCAGGAATTTTTTGAGGGGAGATATGCAATTAGACCACTTATTTGGGGGTAGGGGATATACCTAATTAGGCCACTCATTTGGGGTATGGTATGTAACTAGAGCTATAACTAAGGGGTGGGTCTCTATGGTTGAATGAATTGTGCTCTAATTTTGAATTCATTACCTACTAGCTGTGTGATTCTGGGTAGATAACTCCCAGTCTCAGTTTCAGTTTCCTCTTTTATTAAATTGGATAATTATGGGATCCCATAAGATTGTTAGTAAAAATAAATAACCCAGGTAAGGCATATAGTAAGTGTACAATGAACACTAGTTGTTATTATCATCTAAACTGACCACCCCAGTTCAGCCACCAGCTATCTAATTCCTTGTTCTTTTTTTCAATTCAGTGGGTGGGTGTGAAGAGGTACACAGTTCACTCCTGTGTTTTCACCAGCAGATCATGCAATAATTTCTGTTGCTATCTTAATTAGTGTCTATTTGGTCTTTAATTGGGACTTTATGCAGACATGAATGATTGGATAAATTTATAAAGATCTCCTAAAGAGTTGAGGTAAATATTACAACTAAATTTTACCAGGGGCTCTTAGCTGTTCTGTCTGTCAGGGATTTATTTCATTCCTTACGTCCATTGTGTTTTATCTGCTTTCCACTTCTGTTCTTTTATGTTCATTGCAGTGAGCTCACTGGATCCTCTGCGAATACTCAGGGTCCAGATAGTCTATTAAAAGGGCTCTGTTGTTCTGGCTGCAAACTCTCATAAGCAAGTGTCTTTCCTTTGACCCTGGTAGCTTCCCTGAACCGTGCTCATAAAATTGTACCAAGTGAGGAGCATGGCATAGCAACGGATGGCCTGGCCTCCTTTAGGCCCACGTACTGGAGTCTTGAGCAGATGGAGTAAGTGCACTTTATTTATTTATTTATTTTTTAAATACAGTTTTATTGGGTTATAGTCACACACCCTACAGTCATCCACAGTGTACAATCAATTATTCACAGCACCATCATACAGTTGTGCATTCATCACCAGAATCAATTTTTGAAAAATTTTTCTTACTCCAAAATCAAAACAAAAGCAAAAAGAACACCCAAAACTTTCTATCTCCTCCATCCCACCCTACTCTTCATCTAATTTTTGTCCTCATTTTTCCACTCATCAAGACTAGATTATTTCTTGCTAAATAAGTTTTTCCAAAACACAGGTTTTCTAGGCAAGGGAGAATCTAATTATACTATTTGTAAGTACATGTGAATGCTCTGGCAGGGAAATATTCAGAGTATTTCGATGGCATGTAATGTCAACAAAAACAGGGCCAAGTCTTTAATGCAATCATTTATGTGCCATGAGATATTTCAGATGTACAAAAATATAAGGGATAATATAATAAACATTACCTATATACCCATCTCCTAACCAAATAAATAAAACATTACAATGCAACTGAAACTCCTTTTACACTACTCACCAATCTCATTCCCCTCCCCTTCCACCAGTGGTAACCACTCTCCTGAATTTGGTGTATATAATTCTTACACATTTCTTCATACTTTTACCACATATAATAGGTGATGGTATTTTGTAGGTATATAAGCTGTATATAAATGGTATCATAATGTATAGCTTCTCTTAAAACTTGCTTTTTTCTCACAACAATGTTTGTGAGATCATCCATGTTCAGTTTCACAACTGTATAGTTTATCATTGCATGAATAGATCGCAATTTATTTCTCCATTCATCGACTAATATTTTGGCATTCGTTTCAAGTGTTGTCAAATTTGGAACCAGGGTTTGAAACTATTCAGGCATTGTGACTCCGGAACTCCCACATTTAACCCCTGGCTACACTTTCCTAAATTGAATTGACTCAAAAAATTCATGTCCTAGAAGAAAAGAGTAGCATGGAAAAGCATTTGTACCTAATACTCAATGTCAGTGCCTGAAGGTCAAAGTGAAAAATAAAAGATAAAAAAAAGTGCAGTGGAAAAACCCTGGTTTATTCCAAATTAAATTTTACGTGCAAACAATTGCTCAATTTCATCAAGCATCTAGATGAGCCTTCATAAGCACTGAAATATCACCTCCCCCAGGGAGCCTACTAATCATTCCAATAAACAATCTGGGACTCTGGAAATTCTTAAATGTTTATAGATGGATGATGGGGTTTCCCATGTTTCCTTTGGGATGTGTGTTTGAGTATGCACGCCTCCACTTATGAAATTTTCCAATGCCTCTTGCTCAGACTGGGAGATGTCAGAGGGCCAGCTCTGTGACTCTCCGGGCCCCAGGTACACTCATGATAAGAACAGTGAAGTAGATTTACTTTGTCATCAGAGTTCTTATTTCTCTCTTTCCCTACCTCTCCTTTTTTTTTTTTTTTATTAATAATACATTTTATTTTGAAATAAGTTCAGTCTTACAGGAACAGTTGTAAAAACAGTACAAACCCCCTACATAGAATTCCATCATACCCCGACCCCCCTCCCCCGATACCCTGACCCATCACCTTTAAGATCCTGTCACACCACTGTCTCTTTCTTTCCCTCCCTCTCTCCCTTCCTCCCTCCCTCCCTCCCTAACACCCATCATCTATTGCTCTGTCTTCTGAACATATGAGAGCAAGCTGCACATATCTTTGAACAAACAATATAATTCACATATACCTTTCCCATGGACAAGAACATTATTTTATGCAATCTCATTAAGAGTAAGTGCACTTTAATGCTTACGAAGAGCACTTGGGATGTCAGGCCCTCCGCTCTCTGCTTTACTAGTATTAGTATTTTGAATTAACACAAAAATCTGTGTCAGTAGAGTTAGGCACACCTGAACTTAAATTCTAGTTCTATTGCAAGCTTTGTGGCCTTGCACAAATCATTTGCAGGCCTCTGTTTTCCCACCTGTAAAATGTCAATCATTGTAACAGCCTTGGAAAATCATTGAGAGGATAAATGAAATATCATATGTAAAGTGCAAGCCAGGAAAAATAAATGAGAAGTCTTTAAAGTTCTGTTGAATAAAATTTGCAAGTGTATAACTTTAAAAAACTGCCCTCATTTGGCTATTTTTGACTTTGCTTATCTCTCTTTTTTACCCTAAATATACTCCATGTTTCCCCTTCTCCACTCTGCCATGGAGCTCACCTCTTTTCAGCTGTTAGAATCTGCACTAAATTTCACATGCCTTCTGTGGTTTTGCTTTCCAGCAGTTTGTCCTTATACCATGGAAAGGTCTGTTTGTTTCCTCCAGGAAAACTCCTTTAGTTTGGGTGAAAAACTGATTAACTTCCTAGCTACTTGTTCCCAGGAAGACTCAGCCCCAGGAAGTTATATTTGGGTCTATCATCCACTTTTTCAGGTAATTTTTACTTAAGATATGAGGTCTTTTATTCTTTTATTTTTTATGATATCTGATTACCCCAAGCACCATTCATTGAAAAGACTATCTTTCACCATTGAATTGCATTGGAAACTTGTTGGAAATAAGTTGAAATTAAGTGGGCACGCTCTACTGTTCCTTGGTCTCTGTTTTAGTTTGCCAGGGCTGCTATAGCAAATGACACGGGTTGCTTGGCCTAAACAATAGGAATTTATTGTCTCAGTTTGGGAGGCTAGAAGTCCAAAACCAAGGTGTCAGCAGGATCACATTTTCTCTGGTATCTGTAGTGTACTGGTGGTGACTTGCTGGCAACCCGTAACTCCATCTCCTCCTCTGCCATACGGTCATCTGTCTTCTTCTCTGACTCCTACTACTTGCGCCCAAAATTCCTTTTGTAAAAGGATTCCAGTTATATTGGATTAAGGCCCACCCTGATTCAGTTTGGCCTCATCTTAATTGGATCTTCAAAGAGCCTACTTAGAAATGAGTTCACATCCACAGGACAGGGTCTAGGACTTGAACAAGTATTTGTGGGGGGCATGATTCAATTCATGCAGTGTCTCAGTCTATCTTTATGGAAATACCACCCTGCTTAGTGACTGTGGCTTTATGATAAATTTTGAAATTGGGTAGTGTGGTCAGCTGAAAAACGCCCCCCAAAATATATCCATACCCTAATCCCTGGAACCTGGGAATGTTACCTTATATGGCAAAAATGATGTGATTAAGTTAAAGATCTTGCGGCAGGGAGATCATTCTGGATTATCTGGGTGGGCTCTTCATGTCTTCACAGTTATCCATACACAAGGGAATAGGAGAGATTTGGCAAACACCCAGAGAAGCAGGTGCTGTGAAAATGGAACAGATATTGGAGATGTTGGCCTTGAAGACTAGAGTGATGTGTGGCCACAAGTTGAAGATATCAGCAACCACCAGAAGCTTAAAGAGGCACTTATGAGAGCCTCTGAAGGGTGCACAGACCTTTTGACACCTTGGTTTTGGTCCAGTGTTACTGATTTAGGACTTCTGGTCTCCATAACTGTGAGAAAATAAATATCTGTTGTTTTAAGCTATAAAGTTTTTGGTAATTTGTCATAGCAGCCATAGAAAACCAACACAGGCAGAGTACATGGTCAAGATTTTCTGTTTGACTTTCAGTAGCTTGACTATGAGGTATTTAGATGTGGCTCTCTTTGTGTTTATTATACTTGTTTGTTGAACTTCTTGGATTCATAGATAAATGTTTTCATAAAATTTGGGAAGGTTTTGACCATTATTTTTTTCAAAAAACTATTCAACCCAATCCTCTCCCTCCTCTCCTTCTGTGACTCCCATTACACATATGTTAGTATGCTTGATGGTGTCTCACAGTTCTCTGGGGCTCTGTACATTTTTTTCAAAAATTTTTCTCTCATGATTCAAAATTTCTGCTGATTTATGTCCAAGTTCACTAATTCTTTCTTCTACTGTTGAGCTCATCTAGTGAATTTTTCATTTTGGTTATTACACTTTTCATCTTCAGAATTTCCATTTGGTCCTTGTAAAAATAGTTTCCATTTCTTTTTTGAGACTCTTGATTTTGAGTCATTGTCATCATAGATTTTTTAAATTCTTTAAACATAATTTCCTTCAATTATGTGAACATATTTATAGTAGCTTTGCCTGCTAAATCTAATATCTGAGCCCCCTCTCAGAGTTTGTTTTTATTGACTTCTTTTTCCCAAATGTTTCCATTCCTTTTCATATCTTGAAATTTTTTTGTTGTATATTGGACATTTTAGATAATATATTATAGTATCTCTGGATTCTGATTTTTTTTTTTGTAACTCACCTAGACAAACTGGGAAATCTGTTTTCCTTATAGTGTATGGCTGTTGATGTCTCTGCTCAGTTTTTAATTCTTATTTTAATTTTTCACCTGGCTTCCTAGAGTTAACCCTTTGTCTGCATTGCTTAGTGGTCTGCCAATGATTTGGGCAGAGGTTTTTCTAAATGCCTGGAGCCTCTGAGGCTTCCTCCCTCTGCTGATGGGTGTGTGTGGTCAAGGGGGACACATTCTAAGCTGAACCAGTTTTTTAGGTCTGCCATGACTTTTCCTTTATATCAGATTCTCTTGGGTCTGTCTTATGCATGTTTATAGTTTCCTAATGAGCCAAGGATGTGCTGAGAGCTTCTCTAGCCCTTCTAGGGCTCTCTTAGTTCTCACATCTCTCTGTTAAATTTCTAGCTGGTCTGCTGCCCACCTCAATTTGGTCAGGCCAGCAGATGTGAGGGGTTTCTCCACAATTTCCTGCTGAATTTGCCACTTTACTGACAATGCCATCTGTGTGGGTTTTGCCCTCTTCCCCAGTCAAGCCCACCTCCTTTGGCAGAAGAACTGCTGATTTTAAGGTGTGCCCTGCCCTGGTACAGTGGGGAAGAAGTGGGAGCCCCTTCTCCAACCTCTGCTCCTCAGTTAAGAAGGTCATAGACTCCTGATGCTTTCACTCAGATTTCTAGAAGTTTTTCATGAACACATGCTTTTTAATTTGTTGCTTGTCTGTGTTCACATTCCAGAACCTTGCAATGATTGTTTTTGATAACTTTGTCTAATTTTACATTTGTTTTTTTGGGAGGATGAAAAAAATTTGCTGACCTGTTCATACTTTCATAGCCGGAAATACTCAGAATTTTAGAAAAGTGACATGGTCAGTGTTGGGTTGAGGCCCTGGGCCCACACCCCACCCCACCCTTAGGAATTCTACAAGATTGTGATAACATTTAAAATTTTAAACTCCCAAATCCCCACTCCCAGTCCCCACTCCCCAAGCTCCCACTCTCAAACCAACCAATGGAAACTTGCCAGCTACCCGCCTTCCCCAAGGAAGCCACTGAGAAACTGCCATCCTGGACCTGCCAGCCTCCCTGTTCCTGGACAAAGAACTTCCCGCCAACCATTCTTTATAAGCCCTACTATTCCCTGGGTTTGGGGATGTCGCCATCTTTGGCTTCAGCCCACCTGTGCAGGGCTGGACAATAAAAACTCCTTTGATCGAGTTTTCGTCTTCTCTTCCCTATTGAAAAACCTAACAGTCAGAATGTGCTTTAGAAAGAATATTTTGACTGTGGTAGATTAAAGAAGAACCAGAACTAGCGATCAGGAGCCCATTTAGGAGAAGGGATGGGTGCTGGGGGTATGGAGGAAAATGTTGGTGATCCAGTGGATGCCAGAGAGGGGCTGGGCTCCTGCAGGACCAGGGAGTACCAGGGAGGGGAGTGAAGATGGGTGTCAGAAGCAGGAGCAGTAGGCGTAAGGGGTGCTCGTTTTGTGACTTTCAAAGTGCTTAGTAGTTGATAATCATCCTGTCTTATATTGTTCTCCAGTTGTTTGTGTTCAAGTTTTGTCTTCCCCAAATTAAAACATGTGTCAAGGAGAGGAGACTATTTTATTTTTCATTAATATATTTGTCAATGTCTGTCGGAAATAAAGTGGTACCTGTAAGGGAATAAACGCTCTTTCGGTTCTGGAGGAGAAAAGAATTTATTTACGATCTTGCAAGATGGGGCGTCCAGCCAAACACGCGGAAGGCTGGCGCGCCAGAGGAAGAGAATGGCGATGTTTAAATCTACTCCTAATTCGCAAGTCCCTCCCGTTTCCCCATTGACTGGGTACTACAGAGGTTACAGCCTATCCGAGAACACTAACTAATTCATCTTTTGAGATTTTAATTTGTACAGCCAATCCCAGAGAGCCAACTAGCTCATTATTGAGATTTTGAACTGATTAGCCAATGCCCCCCCCAAATTTTTATTTTTTTGCTGTGAGTTCCCGCCTCTGATACTACCTCATGTCTCTTTACATCAGGCAGATTCTCTCTTCTCTTTGTCTGGGGCTTGTTTAAACTGGTTTTGCCTCCATTTCCCTTATTCCATGCTGTCTTTATGTGAAAACGAAACTTATTCCTTTCTTACAGATTCCCTCCTCTTTCTTTTTAAACACTTTTAGTTTTCACATTTTAGATTTTTAAATTTGCTAAGGGCTTTTTTACCTTTTTTATCATAGGGATCTTTTTTTATTTTTGATTCTAGTGGTTTTGATGGGTTTTTGAACTAGCCTTTGAGCACACGGGATTATGTAGCACCCAGCTGTTATAAACATTTTGGCTGGAATGATAAGGAAAATTAAAATAGATGTTGCAATTCCTTTCCATTTCTCGAACTAATTTTCCAACCATTCTATGAGTGGGTTGTTAATGCTAGAATTCTTTTCTAGTTTTTGAAATAAGTCTGTTAAGTCTTGTAGGGCTTTGGTGATAGTTCCATTAGGTGCAGTATTATTGGGGATGAATGTGCGACAATTTTCTCCAACTATAGCACAGATGCCTCCTTTTTCAGCTAGCGTTATGTCTAGGGCCATTTTGTTCTCCTATGCCATTCGGCTAGTGGCATCTAACTGTTCTGCTATTTTTTTAATGACATTCCTGGTATAGTTGATGAATTTTAGCTGATGATTGACATTTTTATTGATGGTGACCTACCAGAATAAGGATGATTTAAATTCTGCGGCTAATTGATTTTTAGTTTTAAACTTATTAGGAACTTTCTGGGGAACCCCTATACTATCTACAAACATTTTTTATTGAAGGAACTAGGTACACTTTGTACATTTTTCTTTTCTCCTTTGCCTTGGGTTGGTACTTTATTACTTTCAAATGCCAGGGTAAATGAGATAGCCAATTGAACCAGAGCACAGGTTCCTCCCCACCTTTCAGGTAGTGTTGGCCAGAGGATGCCCTTCCCACAGTACCACCAGAGGTCTGCTCGGGGTATAGTTAGGCTGGAGAAGTTGCCAGTACTATCCTTGCTCACATTCCACACCTGTGTACACAGAGCCATGGTACCAAGATCCTGGAGCCCTTC